>NC_050466.1:53760524-54360524 GCF_903995425.1 Onychomys torridus
AGTATCAAATAACTGGACTTCCTACACTCACAGGTCATATTGCTTTCAGCTCTGCTTAGGAAACTGATAAGAACATTAACTTCTCTTACATCCAATGCACTGTACTTGTTGGGAACACACTCGGGAGGTATTTCCTCTGAATATGGCAATAGGAGCCCAATAGTGACTTTGCTTACCAGAAAATTACTGTTGTTCATAGGACCAGAGACAGCATGTGGTTAAACTCCCTTGATGAAAGGGAATTCAACAACATATTCCCTTAAAGAAACAAACTCTGTTTTTGAGAGAGAAGGACTCCTATTTAGTGAATTTCCAGCGCATGCTGTTGAATGATATGGCCCAGAACAAAAGAGCTATGTTTTGTATACAAACAGGACATATTGCTTTCATCTCTGCTTAGAAAACTGATAAGAACAGTAGCTTCTCTTACATCCAATGCACATTACATGCTGAGGACTGACCCAAGAGTTATTTCCCATATGTTTGTCATGTGAGCCCAATACTTACTTTCTTCATCAGCTCTGTTGTTCATAGTACAAGAGACAGCATGTGAATAAACTCCATTATGAAAGGGAATAAAACACCAAGATACCTTACAGCAAACAAACTCTGTGTTTGGGAAAGAAGCACTCTTCTCTTTACTGTGTTTCTAATGCAGGAAGAAAAGGGAGCTTGCTTTGCTTACCAGAAAATTACTGTTGTTCATAGGACCAGAGACAGCATGTGGTTAAACTCCATTGATGAAAGGGAATTCAACAACAAGTTCCCTTAAAGAAACAAACTCTGTTTTTGAGAGAGAAGGACTCCTCTTTAATGAGTTTCCAGCGCATGCAGACAAAAGGGATGGCCCAGAACAAAAGAACTGATTTTGTACACAAACAGGCAATATTGCTTTCAGCTCTGCTTAGAAATCTGATAAGAACTGTAGCTTCTCTTACATCTAATACTTTGTACTTGCTGGGATCAGAAACAAGATGTATTTCAACTGGGTTTGTCAATGGGAGCCCAATAGTGACTTTGCTTACCAGGAAAGAACTTTTGTTCATAGTACCAGAGACAGCATGTGTTTAAACTCCATTTATGAAAGGGAATTCAACACCAAGATACCTTACAGGAAACAAACTCTGTTTTTGGGAAAGAAACATTCTTCTCTTTACTGTGTTTCTAAAGTAGGAAGAAAAGGGATCTTGCTCAGTACCAAATAACAGGACTTCCTACACCCACAGGCCATATTGTTTTCAACTGTGCTTAGGAAGCTATTAAGAACATTAACTTCTCTTACTTCTAATGCACTGTACTTGTTGGGAACACACTCGGGATGTATTTCCTCTGAATATGGCAATGGGAGCCCAATAGTGACTTTGCTTTTTCCGAAAATTACTGTTGTTTATAGGACCAGAGACAGCATGTGGTTAAACTCCATTTATGAAAGAAAATCAACACCAAGTTCCCTTACATGAAGAACACTCTGTTTTTCAGAAAGAGGCAGTCTTCTCTTGACTGTGACTCTTATGCATACAGAAGATTGAGCTTGCTCAGAACAAAAGAACTGTGCTTATTAAAAACACAGGCCATATCACTTTCAACTCTGTTTAGGACACTAATAAGAAGAGTAGCTTCTCTTACATCAAATGGACTGTTCTTCCTGGGAACAGATGACAGTGATATTTCCACTGTGTATGTGAATAGGAGCCAGGTAGTTACTTTGCTTATCAGCATTGTTGTTCATAGGACAAGAGACAGCATGTGGGTAAACTCCATTGATGAAAGGGAATTCAACACCAAGATAACTTACAGGAAACAAACTCTGTTTTTGGCAAATAAACAATAGTCTCTTTAAAGTGTTTCTAAAACTGGAAGAAAATGGAGCTTGCTCAGTACCAAAGAACTAAACTTCCTACACCCACAGGCCATATTGCTTTCAACTCTGCTTAGGAAACTGATAAGAACATTAACTACTCTTACATCCAATGCACTTGCTGGGAACACACTGGGGAGGTATTTCCTCTGAATATGGCAATGGGTGCCCAATAGTGACTTTGCTTACCAGAATATTACTGTTGTTCATAGGACCAGAGACAGCATGTGGTTAAACTCCATTGATGAAAGGGAATTCAACACCAAGTTCCCTTACAAGAAGAACACTCTGTTTTTCAGAAAGACACTGTCTTCTCTTTACTGTGTTTCCAATGCAGACAGAAGATTGAGTTGCTAAGAACAAAAGAACTGTGCTTTCTAATGACACAGATCCTATCACTTTCAACTCTGCTTAGGAAACTGATAAGAACAGTAGCTTCTCTTACATCCAATGCACTGCACTTGCTGTGGACAGGCGCAAGTGTTATTTCCACTATGTATGTCAATGTGAGCCCAATAGTTACTTTGCTTATCAGCACTGTTGTTCATAGGACAAGAGACAGCATGTGGGTAAACTCCATTGATGAAAGGGAATTCAACAGCAAGTTCCCTTAAAGAAACAAACTCTGTTTTTGAGAGAGAAGGACTCCTCTTTAGTGAATTTCCAGTGCATGCAGATGAAAGAGATGGCCCAGAACAAAATACTGATTTAATACATAGATAGGCCATATTGCTTTCAGCTCTGCTTAGAAAACTGATAAGAACAGTAGCTTCTCTTACATCCAATTCTCTGTACTTGATGGGATCAGAAACGAGTTGTATTTCAACTGGGTGTGTCAATGGGAGATCAATAGTGATTTGCTTACTGGGAAAAAACTTTTGTTCATACGACCATAGGCAGCATGTGGGTAAACTCCATTGATGAAAGGGAATTCAACTCCAAGATACCTTACAGGAAACAAACTCTGTTTTTGGGAAAGAAGCACTCTTCTCTTTACTGTGTTTCTAAAGCAGGAAGAAAAGGGAGCTTGCTCAGTATCAAAGAACTGGACTTCCTACACCCACAGGCCATATTGCTTTTAACTCTGCTTAGGAAACTGATAAGAACATTAACTTCTCTTACATCCAATGCACTGTACTTGTTGGGAACACACTCGGGAGGTATTTCCTCTGAATATGGCAATGGGAGCCCAATAGTGACTTTGCTTACCAGAAAATTACTGTTGTTCATAGGACCAGAGACAGCATGTGGTTAAACTCCATTGATGAAAGGGAATTCAACACTAAGTTCCCTTACAAGAAGAACACTCTGTTTTGTAACACTTGTTGTAAACTGGTTGGGTCAGGGGAGATCTAGGGGGAGCGGTTACTCTGGAGTGGAGTAAGCATAATTACAGGCTTGTGATTGGCTGACATTTGACCTTGTTTGCTGGACTTGCCTGATGGTTTTTTATCTTGGGACCCATTTGGGGAATTTTTAAACAGAGACTTATTATTTTTATAATTACAGACCTTGTCCCAAGGCCAGCTTCTATACTCTGAAACTTTTTACTTATTTCCAGGAAGGGTTTGGGTCAGTGTCTAAGGCAAGCAAGTTTACAGAAGCAAAGTCAGCAATTTGCAATTGCATAATGTATCTCTGATTTTTTTTCTCATTCCCTCCTTTTTCTTTGGACTAATTTTAATCTTAAAATTTAGGGTGTCTGTATATTATCCTGTGGAGTGTCAGTCATTCTCAATGCTTGGTACTGTTGGGTTAATTACATAGCCTGTGTAATGGACAGCCTCTCGCAGATAAACTGTAGCAGCCTATTAAGAACATAGGGGCCAAAAGTAAGAAGCAAAAGTAGGATGATGATGGGCCCTGCTAACGCAGACAACAATGTGGTGAGCCAGGGGGATTTGGACCACCAATTTTTAAACCAACTGGCTCCAGCGGCCTTTTCCCATTTTCACTCCTCCATTCGCTTACGAATCTTGGCCATGGAGTCACATACTACCCCGGTGTGGTCCTCATAGAAGCAACATTCTTCTTTTAGGGCCGCAATAATTCTCCATCTCTAATGAAAACCAAGTCTAGGCCTCTTTGATTTTGGAGCACAACCTCTGACAGAGAGGTGAGGGAGGTTTCTAACACAGAGAAGGAAGCCTCTAGCCCCCTCAAATCCTCTGCTATAGCAGCCTTTAGCTGTTCCATGTGCTGATACCCTTGCACATAAGCAGCACTCCCCATTCCCGCCCCCGCTATGCCTGCTACTGTTCCCAATCCCATGAGGATGGCTAAGGTCATGGTGAAGGGTTCCCTTTTGTATTGGTGGGTCAGGCCTTTCATCTGTTCTTTAAAAGATGGGGAGTCATGGTATATAACCTGAGGGTACAGATGCACTTGAACGCAGAAACCAGTCTGCTTTATCAGCGTTGGTGACACACAAGGGGTTAAACCAGTGTTACAAGCCCACCATCCCGTCTGAGGGTGCTAAGTATTTGCCTGTAATAGCTGTAACCTTTTTGTGTGGGCACAGAGCTGGCTCTTTTCAGGGGATGGTGTACCAAGACATAGTCCCTGTCCTAATACCTCAGATAAAGTTAGTTTGCTGGCACCCTGCCTTCCCCAGGAGCATGAGTCAGTGTTGTTGTAGGTACCATTGTAGGCTATTCCCTCATAATAAGTGGGTCCCTCAGAAAGGCAGAGCCAATAGGACTGAATGAGGTCACTTTTGGTGGAGTTAAGGGCAGAGAAGGCTCCCTTAATCAGGTTGTATAAGGGGGGCATCAGAGGCGTCTCCATGGTTGTTGATGGAGGGGGAGGGTGGTCCCCTGAAGTTGTGGGGGTGTGGATTGTGGTTATATTCTTGGGTGGTTGGGCTTGGGGTACCCGAGGTCAGGGACAAAGGACAGGGTTTGGTTCTACCATTATTGGATGAGACAGGGGTTTTTGGCAGAGGGTAATCTTAAACCAGAGGCCATCATCATTTCCCTCCTTGTAGAGGCGTAACCCCCAAGTCTGACCTTTTTGCCACTGGGCTAGATTACAACTCGTTTCTCATTCCAGCTACTACAGAGCAGTAGATCTCTGAGAAACTACTGTGGAGATCCCTTTCCTAAGCAGAGTTGAAAGTGATAGGATCTGTGTCATTAGAAAGCACAGTTCTTTTGTTCTTAGCAAGCTCGATCTTCTCTCTGCATTGGAAAAACAGTAAAGAAAAGCGTGCGTCTTTCTGAAAAACAGAGTGTTCTTTTTGTAAGAGAACTGGGGGTTGAAGTCTCTTTCAATAATGGAGTTTAACCACCTACAGGCTATGGTACTATGAACAGTTGTTCTTTCCCGGGAAACACAGTCACTATTAAGCCCAGATTGAAAAACACAGTTGAAATACAACGCGTTTCTCATTCGGGTAAGTACAGAGTATTAGATTGAAGAGCAGCTACTGTTTTGATCACTTTCCTAAGCATAGTTGAAAGTGACATGGTTTGTGTTATTAGCAGGCACAGTTCTTTTGTTCTTAGGAAGCTCACTCTTCTGTCTGCATTGGAAACACAGTAAAGAAAAGAGTGCGTCTTTCTGAAAAACAGGGTATTCTTCTGGTAAGAGATCTTGGTGTTGAAGTCTCTTTCATCCATGGAGTTTAACCACATACAGGCTCTGGCCTTATGAACAATTGTTTTTTCACGGTAAGCGCAGTCACTATTAAGCTCCCATTGACAAACGCAGTTGAAATACAACTCGTTTTTCATTCCAGCTTCTACATAGTAGTACAAGTAAGAAATAACTACTGTTCTGATCAGTTTCCTAAGCAGAGTTGAAAGTGATATGGTCTCTGTTATTAGGAAGCACAGTTCTTTTGTTCTTAGCAAGCTCACTCTTCCGTCTGCATTTGAAACACAGTAAAGAAAAGAGTGCGTCTTTTTAAAAAACTCAGTGTTCTTCTTGTAAGAGAACTTGGTGTTGAAGTCTCTTTCAATAATGGAGTTTAAACCACATACAGGCTCTGTGCCTATGAACAGTCGTACTTTCTTGGGAAACACAGCCACTATTGAGCTCCCAATGGAAAACGCAGTTGAAATACAACTCATTTTTCATTCCAGCTTCTACATAGTAGTACAAGTAAGAAATAACTACTGTTCTGATCAGTTTCCTAAGCAGAGTTGAAAGTGATATGGTCTCTGTTATTAGGAAGCACAGTTCTTTTGTTCTTAGCAAGCTCACTCTTCCGTCTGCATTTGAAACACAGTAAAGAAAAGAGTGCGTCTTTTTAAAAAACTCAGTGTTCTTCTTGTAAGAGAACTTGGTGTTGAAGTCTCTTTCAATAACGGAGTTTAACCACATACAGGGTCTGGTCCTATGAAGAGTAGTTCTTTCCTGGGAAACACAGCCACTATTTAGCTCCAATTGAAAAACACAGTTGAAATACAACTCGTTTCTCATGCGGGTAAGTACAGAGTATTAGATTGAAGAGCAGCTACTGTTTTGATCAGTTTCCAAAGCAGAGTTGAAAGTGATATGGTCTGTGTTATTAGGAAGCACAGTTCTTTTGTTCTTAGCAAGCTCACTCTGCCGTCTGCATTGGAAACACAGTAAAGAAAAGAGTGCGTCTTTCTGAAAAACACAGTGTTCTTCTTGTAAGAGAACTTGGTGTTGAAGTCTCTTTCAATAATGGAGTTTAACTACATACAGGCTCTTGTCCTATGAACAGTTGTTCTTTCCCTGGAAACACAGTCACTATTAATCTCCCATTGTCAAACGCAGTTGAAATACAACTCGTTTTTCATTCCACCTACTACATAGTAGTACACGTAAGAGATAACTAATGTTCTGATCTGTTTCCTAAGCAGAGTTGAAAGTGATATGGTTGGTGTTATTAGGAAGCCCAGTTCGTTTGTTCTTAGCAAGCTCACTCTTCTGTCTGCATTGGAAACACAATAAAGAAAAGAGTGCGTCTTTCTGAAAAACAGAGTGTTCTTCTTGTAAGAGAACTTGGTGTTGAAGTCTCTTTCAATAATGCAGTTTAACCACCTACAGGCTATGGTACTATGAACAGTTGTTCTTTCCCGGGAAACACAGTCACTATTAAGCCCAGATTGAAAATCTCAGTTGAAATACAACGCGTTTCTTGTTCGGGTAAGTACAGAGTATTAGATTGAAGAGCAGCTACTGTTTTGATCACTTTCCTAAGCATAGTTGAAAGTGATATGGTTTGTGTTATTAGGAGGCACAGTTCTTTTGTTCTTAGGAAGCTCACTCTTCTGTCTGCATTGGAAACACAGTAAAGAAAAGAGTGCGTCTTTCTGAAAAACAGAGTATTCTTCTGGTAAGAGAACTTGGTGTTGAAGTCTCTTTCATTTATGGAGTTTAACCAAATACAGGCTCTGGTCCTATGAATAGTCGTTCTTTCCCGAGAAACACAGTCACTATTAAACTCCCATTGACAAACGCAATTGAAATACAACTCGTTTTTCATTCCAGCTACTACATAGTAGTACAAGGAACAGATAACGACTGTTCTGATCAGTTTCCTAAGCAGAGTTGAATGTGATATGGTCTGTGTTATTAGAAAGCACAGTTCTTTTGTTCTTAGCAAGCTCACTCTGCCGTCTGCATTGGAAACACAGTAAAGAAAAGAGTGCGTCTTTCTGAAAAACAGAGTGTTCTTCTTGTAAGAGAACTTGGTGTTGAAGTCTCTTTCAATAATGGAGTCTAACCACATACAGGCTCTGGTCCTATGAACAGTCATTCTTTCCCGGGAAACACAGTCACTATTAAGGTAGAATTCAAAAACGCAGTTGAAGTACAACTCATTTCTCATCCTGGTATGTACAGAGTATTACATTGAAGAGCAGCTACTGTTTTGATCAGTTTCCAAAGCAGAGTTGAAAGTGATATGGTCTTTGTTATTAGGAAGCAGAGTTCTTTTGTACCTAGGAAGCTTACCCTGCTGTCTGCATTGGAAACACAGTAAAGAAAAGAGTGCGTCTTTCTGAAAAACAGAGTGTTCTTCTTCTAAGAGAACTTGGTGTTGAAGTCTCTATCAATAATGGAGTTTAACCAAATACAGGCAATGGTCCTATGAATAGTCGTTCTTTCCCGAGAAACACAGTCACTATTAAGCTCCCATTGACAAACGCAATTGAAATACAACTCGTTTTTCATTCCAGCTACTACATAGTAGTACAAGGAACAGATAACTACTGTTCTGATCAGTTTCCTAAGCAGAGTTGAAAGTGATATGGTCTGTGTTATTAGGAAGCCCAGTTCTTTTGTTCTTAGCAATCTCACTCTTCCGTCTGCATTGGAAACACAGTAAAGAAAAGAGTGCGTCTTTCTGAAAAACAGAGTGTTCTTCTTGTAAGAGAACTTGGTGTTGAAGTCTCTTTCAATAATGGAGTTTAACCACATACAGGCTCTGGTCCTATGAACAGTCGTTCTTTCCTGGGAAACACAGTCACTATTAAGCTCCTATTGAAAAACGCAGTTGAAATACAACTCGTTTCTCATCCCGGTAAGTACAGAGTATTAGATTGAAGAGCATCTACTGTTTTGATCAGTTTCCAAAGCAGAGTTGAAAGTGATATTGTGGTGGGTATTGTGTTCCCTGAAATATTGTGTGTTCCCCAAAATAAACATATCTGGTTTCAGAGAACAGACAGCAACTAGACCAGAGCCAGAAATGGTGGCTAGAAAATGGGAAGAGTAAACCATAACAGAAGTTGGGCGGTGGTGGTACACACCTTTAATCCCAGCACTTGGAATGCAGAGCTAGCTGGATCTCTGAGTTCAAGGACACTTTAGAAACAGCTAAGCATGGTGACCCAAGCCTTTAATCCCAGAAACTTAACATTTAACCCCAGGGACTGGGGGCAGAAAGAGAAAGGTATATAAGGAGTGAGGGCCAGGAACTGAGGAGAGAAAAGCATGTAGTGAGTAAAGCATTCGGCTGGTTAAGTACTCAGGCTTTCGAGCACAGTTCAGCTGAGAGCCATTGGGATGAGGATTCAGAAGCTTGCACTCTGAGAAAACAAGACCAGCTGAGGAACTGGTGAGGTGAGAAAATTATGGCTTGTTCTGCTTCTCTGATCTTCCAGCATTCACCACAATAATCTGCCTCAGGTTTGATTTCATTAATAAGAACATTTAAGATTCCTACTACATGATATGGTCTGTGTTATTAGGAGGAACAGTTCTTTTGTTCTTAGGAAGCTCACTCTGCCCTCTGCATTGGAAACACAGTAAAGAAAAGAGTGCGTCTTTCTGAAAAAAAGAGTGTTCTTCATGTAAGAGAACTTGGTGTTGAAGTCTCTTTCAATAATGGAGTTTAACCACCTACAGGCTCTGGTCCTATGAACAGTCGTTCTTTCCCGGGAAACACAGTCACTATTAAGCTCCAATTGAAAAACGCAGTTGAAATACAACTCGTTTCTCATCCCGGTAAGTACAGAGTATTAGATTGAAGAGCAGCTACTGTTTTTGATCAGTTTCCTAAGCAGAGTTGAAAGTGATATGGTCTCTGTTATTAGGAAGCACATTTCTTTTGTTCTTAGCAAGCTCACTCTGCCGTCTGCATTGGAAACACAGTAAAGAAAAGAGTGCGTCTTTCTGAAAAACAGAGTGTTCTTCTTGTAAGAGAAATTGGTGTAGAAGTCTCTCTCATCAATGGAGTTTAACCACATAGAGGCTCTTGTCCTATGAACAATCGTTCTTTCCCGGTAAGCGCAGTCACTATTAAGCTCCCATTGACAAACGCAGTTGAAATACAACTCGTTTTTCATTCCAGCTACTACATAGTAGTACAAGTAAAAGATAACTACTGTTCTGATCAGTTTCCTAAGCAGAGTTGAAAGTGATATGGTGTGTGTTATTAGGAATAACAGTTCTTTTGTTCTTAGCAAGCTCACTCTGCCGTCTGCATTGGAAACACAGTAAAGAAAAGAGTGCGTCTTTCTGAAAAACAGAGTGTTCTTCTTGTAAGAGAACTTGGTGTTGAAGTCTCTTTCATCAATGGAGTTTAACCACATACAGGCTCTGGCCCTATGAACAATCGTTCTTTCCCGGTAAGCACAGTCACTATTAAGCTCCCATTGACAAACGCAGTTGAAATAAAACTCGTTTTTCATTCCAGCTAATACATAGTAGTACAAGTAAGAGATAACTACTGTTCTGATCAGTTTCATGAGCAGAGTTGAAAGTGATATGGTCTGTGTTATTAGGAAGCCCAGTTCTTTTGTTCTTATCAATCTCACTCTTCCGTCTGCATTGGAAACACAGTAAAGAAAAGAGTGTGTCTTTCTGAAAAACAGAGTGTTCTTCTTGTAAGAGAACTTGGTGTTGAAGTCTCTTTCATCAATGGAGTTTAAGCACATACAGTCTCTGGTCCTATGAACAGTCGTTCTTTCCTGGGAAACACAGTCACTATTAAGCTCTGACTGAAAAACATAGTTGAAATACAACTCGTTTCTCATCCCGGTAAGTCCAGAGTGTTAGATTGAAGAGCAGCTACTGTTTTGATCAGTTTCTTAAGCAGAGTTGAAAGTGATATGGTCTGTGTTATTAGGAAGCACCGTTCTTTTGTTCTTAGGAAGCCCACTCTTCCGTCTGCTTTGGAAACACAGTAAAGAAAACAGTGCGTCTTTCTGAAAAACAGAGTGATCTTCTTGTAAGGGAACTTTTTGTTGAAGTGTCATCAATCGAGTTTTACTTCGTACAGGCTCTGGTCCTATGAACAATCGTTCTTTCCCGGTAAGCACAGTCATTATTAAGCTCCCTTTGACAAATGCACTTTAAATACAACTCATATCTCATTCTAGCAAATACAGAGTATAAGATGTATGAGAATCTACTGTTCTTATCAATTTCCTGAGCAGACTCAAAAGTGATAGGGACTGTGTCCTTAGGAAGCACAGTTCTTTGCTTCTTAGAAAGCCCAATCTTCCCAGTGATTTGTAAACACAGTGAAGAAAGTGTGTATCTTTCTGAAACACAGTGTTCTTCTTGAAAGAGAACTTGGTGTTGAAGTCCCTTTCATCAATGGAGTTTAACCACATACAGGCTCTGGTCCTATGAACAATCGTTCTTTCCCGGTAAGCACAGTCACTATTAAGCTCCCATTGACAAACGCACTTGAAATACAACTCGTTTTTCATTCCAGGTACTACATAGTAGTAGATGTAAGAGAAACTACTGTTCTGATCAGTTTCCTAAGCAGAGTTGAAAGTGATATGGTCTGTGTTATTAGGAAGCACAGTTCTTTTGTTCTTAGCAAGCTCACTCTTCCGTCTGCATTGGAAACACAGTAAAGAAAGAGTGCGTCTTTCTGAAAAACAGAGTGTTCTTCTTGTAAGAGAACTTGGTGTTGAAGTCCCTTTCATCAATGGAGTTTAACCACATGCAGTCTCTGGTCCTATGAACAATCGTTCTTTCCCGGTAAGCAAAGTCACTATTAAGGTTCAGTTGACAAACGCACTTGAAATACAACTCGTTTCTCATTCTAGCAAATACAGACTATTAGATGTATTAGAATCTACTGTTCTTATCAGTTTCCTAAGCAGAGTTGAAAGTGATAGGATCTGTGTCATTAGAAAGCACAGTTCTTTTGTTCTTGGAAAGCTCATTCTTCTGTCTGCTTTAGAAACACAGTAAAGAAAAGAGTGCGTCTTTCTGAAAAACAGACTGTACTCTTGTAAGAGAACTTCGAGTTGAAGTCCCTTTCCTCAAAGGAGTTTAAACACATACAGTCTCTGGTCCTATCAACAATCGTTCTTTCCCAGTAATCACAGTCCCTATTAAACTCCAATTGACAAACAGAGTTGTAATCCAACTTGTTTCTCATTCCAGCTACTACATAGCAGTAGATGTAAGAGAAACTACTATTCTGATCAGTTTCTTAGGCAGAGTTGAAAGTGATAGGATCTGTGTTATTAGGAAGCACAATTCTTTTGTTCTTAGCAAGCTCACTCTGCCGTCTGCATTGGAAACACAGTAAAGAAAAGAGTGCATCTTTCTGAAAAACAGAGTGTTCTTCTTGTAAGAGAACTTCCTGTTGAAGTCCCTTTCCTCAGAGGAGTTTAGCCACACACAGGCTCTGGTCCTATGAACAATCGTTCTTTCCCGGTAATAACAGGCACTATTAAGCTCCAATTGACAAACGCACTTGAAATACAACTCGTTTCTCATTCCAGCTACTACATAGTAGTAGATGTAAGAGATAACTACTGTTCTGATCACTTTCCTAAGCAGAGTTGAAAGTGATAGGATCTGTGTCATTAGAAAGCACAGTTCTTTTGTTCTTAGCAAGCTCGATCTTCTCTCTGCATTGGAAAAACAGTAAAGAAGAGCGTGCGTCTTTCTGAAAAACAGAGTGTTCTTTTTGTAAGAGAACTGGGGGTTGAAGTCTCTTTCATGAATGGAGTTTAACCACATACAGTCTCTGGTCCTATGAACAATCATTCTTTTCTGGTAAGCAAAGTCACTCTTAAGCCCCCATTGACAAATGCAGTTGATATACAATCGTTTCTCATTCTAGCAAATACAGAGTATTAGATGTATTAGAATCTACTGTTCTTATCCATTTCCTAAGCCTTTAATCTCAGTACCAACCATAGAAGACCTGGATGTCTGTTCAAACAGTCGGTGATGAGGAGGTCATGTGGCTGGGTTTACAACCAATGAGAAAATAGAACAGAAAGTCTGTAAAGAAGAGGACACACAGATGTAGCTCTCTGGTGGAGAGGAAAGACAGCAGAAGCAGTGAAGGGTAAGGCTCACAGCTATTGCTCTGATCTCTTGGTTTTTAACTCTGCTTCTGACTTCTGTGTTTTTCTTATTTAACAAGACGGTTCCATCTATAGGAGAGTGTCTAAAATGTCAGACTCATTGCTTGAGAACATCACCTGGTCATGGTGTTAATTGTCAGGAGTTTTGGATTTTTGCTTTCAGTGAACTTATAAATCATGAAGATCATCATGGTCCCCAACTCAAAACTGTGTGGGGCAAAACTTGCCTGACCTATTTTTTTCTGCTTTGACACTGCACTGAGGTGGCCACCACTAGGGTGCAATTCTGAGAGCAAGATTTGGAGACTGGTTTGTTTTTGAATCAATGGTAAGCCTAGAATGCTGTGGAATGAGCGTGGTGTAGCCTTACTGCTGAAACAGGCATTCTGTTGTCTTTGTCTATATGATCAAAGTGGCAGCTTCCACAGCCTGCCATCTTGGATAGAGGAATTCAAATAGCATTTGCTAGTAGTGAATGAGACACCATGGATTCTGGTGAAAATAAATGTGACTTTAGAAGCACCATTCATGTTCCCAGGGATATGGCACTGAACTTTACTGACATACAGAGCATGCTTTGGTTTGAGAACTCTGATGAAAATCCCAGATACTACTGTCCTCTTTACTTCCTGTGAACATAACCCAAACGGGAAGTACTTGGAAAGCAGAAACCATAACTGAAGGATTGCCTTCATGAGACTGGTATATGGGCATGTCTGTTTGTCATTTTCTTAATTAATGATTGACATAAAGGCGAACAGCCCAAAGTGGACTGTGCCACCCTAGGTCAGGTGGTCCTGGGTTGTATAAGAAAAAAGTCTGAAAAAGCTAAATGCATCAAGCAAGTAATAAGGTTACTGCTTCTGCATAAAGTTGGGAGAATCTAAGAAATTGGGGCTGGAAAAACATGATCAAAATATATTGTATGTAATTTTGTCAATAAAAGACAACTAAAAAATAAATAACAGATGTGTTAGAAACCAAGATAAAGCCGTCTTGTTAATGGTGTTTGATAACCCTGATATACAAGTTTCTTGGTTTTCCAAGTGTTTTTACTGAGAATATTTTCACCTGTGTTCCTCATAGATATAGGCAAGTAGTTTTCCTTTATTTTTGTGTTGCTACCTGCTTACAGTATTAAACTGTGCAGAAGGAGTAGGCTCTTGATCTCTTTTCCTTCTATTCATTGAGATTATTTTCTTTTTTTTAGTCAGAGACGTTTAATTAAAGGTTATTGTTTTGAAAATAGATTTTCTTTTCATCCTGATCAGTTTCCCCTACTTGTACTCTTCCCACCTCCCAAAACCATCTACAAGTTTGCCCATGTCTACTCTGTCTCTATTCAAAAAAGAACAAGGCTGCTAGAGATCACAAACAAACACCAGTAAAGAAAATACAATAAGACAGTGCAAAAGCCCTCACACTGAGCCTGGACAAAGCAACTCTACAGGATGAGAAAAGCCCTAAGTGCAGGTGAATGAGCCAAAGACGAACCTGCTATCACAGTTAGCATTCCCACAAACACTTGCAAAATTCCAGGCTAACACTCACAACATATAAGCAGTTGATTTGGTACCGACCCCTGCAGGACCTGTGCTTGCAACCTTAGTCTTAAGGAGCAGCTGGAGCTGGAGAGATGACTCAGTGGTTAAGAGCACAGGCTGCTGTTCCCAGAGGACCCAGGTTCAATTTTCAAGTGCCCACAAGAGAACTCACAAGCGTCTGTAACTCCATTCCAGAGGATCCAACACCCTCACACGAACATGCATGCATGCAAAACTACCAATGCACAGAAAATAAAAGTAAATACATCATTTTTAAAATGTTTCATCAGCTATTGTTTCTATGGCTACAATTACCCAAACATCCAGTGGTGATGGACCAGGTGATTTCTTCAATCTTCTCACCTATCTCTCATATTGGACCTTACACAGAACTTCTACAGAATACAGACATTTATTGAGGATGTGATATGTGTCAGGTACTGGGCAAAGCATTACATGGCTTTACAGAGATGACTGACGTTCCTCATATGATCAACCCAACCAATGGTCAGTTGGGTCACCATGAGGATATTTTAGGGGAGTTCTCAAAGTGTTGGGTTCATTAAATGGCAGTTTACTGTGGTGTTGAGAACTCTAGGTTCACACAAGGAGGACAGTTTAAATGGCTTCTGAGAGTCTTGTGTCCTTGGAAGTGGATCTAGCTACATTCTAATTCCTGACTTCAGGAGTGCTTAACATATGTCACAGTAGCTTCATAAGTCCCTTTAGGTGACTTCGGTCAAGGCTCAGTATGTGGCTTTAAGTCAGAGCACTAGACTATCTCACCTGAGGCCTTATGTTCGACACCCACTTCTCTCTTTCCCATTAGTTTCACACTCTCTTGATCTTTTGTTTCCCTCATACATTTCACTTTTCTGGCATCCTGCATTTGGTTCTCTGAGCCACTTGCGACAGATACGGTGAAACAGAGGAGAAAAATCCATACTTTTAGACCTTAGAAGTTTTATCTCATGTCCCCTTCTTTGTGTTTTGTTTTGTTTTGTTCTTTGTTGTTTTTCAAGACCGGGTTTCTCTATGTAGTCTTTGCTCTCCTGGAACTTGTTTTATAGATCAGACTGGCCTCAAACTCATAGAGCTTGTCCTGCCTCTGTCTTCCAAGTACTCAGATTAGTGTCCTGCCCCACCACTGCTCCTGCAGTATACTGGCACTTTATAACAAGTTTTGTAGATGGAGAGATTATGAGCTACAGCCAAGATTGATTAAAAAAAGCCTAACCAGTGGTTGTAGATGCCATGAATATACAGTGAATGAG
Source organism: Onychomys torridus (assembly GCF_903995425.1). NCBI lineage: Eukaryota > Metazoa > Chordata > Mammalia > Rodentia > Cricetidae > Onychomys > Onychomys torridus. The sequence goes on from NC_050466.1 coordinate 53,775,964, forward strand.
CTGGAAGTTAGAATAGAGGCCTAGAATCTGTGAAGTTGAGGCACCAAGTAAGGAAGTATGGGTGGTTTTGTGTGTGTGTGTGTGTGTGTGTGTGTGTGTGTGTGTGTGTGTGTGTGTATACGCACACACACACACATATAATTCTTTGAACCTGTAAGATTTGCCCATTTAAGCCTCTTCTATTTGTAGATAAACAATTCGTTGCTAACTATTTGTACCCTGCTGTTCTTTACTAGAAGTACAGTGTTCTGAGACTTAGGCCTGTGGGAATGGGTTTGGCTAGGTTATCAGTCATGACTTTACTAGTACTCTTTAGCCAGTGTTGTAGTCTTTTTTATGCCATTTGAGAGGATGCAACACCTAATTAGCTTAGGGGCAGAGTTCTGGGTTTCCCTGTAGTAGACCTTAGGTTCCATTCCCAGTGTTCGATTCCCTTCACTGCCGGATTTCCCTGTTTTTCTTAAGTTGTATTTAAGCTTTTTTGTTCCCCAACCCAAGGAATCTTATGCATCATTAGCCAATGAACCAAAATATGTCCCTCATCCCATATATATGCAAATATATCAACCAAAAATAAAAATAATAAAGGATATGTAAGATTATAGCAGCTAGCGCTAGAGAGATGACTCAGTGGTTCAGAGCACAGGCTGCTCTTCTCAGAGGACCTTGGTTCAATTCTCAGCACACACAGGACAACTCACAGCTGTCTGTAACTTTAGTTCCAGGGGATCCGACACCATCATACATACATGCATACAGACAAAAATATCAATGCACATAAAATAAAAATAAATAAATAATTTTTAAAAAATTACAACAGCTGGAGGCCACATAGATTTCTACTGATGTTCTGTGTCTTAGTAACAATTTCTTCTTGGGATTTTAGAAAGGAAATGGTGTAGGAAATATCAGAGCGCATCGCAGGGATGCTAGAGGAATGGACTAAGATCAGACATGTGGCAAAGAAGATGGGCTTTTTCTCTCGATCTTGTGAATGTCCAGTCCAGCCATCAGCTCTTACATATGAAAGGAAGCAGGACTGTCACGCACTGTTGCCTCCAAGATTTTTCATCAGCTGCAAATGACCAAATAGCAGGTGTTTGCTGGGGGTGATTACATTCATCATTCAAGAAGGAAGCAGTCAAAACAACATGAACGAGCAAGTGAAGAAAATGGCAAAGACCTGTGGCCAGAAAGGCTTGGGTGGAAGAGCCCTCATTTTATAGTGAACCCAAAACAAGAGGAGGTGTGGCAAGTCCAGAAGACAAGAGGGGAACTTCTCCACATAACATACACCATCTACAGTGTGTGTACAGTGAGACAAGCTCACAAACTGAGGAAGATTGCTTCCTGGATGGTTATATAGAGTGCATTATTAGAGGTGAGTTTTCTGAACCTATTTTGGAAGAGGATTTACTTTTTAAAGCCTTTGAAAACCTAGAGGAAGCCAAACATACCTTTCTCGCCATTTCCCTAAAGCGAGTTTCCTTCTTGAAAGTTCTTTGGAATACGTGACTAAGCGGGGGGGCGGGGGGGGGGGGGGGGACAAGATAAAAGAGAGGCCAAGCAAGAACACCCTCAACAGACTGTTGGAGCGAACTCAGTACTCGGATGTTCCAAGTACATGACTAACCAGAAGCTTCCTGTTGGAAAAATATTGAAAGCAGATTTATCATATCATAAGCAGCTTGCGGGATTTACTGGAGAGGAGCCAAATGGTGGTAAATACTGTGGTCCTTTATCGACGATGGAGTGCCCCCAGACTGGTTGCAAGAAGCTGAGGGATAAAACAGCCCTGAGGAAGCACATGCTTATTCACGGTCCCCTGTAGCAGGAATCTTAAAGGTACTTGTTAATAAAATCAAACCTGAGGCCAGGTATTGGGGTGATCAGAGACACAGAACAAGCCACAGCTTCCTCACCTTACTAGTTCCTCAGCTGGTCCTTTTTCCTCATACTGCAAGCTTCTGAGACCTCATCCAGAATGGGTGCCAGCTGAACTACTGTTAGAAGCCTAAAAGCTTAACCAGCCAAATGCTTAACTAACCAAATGCTTCTAGTTTCTGGTCCTCACGCCTTATAAATCTTTCTACTTTTTGCCCCGACTCCCTGGGATCAAAGACTCGCTTTTGGGGTTAAAAGCGTGTGTCACCATGCTGGCTGTATCCTTGAACACACAGAGATCCACCTGGCTCTGCCTCCCAAGTGGTGGGATTAAAGGCTTGCACCACCACCGCCCAGCTTCTGCTATGGCTTGCTCTGACCCATTTTCTAGCCACCATTTTTGGCTTTGTTCCAGTGGCTGTCTGTTCTCTGACCCCAGATAAATTTATTAGGGTGCACAATGTTGTGGGGAACACAATACCACCACAGTCCCCCAACAGCATGTGTGTGCAGAGTGCGGGAATACTTTTGCAGAGGGTTGAAACTAAAGTGTCACTTTCTGGTTCATAGTGGAGAGAAAAGGCTTTAATGTACATTCAAAGGGTGGGGAAGCGCTTCTTGCTGGACTTCAACTTGCATACCCATATCCACATCCACACTGATTGTGTGCCCCTTTGATGCCTGCCAGAAGAGGTTTATTCAGTCAAATAACCTGAAAATTCACATCCTCACCCATGCAAAGGCAGGGAAGAAATGCTGAAACCAAGACAGACTGTCCTTAGGCTGGGACGTCTTAACGGATTAGTCAATGGGGTATATATCCACTTTGGATTATTATTTGTAGGGAGTGATGGCTAAAATAAATTTGCAACTTAGCAAGCATACTTTATTTTTTATGCTTCATTATACCACTTTAAGAATATTTTTATATTCCACAGTGTAGTTCTGACAGAAGTCCATGATGAAGTTACCTCAAAAGCATAATCTTTAATATATGTTCTGCATTATTTAATGTAATGAGTGTTTTTTGCATACTTCATAGAAAATAACTGATTTTTTTTTAATTTTGCCGTTTCTAATTGCCTAGCTTTTATCTTTGAAAGTGTACTTCATGGGTTGGGGATGTAGCTCAGTGGTAGAATGCTTGCCTAGCAAGCACAAGGCCTGGGTTCCATCCTCAGCTCCAACAAAAGAAAAGTGTACTTCATAATGTATGTGATAACCCCAAAGAGTGGAAAACTTGGCAGTCCTGAACAAATGAATGAATACTTACATGTTTTTAAATTAAATATGTTTTGATTTTCATTTTCATCATTGTATCAAACTATTAATGATAGTTAAATGTGAGTGGTTATACAATAAAAGTTGATCCATCTGAAATTTTAGATGTTCCAAAATAAAAGGACATAGAACTCTAAAAAAAAAAAAAAATTACAACAGCTCTTATTCCTAATGGCAACAAATACCCAAATATCATCAAGTAGTGACTGACTGAGTTATTTATTCAATCTTCTCACCTACCTACCACAAAGGAACTTACACAGAACATCTGCAGAATACAGACATTTATTGAGGATGTAATATATGCCAGGTACTGGGTCTAAGCGTTACATGGATTTGCAGAAATGATTGACTTTCTCACGTGATCAACACAACCAAAGATTATTTGAGTCACAAGGAAGAATTTGTAGCAGAGTTCTCGGTGTTGAGTCTATTAAAAGGCAGTTTACTGTGGTTTTGAGAACTGAAGTTTCACACAATGAGGGAAACAGGTTCTTATAATCTTCAATGAAAGACAACTAAAAGAATAAATAGCAGATGTCTTAGAAACCAAGATAAAGCCAACTTGCTAATTATGTGTGATAACTTTTATTGGTTTTGCAAAGGTTTTTCTGAGAATAATATCACCTGTATTCATCACAGACATAGGCCTGTAGTTTTCCTTTTTTCTTGTATTGCTGGCTGGTTTTGGTTTTAGGCTATGCAGAAGGAGCTTGCTATTGAAATTTTTGCTTTCTATTAATTTGAATAAATTGGTAAGTTTTGCTTGTGACTTTTCTTTGAAAGCACGGTAGTGTGCTACAATGAATCCATCTTGCCCTTGGGAATTTTTTTTTCTTTTTTTTGGTCAGAAGGTTTTTATTACTGTTTTTTGTTTTGAAAATAGATTTTTTTCATCCTGATCACAGTTTCCCCACTCCTCCCATGTACCCCAACATCTACCCCTTTCCCCATTTCTTCTCTGTCTCTGTTCAGAAAATAACAAGCCTCCTAGAGATAACAAACACCACTAAAGAAAATACAATAAGACAGTGCAAAAGCCCTCACACTGAGGCTGGACGAAGCAACTCTACAGGATGAGAAAAGCCCTAAGAGGAGGTGAATGAATCAAAGATGAATTTTTGCATTCCCACAAACACTTGCAAAATTCCAGGCTAACACTCACAACATATAAGCAAAAGACCTGGTACAGACCCCCTGCAGGACCTTGTGCTTGCCACCTCATTCTTTAGGAGCCCACATGCCCCCTGCTGAGTTGATTGAGTGGGATGTGTTCTCCTATTTTTCTCTATCCCTTCAGACTCCTACAATCTCTCCAGCCTGTTTTCTTAGGGATTCTCTGAGCTCCTAGGGGAGAGATATGATGGAGCCCTCCAATTTAGACTCTCTCAGCATCATGTCTTGCTGTGAGTCTCTGCATCCACTCCCATTTGCTGCCAAAGAAGTAGCTCTAATGACAACTGGACAAGGCACTGATATATGAGTATAGCAGAATATCATTAGGAATTATTTCACAGTTGTGTTTTGATTTTTTTGTTGTTGTTGTTTTTTTCGAGACAGAGTTTCTTTGTGTATAGTTTTGCACCTTTCCTGGAACTTGCTTTGTAGATAAGGCTGGCCTCAAATTCACAGAGATCCGCCTGCCTCTGCCTCCCAAGTACTAGAATTAAAGGCTTGTGCCACCACCGCCCGGCGTATCTTGATTTTTAAAGACCAGTCATGTTTGATTCTACCTTAGGCCTCTGGAGTATATATCTCTGGTTCCTGGCCATGGCATGGCCTTCCTCTCAATGAGTTAAAACAGACATTGATTGGCCACTCCCATAAGTCTGAGCCACCATTGGAACAGCACATCTTGCAGTTGTGGCAGATGGTTGGTCAAAAGTATTTTGGCTGGGTTGGTGTCCATTTTTCTCTTTCCATAGCCTGCACAATATCTTCTTGCACCTAAAAGACTAAAACCTAGGGGTGAAGACTCCATGGAAGCACCAGCTCAACTGTTTTATGTTCAGTGAGCTATGTGATTGTTGTCTGCTATTACTGGAAGTCCTCACTAGGATAGTCCTCTCATAGGTTCCAGGAAGTCTCCCCCTTACTAGGTTTCCATACTGGTCCCCAAATCTTCCCTAATTTCACCTGTCCCTTCCCATACTCTCTCTATCCATATCACCTCCCCTCCGCACCTACATACTGTTCTCTCCTTCTCCTGTGCCCAGTCCACCCACAAAATCTATTCTATTTCCCTTTCTCCTAAAGATCCATATGTTGGTTTTTTTTGGTGGGGGGGGGTGTTCAAGTTGATAAATACTTCTCGGTTTTACTTTGGCTGACTCTAGAAAACCAATAATTTCTTTTGGATTTTCTACTTAGTGGAGTATATTCTTTTAAAGGATTCCATGATAATTTCCTGCATTTCCTTGGTGTGTAGTCTAACATTTCCTGTTTGTCTATGATTCTGTTAATATAGTCTCTTTGTTCCTTTTTTAGATTAATTATGGAAAGGATATATTGATCTTAAGAGAACCAGCTATTCCATTCACTGATACTTTGTATTATTTTCTATATTTCTATTTCATTTATTTCTGCTGTGGTTTTAGTTATTTCTTCCCATCTACTGAATTTCTATTTGACTTGTTCTTGTTTTCTGCAAATTCTTGAGTTGCATCATAACTTGTTTATGTCTGCTTTCTCATTTTTAATGCAGGTGCTTAAAACTGTAAATTTCCTCCCATTACTACCTATAATGTGTAGCAAGATTTTCTTGTTTTTTTTTTCACTTAATTTTAGGATTTTTTTTTCATTTTCTCTAATTTCTTTGAGCTACTCATCATTCAATAATCTGTTGGTTAATCTCCACAAGTGTGAGTAAATACTTGGGATTCTGTAGCTGTTGAATTCAAGTATTGCTGCACTGTGGGTTGGTCCAATAAGTGGAATTATTTCAGTTATTCTGAATGTGTTTAGATGTGGTTTTTGTACCAAAGTGTTGTCAGTTTTAGAGAAGCTCCATATGGTGCTGAGTAGAATGTGTATTCCTCAGTGTTTGGGCAAAATATTCTGCAGGAATCTGCTAGGTCCATGTGATGTTTGAAGTCTGTCATATCTATTTACTTTTTGTCAGATAGTGTCAATTGAAGAAAGTGGGGTATGGAAGAATTACCTAAGTTCGGGTAATATGTTTCATTAAATACATTGATAGGTTTTTATGAAATTGAGTGTGTCTTGAGTTTCCTGCCATATATATTTAAGATTGTGGTATCTTTTTTGGTTAATAGGTTTTTTTGTTGTTGTTGTTTAAAATCAATTGCCCTTCTTTGCTGGTGGCCATGTCAGAGGAGCAGCAGTAGGCAATTGAGCTTTAGGAGTTCAGCTCACTAGAATGCAAGTTACTGATGGGTGAATCTCAGATAGGCAAGGCCCCAAGGGCTTTGGCTCCAGAATGTTTCTTTTTTTTTCTTTTTGAGACAGGGTCTCACTACATAGCTCTGGCTGTCCTGGAACTCACTATGTTGGCCAGACTGGCCTCGAACTCACAAAGATCCTCCTACCTCTGATTTTTTTTTGGGGGGGGGAGCAGAGGATCGAACCCAGGGCCTTGCACTTGCTAGGCAAACACTCTACCACTGAGCTAAATCCCCAACCCCCTCAGAATGTCTCTTGATACTGCTGTGCCTTTGTTTGCCACTGCCATTATTCTCTGGTATCTGGCATGATGTGAATGAATGTGTGGGGGGGGATTCCCCACAGCCTTTAATGTTGTATGATTATCTCATGAAAATATCCCTTTCTACTGGGCTTTTATAACTGTGGATTATTATGAGGATTCTCTCCTTTTAAGCTGTACTGTTTAACTGAAGTACTGATTTTACAAAATACTGTTAGTATCAATAAAATTTTGCTGATTACGGGTTTTTAAAAAATATAGTATGGGATTATGATAGTGGTTAGTTTAGTGGGAAAATTAATGAAGGTAAAGGTAGGATATCATGCTGCCCCTACCTCTGATAAAGCAAAGGATGCAAAGAGTAGAAAATAGAACCAAGGAAGTGTCATGCAGCTAGTTTCTCTTGAGGAGCTGTAGAGACTGTCGTTTAGGTTAATGATTAAGGAAAACAGTTGAGTCCTGGGAGTAAACTCAAGCTCTCTTGTATATTGGGAAATGTGTTCACCTGTTTTGGTGTGCATCACAGCTAAAACAAAGCTTTAAATAATGACTTCATATAACTAAAAACCAGAAAATTGCATGACTCATTTGTAGTTGAAGTTTTCCTGTGTCCTGCCTGGCCTGCCATTACTTGCTGCTCCCTGGATGGTGGATTAGCGTCTCCTGATTCAGCCTTCCTCTTCCCAGAATTCTCCTTGTTTGCTTATCCTGCCTATACTTCCTGCCTGGCTACTGGCCTATCAGCATTTAATTTATCAACCAACTAGAGAAACACATTCATAGCATATAGAGCACCATCACCCATCAGTAGTTAAGATCATTGGACTAGTCTCTAAAATATCAAAAGTGAAAATAATAACCTGTTTTGTGGCAATTATAAAAACTATTGCCCATGTAAATGGTTATGACTGAAAGGTTCCTGATCTATGAAAGGTCTAAAAGATAAATGTTTAACTGTATGCGGGTTCTTGGGAATAATTTGTTTTTCACCTGTAATATGTAAAATGTTCAATCTTCTAAGAGTAATGGGAAACATCTTTACTTGTATTCACTGTAATCATTCTCTTACAAAAACAGAATGTAACCATATTGTGATTTTCATATTGCTTGAAAGATATTTCAGGGGTATATAAGCTGTAATAGAAAAACAAAGACACAGAAGAAGGGAATATCAGGGTAGAAGAACACACCAGAAAAAGAATAGAGTAGAAAAAATAATGGAAAGAATAATGAATGAAGAATTACACTTTGTCCCTCAGAAAAGTTCTCATATGTATGTTGTCTGTCCAGTACTATACCTACTCCACATCTCTTCAGTTTCTCTGAACTGCTGAAGACTTGCCATTCATCAGCACCCTACATGAGGTTCTGACATGTTGGGTGTGTGTGTGTGTGTGTGTGTGTGTGTGTGTGTGTGTGTGTGTGTTTTCCTTTTTCACCAGTCCCAGAGAATTAGGTTTTGCCACACTCACTGGCTCCAGAGAACTAAATTCTCCTCCCTCAGATAGAAAAGTCAATAGAGGCCATAACATTTTGGGGGAGAGGATGGGGGGGTTGTGAGGCAGGAGAGAGCAGAACAGGAGGAGGGATGGGGGGGCCTGTGGTTGGTATATAGAATGAATAAAAATTTCCCAATGAAAAATGATTAGCAAGAACCCTTCCCCCCCAAAAAAAAGAAAAACAAAAAAACCCTCCAACTCTATGACTCCCCTTCAATTTCTGAGATGCTGAAGGCAGTTCCTTAGAGTAGCACTTCTTTATCTCTTGTGGTTAGTCTCTGTTCAAAATCTACATTGATAAACATTAGACTAGCAACACCTACTTCTTTCCTGATCTCATTTGCTTGGAATGAATTTTCCAAACTTTTGTTTTAGGTATCATCTATATTTGACAGTAAGATGAGTTTCTTGTAGATAACAGAAAGATGGATTTTTTATTAATCCACTCAATTTGCACATGTCTTTTGGTCAGGGAGATGAGGCCATTAATATTTAAAGTTATTATTAAAAGGTCTTTGTTGATGCTGTTATTTTGTTATTTGTTTTTTTCCATGATTGTCTTGGGCTTATTTTGAGTTTCTGTAGTTAGAGCATCATTTATTTTCTTCCTATATTCTCTTTGCTCTGATTATTCCAGGCCTCAGTCTAAAGCATTGCTTCCAAATTTCTCCAAGAGTATGGTTTGATGGACATGAAGAAAAATGGCATGACTATACTATGTTAAATTTTTGTATCTCCTTTAACTACAACACGTAGTAACATTGTTTTGCTGGATATAGAACCCTAGGTTGACATTCATGTTGTTTTAGAATATGAAGTACATGATTCCAGGTTCTTCTTATTTTTAAAGTTTCCAATGACAAAGCAGATATTATTTTGATTTGGTTCCATTCATATATGTCTTGTGGATTTTCTCTTGAGATTTCAATCTCATTCTTTAGTCTGTGCACTTAGTGTTTTAATTACTATATGCTATGGGCAATTTCCTTTATTGTCCTACTTTGTGTTCTGTGTAAATGATGAAATCAACACTGGAGCAAGATTTGCTTCTCAGGATCCAGGACTAGAAGAGTGTAGATTACAAGGTACCCAAAATTACAGGAAGCTCTACATGCAAATTCTTTGATGATTTTTGTATTCTGAACTGATCCTGGAAGAGTGAAGATAGCAGGCAGTGCTTTATTCTGGAGGAAGAAACCAAAAGCCAATATAGGTGCCCTAAGACCAGGGCTAGGACTGTGTGAGTATGTATATGGCATTACTGATATTCTTAGGACTGCACCAAGGAGAGTAGGTACATGCTTTGCACATAAAGAGCTAGTCTTGTAAATGTGGAGACACCAGGTGCAGCATTACTTACGCTGTACATATCTAGAGAAAACAGTGGAAATACTATGTGAAAGGAGATATTCCAGAGACTATGGAGATGGCACTGGTGATGATGGCTTGCTGAATATCATCAGGACAACTAGTTCTGGATCTTTGTAGCCTGGACTAAGATTTGGAGAATGGAGGTCTGGCAGACCTGCATGAATGTGGGGGAAATCAGAGGGGAAAGCTTGATTAAGAGCCTCCACATGCCTGTCTGGACCAGAAGTGAGTGCCTGGGGTTATAGTCAGAGAGGCAACTGCCCCTGGGTCCAACCGCTGGACACAGGCCATCCCGGGAGGACCTGACCAACTTGGCCCCAGTTTCCAGCCAATCGGCAGGCCCTGCTGGTAGGCTCCCCTTTTCTAAGACTGCAGGCAGACACTGCAGTCTCCACACCCTGTCTCCACACCCATTTGCCTGAGACCCCAGCCACTTCCTGAGACTCAGAGACCAACCCCTAGCTCCCATCTGGACCATAGGTGAGTTCCTGGGGTTTTAGTCAGAGAGGCAACTGCCCCTGGGACCCACCGCTGGACACAGGCCATCCTGGGAGGAACTGCCCAAATAGACCCCAGTTTCCAGCCAATTGGCAGGCCCTGCGGGAAGGCTCCCCTTTTCCAAGACTGCAGGAAGACCCTGTAGTCTCCACACCCTGCCCCCAGACTCATCTGCTGGAGACCCCAGCCACTTCCTAAGAATCAGAGACCAGCCCCCAGCTTCCATTCTGCCCTGTAACTCCCATCTGGACCAGAGACCAGAGGAATGCCCATCTGGACAAGAGACCAGAGAAACTCCCATATGGACAAGAGGAGTTCCCATCTGGACAAAATAAGGAGACCCCAGGGACTTCCCAAGACTCAGAGTCCAGCCCCCCAGCTCCTATCCGGCCAGCATTCTCATCTGGACCAGGGTTCCCATCTGGCCCAGAAGTTCGATCTGGACCAGAGAGAGGCTCCCTAAATCTGTCAGCTCTCTCTGGACCAAGTACAATGATCAGACCAAGAACGAACAAAAGAGGAGATGGGCAGACATCAAGGCAGAAGTACATGCAACAAAATAAACAGCAGTACAGCATCACCAGAACCTAGCCATTCTCCAACAGCTAGACCTAATGGAATGGAAGAAGAAAAAGTAAACAACCTTATAAGTAACATCATGAAGAGGCTAGAGCCTTATATAGAAGAAATCAAAAATGAAGTAGAGGAACAGACAAACAAAAAAAATGGGAAGAACGCTATAAAAAACTAGACGAAATGACAATTAAAGCAGAAGAAAACAATAAATCCTTGAATGAAAATCATGAAAAAGCAAGGGAGACAGTCCAAGACCTGAAGAAGGAAATAGAAAAAATGAAGAAGACACTAGCAGAAGGAATGCTGGAAATAGAAAATCTGAGTAAACAAACAGGAACTTCAGATGCAAGTATAAGTAACAGAATGCAAGAGATGGAAGAGAGGATCTCTGGTGTTGAAGATACGGTAGAAGAAATAGATTCATCAGTCAAAGAAAACACTAAAACCAACAAAGTCATGACCCAAAATGTCCAAGAAATTTGGGACACCATGAAAACACCAAACCTACAAATAATAGGGATAGAGGAAGGAGAAGAATACTAACTCAAGGGCACAGAAAATATATTTAACAAGATCATAGAAGAAAACTTTCCCAACTTAAAGAAAAAAATGCTTATGAAGATACAGGAAGCCTATAGAACACCAAACAGACTAGACCCCCCCAAAATCCCCTCGCCACATAATAATTAAACAACTAAATGTACAGAATAAAGAAAGAATATTAAGGGCAGCTAAGGAAAAAGGCCAAGTGACTTATAAAAGCAAACCCATCAGAATAACATCCGATTTCTCAATGGAGACTTTGAAAGCCAGAAGGACCTGGACAGATACAATGCAGACACTAAGAGACCATGGATGCCAGCCTAGACTAATATACCCAGCAAAACTTTCAATCATCATAGATAGAGTGAACAAGACCTTCCAAGACAACACCAGATTTAAACAATACTTATCCACAAACCCAGCCCTACAGAAAGAACTAGAAGGAAAATTCCAACCTAAGGAAGGCAGATACACCCATGAAAACACAGGCAATAGATAACACCACAGCAGTAAACCACAAAAAAGAGAAGTACACACACACTACCACCAAAAAAATAAAAATAACAACAGGAAGGAACAATCACTGGTCATTAATATCCCTTAATATCAATGGACTTAATTCACCTATAAAAAAGACACAGACTAGCAGAATGGATACAAAAACAGGACCCACCTTTCTGCTGCATACAAGAAATACACCTCAAATTCAAAGACAGAAACCTCCTAAGAAAAATAGGCTGGGAAAAGACTTTCCAATCAAATGGTCTTGAGAAGCAAGCTGGGGTAGCCATCCTAATATCCAGCAAAATAGACTTCAAACTAAAATCAATCAAAAGAGATGATGAAGGACATTACAAACTCAATGCAGGAAAGATCAACCAAGATGAAGTCTCAATTCTGAACATTTATGCTCCAAACAAAAGGGCACCCACATATGTAAAAGAAACATTACTAAAGCTTAAATCACATATAAAACCCCACACATTAATAGTGGGAGACTTCAAAACCCCACTTTCACCTCTGGACAGATAGGCCAAATTGAAACTTAACAGAGACATAATGGACTTAACTGATGTTATGGCTCAAATGGACTTAATCGATATCTACAGAACATTCCACCCAAACAAAAAAGAATATACCTTCTTCTCAGCACCCCATGGAACCTTCTTTAAAATCGACCAAATACTTGGCCACAAAGCAAATCACAACAGATACAAAACAATTGGAATAACCTCCTGTGTTCTATCAGACCACCATAGTTTAAAGTTAGATTTCAACAACAGAAAAAAACTACAGAAATCCTACAATCTCATGGAAACTGAATAATGCTCAACTGAATCAACAATGGGTTAAGGAAGAAATAAAGAAAGAAATTAAAGACTTCCTAGAGATCAATGAAAATGGATACACCACATACCCAAACTTATGGAACACTGTGAAAGCAGTGCTAAGAGGGAAATTCATAGCACTGAATGCCCACATAAAGAAGCTGGAGAAATCTCACGCTAGTGACTTGATAACACACCTGAAAGCCCTTGAACAGGAAGAAGCAAAGTCTCCCAGGAGGAACAGACACCAGGAAATTATCAAATTGAGAGCTGAAATCAATAAAATAGAAATAAAGAGAACAATACAAAGGATTAATGAAACAAAGAGTTGGTTCTTTGAGAAGATCAACAAGATAGACAAGCCCTTATCCAAACTAACCAAAAGACAGAGAGAAAGCATCCAAATTAACAAAATCAGAGATGAAAAGGGGGACATAACAACAGACAATGAGGAAATCCAGAGAATCATCAGGTCATACTTCAAAATCCTCTACTCCACAAAACTGGAAAATCTAAAAGAAATGGATAATTTTCTGGATAGGTACCACATACGTAAGTTAAATGAAGACCAGATAAACCATTTAAATAGTCCAATAACCCCTAAGGAAATAGAATCAGTCATTAAAAGTCTCCCAACCAAAAAAAGCCCTGGACCAGATGGTTTCACTGCAGAATTCTACCAGATCTTCAAAGAAGACTTAATACCAATACTCTTTAAATTGTTCCACACAATAGAAGCAGAAGGTATATTACCAAACTCCTTCTATGAGGCTACAATTACCCTGATTCCTAAACCAAACAAAGATGCAACAAAGAAAGAGAACTACAGACTGATCTCCCTAATGAACATTGATGCAAAAATACTCAATAAAATTCTGGTGAACAGACTCCAAGAACACATCAAAACAATTATCCACCATGATCAAGTAGGCTTCATCCCAGGGATGGTTCAACATACAAAAGTCCATCAATGTAATACACCATATAAACAAACTCAAAGAAAAAAAACCACATGATCATCTCACTAGATGCAGAAAAGCCATTTGACAAAATCCAACACCTCTTCATGATAAAGGTCTTGGAGCGATCAGGAATACAGGGAACATACATAAACATAATGAAGGCAATCTACAGCAAGCCAACAGCCAACATCAAATTAAATGGAGAGAAACTCAAAGCAATACCAGTAAAATCAGGAACAAGGCAAGGCTGTCCCCTCTCCCCATACTTATTCAATATAGTACTTGAAGTTCTAGCCAGAGCTATAAGACAACACAAAGAGATTAAGGGGATACAAATTGGAAAGGAAGAAGTCAAGCTCTCCCTATTTGCAGATGACATGATAGTATACATGAGTGACCCCAAAAATTCAACCAAGGAACTGATACAGCTAATAAAAACCTTCAGCAACATAGCAGGATACAAGATCAACTCAAAAAATCAGTAGCCCTCCTATATACAATAGACAAACAGGCTGAGAAGGAAATCAGCGATACATCACCCTTTACAATAGCCACAAATGATATAAAATACCTTGGGGTTACTCTAACTAAGCATGTGAAGGACCTATATGACAAGAACTTTAAGTCCCTGAAAAAAGAAATTGAAGAAGATGTCAGAAAATGGAAAGATCTCCCATGCTCATGGATAGGCAGGATTAACATAGTAAAAATGGCAATCTTACCTAAAGCAATCTACAGATTCAACGCAATCCCCATCAAATTACCAACACAATTCTTCACAGACCTGGAAAGAATAATACTCAACTTCAAATGGAAAAACAAAAAACCCAGGATAGCCAAAAGAATCCTGTACAATAAAACAACCTCTGGAGGCATCATGATCCCCAACCTCAAGCTCTACTATAGAGCTACAGTAATAAAACAGCTTGTTACTGGCATAAAAACTGCCATGTGAACCAATGGGATCAAATTGAAGACCCTGACATTAACCCGTACACCTATAAACATATTTTTGACAAAGAAGCCAAAAATGCACAATGGAAAAAAGAAAGCATCTTCAACAAATTGTGCTGGCATAACTGGATGTCAATGTGTAGAAGGCTGCAAATAGATCCATATCTGTCACCATGCACAAAACTTAAGTCCAAGTGGATCAAAGGCCTCAACATAAATCCAGTTACTCTGAACCTGATAGTAGAGAAAGTAGGAAGTACTCTTGAATGCATTGGCATAGGAGATCACTTTCTAAATATAACACCAGTAGCACAGACACTGACAGAAACAATCAATCAATGGGACCTGTTGAAACTGAGAAGCTTTTGTAGAGCAAAGGACACGGTCAACAAGACAAACTGACAGCCTACAGAATGGGAAAAGGTCTTCACCAACCCCACATCTGACAGAGGGCTGATATCCAGAATATATAAAGAACTCAAGAAATTAGACATCAAAATGCCCAACAGTCCAATTAAGAAATGGGCTATAGAACTAAACAGAGAATTCTCCACAGAGGAAGTTCAAATGGCTGAAAGACATTTAAGGAATTGCTCAACATCCCTAATTATCCGGGAAATGCAAATCAAAACAACTCTGAGATTCCACCTTACACCTGTCAGAGTGGCTAAGATCAAAAACACAGAAGACAGCTTATGCTGGAGAGGATGTGGAGCAAGGGGAACTCTCCTCCACTGCTGGTGGAAATGCAAGCTTGTACAGCCACTTTGGAAATCAATATGGCGCTTCCTTAGAAATTTGGGAATCCATCTCACCCAAGACCCAGCTATAGCATTCTTGGGCATATACCCAAAGAATTGAGCATTCGCTCAATCATACCACAAGGGAATTTGCTCAGCTATGTTCATATCAGCATTGTTTGTAATAGCCAGAACCTGGAAACAACCTAGATGCCCTTCACCTGAAGAATGGATAAATAAAATATGGTACATATACACAATGGAGTACTAGCAGAGAAAAACAATGACATCATGAGGTTTGCAGGCAAATGGATGGATCTAGAAAAAATCATCCTGGGTGAGGTAACCCAGACTCAGAAGGACAAACACGGTATGTACTCACTCATAGGAGGATACTATATGTAAAACAAAGATGACTAGACTGCTACACAACTCCAGGGAGGCTACCTAGAAAACGGGACCCTAGGAAAGACCCAAGGATCACCCAATGACAGAGAAATGATCCACATGAACAACCTGGATGACAGTGGGAGTAATGAAGGGCAAGATTTGAGGGAAAGAAAGCTTAGGGGAGCAGGAGATCCCAGCTGGATCAAGTACAGAAAGGGAAAATGAAGAATAACAGACCATGATAAATGAAGACCACTTGAGAACAGGAATAGGCAGAGTGCTCAAGAGGTCCCCAGAAATCCACAATGATATATCCTCTGTAGCCTGCTGGCAATGGTCGAGAGAAAGCCTGATCTGTCCTAGTCTGGTGATCAGATGGCCAAACACCCTAACAGTCTTCTTGGAACTCTCATCCAATAACTGATGGAAGTGAATGCAGAGACCGTCAGCCAGGCCCCAGGTGGCGCTCCAGGTGTCCAACTGTCGAGAAAGAGGAGGGTCTGCAAGAGCGTGAATTGTTGAATCCACAATTGCAAAAAGCACAGGGACAAATAGCCAATCGAATGGAAGCACATGAATTATGAACCAAAGGCTGTGGAGCCCCCAGCTGGATCAGGCCCTCTGGATAAGTGAGACCATTGAATAGCTTGATCTGTTTGGGAGGCACCCAGTCTGTGGGACCAGAATCTGTCCTTAGTGCATGAGCTGGCTCTTTGAAACCTTGGGCTTACACAGGGACACTTTGCTCAGTCTGGAAGGAGGTGACAGGACCTGCCTGTACTGAATCCACCAGGTTTAAATGAATCCCCAGGAGTGCCTTGATCCTGGAGGACATGGGAATGGAGGGGAGGGGCTTGGGGGGAAGATGGGGGTGGGAGCGGGAGGGGGGAGGTCAGGGGAACCCATGGCTGATGTATAAAATTTAAAACACATAATAATAAAGAAAAAATGTATTTAAAAACACATAATAATAATAATAATAATAATAATAATAATAATAATAAAGAAAGCCTATCTCTAGAACCCATCTTCTTGGAAGAAATGACATGTACCCTCAGTTGAGTTTCAATGTAATTATGGTTTTTTTGTGCAATGGAGATTGTATTGCACCAGGAAACTTTTTCCAAAATATGCAGGCTTAAATACACTGGGATAAACCACCTGTTTTTAGATGCCCAGAAGTCTGATCCAGGTTGACAAAGGCAATCTGCACTGGGTTTTCATCCTTATCTCTTCTCATGGTTCATTTGATTCCCTGAATGACATCTGCAGGGACTCCCTCTTAGGATGACATTATGGGAACATCAACAAAGTCAGGATTCCATCTGCCTATCCAGAGGTGGGCTTGGAAGTGAGGGGAAAGTTCTGGGTGGCAAGGCACAGGCATCTCAGCAGAAAAAGCCAGAATATAATCTGTGCACCCAAAACAAGGCTAGCTGTGTGTAAATAGTGTGGGTCAGCTTGGTTTTAAAGGAATTCACCAGAAAAAGATGATCCAGGAGGTACATGAGTAGAGATATGCCTCCTGTTGTAGAGATGACACATCTTGGTTTGATTCTTGGGAAACTCACCTGAAAATTCTGTTTTTGGCTTCTTCACAGAAGGCTATGTCTGGGAGAGGGAATATGGTGCTAGCAACCTGGTTCATAAGAATGTCATAGTGAAACAGATGTTTGAACTGTGCGTCCATACTGGTTGTGGATATGGACTTTGGAGATGGACCAGGTATATGTGGTTATTGGCAAGAAAAACTAGACCCCAACTAGACCTAGGAGTGTGGGGTTAGTTCTGACAGTGGTCTTTCTAGCACATCATATAAATCCACTGAGCAATGTGTACATCCAGAGGTATGTCTTAGAGTGTGGTGGCCTTGGGCCAGGCTTAGTACTAGGTGTACTCAATAGAGAAAGCCAGTGAAGGAGCTGCTTAACTAGAGGAAGGACAGAGAGAATGGGCATGGCAATGGCAGGAGAGGATCTGTGACAGTTCACAAGTCAGATCTGATGCATGATCCATTCATCCATAGTTAAGAAATGGAGTAGGTAGATGATAATGGGAGGCTTACTTCTGGGCTTGGAGTAGGATTACAAGTGATGTGTCCATTAAGAAGTAGGTCTGGAAAGAGAAATGGCATGGGAAAACTCAGTTCCGTGAGTATTAAATAGATAACTTCAGGGAAGGAAATTTACAAAGGCGGGTAGACTGTGAACTATGTGGAGGGTGCTAGTGGGAGAGATTCCTTGTACCCCCAAACATAAAACTGTTATGAGCTCTGTCCATCTGAGGCCAGACCAATCGACCCAGGAATATGGGCATGAAGCAAGAGGGTGAGGTCCTGGGTAGCATAAAAGGAGGGAACTAATGTGCAACTTGTGAATCCAGGGCTAGGTCATGGGCAAGTAAAATGATGCCATTGTGCATGCTTCTCAGAGACGTAATTTTAGAAAACTTTTGTAGAAATTACATGACCTGATGAGGGCTGGTAGTGAGTGGATGGCTCTGTACACAAGCTTTATGTGAACACCCCCAGAAAACTCCAGTCTTCAAAACCTGCATCCAGACCTAGGCTTTAGAAGCTGGAAATGATGTATGGGTACTAGGTTCTGGCATAATTCAAAAGGGAAAACTGCTACCAGTGCTTGAGGACAGGATGTATTCATGGGAGTGAGCAAATGTCTCTAGTGTGTAAGGATCTGGGGATATCAACAGGAAAAGCAGAGTGCATACAGACGAGACCTTGGCTTGGGAGTAGGGACCTGGCGCAGGTTTTCTTGGTTCTTGCAGATTTTTACCAGGAAATGTTGCAGAAGCTGCAGAGCCAGCCATGTGGTGGTGTTGCTGGATCAGGGGAACTCACCAGGCAAGGCCAGTGTATGTATGACCTGTGAACCTAGACCTTAGAGTAGAAAGTTGTCCTAGACAGGCTTAGTCATGAGAGAACTCACCAAGGAAATCCAGTGTAGCACTGATATGCCTGGAATGTGAACTGGACACGTAGGGATGACACTGATGCGAAAGGATGTGGGAAAACTACCAGAAGAGGCAGGGACACAGTCTGAACATTCAGAACTAGGCCTTCAAGTGTGCAGACAGCAGAGGAGGGCTGGAATCTGAGAACAGGAAACATGGAAGCTCAGTGCAGGTGTTGTGTGAACTGAACATGGCCTGGGAGTAAGAGATGGCACTGGAGGGCAAGGTTCAGGCTTGCTCACAAAGGTATCTATGATGTGTAATATGCACATACTTAGCTAGGCTTCTTAGTATGGAGACTACACATGTGGGCTCATGGCTGAAGGAACTCACCAGGAAATTCTGTGAAGATCTGCATGACTGGAGTCAGGCTGGGAAGGTGAGCAGTGTCCTGGCAGGCAAAGATCTGGAATCTCATCATGCAAAGCTGGTATAAGCTGTGTCTGTCAGAAACAAGACAGGGAATGTGAGGGTGGCACAGGCAAGCTGGGGGCTGGGGGCAACCAGTCGGGTAAACTAGATGCAGAGGCTGCATAAAAGGACTAGGCCTGGGAGTGTGTGCATGGCATGGACAGGAGAGATCCTGGGAAGGTTTTCAGGCAAAGTTCATGAGCAGTCTTCTTCCAGGGTTAAGCCACAGAGTGTGCGTGTGGAACTGGTATCTTGGTTCTGGAAGAATTCACCAGAGACAGTTAGTGAGTGATCTATGTGACCAGATGTAGCCTGGCATGATGAGAATGACCCTGGAAAGAGAGCTTCCGCAGAGCTCACCAGAAGAGACAATGGCTGACCAAGATGCCTCCAGCTAAGGCTTCAAATATTGCAAAGAATGCAGTTGGGCTTGATTCCAGGGCAACTTACCAGAGAAAGCAGAGCAGAAGCTTTACAGTCCCTCAGGTCAGGAATCAAGGAAGGAACCTGGAGTCAGGAACTGAATTATGCAGAGACCTCTAAGGAATGCTGCTTAAAGTCTTGGACTCCAGAAGGACCTCAGCTTGCCTTCCTACACAACCCAGGACCACTTATCCAGGCTAGCCACCACCCACAGAAAGCATGACCCTCCCAAACTAATCACTATTCAACAGAACACCCAACAGACTTTGCTACAGACCAATTTAATGAAGGGGTGATCTCAATGAAGGTTCCTTCTTCTCAGATGACTCTAGATTGTGCCAAGTTAACAAAACACTGACAGGTGTGGTGAGACTCTATCATAGCAGGTCAAAGAACTTGGCAGCATGATCCCCATGGTACGGATTCTGCTGAAAATAAATTGCCAAGATTATAAGTTTACTAAGATCCTAAAACACAATGTAAGAACCTCTAAGTTGAGGTGTGTCTGAACTGTAGATCCTACAAAGAGATCTAGGGAGACCCCTGCATGTAGCTGTGAAGGTAGATTCTGTGCTGCAGGGGAAACACCAGGGTAGTGGACATGCCAGAAACTTAAGGTACCTATTGTGGGAAGCTACAGGTGTGTGGTCACCAGAAGGCTTAAAAATGAGGATGCATGCTATAGCCAGCAGAGAAGGAAAGTTGGGGCTCCTTAAATCCTTTGAAGCCATAATGACTGTATCATATCACTACATTGCAGATACAGAGCTGCTACTTTCAGCCTTTGACCTCATAGATGAAGGTTTCTCATCAGCCTGATCTTTTCTTGCAGTTTCTGATTTTTTCCATTTTGCATTGTAATAGTCATTCTGTATCATTTCATATAAAAAAGATGCAAACTTTTTTAAGATTGTTCATACTCTTACTGTTGAAAAACTGCTCTGAGTTCTAAATGAGATCTTAGAATGTCCAATATCTTGGTACTTTTAAAATCTATGAATAATATTATAATAATTTTAATATACATTCTCCACAGAGGAATGTTTTTCTTTTCTGTACTTACTTTCCAGCCTACTTACACCCTTCTTCCACCTTCTATTTGTCTTGTTTGTGCAACTTGCATTTCTCCAGCATTCTTGAATGCTAATGCTTCTTTGTTGCATCTGAACAGGTGATCATGGCCTGCAGAATTTAAGACTGGAAAACACTTAAATAAAGGAACACTTTTGATGTGTATTAGCACATTTGATATTACTGGCCCTCCAAGGATACCCACAGAATCATTATTTCAATTTTATGGATAGGGGAAAAACAGAGATTATAATTCACATACTCGGTTTCTGGAAACTGTAAGGATATAAAATGCAGTGTATTCTCCTTAACCCTCACACATGGGGCTTTCAGTAGTTATCATATTCTACAAGTAATACTCACATGGAAAGGATGACAACAAATGTCAAATCATGCAGCAATGACTCTTTTTTTTTCTGTGTCCTATGAAATTGAAAGTGACTAAAAAATAACACATGGCCAATATAAAATACGTGCATCTTTCTATTCTAAGACTAAATGTTAGTTACTGGCAACTTGAGAAAAATTACTCTAAAAATTCTTATATTTCCATGGCTACCAGAGCTAAGTGGCAGATTATGAGCAAAGAATCAATGTCAAAACATAAAGGGCCAGAGTGTTTAATGTCGCTTTGATATATGAAAAGTTCTTAAAAATAAATTAATTTTGAAGTCTTGCATCAAACAGTCATGACAATTTTTGAAGACCATAAGAAGTAAGGCTGTGAAAACAATTAAGAAGGAACTCAACAGAATAAAAGAAATACGTTTATACTCTAAAAGCAAAGTGTCTTTACTGGAGACTTGAACCACTTGGCCTTCAACATGATCCTTAGATACAGACACAAATTACATATTGACAGTGTCAATTGCTAAGACGCTGGGAGATTTTGTTTTCATTACAAACAAATCCACCTTTTCCACTTCTGTCTTTTTCTTTAAATATGACAGTTACCTGGTTATGAAGAAGCTTAAGCCGGGAGGTGGTGGTGCACACCTTTAATCCCAGCACTCTGGAGGCAGAGCCAGGTGGATCTCTGTGAGTTCAAGGCCAGCCTGGGCTACCAAGTGAGTTCCAGGAAAGGCACAAAGCTACACAGGGAAACCCTGTCTCAAAAAACCGAAAAAAAGAAGCTTATACGTATATAGTTTTACTTCTTAACTATGATTAAAAATTTGAGAACTTATATACATTATATTTATAGTTAAAATTAGACCGAGGAAAAGTTAACAGAGAGGAGAGTAAGGGGCACATGGGATATTCTTTTGTGATTTTTTTTGTATTTCATATTTTATTTGTGGCATAATGTCCAACAAAAATTCACAAATCCTTTTTTGTAAAAAAAAATGTTAATAGGAACAATCATGGAAAAGACACAACTTTGATTTGGAGGATTGGAGAAGCAGAGGACTAAGAATTTGAGGGTCTATCCAGCCTCTACTCCTCACAGCCCCTGCTGGAAGGATGTGCCTTATGTTTTCAAGAGACATGCCATTGGCTTGTAGCCTTCCACCAGACTTCTCAATAATATTCCATCTAAAATAAATTTTATTTCTTCTTTGTTTTAGAAAGACCCTTTTTAGCCCAAGTGTAAAATTCTTTTATCTCTGGGCTTCACAGTTCACTCCAAATGTCACCCAGGTGGTTATGGAAATCCAACAGTTCATGGTAGGAGCATCTGCCCATCATTGTGACTGAGTTCCTCTGTCCCTGGTGCCAGTATTCAAGGGAGTCACAGTGTGGATCTCTGCATCATTACCTGTTCTAGTGCTTCTGGTACAGATGGATTTTAGATGCTACACTGTTCCTCATGACTTTGTTTCTATCTGCCATGCTAAGTTCATTAGAGTCACTGAAGCCCTGGGAGATTCTGAAGCCCACTTTCCCTTTTCTGCTAACTGGTTGGACTGGCTTCCTTTATGAGTTCATTACATAATAACTAGTAATCACATAGCTATTAACATTGTGCCATGAGTCAGTCAGTGTGAGGACATCTCCAGCACTGGTGCCAGAAACAGAATATAGTGACAGAATGGATATAGCCCACAAAGAAGCTGGGCTGGGCTAGGGCCCAGCAGCAAGTGCTCCTTGAGTAACTTTCACTTCTCCATCATCACTGGCAGCATCTTTATTATACAGTGCTCCATGGAACCAGACTTACAGGTAATGTAAGCAGCCTGGTGTGGGTGCTGGTGAGAGGTGGCTGAGTGCTTAAGAGAATGTACTGCTCTTCCAGAGAACACTACTTTTGTTCTCACCAACTCTCAATGGGCCTCAGTGGTCAGCCTCAGACTGAGCATACTAAGTTGACATTCCCACTCCCTTGACCACATTGCTTTGCCATTTGTTTTCTTGATTATAGTCATTCTGATGGGGTGAGGTGGGACATCAAAATAATTTTAATTTACATTTCTCCAATGACTAAAGATGTTGAACACTTTTAAAACTATTTATTGGTGAGCTTGGTGGTGGCAACACACACTTTTAATCCCAGCACTCTGGAGGCAGAAGCACATGGATCTCTGTGAGTTCAAAGCCAGTCTGGTCCACAGAGTGAATTCCAGAACAGCCAAAGATACACAGGGAAACCCCGTCTTGAAATCACCCCCCAAATATATATATTGGTCATTTGTATTTCTTCTTTTGACAACTCTCTGTTCAGTTTCTTGATTCAGTTTGCTCTTTTGGTGTTCAGTTTTAGCAATTCTTTATACAGTCTGAATTTTCATGCTCTGTCAGACATAGCAGGAAAATCTTTTCCACCATTCTGTAAGCTGTCTTTTACTCAATTAACTGTCTCTTTTATGGTTCAGAAGATTTTTAATTTCATGAGGTCTCATTTGTTTTTGTTTGTTTTGTTTTGTTTCAAGATTTTTTACTTATGTATTTTATGTTTATGAGTGCTCAATTTGCATGTATGCCTGCATGACAGAAGAGGGCATCAGACAGAACAAGGCATCAGATCCTATTATAGATAGATGGTTGTGAGCCACCATGTGGGTGCTGGGAATTGAACCCCGGTCCTCTGGAAGAGCAGTCAGTGCTCTCAACCTCTGAGCCATCTCTCCAGCCAGAGGTCTCATTTGTTAATCGTTGGCATTATTTCCTGAGCAACTGAGTTCCTATTCAGAAAGCCCTTCCCTATCCCTAGATCTTGACAGGTTTTCTTTACTTTTTCTCTCACCCATTCAGAGTTTCATGTCTTATGTTAAGGTGTTTGATCAATTTGTAGCTGATTTTGTTGATTTTAATAATAAAAACAGCAGATAATATCAGTATATAAAGAACATGTATGTTTATCACTTAGATTTATAGATATGTTCTTACATTGGTCCACATGACAGCATCATAGGCCCATCATATAAAATAGAAGGAAAATAATGGTAATTTCAGTTATTTTACGTTTATAAAGTATTATTCCATAACTTAGCCAACTAGTCAGTGTTAATGTCATAAATCCTAGGAGAGAATCTACAACCACTACTTTACTAAATCTGCATATTCCCTAACAACTACATATAAATATTTGTCCTTATAACACACATAAATAAATATAGTCCTCACCCCTTGTCAAGGAAACTTCTCTTCGTAGCAGACAGAGACCATTACAGAAAACCACAACCAATCAAAATGAAGAGTCATGGATCCCAGTTTCAAAGGATACATGGACAAAACAACTTCCACGCCTAAAGTTCAATGATACAGAAAGGGGGATGGAAAGATTGTAAGAGCCAGAGAGAAGTTAAGAGAGTTTGCTGTGAGAATGTGTCTCAGTAACATGACTGTCTAAACGTGAGCTGAACAACAATAACAGTAAAGTGGATGGGGAAAGATGATAAGGCCTTAGCCCTACGGAATGAACCACTGGCAAATGAGGAATGTTGAGATCAGGAGAGATAGGTCACACCAACTGGTTATCCAGTGCCAGATGGTCATCCCAGAAAACACATACACAAGTTACAAAGACTGAGTGGATTATATTTATGAATTTAGGAACATATGAGTGTATGTGTATATGTGTATGTGACAACAATTAATGAAAAATAAGAGGCCATGAATTTGAAAGAGAGCAAGGAGGAGTATATTGGAAGGTTTAGAGGAAGGGAAGGGGAAATTATGTAATTTTATTATGATCTCAAAAATAAAAGAAATAATTTTAAAAGGAAAAATGTAACAATAAAAATGAGTAAGAAAGAAAACATTTTAAAACCTCTAAAAAAAATCTTTTCAATATGTCCACAAGATGGCAGCATAAGCACATTCAACGGTAGTAAGGACAGAAAAAGAAAAGGAAAAGAAAAGAATAAAATTCAGTTAGTCTACCTTTATAAAGCATTCTTCTATGTGGCCATCAGATGGCAGAACAACATCAAATACAGTATTGTTTAAAAAAAAACATATTTGGACTGAAATAGCACTGCTATTAATTGATGAGTTCATTTTGACAGAAACTGCTCATTAGATTGTTTTGTTCTAAGGAGATGGCTAACTATTCATTGTAAACTTGGTACACACAGACTTAAATACAAATGTGGCATTACTCAGCTGTAGCCAAGTTCAATAACCTGACCAATTTATCTTCATGCATGTGCTGCACCAAACAAACAAACAAACAAACAAACAAAAAACATTGAAGCTAGCTGGGTGATGATAGTGCGCTCCTTTAATCCCAGCACTCAGGAGGCAGAGCCAGGAAGATCTCTGTGAGTTTGAGACCAGCCTGGTTTACAGAGCGAGATCTAGTACAGGCACCAAAACCACATGGAGAAACCCTGTCTCGAAAAAAAACAAAAAAAAAAGAAAAGAAAAAGGAAGAAGGAGGAGGAGGAGGAGAAGGAGGAGGAGGAGGAGGAGGAGGAGGAGGAGGAGGAGAAGGAGAAGGAGAAGAAGAAGAAGAAGAAGAAGAAGAAGAAGAAGAAGAAGAAGAAGAAGAAGAAGAAGAAGAAGAAGGAGAAGGAAAAGAAGAAGAAGAAGAAGAAGAAGGAAAGCTACATCTTTTCAGAACAAATGTACCCCCATGCTTCTAATGTTCTTTTTATATCCAATGTATCTTGGGTTTTTCCTCTCAATCTTTGTTATGATGATCTTTAAAGGGTACAGGGTATTTCTTCAACCCATGAATTCATTATAATGTGTTTAACTGATTTACATCACAATTTTGCTTTTTAACTGACTTTATAGAACATTTAGCTCAGCGGTAGAGCACTTGCCTAGCAAGCGCAAAGCCCTGGGTTCAATCCTCAGCTCAAAAAAAAAAAAAAATAGGAGAAGATTTCCCATGTACAAACTATGCAGATAAACTGATCAATACACCAACTTGATACATGCTAAAGTTTTGCCTTCTTCACTTCTAACACACACAAATACTATCCTCAAACTCCCTATGTAAAGGATGCACTTGAGAAGCTAGAGAGATAGCTCATCTGTTAAGAGCACTGGCTGCTCTTCCAAAAGGCCTGGATTCCATTCTCAGCATTTATTGGTTCACAACCATCTGTAATTCCAGTTCCAGAGAACTGACACCTTCTTTCTCACCTCCCTGGGCACCAGGCATGCACATGGCACACATACATACGTGAAGGCAGAAGATCCATATACATAAAGTAAATTTTTAAAAATACACTTGAGCTGATCTTGACCTTCACCTCTAGAGTTCTGGGATTACAGTTGTTCCCCACTAGAGCCGGGTTCGTGTGTATTGGAGATTGATCCAGGGCTTTGTGCATGCTAGGCAAGTACTCTAGCAACTGAGCTACATTCCCCAGCCTCTGCTTCAGATATTTTTAAGAACTAATAGATTTCAGGTATAACTAAAGGGTTTTTATATTCCATTCACCATACTTAAAGAAACTTTGAGCCTGTCAAGGTGTTGTATGCCCTTAGTCCCATCACTTGGGAGGCAGACGCAGAGGCACAGGCAGAGACAGGCAGAGCTCTGAATTCAAGGTCAGCCTAGTCTACAGAGCGAGTTCCAGGATAGCCAGGGCTAGACATAGAAACCCTGTCTTGAAAAACTAATAATAATAATAATAATAATAATAATAATAATAATAATGAAAGAAAAGAAAGAAACTTTTATCCTGAAATTATTTGCATCCTTTTAATCCTTTTTTTATTAAGAGATTTTTCTATTAATTTTACATATCAAACACAGATTCACCTGTCCTCCCTCCTCCCACCTCCCAGCTTTTCCCCCTAGCCCAGCCCCCATTCCCACCTCCTCCAAGGCAAGGTCTCCCATGGGGAGTCAGCAGAGCCTGGTACATTCAGGTGAGGCAGGTCCAAGACCCTCCTCTCTGCACCAAGGCTGTACAGTGTCTCACCATAGGCACTAGGCTCCAAAAAGCCAGCTCATACACTAGGGACAGGTCCCAATCCCACTGCCTGCCCCCCCCCCTTAAACAGTTCAAGCTAAACAACTGTCTTGCTTATCCAGAGGTCCAAGTTCAGTACCATGGAGGCTCCTCAGCTATTGGTCCACAGTTCATGTGTTTCCACTATTTTGGCTAGTTGTCTCTGTACTTTTTCCAATCTCAGTCTCAATATCTCTTGCTCTTAGAATCCCTCCTCTCTCTCATCAGTTGGATTCCTGGAGCTCTGCCTGGGACCCTGCCATGGATCTCTGCATCTGCTTCCATCAGTCACTGGATGAGGGTTCTATGATGACATCCAATTACTAGAGTAGGTCAGCTCAGGCACCCTCTCGACCATTGCCAGTAGAGTCATCTTTGTGGATTCCTGGGGACCTCCCTAGCACTCTACTTCTCCCTATTCCCATGGTGTCTTCTTGAGCTCAGACTTTAACAAAAATATGTTCTGTATACTTTAAAAATATAAATAATCTTAATGCATTTATCGTGATTACAGATTTGCACATTTAAATATAGTCCTAATTGATTTAAGTGCACTATGACGTTATATACCAGTAAAATACAATTTATTAACACATTTTCCTGCTGATAAAACACATTACTTCCAATCATTGGGAATCAGAGCTCTTGAGACAGGCAAGTGTGAATGAATGGCATTAGGAGTCTCACTAGAGAGACAAACCTGGCAATGTAAAGCTTCCTAGAGGAGGTAGGCTGAGTGAAAACTGGGAGCTTCTTTGCACTTGAAATAGCACTGCACTGCATCCCTGATTCCTGTGTTGTGCAAGATAACACGTAGTGGCTCAGTGTCCCAGTTCCTCCTATCACGCATGGTGCCAATCTGGACTAAGAGTCAGGGATTTAAGGCAGGGATTTAAGGATTTGAGGTTCTGTGTTTTATGCTTACCCAGCAAAATTTTATCTTGTAAATTCCCCCCTCAACCCCCACTTCTGCACTGAGCTGAAGATGAAACCCAGGCCCCTCTTGAGTAAACGTTCTAGGCAAAATGCTACAGCTACACCCCACTCTTCTTTCTCTCTCTCTCTCTCTCTCTCTCTCTCTCTCTCTCTCTCTCTCTCTCTCCCTCCCTCCCTCCCTCTCTGTAATTTTTTTTTTACATTTCAGATATAAAGTACATCACTATAGAAAAGCACCTGGAAATGTGCAAACCACACAATTTAAGGACAATTTAATAAACTATGCCTATAATCTCAGAGGCTGAGGTGGGGAGCTGGGGTGGGGGCGGCATAGCCAGTCTGGGACATGTGGCTAGACCCTGGGTCAAAAAGCCAAACCATGTCAAAAAGAAGCAGAGAAGTGGGGGGCTGGGGAGTCATAAGGATACACGCACTTATAAAAGTATGGGACGATTGAGCACAGCCAGCAAGAGCCAGTTCCATACCAAAGCAGTTTATAACAGGTTCAAACCCTCCAGTCCTGCAGAGGAGCAGAGGATTAGGTGACAATTTTCTCTGTTGTTTTCCAGGGCTACTGCGCCATTTGGGTGCTGAGCAAAGGGCGCCCAGAGGCTTTGTGTCTGGCTGATTGGATAAGAAACCAGCCTTGAGAGTAAGAGATAGTGGCCTCATAAAGATAGGGAACAGGTCCCTCCCTGGAGGCATCCTGGGGTCCTAAAGCCATTTTCCCCTCCAGGGAGCCCTCGGCTCATCTGGCAGGGTTAACAAACCAGGAAGCTTTTAGCCTCTGACTGGGGAGGCAGGCAGTGGCATTCCAAGCAATGAGTTGGTTCCCTGCGGGGCTAGTGGGTCTGATAAATACTCAATCTTCTAATTGATGGTTCCTTTCCTGTGTTGCAACTGCGGCAGCTGCAGATGAACACCTGGCCCTCCTGGTGTGGCCTGTGGAATTGGGGTATCAGGCATAGGTCCTGGAGGCTGATCTGGCTTTTGCTGTGAACAACGAAGTGTCTGTAATGGATCTTTGACCAGGGCTTTGGGGTCCTGGGTCAAGACAGATCCAGGATACTGGGACAAACTACCATATTAATGGCAAATCTTCCCAGGCTGAGCAAAAGCAGGCTTTAGTGGAGGGACAAGACCAGCTCCAAAGTCTCAACTCTGAACTCTCAGCAGTCTGTTGCCAAAGAGGATATTAGTTGTGGCTGCTTGTGAGAAGGGTGAGGAGACTTCAGTGGAACAGTACAAAGTTTCAGTTAGGTCATGAGATTAGGTGCTGGAGACCAACTATCTAATAGGGTGACAGTAGGTAACAGTACTTTATTATGTATTTGAAATTGGCTAAGAAGGTAGATCATAAGTGCTCACTCCACAAGGAAACAGAGTGAGTTGGCAGGTATTTAATTAGCCTGATTGTAGTGATTGTTTCACATTTATGTGTATAAAATCTTCAAATTGTGCACCATAAACACAGAGAAAACTAGTTTAATTCATAAAGTGTTTAATATTTAATTGTTAGTGTGGTGGTACATATCTGTAATCCCAGCACATGGGAGGCTGAGGTTGGAGGGTTATCGGAAATCTAGGCTAGCCTAAGTAATAGAGTCTCAATAATAATAAATACTAATAGCAATAAATCTTCCCACACTTATTTTTCCTTTACATTGGGGATTTGTATGAGAAACAGTGAAGGCTAGCCTGTTGGAGAAAGAAAACTTAAAAAAAAAAAAAAAAAAAAAAAAAAAAAACTTGAGTATCTTAAAGTACAAAGTCCGAATGCCTCTGAGGTGACCGTTCCAGATCACTGACTGCCTTCCTTGCAGACTGCCATACAGGGATTCCAACTCCATCTTGTTTTTCTCAATCTCTTAGGATGCTGCCCCTGTCTCCAGGTTAACACTGTGGAGCCTCCGTGCCTGAGGATCATTGACTAAGAAGAGATAAGAATTTAAATTGCTTTCATGCTCTTTTGACATTTGTGGACAGCCGCTCCCAACAAAAAAAATGGGGCTACCAAATATATCCAGGTGCCCTACCTAGACTTTGGCGACAACTATCAGTCCTCAAGAGCCTGATTTTTTTTCCCCTTAGGCAGCTACAAAGTTGTTCAATGCTATTTAATGATCCATTTTCCATGCACTTTATCAATACCAATTTCTTTTACCATGCCCTAACTTTAGTCTATTTTTACTTACCTATCCACTCATTAATGATTCAGTGATGCACTTTGAAAGTTACACTAACTTATAGGACATTTTTATCTCAAATAAATAGAGTACTTTTTCTCCAACTTTTCATTTTTAAGATGTTTTCTGACTTTTTGCTTCCATCTTTTTCCATATTAGCCTTAAGATAGCTTATATAAGATAACAATAGTTACATTAAATTTGAGCTTGTGTAGGTTAATTTGAGGATTTCTTATTTAAGCTCTTCTGTCTCTCTAAGATT
Organism: Onychomys torridus; assembly: GCF_903995425.1. Taxonomy (NCBI): domain Eukaryota; kingdom Metazoa; phylum Chordata; class Mammalia; order Rodentia; family Cricetidae; genus Onychomys; species Onychomys torridus. Next base: position 53,806,266 of record NC_050466.1, read on the forward strand.
CCCTCACATCTTCTAGTAATGTTCTGGTGGTTTTAATTTATTTAATTTATTTTGAGGAGAGAGGGTGTCCTTTTTTAGATTTTTTTAAGTGATTTTTTTTCTTTTAAAGCATTTACTTTATTTTAAATTTTTTACTGAAGGGAGAGGGTTTGTGCATTCTATGGCAGGCATGTGGGTATTAGAGGACAACTAGAGGGACTTGGTTTTCTCCTTCCACCATGTGTATTCCAGGGACTTAACTCAGATACTCAGCCTTTGTGGCAAGTGCTTTTATCCTCTGAGCCATCTCAGTGGCTCTCCCTGTTTTCTCCCCTGGAATGTATTGAATGCGTGCTGAAACTTCTGGTTTTGGTTTTGGTTTTGGGGAGGTTTTTTGTATTTATTTTTTAATGTCTCCTGACCTTCCATTTCCCACACACACACTTTCATTCATGGAAATTTTCACAAGTCCACTATTCTGGCTCACAAATTTTCTCTTCAGTCCTCTAACCCATTCACTGGATTTATCTCAATGATGTAGCTGGTCCCACTCCCAAGAAGTTTGTTTTGGCCTTGATGAATTTCTCTCTACTGTCTTCTTTTGTTAACTTGTCATTTTGTTGCAGTTTGTGTTTCTTCTTTTGTACATGTAAACATTTTAAACCACTGGTTTGATGGTCTGTCTCTGGTAGTTTTACTGTCCCAACTTAGTTCTTAAAAAATTTTATGTATTTTGTTAACTTATTTTTTAACACAAGGTTTTGCTGTGTAGCCCAGATTTCCTACTGGAAATCTCCCTGCCTCCTCCTCCTTCCTAGTGCTGGGATTATAGGTGACTGACACGGCACAAGGCTGTGGCCCTACTTTCTCAGACTTCAAATCCTCAAGCATATAGTGTCTGTTGTTTTTCCTTACTTGCAGAAATTTTCTCTATTTTAGTAAGCTGATTTTTCTTGGATTATGGATGAGTACTATACAGTAGATAAGCTTTGTTTCCACCAGACCAACCAACCAGGTTTTCCCACCAATGTCTCACCTTGGAATTTCCTTGCCCAAAGGACAGTGCACATCATCACTCTTCAACTGTATCTAAAGGGCTTGAAGTTTCTTGTTCTCATAGCATTGTTTCAGTCTCTCTCCCTTGCACTGAGTGTCCAGGGAAGCCTGACTGAAATGAGGAGACATTCACCTTGTCTTCCATTTCATGAAAGAGGTAGTCTTGCCTGGGTCCTAGCTTTTGGCAAGCTCAGTGTTTTATTCCTATACAGGTATTAAAACTGCAACCCCTGACAAGGAGTGCCTATGTTTGAGGAAAGTGATCTTTCTAATGTTCTATCTATTTAATATTTTTATTATATTTTATAAAGCATGTCTATGTGTTTGGAGAAATACAGGGGGCTTGGGATGCATTACTTCCATCTGCCCAAGTTGAAGTCTGTTTTCAATTTTTCAATACTATAAATAATTCTATGATGAATATCTACACCCATTAATCTTTATGCACGTCTCTAGTTATTTTTTGGATAAAAGCCTAGAAATGGTCAAAAAGTAAGACAAATTTTAAGGTGTTTTACATAGATTTTTTTCCATTGCCAGCCCTGCAGAATGCATCACTTCACATTCCTTGATAATTACTGTTTTCCTGTGCTTTTGTCAGCATTTGGAAGTTTTAAAAGATACTTGCCATTTGATTAGATTTTTTTAATATACAGTGTGAAAACAATATTTTAAAACATTTTAAACTGCTTAGAAAAAAGATCAAAAGAAGAGTAAGATTTTGTGGTATGTGCAAATTATACCATACTTAAATTTCAGCATGAACAGAGACAGTTTTACTAGAGCACAACCATATCCATTTGTTTACATATTATCTATGACTGTTTTCCAACTACAATGGCAGAGGGGACTTATTTCAACAGAGACCCTTGGTATACCATGTAAAATATTTGCTATCTGACCATTTACAAAGACAGCTTGCTAAGCCCCTCTTTTAGATAAAGATAAGCCTATACACAGCTTGTGATGTGATTGAAAGAATAATTACCATCATGGATATAGCATGAATTACAGCTACACCCAATGAAACAAAGGAATTTCACAAACATAAAGTTGGTAAAAAAAATAATAATGAAGAAGAAGAAGCTAAATGCATATAAGTACAAGTAATATGCATCCTGTGGGTATAAGAACAGACAGACACTGAGTGTGGTAACACATACCTGTGATCTCAGTATTAGGGGAATTGAGGCAGGAAGATGTGGAGAGTTTGAAATCACCTTGGGCTACAGAATGAAATCTTGTTTCATTCCTCAATACCCACCAGGTATCAATGTCCTGTGCTGGCACTACATAGATAATCATTGGGGGAGCAGAGTAATGTGTAGAAAAAGTTATGGATAATTCCTAAAGTACACATGCTCATTCAAGAAGAGAGAAATAGACTCTACCTCAATAAAAGGAACCAAAAGGCATTTATGGCCTTCTTTAATTCACCTACTTTCTCTATAGTGACTGGGGAGTTAGCTGGAATCCCCAGGATGAAAGAACATCAGGGGACTGTGGCAGATTCTCTGCATCCCTATCTACAGCATGGAAGACTTCCACTGGACTGCTACATAGCTTGCTTATGTTCTCATCACAAACACGCATAATCCAATGATTTTGGGAGGCAATTTACTGAGGTAACTGATCTGTAGATTGTCAGCTTTTCATTTAAAACCAATGGACAGGGTTTGGAGAGATGGTTCTGCTGTTAAGAGCACTGGCTGCTCTTCCAGAGGACACAGGTTCCATTCTTAGCACCTACAGGGTGGCTCAAAACCATCTGCAAATCTAGACCCAAGGCTGACATTCTCTTGGCCTTCTCAGGCACAAGACATGCAAGTGATACATACATACATACATACATACATACATACATACATACATACATACATACGTGTATATATATATACAAAACACCTATACCCACAAAATAATAAATAAAATAAAAAAATCAAAACAAATAAATACTACCCCTTACTCTGTTGAACCTGAAACTCAAACAGCATGTCACTGGAACAGCAATGATGGTTACCTGCATTTGTCTAGATTGATATTTCTTAAACTGCAATGTGCACAGGAATCACTTGAGGATTTTGCTGAAAAGTAGATTCTGATTTGGAAGGACTGGAGTTTGAGCTGAGACACTCTGTTTCTAATGTTGCTGTTAATGGTGCTTCTTTGTAGACCACAGAGGGAAAGTGTCTCACACAGTTGTTGGGCACAATAGAACCACAATGGTATTCAGTGTTCTCTAAAATTCCAAGGCCCATACTGACTACAGAGAAAAGCTATTGGGATCCTCCATCACCACTTCCTAGGTAAATTGTCATAAAGTTAAGCTGGTCATGTATTCAGAGCATAATTTAATTGGTTAATAATAAAGACACCTTTCTTCGCTTAAGGTTCAACTTCCCCCACATATATACATGCATGCGCACATATACACATATACACCAGTTTGTAAGAGAGAGAGAACGTGACAAAGAAAGAAAATTGGATTCAGATTGTGCAAAAACAGAAACACAAGTACCTTGGGAGGAATGCAACTTGCCTCATACTAGATCTTATCAGCTCTAAGGAGGCTCTGGAGAGCTGAGTAAGATCCTACATTGGGGTGGAATTATCTAGCAAAGATATATTTGTGAAATTTTTAGGTAAACACATTAATTTGGATATTGCACAGTCCTTCAAAAGCATTTATTGTATCCCTAAAGAGTATTATGTGTTTCTGTGTATAAAAAGATTTGTTCAGTTTTACAAATTTAGTAATTTATTAAATTACAATTTCAATATGATATTTTTTCCTTAACATTATAAATTCAACCTGGAATTGAAATCAATCTCTCTCTCTCTCCCCCCTGCCTCCCTCGATCTTCATTTCCATTCTCCCCCTCTTCCTCTTCTTCCCTTTCTCTCTTTTCACATGTAGCCCAGGCTGCCCTCTAGCTTAATAAGTGGCTGAGGATGACCATGCCATGAACTGCTGCTAATCCTCTTGACACTGTCTCCAGAGTGCGGGGATCACAGGTATGTGTGCCCACGCATGACTTATCTATCAGGTGTTGGACATTGAATGTAGGGTTTTATGTATTCCAGGAAAGCATATGATCAAGTGAACTACATTCTCAAGCACTCAGTTCCCTTCTTAATCACTTTGGTTATCTCCATTAACAAATACATTCCCAAGTACATATATAACTCATTGAAATCTAATCAGATTTACACAGTGAATCTTTTTAATAAGATTTATCTATCTATTTCATGCATATGAGTAGTCTGTCTTCATGTACATCAGAAGAGGGAACCACACCCCATTACAGATGGTTGTGAGCCACCATGTGGGTGCTAGGAGTTGAAGTCAGGACCTCTGGAAAAGCAGCCAGTGCTCTTAACCACTGAGCCATCTCTCCAGCCTTACACAATGAGTCTTAAATTCTCTTAAAATGTTTAAACACTGTACAAAATTTCATTTTCTTCTAAATCACTAGTTTAATTAATTCATTCATTCGTATTGTTTTTAGAGACAGAATATCTCACTCTGTAGCTCAGGCTGGACTGGCACTCTGTAGCTCAGGCTGGCCTGGCACTGCTAGTCCAAGCTGGCTTCAAATTCACAATGATCCTTCCTTATCAGCTTCCAAAGGCTGGAAATACAAGTGTGAGTCACCATGTCTAGCTCTAAAATTACTAGTTAAGATCACTCAGTTATTTATGTCATTGTGATTTTCAAAATGCAAATATTCTTTTCAATTTTATAAATACATTGAATATCTCATACATTTGGCCCTCTGCATCCACATGTATTCAATTAACTATATTTAAAAACTGCATCTGTGCTGAATATATACTGACTTTGTTTTTGGTCACTGTGCTCCAAATAATGTAGTCCAACAACTCCTTATATAGCATTTATATTGTAGTAGATGTTATATTTCATCTAGAGATTAAAGTATATGAAATGATTTTTTGTAGACTGACTACATCCTTTTATTAAAAGGACTTGAGCATCCTCAGAGTTTGCTGCCATTTGGGATCCCAGAACTAATATCCTATGGATTTAGGGGAAAATTGTATGCACAAATGTCTTCCACATCCCAAATATATGTCCTACAGTTTTGACTCCTTTAATGGACACTGTATATTTTCCAAAGTCATTCTGGAGCTGAAAGATACACTTTTTTTGCACATGGCAGTTAACATTCTAGTAACTGAGACTGCATACACATTCAAGATTTAGGCTTGACTGTGACTAGATTCTTGTCAGTGCCCCTAATGGAATTCTTAACCCATTAATAATTGCAATGTCCATGACTCTATAACTCATGAAAGGTCATCTCAAGACCCCTGACCTTAAGTTTTAAATTATACACATTATTGATTCTCCCAGGCACATGTGGGCATTTGTAAGGCCCCCAGCATTGATCACCTGATTGGGTTCTGCATTCTTTTGGTTCTCAAGATACGTATTTTCCCTCTAGCTGTAAAGACCTTTGCACTTAAAGGAATCCTATGATAGATAAGTGTCCCTTCTATCTGCCCCTAAAGACCTTTGGAATCCATGGAATCTTTCTAAAGCTTTGATCAGATTTGAGTTGGGGGTGCAGGATTGCTTCATAGGCCATGGTGTTTGTTTTCTTCCCTGGAGGAACAGTATGCCTGGTGTCTCTGGCTTTGTGATGTTAGCAGAAACATATATTATTCTGGATTTTTTCAAGTAATAGTTTCAGCTGTCTTGCGTGGCTTTTTCTGAGCTGTGGTAACTGATTTTGAGGTAATTTTGAACAGATGTGATGTAAATGATTAACAAGTTCATACTTTATTCACCCAGAAAATATATCTTGATTTCCTGCTCCTTGTAGTTACATAGTGAAGGTAACACCTGCTCTTTGCTTTCTATTGCTACATATCCAGGCCTTCTCAATCTTGGTGCTGTTGACATTTGGAGTAGCTAAGGATTTACTTTCTAAAGTTACTATGAGGGTTAGCAGCTTCCAGTTGTGGCTTCTCTCTACCAGTGTTCCAGTAATGTTGCTTGCCTGTTCCAAGTTTCCTAAAATTGCCCAGTGTCTCTTATAGGCAAAATCACTGTTATAGTCTAGTTGAGGATAGTAAATATCAACAAATAAACAAAATATAAACAGAAAATTTGATAGGGGTTACCAAGGGAAATTTTATGGATGGTCAGTGATAGTCAACAGATATTAGCATCTTAGTCCATGTTTGCTGCTATAATGACAAATAATAAACTCAGAAGCTTACAAAACACACATGGATTTCTCACAGTTCCAGAAGCTGAAGTCTTAGATCACATGCAAAGGCCATGATTGTGGATCTGGTAAGGGCTCTTTCCCAGGTTGCAAACTTCCAACTTCTGATTGTATCCTTACATGATATAAAGGGAATCAACTAGTTCTCTGGTCTCTTATTGTAAGGGCAGCTCTAATCCCATTCATGAAGGCCTTGCTCCCATGACTTAGTTACTCCAAAAATTCGCACCTCCTGGCAGTATCACATTGGAGTTAAGTAATTCAGTGAGTGACTTCTGGGGAATATAAATAATACAGCTTATGACACTGATTAAGTAAAAGTGTCTTCAAGAAAATAGTATTCAAGTTCCGATCTAGCTCAGAATTGGCAAATATTTTCCACAAAGAATTGTCAGATAATCACTATTTTCAACATTAGGGTCCATAATTTCAATATTGCAACTTCTGAACTCTGCCACTGTATCCTGGAATCAAACTCAAACAATACACAAAATAATAGACATGGCCATATTCCAATAAAGCTTTATTTATAAAATAAGAAATTTGGTCTGTGGGCCATCTTGATCTATTCTAAAGGTTTAGTAGAAGTCATCCAGAGAAAAAGACATGAGATCCCTTGTGTTTATTGTCTTATAGACTCCAGAGCAATTTTTATATTTCTTATTGAATAGTCAGCTAAAATATACTTATTGTACATTCCCCTTTCTCTGGAAGTTGACAATCAGATCCAGGAACTCATTTGGGCTTTACATTTTGGCAATACCAAACAATATGTGACTACTATGTTCTTCCATAAAAATGTATCATGTCTTCTATTTTTTCTTTTCTTTTTTTCCTTTTTTTTTTGTTTTTCAACACAGGGTTTCTCTGTAGCTTTGGAGCCTGTCCTGGACTAGCTCTGTAGCCCGGGCTGGCCTCGAACTCACAGAGATCCACCTGCCTCTGCCTCCCGAATGCTGGGAATTCAGGCGTGCGCCACCACCGCCTGGCTTCTATTTCTTCTTGTAATATTAGCAGCATTGATGTTTGAAGTTGGGGTATGGTCAATGTGTGGAAGTTATAGCCTTTTATTCTAATTCTGTCACTCCTTTAGGATTTCTGGAATGTGTCCACAGAAAAACACTTTCCTCTTCTCCAGGTTGGATAGCCAGAGGTCCACAGTAAATCTGAACTTTGAGCAGCATGTGACAAGAGCATATGGCTTGCCTCTGTTCTCCACAGACTGTTGACTGATATAGCTTATGGAATGCTTTGTGGAGTCATGCATGCCATAGCTGGGGTACCTGGCTTTGGAATGATTTCTAGATATAATCATGGTGGGTTTCTGTTTCTTAGGATTTCCTGGCAATCTCTACTAAAGTAGCAGCAGGGACCTGGGGACAAATTTCTAGGTACATTCCTTTCCTAGGGCTATCATAATAAAGTCACACACTGGGCAATTTCAAATAGCAGGAATTTTTTTTCCTGTAGCTCTGGAGGCTAGAATTTTGCAGTCAAGGTTTGAGAAGGGCGGCATTTACTCTAAAGACACTTGAAAGAATATGTTCTGTGTCATTCTCTTAGCTTCTGGGCGCTTTCCTAAATAAATAAATAAACAAACAAACAAACAAATAAATAAATAAATAAAAACTGGTGTCCTTTTGCTTATGGCTGAATTATTCCAATTTATACTTCCATTTCTCATTAATCCTGGGGTGACCACCTCATCTCTCCTTTCTATAAATTTACTAGTCATATTGGGGTGAAGAGGGCTGGCCCACCCTACAGTATTATGCCTTCATCTTAATTGATTATATCTCAAAGATCTGATTTCCAAATAAAGCCACACCCTCAGGAACCAGTGAATGGGACCTAAATACATCTTTTTCATTAGCATATATTAATTATATATAATTGGTTTTTATTATGATATTTATGTCATTTTCATGTATGTATATAATGTATTTTATCACATTTACATTACTCCCCCATTACCCAGTCTTTTCTCTCTCTCATACGCACAGTCAATACATCATTTCTTAAGTGAAGGGATACAGTTCCAACTCTAGGGAACCCAGGAAATCAAAACCCTGGTAGTGCTTTCAGTCACTGGGGAGGTTAGTGGGTTGGTAGAGGAGGTCTGAGGGGAAAGGGATTTTATTTGCTGTAATAGGGTTGGTTTCTTCAAAGAATCTCCTCCACTATTACTGAAAATTGCTCTCTCTGTAATTTTGAAAGGACACAAAAATCAGATCTCAAAGGGACTGTTTCATGGACTGTTACCTGTGTGGTAATTCTGAATCCTGTGTCCTGAAACAGTGCTTATTTGGTTTTATTTTTGACATGGGGCATTGCTATATAGCTGGATGAAACTTGAACTCATGGTCCTCCTGTCTTCCTGAATGCTGGGGATACAGGTGTGGATGACTGTACCTGACCAGTGCTTATTGTAATGTTCTACTATTTCTATCATGAATTTTTTTTTCAGATTTTTTTGAACAAGGTGTTAAATGTGTTTTCATTTTACATTTCAAAATGGAAACCACAAATTACATAGCAGATCCTGGGTAGGGAGGGACATCAGGTCAGGGAGATACATGTGGGGGAAGGCACAAACCAAGCTTTGCTTATAGTCTGGTTGGCCAGCAGCTGACTTTTTTAATCCATTTCTACTTCCTGCCTGGGAAGCCAGACTGAATTTCACAGCGACATAACGTAAAGCTGAGTCACAAACAGATCCAGGCTCTTAAACCTGCTCATCAAGCTGAGCAAGTGTGAAAGTGGCTTGTGATTACACTTCGCTTAATGGCTGCTGTAGGGCCTGGCACCTCTTAAATGGTAAACAAACCCTTATTGATTATGGGGTGAAGTGAGGAAAACACTACCCAGATGGCTCTTTGAGTCAATATTGTAGTATAAATGTTATCAAGAATTGCGTGCATTTGTAAGTCTCTCAACTTTTGCAGATTGAGATCATTGATCATCATGGTGGCTTGTTGCTGTGAGCACTGCGAAATGTGTAGCAGTGTCTCTGGATTTCACCTCCTAGATGCCAATAGTACCTCCAAAATGGCTGTGACAAGTAAACTTGTCTTCATACATCACCTTGAGGGACCCAGTACCCCTTCTTCTTTGAGTGTCACTGTCATATAATTATCATCTTGAGCTATTGCTTCAGAATCCCACAGGTCCACAGACTCTTCCATTCATATTATAAAAGAAACTCATTTGTAACTCCACTGTTATGGATTGAAAAAGCAAAATGTTTGCTTTTTTCTGTGTGGGAGAAATTCCCCTTCTTGTATCTGTAGGCAGAAACCTTGGAGCTGTGCAGCTTGGCTCAGAGTGCAGAGGTCTGCAGTTTTTCCAGATACTCAGGGGACAAGTTCGGTAATCCTAAACAGAAAGGAATCCATCGAGGAGGAAGCTTCTTGTACAAGGCCGGCTCAGGGCAGCTTCATCTTTCTAAAATGATGGTTTGCCTGAAATAAATTTTAAATCAGCCTGCTAGCATTTGGTTAACCAGAACTCATGGGCTAAAAAGGAAAAGAAATAAAAATATAGTACTGAAAAGGGAGAGCTGGAGAGGAATGAAGTTAGTCCACCCGCCCCCTCCACTGCTACATTCCTGATGGTTTGACACAGGGTCTCTCTCTGTAGCCCAGGTTAGTTTCATAGCTCTCAGTTCTCTTGCCTCAGTTTCCTATATGTTGGCTTTTATATGTGTCATCACACTGAGCTCCAATTTTTCTTAAATTTTGGAGAGAAATTGGTCTAAGTTTTGTTTTTTTTTTTTAAATCTGTCTATCCTCATGGAAAGCCACAGAATAGCAAAAAGGGCCAACTTCATGCCATCTACTTTTCAATCCCTGAGTCTAGGGAGAAGGTTCCTCAGGAATCTTTGCCGTTCCCCTTCCTTCTCACCCCAGAAATTAAGGCAAGAATGAACAAAAGTAGCTTCTAATTGTTATCTCAGTGTAGGCTGGAGGGTTTGTTTCATTTAGATATATGAGAAGCACTCATAATTAATTATTTAAATCTAGCATCTACAGAATGTCAAACAATAAACCATTTCTCCTGCAGTACCAGTCCAGCACAATTTCCCTTGTTCTACTGGCACTATGTGTAGAATTACCTGAGTCATAACTTCCTAGAATACTGTCTTGTTTACAAAAGGTAGGAAAGATTTCTCTAGCGGTACTCTATTTCTTTTTCTTATTTTAGATGTGATGATTGCAACCTTCACGGACCTCAAATATTGCATTGCATTGATCCTATTTTGTACCTTCCCTTTAAAAATAAAATTTATTCTTTAGAGAAAAGAGTTGAGAGAGAAGGCAGAATCTAACTGAATAAAAGAAAAATCTCTGTCCATGTTTGGTTTACTCTGTAACAACCATTTTCAAGATAACATTTTCTGCATGTTATAAACCACTGGATTTCAGCAACTTTGAAAAGGGAACTTCCCAGAGGGCTTTTGGGTAGGAGAACAAAAGTATTTGTATGTCCTTTACCCAGAGCGTGAACGGATTTTTCTGATCTGTTTTTCCGTATAAAATCTTGGTGGGAGGATGGATCCCTACAATGCTCATACTTTTGTTGCTGGCATGGCCATTGGTTTTAATGTGGAGGAAATAAAGAATGCATAATTGTGCATTCAGTTAAGACTAAAGACTCCTTTACACAGCAGTATTGTGTATGTTCGTGTGCATGTGGTTTTTAGTTCAACATGGAAAGTCCCACTTGACTTCAAGAAAGGCAGGCCTTATTTTCCCTACACCTCCCTTATTTTGTGGGAAAGCTGCAAAATTAAGAGTTTTTGCACCCCTGTAATAGTTCTTTTTCTTTCTAACTCCATTTACAGGATTGTAGCACCAATCAGCAGATGTCTAGCACAAACGTGAAACAAAAGGAGTAATTAAGTAACAGAGGGATCTTGGTCATCCCAGTGATGGCTTCTTCCTCTATGGCTCAGCTCCTTTTAGAAACACAAATACAATAGTCCTACTTCACTTATTTAAGGCAGTGTTCTAGAGATGGTAATAGATGGGTTTGTGAATGAAACTATTAAGAGTTTCCCATTAGTCTTCCTTGGCATGCCACACTCTCCTTTCTCCTCTGTTATGAGGACAATGAATTATGTGCATATTTACTAAAATTTTAGACAAGGGCAAACTCTCTGAGACTGTCCTATGTCAGGCTCCCTTGAAGCAGTGGTCAAGAGGGGTTCTCATGTGAGTGACCGATCAAAGGCAGATTTACACAGATATGGTAGGTAAAATAGGGTGAAGGAGGCCATGGCAAAGTGTGGTTTTGGAAAAGTTTAGCCCAAGCCCCTAGGTATGGTACTGGAGTTGGTTCTACCAAGGCAAGGTGGATTGGCTGCTATTCTATGTAATCAGTTCCCAGTGGGGAGGCATAAAACCTCTCAAATTGCCTCTATAGCTCAGCTTCTTAAATATATGTGGGGTCATGAAAAAATTGGCAAGAATAAAAGGTTTCTGAATGTGCAATGACCAAAAAATTATTCAAAATCAAACAGATATTAGCTGGATGTGATGGGCACATGCCTGTCACCCTAGCACGTATGAGGATTAAGTAAAAGGATAAAAAGTTGAAGGCCAACCTCAGCTACATAGTAAGATCCTGGCCAGCTTGGGCTATATGACTCTCTGTCTCAAAACAACAAAATCAAATATATAATGAATCTGAGGTGTTTCTGCCAGCAATTGCCCTGGTTATATCATGCGACTTCACAGCAGCCTTGGTTCTCAACATACATCGTGCATCCTTTGTATTGCATGGTCACACTATGCAACACCAACAGACACTGTCTGAAACACTTGGACTCAGATTCAAGATTACTGAATGCTGTTGTAGCTGGAAGGTTTCTCCGGTCCTGCTCAGCCCTGAGGTCCCGCAGCTGCTAATAAAATAATCACTTGGAGGCTTAATATTAAATACCAATTGTATGGCCTACGGCAGGGTTCTTGCTAGCTATCTCTTGTAACTTAACCCATTTCTATTAGTCTACAAGTTGCCACATGTCTATGGCATTACCGGTCTGCTGGCATCTTGCTGCTCCATTGATGTCAACTGGTGTCTGCCCTGCCTCTTTCTTCTCTCTCTGTCTTGGATTTCCTGCCTGCCTTTAAGCTGCCTTGCCATAGGCCAAAACAGCCTTATTTATCAACCAATCAGAGCAACACATATTTACAGCATACAGAAAAACATCCCACAGCATGCGATGACTTGCAATGTTTTTACTGTACACAGTTTTTCCTGCTCTTATAGAAACATCATGTTTAGTTATAGAAAACAAAGACTTAGTATTTCCTTACCATTATTCTTCAGCATGAAAGCATACAGTTAGTATCTCCTTGGTTATATTGTTCTGCAATGTTTGGGTTTCAAAAAATGCTATTTGTGTTGATGTGTTGATACCATGGGGGAATAGGAGGAGACCTAAAGAGGGAGATAGGAGGACATAGGTGTTTTAAAGAGGGAAAGGGGAGGGCTGGAGAGATGGCTCAGAGGTTAAGAGCACTGGCTGCTCTTCCAGAGGTCCTGAGTTCAATTCCCAGCAACCACATGGTGCCTCACAACCACCTGTAATGAGATCTAGTGCCCTCTTCTGGCCTGCAGTCATACATGCTGTATACATAATAAATAAATAAAGCTTTAAAAAAAAGAAAAAAAAAGAGGGAAAGGGGAAAATGGAAGAGGGATTTAAGTGGGAAAGCAGAGGAGGGTAATACAGAGAGAGATGGAGGAACGAGAGATAAAGAACACTAAGGGTGTTATGAAAAAGCCATAAGGAGACATTGTTTTATAAGATTACTTAAAACACAAATATAACATATGTGTGCATATATATGTATAGTGGGATATTGTGCCACATGGGGTGATAATGCTCTTCCCAGGAGTCATAGGTTATGTAATAAGTACCCCAATGTGCCAGGCAAGGGAAATTTACATTTGAGTTTTTGGTCAAAGGGGTCCAAGAGATGCCCCAGAAGAATATAGTCTACTGCCTCTACCCTTGGTTGCCTCCCAGAACTTGAAGGTAAGGCCCTATTACTGATGACATGGCACACTTGAAGCACAGGACTTGGAGGAATTAAGATGGATATGACCTGAAAGTCTCCCCAGTGAGGAGTAGCTCTCATTGGAAGGAAGCCTCTGTGCAAGCTGCAAAGAGAAAAAAATAATCCATAGCTCTACCTAGGTGTAGATGCAAGCCTTCAAACCACAACAAGAATCAGTCTGAAAAAGGTATCCTCAACGGTGAAATAGTTACACTTATATCTTAGGGATAACCAACTAGCTGTCTAAAGGCCCTCTCAATGCCAGGAACTCATGCCTGGTATTATAAACCTAGCCAGTTGCTCATGGCTGGAGAGGTCATATACCCTATTGGAGAAACTATGACTACCATTTTCCTAAATCAATTTAGCTTCTAACTGTATTCTAAACAATTTTCTTTATACCCACACGTAAGTGTGGCTCTCACTCCTCATCAAAGAAGCTTCTTTTTGCAGCACACAGATACAACTAGAGAGATCCATAACTGGTCAAATGCAGCTCCTAAGTGACCATGCCCAGCCCCATTTGGTAAACCTACAACACGACCTCTACCTCTAAACCTCAGAGAACACTATGGGAAGGAGGCAGAAACATTGTAAAAAGTCAGAGGACCGGGGCATCTGTTGTGAGATAATATCATCTCGATATGACAGGTATGCTGCACCTGTGAAATCTCAACAATATGGTTGCCTAAACAAAGCCTGCATAATGACAGCAGTTGACTTACCAGTGGGGATGGGGGAAATTTCACAAAGTCCTACCCCTGGATGAAGAACTACAGGTAGTCAATGGCTTCTAAGAGACACATCAGTTTTTCTCAGGGACAAGACTCATGAGAGGTTATTCAATTCCAAGTAGTCAGTCCTAAAAAATTGTACATACAAGCAACACTAAATGGGCTCAGTAGTGTGTGTGTGTGTGTGTGTGTGTGTGTGTGTGTGTGTGTAAAACAATAATAATTAAGATAGAAGAGGTCAGGAATCTGAGAGTGAGTGAAGGAGAAGGGAGGAGTTAGAGGGGGAAGGATGTGAAAATGATATAAATACAATATACTCATTTATGAAGTTCCCCCAAAATAACTTTTCTGTTGTTTTTTACAAGACCGTGTTTCTCTATGTAACAGCCCTGGCTGTCCTGGAACCTTCTCTGTAGACCAGGCTGGCCTCGAACTCACAGAGATCCGCCTGCCTCTGCCTCCACAGTGCTGGGATTAAAGGTGTGAAGCACCACTGCCCAACTCCAACATTTTTTTACTTAAAAATCATTGAGTGAATTTTGGCTTGTGATAGGACAGATGTTCCATCAATTTCTAAAATGGCTATAAATATACTTCTACCACTTTTCAGTCTTCTAACATTCACAATTATAAAATCAAAATACTGACCAACTCTAAAAAACATTCACGATGCTTTATGGCCTACAGATTCAAACATTTAGCCAATAATTAATTTTTTTTGTAAAATAAACAAAGCAACCCACCTCATAGTGTACAAATTTGCTTTCATCTTTCATAAATTTGTAAAATTGTATGTCTATCAAAGTATTGTCTCATGGTTTATCAGCAGTAAATGTTTGATTTATTTACCTACTTTATATATTTACACCCTGGGTTATAAAAAAATTTCTCATGTGAAGAAGGGTCACAAGTAGAAAAAGTTTAAGGAGCCCTGCTCAGGAGAAGGAGTCAGTCTCAGAATGGCATTCTACAGAGCACCTTGTGCTTTGTAGCATGTGCTAAACAGTCAACGAGGATTTGATGACAGCAGTTTATGGACCAAATGGCAAGAACTCGAAACTCAGTAATCAAAAGGGCCATGCCTCAGTTTCCCCATCTAATGTAGCTCCCCTTCAGTTCCCACAAAAGCTTCCCTGAGGCTTCAAGTTGAGCCTGGAATCTAGGCTTCGTTAGTAGACAAATCATCATCATATTATAATTTTCTATTTCTTCCTTTGATCCCCAAGAGGTGAGGTTGAAGCACAGATCCTAAGCTGTATAGTGTGTCATCTCCCCCACCACAATTCTCAACCCCTAACCCCATGGAACATCTGCCCATGTGCGTTGTCAGCAGGGCAGGCAGAGAGTCTCTCACCACAGGGAAGGCAAATCAGTACTGGCCTTTTTGAGTTTCTGAGTGAATGCAGCCTAATCCTCACTTTTTATCTGCTCTTTTCTTCCTTCACCTGGCCTTCTCTGCCCTTTCTACTTTTCTCCAGGCTGATTTCACTCCCACATTCATTAGTATCCAGATATGTTGGATTCTGAAAAGACAACGTGCCTGGGAGGGTGGGAATGCAGCTTGTCAGAACAGCCAGACTTGTTGGGTTTAGATAAGCTGCCTGCAGAACGGGCAGGAAGAGAGAGAGAAAGAAGACAGCGGGATTCCACTGGTAATGAATGGCAGCAACCAGAAGCAAAAAAGTCAGGGTGGGGACACCCAACATATGGGGCATTCTGTGTAACACATGAGGCATCACAAAGTAGATGTCTCCATGTCTGCACAGAGTCCTTCTCCACAACTTAAATCCTTGAATTTCAAGTTTTACATAAAATTTAGTGGGGTTGGGGATTTAGCTCAGTGGTAGAGCGCTTGAAACGCAAGGCCCTGGGTTCGATCCTCAGCTTCCAAAAAAAAAATTAGTAATATTTGTCTACAATCTACCTGTTCCGCACTTCTAGGTTTCTTACGTCAAATGCTATGTCGATAGTTGTTTTGTTTCATTTTTTAGGGATAATTGCAAGAAAAGAATTCTGTATATGCTCAGTACAAATGTAACCACAGCAGGCTTGACTACACAGTGCACGCCAGCAACAGAGGGAAAAAAAAAACCAAATTTTTGTCTGCTTGGTTGGGCAAATTCACGAATTGGGGCTAGTGGGTGTGGAGGGTAGCCTGTATTTGCTTTTATGACCCTTCTCCCTTTTCCTTGGACACCCAATAATCATTCATTGGTCACTAAAATGATACGACTAGTGAAATTTCTAACACGGTTTTCTGGTAGAGCATACTTGAGGAGTAAAGAAATTTCGGTGTTCTACGGGTAGAAGGAAAAGAAAGATCTTTTTTGTACACCTTTGTTGGCAGTCTCTGTATCTTTCACATTCTTTTTAGACACAATTTTTCCTTTTATGTAAGCCCCATTTTACAAGAAAATCAGAAGGTAATTTAAAAAAAAAAAGAAAAAAAAATAAGCCCAAGGAATGAAAACTACTGTGAACATTTGTGAGTTGGGGGACGCGGGGAACAAATTTTCCTCAAGCGACTTCAACCTTGCATTGGATTTCAGCAGATGGTTAAGAGACGTAGTCATAAATGATTTAACATTATTGTGCTTAAAAAATGTGACATGTTCCTGTTTTTCGTGCTCTATGGGACTAGTGGATTATGGCCCTGGATCTATAGCTGGGAAATTTAGAGATAGACCCAGATTTCACTTTGGGGTCTCTTGTTTCTC
This sequence comes from Onychomys torridus, assembly GCF_903995425.1. NCBI lineage: Eukaryota > Metazoa > Chordata > Mammalia > Rodentia > Cricetidae > Onychomys > Onychomys torridus. Next base: position 53,823,074 of record NC_050466.1, read on the forward strand.
CGCTGTGAGATGTGAGCAGAACAGAATTACCAATTAGGTTTCAAAAGTGACCTGGCTTCCTAGCCAGCACTAGCTTTCTAGGGTTTCCGCTCAAACTATGGGATCATGGAGCTGGGTTAAGAGCCCAGAGAAGATTCTGGAGTCCAGCATAAGGACCCTAGGTAGATCTCCTGAAGATCTCCTTGCTGGGCAGTGAGCTTGCCACCAACCTAGATGTCCTCTTATAAGTTGTGTCCCTTACTTCAACTGAGGAGACTGTTGGTGTTCCTCTGCCTGCTCACGCGGCTTTGCCTACTTTGTGGCTTGAGTTTGAGTAGTCAACAGACCAAAGGCTCAGCCTCCACCCCCAGGTGCGCAGAGGGGAGGACCCCAGGCGTCTAGGGTCTGAGGGCGGGTGAAGTGCGGTGACTGCCCTCTCCAGGAGTCAGTCCTGAGCAGGCTGCGTCCGGGTGCAGTTCGGTCCTCCAGGCCCTCCTTTCTCTCAGAGGTGGCCCGGGGGCGGATTGACGTGGCGGCGCCTGTCCAGGGCCGGGTGCGGATTCCCGAGGCCGGGGGAGGTGGTGTGAAGAGGGAGGGGAAGAAGGAGGAGCGCGTGGAACCTAAGAAGGCAGGCAGAGGAGGAGCCGCCTGAGGGGACGAAGGGCGGGCCGAGTTGCTGAGAACAGAGGTGGAGCTCGAGAGGGAAATGGAGGAGGAGCCGCGAGGGGAAGGGGGAGAAGGGAGAGGCGGAGTAAGGGGCGGGGGGGGGGGAAGCCGAGGCCGGGGGCAGAGGTGGAGCCTGGAAGGGAGATTGATAGAAGAGCAGCAAGGAGGGGCGGGGCGATCCTGGAAGGGGTGGGGCGTGGGAACGCCCCGCCCTTTCGACCCGGCTGTGTGGAGCGAAGATGGCCGGACTGGCCCCTGGAGTGGAGGAGCGGCCAATATCGGTGGCCGCGGCTTCGGTTTTGGGACTGTGACTCCGCGCGTGGCAGCGACCTGGGCCATCGCAGGGGAAGGGGCAGCGCAGCTAGCGGCTCACGAAGCTTGTTGGGTGCCGGTGCGAGGGCGCCCAGCAGAGGATGCGCCGGGTGCGGCGGGCGGCTCCCCGCAGCCGCCCCCGCGCCCCGGGCGCCCGGCCTTAGTGCTGGCGGAGGAGGCGGCGCGCGCGGGGCGGCCGGGCGGCGGCGGGCCCCGAGCCGTCATGCCTTGGTTGAGCGGCGGCCGGCGGCGACGGCGGGGACAGTCGCGGGAGGCCCAGCGAGAGCCACCGCCTCCTGCTCAACCCCAGCGGGAGCCGCCACCGCCAGCTCCCCCCGTCGTGGTCCCCGCACCCTCGGCGGTGCCCTCGGTACCGCCGCAGCCGCGGGCCCGTGAGAGCTCTGAGCTGCCGCTGCCCGCAGGCTGGGAGGAGGCGCGCGACTACGACGGCCGCGTCTTCTACATCGACCATAACACGCGCCAGACGTCGTGGATTGATCCCCGCGACCGGTAAGTGGGCCAACCCCGGGGCCGCGGAACTGGGTGAAGGTGCCACCACAGAGGATGTGCTGGCGATATGTCCAGCCTAATGTGGAACAGCCAGAAACGTTCTGGGTGCCCCTGTCCCTGGGTCCCCTGGATCAGGATAGGTGCTGAGATGGGGATTCGAGTGCCTCTATTCCCAGGACTGCCTCAGTCCTGGCTATGGTTGTAGCGATTCCAACCTTTGGGCCCAGAGACAGGATGGAGTACGGGAGGCCTCTAGGTCTGGGAGAAGTTCCTGTATCCGTGGTGTTGAGATGGGATTTGAGCTTCTCCAGCCACACATCCCTTCTCTCAGTACTCTGGCCGAGGATGAAGGTGACCGCTCTGGAGTCTCCAGAACGAGAAGCTCCTATCTCCTCCCAGCCCCTTGTCGCGGTGTGGACACAATCGATTCCCTCATGTCACCCGCTGTCTAGGGCATTGGAGCTGGGCCCCTGGAATTTCCTCTCTGGAGTCTGACGGATGGCCCTCTTTTCCTTTTTCTGCTGTGTGGCCTCACCCATCCATACCCCCGGCCTTTGGCGGCCCACCACCCCGGCTTTGGCGGAACAGGGATTCCCAACTCCTGGCAGATGTAAGATGCGCTGTCACCTTAGATCACAAACCTGTGCGCCAGTTTTGAGAATGAGGGAATGAGTGCCCTGCCTGGAGGGCTCAGCCTGGTTTTCATCCAAAGCCTGGTGCCAGACAGGCATTAAAAGTATTCCCAACCCTTCTGGAGTTAGGAGAGGCTGTTGCTAAACTTTTTTGGTGCTCTAGTGCCTTTAAAATCAAGTGAGTTAAAATTCTGTTTGAAATAGCCTTGTGTACTGTGGCCAGAATGGGATATGATTAGTCCCATATGCTTTTGGAATAAGTGAAAAACAAGAGTTGAATTTAAGTTTCCTTTTTGTGCATGATATGCACAGGGCACCAAGTTGTCCAGTTCATGTAAATAAATCTGATCAAGTAAAAACAGATTCTTCCAAAAGCACTACCAGATTTCATTTAATTAATGTCATGTAATAACGTTTCTCCTGCATCCATTGGGTCAGCTGCTTTTGGAGGAGTGTGTGTGTGTGTGTGTGTGTGTGTGTGTGTGTGTGTGTGTAAATGGGAATTCTGTTGAAACCAAGTGTTTCCACTAGTTATCTGATATCTTGTCCTCTCTGGAGCAAGTTCTCTCCACCCTGGCCTGAATGCCAAAAAGGAAATACTGTAGGCTTCCTAGTGATTTCAAGACTTGAAAAGGCCGGTGTGGTGACATTGTGCCTGCTTCCTCCCACCTACACAGGAAAGGCAGCCTGCATGGCACTGTCATTTGAAAATAAACTTTTGAGGAGGGAAACTGCTAGCTTTTTTGAAGATTTCTATGGGTTTAGATAGAGCAAAGCAAATCTAAACAATAGTGGTTCCTGAACATTCCCTCTAACCTTTGCAGACCTCTGGATACAGAAACCTACATAAGTCCAATTTCAGTTTTGTGGGTTCAAAAATGCTTATTTTGAAAATCGGATGACATATAATTTTAACCAAATGTGAGAACCACATCTGTTTAATCAAACCTTGGATGATTCTGAAATTGGTAGAACTGCTTGAAATGTGGTGATCTTTTGTGTTGTATTTCTGTTAAAATCCTAAACAACTGGAAAATGAACCAATTAAATAGTGTTTAAAGCAGAGCATGGTAGCACATGTCTGTAATCCCTTGGGAGGCTGAGGCAGGGGGATCAAGAGTTCAAGGCAAGTCTGGGGTGCATAGGAGGACTTGGTCTAAAAAAAAAGGTGTTTTGCTTAGAAAAAGCTAAACCCTACTTTATAAGGATATTATAACAATTGTGGCTGTTCTGCAAAAGAGATTTATAACAAAAACACTAAGTGTAAATATTTTATTTTAACGGTATAGCCAGCAACATAGATGCATAGGACCTACAGGAATCATCCTGTAGGATCTTCATCTCTGTAGAATTCTCTCTCCATAAATCTGTTTTGCTCCTGAATAACATTTTTTACCCTTTTTAAGACATTACTTAGGTTACAGGTTTTTAAAGTCCCCTTTCTAAGTGCTAAGTGCTGATTGAATGAACAAAAGTGGATATTTTACATTTTTTGTAAAGTAAAAACATGTGTGTACTTTTCTGAGACATTGTTTTTTTAGTGAGTGAAAATTCAGCTGGGGACAGCTTGAACTTCAGCTCCCATAATACCTTGCACGAAATATGTATGGAATGTTCAGCAAGCCACAAACATTTCAGTGGAGCCTGCTGAAGGGTGTGCTAGTCATTCTTCCTCTTTGAAAACACAAGGTTGCCAATTTTTATAGGTGGCTAGGAATCCTTTAAGGTTGTAATTAACTTTTATTATATGAACAAGACTGCATATCAGAACACCATGTTTTCTCCATGTACGTCTGACAGATTATGAATCTTGTTTCATTCAAAGGATGAGAAAATGGTGTTCAAGAAACTTTCTTCATATAGCTTCCAAACAGAAATGACAGGAGAGGCAAGGGAAAAACAAGCTTTTTAAAGACAATAAAGTTGTGGAGGAATAAATGAATGTGGTAGATGAAAATTGTTGTTGACTTTGAACATTATTTCATATGTAATTATTAAAATCCTTAATAGCATGAAGTATACTCTTCTAGAATGTTAAAGTAATTCCATTTAGTGTTATGTTTAATAACATTAGATATTTCCAGTTCAAATTATTGCTGAATTATTGGACCTCTAATTTTTCTAAAGTAATGAAGAGCATGCAATTGTAAAGAAACATCTTTATTGATTTGGCTACAAATGTCCATGAAAAAGTGTCTCTATTTTATCAACAGAACTTTTTAGTTAAACTGTGAACTATCCTTGGATTTAAATTCATTTTTTTCATAGATTGGTACTGTTTATATGATTTCCATAGTCAGCTTAATGTATCCATAAATGTGAAATCATTTTGCTGTTTCTATCACTTGAAGTTCACTTGAATAAATCATGTGTGACTTACATATATTCTGCATATATTATCTTAGTGTACACTAACCACCTAATAGAAAGTTCTTCCTTCTTTCTTTTCTTTTTTTTTCTTTCTTTTTTTTGAGACAGGGTTTCTCTGTGTAGCTGGCTGTCCTCGAACTCACTCTGTAGACCAGGCTGGATTCAAACTCACAGATATTTGCCTGCCTCACGAATGCTGGGATCAAAGGAATGCACCACCACGACCTGGCTAGAAACTTATTTCTTATAGAAAATAATTATAAATCTTATACTTAGAAAATATAGCACAAAATTAAAAAAAAATATTTAGTGCCTTTAACAGTTGTGTGTGCATGTGCTTCCTACACAGTTCTCTTGAATTACGCTGTTCAAAGATCCAGTAGTTGAAATTAGACGTTCTATTTCTTTTGCCTAGTGGTAGTTGTATATTACTGGAAATGAAGGACAGTGGGCAAAATCACATTTGAGTGCCACAAGACAGCTTAGTGGCTAAAGGTGTCTGATGCCAAACCTGATGACCTCAGCTACCTTCCCAGGACTCATGTGGTAGAAGGAGGGAATTGATTCCCCAGAGTTGTTCACTGACCTCCACATGCACATTTTGGCACATTCCTCTCTTCAAATTAAAAATAAAGCACCGTGAAATCATATTTGAGATCAGAATTGAGTGTAAATAATGGTTGACTGCTATGATTATGTCATGGCATGAGAGCTGAGGGCCATTTGTTTACTAGATGGGATTTGACCTGTTGCCATATGTAAGAATTCTGTGGTATATTAAAAGTCCCTTGAGCAGGCCTTTTCTTTTTCTTCTTCTTTCTTTTTTTGCACAGGAAAAGGACACACAAAATTTATTATATGCCCAAGACATGGAAGTATTTGACTCTAAACTTTTGCCTTAAGGAGAAAACAGTCTTGGCTCTGGTATTTGCTAAGTTGGAGCCTTCTATAACAGAGCCAGATAACACTGCTACCTTCTTGGAACCACTATTCAGTATTAATTAATAGGAGCTTGACTATATTTACCTCACAGAGTCTATTTCTGGGTTATGTGAACTGTCTAAGTTGAGCTTTCCGATAAACAACTTAATGATTTTTCCATTTTTCATTCTTTAAGATTATAGATAGTGTTTGTATGAACCTGAGGGAGTTTCTGGCTTTAAAAGCCATCAGGGGTCAGGCCCTGGGAAGAATCTTCCTTTTGTATCCATTTAGATGTCAACTACCACTTTTCAGTCTAATATCTTTCTTTTTCTTCCTTTCTTTCTTTTTTTTCTCCAAGAAAAGTAAATGGAAAAGCCATTGATTTCCAAAAATAGCTCTTGGATGTTTAGAAGTTTCCAAGTTTCCTTCTCCTTCCTTTCACTCTGATTTGGGAAGTAGAAATAATGTGTATCACAGTCCCTGTTAGGTTCACTTCAGGAAACGGAGGGTCAAGTGACATGACAGGGTCACCTGGTAAGCCTGAGATAGGACTTTTGGCTTCTTGCCCAGGGCCTTCTGCTGATGTTGTTTGACTTTCCAATAAATTTAATCTAATGGAATAAAAGTAAAGTTAAATTCTATAGAAATCAATTGTCTCCATCTAAATCTAATAAAACAAAGAAATATTTATGAAGATTCTTAACCTCTCTTGCTGGGACTGTACATGGAGACACGGGTTTTTGGGGGTCAGGAATAGATGACAAACATAAAACAAACAAAAGTGATAAAGGTCATGGGATATGCCATAATTAATTCAGTTCCTCGGGTGAAAATAACTTCCAAGAGAAGGAGGGAGGGGTTTCTTTTTTTTTAAACTTACACTATTATTTATCTTATATATTTTTGAGAATTTCATACATATATGTAATGTATTTAGACCAGATCTATCTTGATTCTTTCCTTCTAATTCCTCCCCTATTTTCCTCACCACTTTCCCCTTCCAATTTCATCTGTTCTCTCTATTTGAAACTCACTGAGTCTACTTAATGCTGCCTGTATTTGCATGAGTATAGGATCATCATCTCCCAGGGCATGGGTGACTATTCAGGGATTTTATTCCTGGAGAAAACATACTTTCTCTATAGCCATCAATTTCCAACAGGGGTGGGACATCAAGAGCTCCCCCCCAATCCATGCAAAGATTTTGGTTGGCTTGATCCTTGTGCAGGTCTTACATAGGCAGTCACAGCTGCCGTGAGTTCAGGTGTGCAATGGCCCTGTGGCCATGTCATGTCTAGGAGTCTCTTATTCTCTGTACGTTAACCAGTTGTGGGTCTCTGTACAAATTACTGTCTACTGCAAAAGAAAGTGTCTCTGATGACACATGAGAGATCTCTTAAGCTATAGGTATATAGATAAGAACTTAGGGGAAAGTTTAATGCTATGTCAATTCAACAGAGTAATAGTAATAGGTTCTCCCCTAAGGCCTATGATCTGGTAAGCCACAAGTTTTTGGTCGAGTTAACAGTATCAGACATGAGTTCCATTTTGTGGAATGGGCTTTAAATCCAACAAGAAGGTGATTGGTTACTTCCATAATATACCAGTGGGCATACTTTGCAGGGCTTACAGTTGAAACTAGGAAACTAGTAAGGGGTCATAGAGATTTCAGAGGAAGGGGATTGAACACAGGTGGTATGAAGAGGGAAAGGAAAATATGGAGTAGGAATGATTAAATGAATTGGGGGTTGGCAGTGCAGAGTAGAGGAGGGAGTATGGGGAGGGATAACAACATGAAAGCCCTTTGGAAGCCTACTACTGTAGAAACTTCCTAAAACAAACGGAGTTACCTTATAATGGGGATTGCAGGGTGCAAGGCCTCTCCTAGATACCATAGACTATCAAACAAATAGTCTAGTGCCAGGTATGGATCACCTCTTTTTAATTATTGGCCAGTGGATTTCCATACTCCCTCCCAAAAAACACTTTTGCAGTTTGATGCTACTGCTCTTGGTTACCCTCAAGAACTTCATGATACGAACTTATTGATGAAGATACTTCCCAGAATTTTATGATAAGATCATATTAATGATGTGTTTGAGTCATAGAACCTGGAGAAATCAGCCTGGTACTGACCTCTATTTCCACGACTGGAGGGAGAAAAATATTTAACAGTCTCACCCTGCTAGGAGAGCTTTCTTGAACATGGACTGGTTTTTATCCTTGTCTATCAATGTCTTGGGGCAAGATATTAAAATGCTTATAGAACCAAGCAAGATAAAGAGGCCCATGAGAAAAATGCTGGAGATGAGGAAGTGTTGAGTGTGTTCCAAACAAGTGAGAGAATGAGTTCATATGACTGGCCCAGAGATTGTATGTATGTAAAGGGCTGAAGATTGGGGCCAGACCATTCCTAGCTGAGATCACCACAGTCTTGGGGCCAGAAAAGCTAGGAACATATTGTTCAAACTTCTCTCTTCACAGTTGAGAGCCCAGCTAAGTGGTGTGTTCTGCCCATAGTTAAAAGGCCATGGGCTCTCCTGACCCTTGACCTATTGCTTTTTCTAGCATGCAATTCAGCCATCCAGTCCACACCCATTTTAAATATCCCACCTCTGTTCATTCAGTTGTTCATTTGTTCAACAGGGTATGTTGCACAGCCTCTCTCGCTTCAGCATTTTTCCAAGGTTTGGTACTCTAGTAAGTGATATCAGAAAGGACCCTGCCTTTGTGAGGCTGATACTGTCCTTGATGCACTCATGTCTGTTTCATTAAGACTTCATCATACGGTAAGGTTTCTCTCCATTGTGATTACATGCCTTTTTTTCTCACTGCTGGAGACAGATCTCAGGGCTTTGTCAGTGTCAGGCAAGCACCCTATCATTGAGTCAAACCCCAGCCCCTGGCTCTGTAGATAATGTAGACATATCATATATCTTGTATTATGTTCAAAGCATTTGCATGTATGATTTTATCAGAAGCCAATCATGGGGCATGAAGTGTAGATGGACACATGATAAAACTGAGGCCAATGGGTGGTTGACTCAGAGACCTCCTTCTCACAGCCAATGAGGGACCATGTATTTGACCATCCCCTGAGTAGGCTAAATTTTAGGCCCTTTGTACTGTTTTGGACCCACTGGTTCTTTTATCTCGAATTCATTGTTGTTTGATGTTTATTCCCCTCTGCAATATCATGGACCCTTAAAGAAAGACAGATATATTAATGTCTTATTCCCTGTTAATAAGTTACCCTCCATGGCAAGATAGGTTTTGCAGATACAATTAAGTTAAGGATTCTGTGATAGGGAAATGGTCCTGCCTTATCTGGGTGGGTCCAGTATCACAATGGGGCTTACTAGAGAGAGCAGGAAGATGAAGATGAGAGACAGAGATGAAGATATGGCAGTGGAAGCAAAGGTTGAAGTCACGTAGCCATGAACCAAGGAATGCAGATAGCCTTTAGAAACTGAAAAGGACAAATAGAAGGATGCTTTCCTGGAGCCTGCAAAAAGGGATTTAGCCCTGTAGACACCTTGACTTTAGTACAGTGAAACTGAGGCTGAACCTATGAGATATAATACATGTGTGTTGATTGAAGCCCTTTGGTTTTTGGCAGTTTATCTCACTATCAATAGACATAACTACCATACTCCCATGTATTGTGTCCTGGGAAGAATAGAAGCACCAGGTCAGCTTGCTGTCTTTATTAACAGCCTCTCATTTGTCACATGCCAATGAAGCAGGTGCTATGCATTTTCTTGCAGCTCTGCTCTAAGATCCACCTTTCTTGTGGCTTGAGTGTGGAGTCTTATGTTGAGACTTATAAGTACTATATCCTGTCCTCTGCTGAGCTGATCAAGTAGGAATGGTGGGAAAGTTGGAAACTGGCAGCAATAGAGACTTGGAGGTTTTCTCAGATTATGATGGGCCTGCACTAGAGAGATCTGGGACACTAGGGCTAGAAGGGGCAAGGTTTATGTTGGAGAATTTGGGAGGAAAACAAGAAGTGCAGAGGATTTTGATAATGCTTTAAGGTATAGCCAGTGAAATGATCAGCGATCTCAGTCTTCTTACTACAATCTTACTACTGCCAGAGCTGAGGCACTCTGAGCCAATATGAAGGACTTTTACCTATTATTGGAAGCCTTCATTCTTACCATTTTGTATATTCAATAATATAGATAGAAGAGAGAAGCCTGTTGGGTCATTCAAATGACTGTGCAGCTCAGTCCTTAAAGGTATCCAGACCATGAAAGTGTTACTAGACCAGGGTTTCTCTGCTATGACAGTCTTTGTATTTGGGGGCAGATAGTTTTTTGTTGGGAGTTGGTAGCATAGGATGGGTATTATTTCAGGTTTCTCTTCACTAGATCTAGATGCTAATTCAGATATCAGAAATGTTTTTAGACATTATTATTTGGCTTTGTCAGGAAGGCAGTATCCCTTGGTTACAAGGCCTTGGTGACTGCATTTTAATTCAAGCAGATTGGTAGTTCCTGTGGTACTATAGGTAATCAGGTAAGACTATTGAGGACTGGTTTCTATATTTTCTTTTTCTTCTTTTGGTTATTTGAGACAGGGTTTCTCTGTGTAGCTTTGCGCCTTTCCTGGAACTCTCTTTGTAGACCAGGCTGGCCTTGAACTCACAGAGATCCGCCTGCCTCTGCCTCCCAAGTGCTGGGATTAAAGGTGTGCGCCACCACCACCCGGCTGGTTTCTATATTTTCATGAAGAACAGAAGTTAACCACGAGCATCTGAGAAGCCTTGAACCAGCACGTGAAACTTTGGGAATATATGTTAGTCTGCATTCTGAGGGTAATCTCAACTGATAAGTATTTATGGTATATACATATATACAGTGGCACAAAGGAAAATGAATGTATTTACACTTCAATTGTTTGGAGCAACCTGGGGCCGTGATGGTTCCCTGTGTTGAATGTCTGAGTGTGTGTATGTACAGATGTGTGGTATCGGCTACTTAAGATGCTCTGAGCCATGGAGTCCCCCACTTCAGTGCACAGAAAAGCAGCCAGAGCATTGTTTCTTCCTCTGTTCAGGTCTGGAAATGCAGAGCAAGCATACACATCTCAAAAGCCTGCTTATGGGTCTGTGGGATCCCCAGTGTTTTTCATCTGGAAAATGCTCTATGTCTTTAAATGGAAGGGGCTCAGGGGATGAGTGGGAAGGAGATGAGAGGAATGTTAATGCAAAGAACTAGGAGTGCAGTCAGGCTATCTGTACCACCCCCAGGTGGCTAGTTGTGCAGTGTTAGTGGGTGGGCCACTGAGACAAACAGCACATCCTGAGCAGCACCAAAGTACCAGCCTCATTCCTATCAGGTGACAGAACTCCTACCTGGAGCTTGGCCATGTAACCTCGTGGATATTTCTGTGTTTTAAAACTCTTTGTCTTAGAGTGTGGAGTTGACTCAATTTGCCTTTTGATTAATATCTATTGCTTAATTTTAAAGCTTTGGGATTAAATTCACATACAATAAGATAATCCATTTTAAAGGGGTACAACTTAGTGGCTTTGGTATATTCATGAGGCTGTCAACCATCACCACTATTTAATTCTACATGTTCATTAGCAGTCACTCCCTATCTCCCCCAAAGCCAGTCAACAACTAATCAGTTTTTCATGTGTATCATCTCATAGATGTCTTATAGGGTTGTTCCTGGATAATTCTTTGTAATACTCCTATGGATTTTTTTCAAAATAAAAAGTTAGGAGAAGGAAATTGGGGATTGAAGGAACTAAGCAAAAATCTAGTTTTTAAAAATTCTCTTTTAACTCAAACATACTTTATTCTGAATTGTCTACACAGTACCTGACATATACATGTTTTCCATAAATGCTCAAAGTAATCATGTATATGGGGACAAGTTTTACTGACTTGTAATGGTAATTTTACATTTCTATATTTCATCGAGTTTTTCTCATATGTTCTAGTGTACTCAAGGAGAATTCCTCCTTATAAAGATGTCAGTGCCTATATTTTGTTAGAATAGCCTCTCCTTTTTGGGGGGGCGTTTCGAGACAGGGTTTTTCTGTGTAGCTTTGGAGCCTATCCTGGACTAGCTCTGTAGACCAGACTGGCCTCGAACTCACAGAGATCCACCTGCCTCTACCTCCCAAGTGCTGGGATTACAGGCGTGCACCACCACTGCTGGGTATTCTCCTTTTCTTGACCTGGGATGGGATCCATCTGTAGTTATTGATAAAATTCTAGTTGTTCTCACATACTAGGTCTCAAATGGGGAGGCTCTATCCTCCACAGGATATCTGACAGTATTTGGAGACATTTTAGCTGCTACAACAGGGGGAAGACATATATTAGGTAGAGGCCAAGGAGGGTGCTAGGTATTTCTACACAAAGGACTACCTACAATGTATAAGATAGTCTTCATAACAAAAGTGATCCATCCCTAAATATTAATAGTGCCTGACAGTGAATTAAGACATTTAGCATAGAAGTCTACAATTGGTTGATACAGGATTCCATGATCCAGATCTTTCCAGTTGAGCTGAGCTAGGAGGTATAGGGCAGGAATGGTTGAAGAGCAGGTCTTCACCCCCATAAGTTGATGTGGAGTTAAATAATGTCTTTTCGGGTATAAGCAGCTGTACTGCTGCCATTGTGCTAGGAAGGAGCTGGTTATGAGTTGGGGGAACAGAAAGACTATTCCCTTGCTAAGGTGTGTGGATAGATCAATTACACCTCTGGGCTATCTACCCTCAGTACTTTTTCTTACATAAAATTATACATGTCTCCTTCCCTTTTAAGTCAGTTAAACTTGAGTATCTGTTTTTATATTATACAAATGTATATTCATTTATGTTTTCTACCCAATGTCACCTGTAGTTTTCTTCATGGCATTTTTTTAAAAAATGGTTTTTCAGTGTAAGTTTTCTTTGCAGCCCTGGCTATCCTGGAACTAGCTCTGTATACCAGGCTGGCCTCTGTCTCCCAAGTGCTGGGATTAAAGGTGCATTCCTATTAGATCCATAGGCTGTCATTAAACACATACACGGACACTTATTTCCCTTATTTTTTTTTAGATTTATTTATTTATTATGTATACAATATTCTGCCTGTATGTATATATGTATGCATATATCCCTGCAGGCCAGAAGAGGGCACCAGATCTCATTATAGATGGTTGTGAGGCACCATGTGGTTGCTGGGAATTGAACTCAGGACCTCTGGAAGAGCAGCTAGTGTTATTAACCACTGAGCCATCTCTCCAGCCCCTTCCCTTATTTTTAACCATTTTGTTTGTCTGTGATACTTATGATGAAGTACTATAATTGTAATGCTCCTGTGTGCCTGCTCGCTCGCTCGCTCTCTCTCTCTCTCTCTCTCTCTCTCTCTCTCTCTCCCTCCCTCCCTCTCTCCCTCCCTCCCTCCCCTTTTTCTTTTTCTTTTTTGATTCATGTTTGCCTTAGAAGGGAGATGATGTTTTCTAAATGTAGGGTAAAAATAACGCCCTTTAGTTTATTTGTTTTAATGTACTTCTATTTAGCAATGTTTCAGAGTTATTGAAGAGTTGTAAAATTTGGGTAGCTCCCCCATTGTTAACTTCTAATATTATCATATTATCATCATAGCTTTGTTGAAACTGAGAAGCCAATCTTGATCCAGATTGCTGATAGGAAATTCTAGACATTTGGATTTCACCAGTATTTCTACCAGTGTTTTCTTTTCTATGTTAATGACTTTTTTAGAACCAAAGAGTCTTGCTTTGAGGTGTCATGGATTTTGAAATTATGGAGCTTGGGAAATCGGATGTGAACACTCTATGTTCAGATAAAGGTGTCAGCATGTGGAAGCTTGCATATACTTTTAGGAAGATCACAGACATCAGCAAGCCAAAATGCAGCTCCTAAAATAATGGAGATTTGGTTTAGAATGGGCAGATTGCCCTAGAATATTCCTGCCACCTACCCTGTTGCTAAATGAGTGTTTATGCTCCTATATTTAACCCTCATCAGCCTAGATATATCATAAAAGATTCATTCCACAGTGAGCCACAGAAAACTTCTGATGCTTTTCCAATACCGCTTGAAATAGTGGGGTATAGTTCCAAGTACAGGATAGTTTTTACATGAAAAGGGAAATTATTGAACAAACTTCAGAAACATGATTCTTAGTGAAACAATGAGGCAAAGACAACAGATAGTATGATCTGATTACTACCATGTCCAGAAAATATAAATCTATAAAGGTCGAAAATGGATTAGTGGTGCTGGGTCTAGAAGTGAGAAGAGATGGATTGGCAAAAGGCAAGAGCTATCTCATTGGATAATGTCCTAAAATTGAAATACGTGTTGTACAACTCACTAAATTTACTAAAATCATGGAATTTTACACATGAAATAGGAAGAGTCTATTTTCTGATGGCTATAGCTAATAAAGTTTTTACAAGCAATTTTTAAGGGTAAATCACTTTAAAATTCAGATAGCTACCTTGACTTTGTAGTTGGAGAGATAAGACTATGTAGATTAGACTTGGCAACCTCTGACCAAGCAAAAGGATTTGGGGGTTTCTCAGAATGTCCATAAAATTGTCAGGGCAAGTTGCCAAGAAGCCACATGTTACTATTGCTTAGGAGCTTTGCCAACTATAAGAGGAGAACAATACTATGCAACAACCTGGTAATCATTACTTAGGCAGCTAACTTTTTCACTCAGAGCCACTGATCTTGTAGGATGACTCACTCATATTTCTATTTGTTTTAGGAAAGTTGAAGTGCTGTCTGGTTATATGACAGGATTGGTAAGAAAAGAGAATTTTGTGAATAGAGGGCCAATTTGATATTTGGACCTTTAAAATATCAGCATTCTTTTTTAATGTTTTGGAGATGAGCCTATGAATATTATATTACACACTTTTTGTATTTTTTAATTAGCATTTGAATGGGTGGCCAGAAGCAGACTGAATACTAACCTTATATTGTATCACTAACTGTGTGGACTGATTGTAGACATTGGACAGCCTTGACATACTTCTGGCTCTCCTGTATGCTGTGGGCTTTCTGATACTGTTTCCTCTTCTATATTTGCTTTCTAGGAGCTTTTGAGGATTCAGTAAGAAGGTACAGATACTTAGGTCAATGTCTACTGTAGAACAGGTACTATACTTTGTTGCTTTTAATTGTTTTTCTTTTGTTTGTGTGTATGTGAGGTGTTCTCATGGATGTGTAAGTGCACATATGTGTATATGTATATGGAAAGTCAGAGAACAACCCTGGGGTGCCATTCCTCAGATACCGTCAACCATTGTTTATATCTATCTATCTGTCTGTCTGTCTCTGTGTGTGTGTGTGTGTGTGTGTGTATGTGTGTACGTATGTATGTATGTTAGAGACTTTCACTGGTCTTATGCTCACTAAGTGAGCTAGACTGACTGACTTGTAAGCCTTAGAAATCTATCTGTCTGATTACACGTGCAAGCATCTATATCTGGCTTTTTTTCTGGATTCTATGGATTGAAGTCAGGTTTTCTTGCTTGCAAAGTAAGCCTTTAACCAACTGAGCTATCACCCCAGCCAATTGCCATATCCACTTGTACCAGAAAGAATATGTCACTACTTTAGGTATATGCTTTGTTGTGCACACAGTAGACCTTACTTTTGGGGTGACATAAAGTTTCCCAAAATTCTGTGCTGTTGGATCTTTGAAGGAAACTGTCAAGAGTGTGGGCAGAGGAGGTAGAGGTACCTGGTCCATACTCATGTCTTAGAAAATCCTTGTTCATGTTGTGTTTAATGTGCCTGGTAGGAGAAGGAAAAGATAGGTTCAACAGGGTTAGAGAGAAGCAGTGGAAAGCAATGAAGAGTTAACTTCACTGTACGCTCAGGTATTTTCCTAGCAACATGTGTCCAAAGTTGTAAAATATCTTCACCCTTAGGTTCACAAATTCCAATGAAAGTGGTGGTTCTCAGCCAGGGATAATTTTTGCCTTCCAGGGGACATTTGGCAATGGCTGAAGACATTTTTGGCTGTCACAACATGGTGGTGGGTGGGGGTAGTGTGGCCTAAGGTCATGTAGTGGGTTGGAAGCCAGTAACATTGCTCAGCATCATACTAAGCCCAAGATGGCCTTTCATGACAAACAATTAACCATCTCTGATGTTTACAATTTGAGACCAAGTGGTCCTATCTTGTCCTATGGGATTTATAGTAGAGTGATGACAAAGAACAATAGTGAATATGTTAGTATCTTCTAAGGTGAAAATTCTGTTTGAGGGAGGTTGATCAAGTGTGATACATATAGGTAGCCATTTTGTGGAGAATATCAGGAGAAGCCTATCCAGATTCAGGTAGTGGCCTTTTAGGTAATCCTCGCAGAAGGTCAGAAGGAATTCTGTCATCTGGGTAAGGAGCCTTTTCCAGAGAGAAAAAAAAAAGCCACAGAGGCTGAAGTGATGAACAATGAGCCATTTGGAAGGTGATATTTGTAGTGAAGCATCTATTGACAGGAATTCTGGATACGATTCTAAATAGGCTAGGAAGTCATTCTACTTGAAAGAGTTAACATTTCACTGGGAGTTCTCTCACTGTTGTAGGAGACTAGGGCAGTGAGGCACGAGAACTAGTTAGGAGATAGTGGTTTTCTTTAGAGTCAGGCAGTGATGGCTGAGGGAATGCTCTCAGACATAGATGTATATAGTTTTTTAAGGCTCTGGATGCTGTGCTTTGGTCATGTGTATAATTCACCCTTTTTGAGACCCTCTCTCAGATTCCCTGTCAGCTTGGGCAATAGCATATCCTGCCAAAATGGACATTCAGTCAGCACAGTTGGATCAACACAGAGGAGCTGACTTTTCTGTGTTATCCCTAGCTCTGCTTCTGGGGCTGCAAGGAACTTTGTGTGACAGAAAATGAAGGGTAGTGTATACATCATGTTATTATAATTTTACTACATTTGTAACATGTAGTACATTAAAGATACATTACAGATGGTATCGACTGAGGAGAGCAATGCGCTTTTTTAAAGCCCATGTGTTGTTAGTAATTTTGCTTAGAAAGTTATTATTATTATTATTATTATTATTATTATTATTATTATTTAAAAGGGGTGATTGCTTGCTATTGGGTACAGTGATTAAGAAATTGAAATGACAGGGCTTGAATGTCTGGTGATCACCTCCACAGAGCATGTTATATTGACACTGACTTTTCTTTAGCACTATGGTCTTGTTTTATTTGCTATACATATTACTTATTCACAAGGCATTCGAGATAAATCATTCTGTGATTGACCTGATCCAGATTAACCGAAGATTGTCATCTTGTTAATCTCAGTATTAAAAGCCAAGACACCAGAAACCAACCTTCCCTCCTCCCCAGCCCATATCATAAACCTCCAAAATGTCACCATGTACATGGCATATTGACAAAAATGTCAAGGATTACCAAGAATAGCTTCTTGCATTCATATGCAGTTACAAGAGAAGGACAGAGTAGCTTTCGAATTTCAAGTGCCACTGCAGTGGCCTCAACCAGCAACTTTTGTCTGAACAAGTTCCAATGCTCAGCTCTACCTTGGGGTTTTAGAAATATGTCATACCTTGAATTTTAAAATATGAACACATGTACTTCTTATGCTTCCAGAGTTGCTAATAGAATTATTTTTGTTGTTATTTTCTTGTTCCATTTATCATACAGTTTCCCTTTAAAACATAGATGGCTATGTTTTACATAAGCTGGTGACTGATTTTTTTCCTGAGTCATTGTCAGTGAGTGTCTCAGTTCACAAGCTTGTGCCAGCTATGTCAATATTTGATGGAATACAAAGTCTGCATTTCCTTCAGATGTACTCATTTTCTCTTGTCACTTAGAGATTCATAGTGCTTTCTTCTCATCTGTTTAGGAATGGTTACTGTCCACTCTCTTACTGTTTGCAGGGGACCTTATCCCATTTGTGCACCAGTGAAAATAACAACTTATGGTCTCATTTCAGGGACCAGCATCCCTTTCTGTCTCATGTTCAAGTTCTAAAACCATGTAGATTAACCCCAGCCAAGTGGTGGGAAGCAGAAGTTAAACTTTTTTTTTCTTCTACCTTCATGTCCCATGAGACCAGTTTGGAGAAGAATCCTTGGCAAGCCTGTAGCTTGGATCTTCAGGTCTTCCGTCAATGGTGAGATCTTTACTGATCACTTTACAGAGGCAATGAATGTGTCTCTGTGCCTTTTATGTCTTTTTAGGGCTCACTGGTGTTGAGTTGCTTTTCCCTTCCACCTCAAGTTAATGAATCATAATCCAAGCTACTAAAATAAATGGGAATCAGGAAATTTTCCATGAAGCAAACCCATGACATAACAGCACCTCAAGTGTATGAGTTACTGAAATTGGTTTTGTTGAAGTTGTTTGCTAGCAATGTTTGCCAAAGTTTTTAAGAGAGAAAGAAAAAATATCTATCTATCTATCTATCTACCTACCTATCTACCTACCTACCTACCTACCAATGTCATATAGATAGGTAGATAGATAGATGACATAGATATAAATCTAGAGAGAATGGATGTGTGTGTGTGTCTGTATGCATGTTTTCTCTACAAAATGCTGGATCCACATTAAAGTTAAATTCTTCTATTAAGTTGTTTTTTTGATGAAACTAATGTTCTTAAGTTCTTTATTCCTCTCACACCACTTGCTGTAAAAATACAGATGAAATAGAACAGAAGCATAACATTTGATTCTGTGACATGCTGTCGTCATCTGCAGAGTTCATGCTTGAAAACTCTGCAGCCAGGTTATAAAGATTTTTTTTTTTTGAGCTGAGGATCGAACCCAGGGTCTTGCACTTGTTAGGCAAGCGCTCTACCACTGAGCTAAATCCTCAATCCAAGATTTTTTTTTTTAATCTATGGTTTCAGTAAGTTTTTGGTTTTGTGTTATGCATTCATAACTGCCCTTAGATTCATGTGCCCTGTGGGCTGTTAATTGGATAAACCTGGTATTAGACCATGATTCTTTTAGTAATTAGGTTTTATATTTACTGAAATGATAGGCCAAAAGGGCCAGTTCTTCAGAAGCAAGGAAAAGAAGATGCTAGAGAAAGGTGTCATTTATAGCCCTGTCAATAAAAGGACAAATGAATGAATCTAGTGATCCCTCATAGTAACTACTCCAGTTGAAGTTGTTTAATTAAATGTTATCACATTCATGGATCTCTGATTTAACATCCAATTTCTGAAATACCTGCAAGAACTATCCACAGTGAAACCAACTGCAACACAATAGACTTGAAGCCTAATTTTATGGTGGGCCCTGCTCATATTCCCTGTGGGAATCACAAACCCAAAGTGTTGGCCCACCAGCAGTCCTGTGGGCCTTCCTATCCAGTGACATATTTAACCACTGGTGTTTGGGGAAGCTCCTAGTTGCATCCATCTTTTTTTTTTTCCTATTGAGCTGGGCATAGTTGCAGCTGAAGCTTTTTTTTAAATTTAAATATATTTATTTATTAATTTCTTTTCATTTTATATATCAACCCTAGTTCCCCCTCCCTCCCCTTCTCTGGCCTCCTCACCCCCCTCACACTCTACCCCCATCCACTCCTCAGAGTGGGTAAGGCCTCCCATGGTAGTCAACAAAGTCTGGAATACCAAGTTGAAGAAGAGCCTAGCCCCTCTCCATTGTATCAAGGCTGAACAAGGTATCCCACCACAGGGAATGGGTTCCAAAAAGTCAGTTCATGCACCTGGGATAAGCCCTGGCCCTGCTTCCAGGGACCCCACAAACAGATCAAGCCACACAACTGTCACCCACTTTCAGCGGGCCTAGTTCAGTCCCATGCAGGTTCCCGAGTTGTCAGTCCAGGTCAGTGAGCTCCAACTAGCACTGGTCAGCTGTCTCTGTGGGTTTCCCCATCATGATCTTGATCCCTTCTTCTTCTTCTTCTCCTTCTCCTCCTCCTCCTCCTCCTCCTCCTCCTCCTCCTCCTCCTCCTCCTTTTTTTTGAATGCCGAATGTCGTTTATTGGAGGGAGGAGTTCTTAAATACAGACTTACAGCACAATGGGAAAACCCCAGAGGGCAGAATTGCAGCTGAAGCTTTAACTCTCCATTTCATCCTGGTTAGTTTGCCCTTGTTTAGCACTTATAGCAAGCAAGCTGATTCTTGACAAGGGCTCTCTAGTTCATTTGTAATGCACTCTGTCTTTGTGTCAGGTTATATGAACATCCAGCATCCTTATCTGCTACTTTTAAATCCTAGCTGCAAGTATGATTAATCTGGGGGGCTTTATAATGATTATATATTTGGACACCTCCCCCTCTTTCTTCCCTTTTCTCTCTTTCCTTGAGGCTGCACATGCCTCCATTTTCCTTTCCCTTCTTCTCTCTCTTTCTTTCCTTCTCTTTCTCTCTCTCTTTAATAAAACTTTCCACGTGGAAAAAATTATATATTTGTATTTACACACACACACACACACACACACACACACACACACACACCACAGCCCCTTTCCAGATTCTGATCAATAGGTCCTAGGACACCCCTGATAATCATTACCCCTTCCCACACATAAAATTATCCAGGCTAAAAATTAAAATAAAATTTAAACAAAATTAATCACTAACATTTTAAACTGTATAATTTAGTAACATCCGGTACATGTACAGTGTTGTGCAACTATCACCTTTATCTTGTTCCAAGACATTTTCATCAGCCTCAAAGAAAACCCTGTACCTATTAAGTAGTTACTCTTCATTCCTCCTCACCTCCAGCCCTAGGCAACTACTAATCTACTTCATGTATTTGTGAATTTGTCTATTCTGCACTTCTCATGTGAATAGAACAGAGTATGTGTCCCTTACTTTACTACGTTTACTTAGCATAATGATTTCAAGATTCATCTGTGTCAATGCTTCATTTGCTTTTATAACTGAATAATATTCCATTGTATGGATAGGTCATGTTTTATTTATCTATTCATCTATTGATGGACACTGGGGGTATTTCTACGTTCTGAATACTGCTGTCATGAAAATGCATGTGTAAGTGTTTGGATAGGGAAGACTTGACCTTGGAAACTGTAAATGTTGGCACTTATAAAGGAAGAACAACCTGAAACAGTTGTAAATGTCATTATATTATTTCTTTGGAGCAAAGGTGGGAAGTGAGGATCAGGATACAAGTTTGATGTCCTGCTGACCACAAAAATATTTATATTTATGTTGAACAGCTAGTTTCCTGCCCCTAGCTTCCTTCATGCTCTGTCTGAGTCCCTCCCACAGAGTGTGTTGGGCAATGGGGATTTGTTATTTGTTTGTTCCCCGGTAGAGCCGAATTCCTTGAGGTTAACTCCTGGCACTGAAGATCTCAAATAGCCTTTCTTCAGTGAATATTTAAGCAAATGCATAGCATTTTGCAGTCTTCATGGAGCTTTTGCTAGGGTGGGGTCCTCTAGTGCTCTCATCCTTAGCCAAGGTGACATGCCTGAGGCTTATGAGCATCATTTATCCCAAACTTCCTGCACGCCTCACCTGGCAAGTGCTCTTGGTACGTGCCATCTGGCTACCCAGGCTGTTCCCCAGGAAGGCTTTCTCATCTCTATGCAGGGGTCATTGCACATTAAAGTACCCACCTGGGTTGGCTCACAACCAGTTGGCCCGATGTAATATGTTACAGGGTGGTCGGGCAGTAAGTCAGGTAGTAATAGTAAGAGTGAATGGATGGCCCTAGTCATCATGCGTCTCTCTCTCTCTCTCTCTCTCTCTCTCTCTCTCTCTATATATATATATATATATATATATATATATATATATATATATATATATATATATAATTGTTATCCATGTGTACCACTATCATCCATGTGTACCAGCTCTTCATGTTTTTTAAGATTTTCAGGTTTTGAAATGAAATCTTCTGGTTTTAACTGCTGACAACCCACTGTAGCAATGGTAGAGCATCCCCAGGGCCAACCCAGAAAGCCAGACAGAACACGTTTATAGATGGAAGTGGCATGGGTACCTCTGGAGTCATGTGATTCTAGCTTTCACCATCTAGCTAAATGTGCTCATAGGCAGAGATAAAATAGAACTCAGAAAGAATTTGTCTATAGCCCATTTGCCTCAGGTCAGGGATTACAAGAACGGGAGGCCATGCTGGATTCTGGGTGAACTCTTTTAACAATTGATTTCTTTTATTTCCCTATGCACTCCAACAGCAACAGTTACAGCTAAATTTGGGGTCTTCTCTCAGTCCCCACCCCTGGAAACAAAGGAACCAAAACGTGATCATATATCAAGTAATTTCTCGCTAACAATCTCATAAAAGTACTCCTATGTTATTACAGTGTCTTGTTAAACACCCTTTAAAAGTTATTGCACTGGGGATGTAGCTCAGTATGTAGAGTACTTGTCTAGCATGCTAGTACAGCATAAAGCCAGGTGTGGTGATAATCCCAGTACTAAGGGAATGGAGACAGGATGATCAGAATTTAAAGGACATCATCAACTTGGTGGTGTATTTGAGATCAACTATTTGAGACTGTATCTCAAAAATGAAAATCCCAGGTAGGTTTACAAAGACCTGAATTATGTTTTGATTGTTTTCTATCTGTAGCAAACATGCTCCCACATGGAGCTAGTATTCAATTAATAACATTTTGTTTTTTGTTTTGTTTTGCTTTTTTCAAGACAAGTTTTCTCTGTTTAACAGCTCTGGCTGTCTTGGAACTTGCTTTGTAGACCAGACTGGTCTTGAAATTACAGAGATCCTCCTACCTCTGCCTCCCAAGTGCTGAGATTAAAGGCATGCGCCACCACCACCTAGCAACTTTTTTTTTTTAAAGAACAGGGTCTTGAGATCATCTAGCCCCAGCCTTTGGAGTACTGGAATTACAGTTGTGGACCACCAAGCCCATATAATGAATAATATGCAATAATTTTTTGGATCATATCCTTTGCATTGGGCATTTGGCAAAGTTCTTTATTTTTTCTTGCTGTTTTAAATAGAATTTTGGTGCAGCCTTTTTACACACACACACTCCTATATTTTTTTAAGACAGATTTTCTCTATGTAGCTATGGCTGCCCTGGTACTTGCTCTATAGACCAGGCTGATCACCAACTTACAGACATTCTCTTGCCTCTGCCCAGTTGTATATTTTTAAACTTATACATATTTTAGCTATTTTTGTAGATAATACTATAGTCATTTGGGGAAACAACATTGTGATGGAGAACATTCTATGCGTTGGGGTATGTTTAGCAGCCTTCATTGTCTCCACTCATAAGATACCAAGAACACTGCCCAATTCATTCTTATAGTAACTGAAAATTGTCAAGTGTCCCTTGAGAAGAATAGTGGCCCCTGGTTGAAATCACTGTACTAGTTTGATTAGTGAAGTAAAAGGTACCAATCACTGTTTTGTTTTGTTTTTTTAAATTTTAGACTTTAACCTGTTACTCACTGCCTTTGTTACCCCCTATTTGCTCCACCTTCTCTGAGCACTGGGGTCTTTCATTGTCCTTGGCTTCCACTGCAGAATGCCTCTGGATTAGAGCTTCCAACAGCAGGTGTTTCTTTTCTCATAATCCAGAAGATCATATTCTGGCATAGTTTGTTTCTGGTATGGACTCATTTTATTTCCTTGCAGACAGTCACCTTCTTACTATGTCCTAACAAAACAAATAAAGCAAACTCTGATTTCTCTTCATCTTCTTTTGAGACACTGTCTCACTATGTAGTCCAGGCTGGCTTTAATCTCAAGATCTTATTGGTACTGCCTGACGTCTCATCATAATCTTATAGGGACACCTGCTCTACAAGATTGGCTCCTGTGCCTTTATGAAAGGATTTCATTTTTATCACCTTTTCTGAGGTCCTGTTTCCAAATACTATCATTTTCCAGATTACGCCTTTAATATGAACTTTTTTAAATATTTATTTTCTAAGATTTATTTATTATGTATGCAGCATGTTTGACTGCAGGCTAGAAAAGGGCACCACATCTCATTACAGATGGTTATGAGCCACCATGTGGTTGCTGGGAATTGAACTCAGGACCTCTGGAAGAGCAGTCAGTGCTCTTAACCACTGAGCCATCTCTCCAGCCCTAATATGAACTTTTTGTGGTGCGTAATTTAGTTAATAGTATTCTACCCTTGGCCCCTCAAAATTCATGTCCTTCTTACATAAAAAATATTTTTTTTCCATTTTAGCAGCCCCCAAAGTCTGAATTCATTCGAGCATCACCTCGAACATCTGATGCCCCAAATTTCTTCTAAATAGTATCCAAATCAGATTTGCCTGAGACTCATGTGATTCACTGTGAGGCAAAATTCCTTTCCAACTCTGAACCTGTAGAACCAGACAAGCTATATGCTTCCCAAATACACCAGTGGAACAGGCATGGCAGAGAAAGAAGCAGGAAAGGAAGGAGGTAGCAGGTCCCAGGCAAGTCTCAAACCTGGCAAGGCTAATTCCATAAAAAACCTTAAGGCTGATGTCTAGTCTTTGGCTTGATGCCCCACTTTGCATTACCCACAGGACACTGCAAAGGCCTTGATCCTAAAACCCAGAAGGAAACTATCTAGTCCCTGGGCTTATGATAGGAGGGGCTGGGAGCGTTGGGATTCTCTGAGTTGTCTTCAGGGCAATTCTTTGCTTTTCTCGAAGATAAATGTATGTTCACTTTGGAGGATCTCTACAGTTTCATCATTTAGGTTCCAAGAAGTGTGTCACCATTCATTTTGTCCTGATTTCTGTATCCCTTGGAGTTCAAACTGGCAGTGTATTCACTAATTTGATGCCATGTCTATTCATGGCTACAGCTAAGATGGCTGATTAACATTGTAGGAAAATGTCTTTAGGCAGTGATTGTCCAGCACAGCTTTGGCATTCTTTTCACATCATTTCTATTTCCATGCCCCTCCTTTGCCCCTTTCCATCTTTAGGTCCATCCATCCATTTTCCTTCTGTCCTTACAGTCCTCCATCTATCTGGGCATAGAACACTCTGGGGTTCACACTAGGTCCTGGGGGGATAAGACTGCTTCATGATAGTGGGGACATCCGAAGACACTTGTTTCTGTAAAGACTCAGAGCAGAGTAGAGAACCTTGGGATCGAGACTGCCTGGGCAGATGGTAAGGCAGCCTCTCCTTGGAAAAGGTAATATGGATACATACAAGGGTAGGATATTTTGAGATTAAGTCATTTTTGGAATTAGAGTGCTGGGCTGTTGCTTTAGAAGACACATGGGAAAAAAGGCCTCCCTCCTTGTATTCTCATTCTCTGTGATGGAAATGCTAGGTCATCTCTCAAAACCATAGAAGCATGGACCTTTGACCTTCTTTGCTTTCTGGATCTCAAGATAACTGCTTAGTTCTTTCATGTTCCCTCTCCCACCATGAGGCAGACCTTGAGCACACAAGGTTTGTGCCAACAAAGGAACTCAGCATGCAGTTCAGATAAGCATTGTTCCAGTGATACAGGTGGCCAGCCAGTTGAGCTCATTAGCAGGTTCAGTTTACCTGACAGTTCCCTTTGATGATAATGCTGAACTCTTTTTGGGCAAGCCCCAGAACCATACCCACTGAGGGAAACAGGTTGAATCTTACGTTGCACAGCCAGGCTTGGTTGGTTGTGGCCTGATGCTTGCCAGGCTGAAGGCTTGCTAGGTTGCCTGGAATTCTGCACATATTTCACTGTCGCTTTTAGAGAGGTTCAGTATGGATGCTAATGACCTTCTGGATGCCATAGGGTCTGGAAGTTTTGCCAGAGTGCCTGTGGTATATGGTAGTATATACTGGCTTGGTTCCACATTGCTGCTGAGTTGGAGGTAGTTGGTGTAATACAAAGTATTAATTACACTCAAAAGAGTGTAGCCTTTTAGCTTCTTTACAGTTCTAAAGGGGAGTTTGCTATCAGGCCTCCTCAAAGAGCTGTTCATATGTCTGAGTCAGATGTTGTTGCCCATTGTCCTGCTCTGAGGATTTAAAAGAGGACACCCCTCCCCACAACAAAATACAATTCATATGACTTGATTTTGAACAAAATGACAGTCCCTGCATCAGTGCCTTTTATTTGGAGAAGAGAATCCTTTATTCTAGAGGATGTCCAATTCCAGCCTAGTAACAACTAGGCTGCTTCATTTATTCACTGTTTTGCACACCTGTGTTTTGGGCCTCTGCTGGGAATATTGGGGTACTGTCAAACAGGTACCAGCAACAATATTCCTGCCCCTTGTGAGTTTATATCAGAGAAAAGCTCACCCTCCATGTCTTTCTGAAATACTTGGGAGGAAAGCCACCAGGGTGGGTAAAATGATGAGAAATGTTCAGAGGAAGCATAAGTGTCCCCTTCCATTAATTTTGCCACAGAATACAGTGGAGATGTTATTCACCCCATTTGTGTCAGAGACCTGGTAATTGACTTCACAGTGGCATCAAACACACTAGCCCCGTCATCACTACTCCTGTTCCAGATCTAACTCAGGCCTTTTGGTTTTCTGTCATCCTTGCCAGATGACTCCCTCCTGCCCACACCTCCCTTCTCTCTCTGCTGTCCACTTTGCCAGGTTGGGGAATGGAGCTCTTTTGTGAAGTCAGTCTGCTGAGGACATATCCTGGTTCCCAGTACCCTGTGGTTTCATGCCTCCTGCAGAGCTTGAATTCTTTGTTGTTTGTTTGTAGACAGGGTTTCTCTGTGTAGTTTTGATGCCTGTCCTGGATCTCGCTCTGCAGACCAGGCTGGCCTTGAACTCACAGAGATCCACCTGGCTCTGCCTCCCAAGTGCTGGGATTAAAGGCATGCGCCACCACCGCCTGGCTCAGTTTGTATTCTTTATCAGCACACCCTAGGCTTTCTTCAGCAACTTACCTTATAGGATAGATCCCCAGTCTACAGTAGAACTGACTTGTCAAGGCTCAAGTGTCCTCTCCTCTTCCACTCCACTTTGCAGGCGATACCTTGGTACCTACCTAGGTTAAAACTAGCCTTCTACTTAGAGCTGCTGCTTGTTTATCCTCATGGCAGTGCCCTAGGCAGTGAGCTTTGAGAATAGGCTTCTTGAAACTGGAGTTCCAAGACTAGCAGCATTGTAAGTATCCTGAGTAGGCACATTTTTCTAGGAAGATTAATGCTTGTCTCTAATTCTCAAAGAGATCCACGTCCTGAAAAGAACCACCTCTGAGAGCTTATTATGCTGTATACCCATTCTTGGCATGCAGTTCTTATGTCATAAAAATTTAACATTCCCCACTCTGTGCCTTTAAAGTTCATAGATGCACCTGGTGATATAGGCAAAGAGGCATTTATTTATTCATTTTTGTTTCTTTTGTTTCAAGACAGGGTTTCTATGTGTAACAGCCCTGGCTGTCCTAGAGCTCTCTCTATAGACCAGGCTGGCCTTGAACTCACAGAGATCTATCTGCCTCTGCTTCTGAGTGCTGGGATTAAAGATGTGTGCTACCACTGCCAGTCTCAAAGATGCATTTATAAACAGTGATATTCTCACGCCTAAACAAACAAGCTACATGACTGCTGACAATGTGCTTTTGCAGGGAAAGGTGACCAGTGCAGAAAAGGGTGAGTGATAAAATCCTTTTAACTTTTTCCTCCTAGAAGTCTGGTGCAGGTTTCAACCAACACAAATGGAAGAACTCCATCGTTACAGAATTTGAAAAGTTTACAGTGAGATCCTAGTGCCCAAGGGACTGTGACATTGCTGCCTTGGGATGTCTGGGGATAGCCAAGAACCATCCTGGGTCGCCTCCCCTGTGATGCCATTTCTAAAGAATGTTATTGTTCAGCCTCTTCCCTCTCCTTTGGCCACTGTGGTTTTCCTTTCCCATTTCGGCTGAATTCACTTCTTCCGTTGATTGTTACTATTTGTTTCTTTTTTCCCTAAATCCTTCCTTAAAACCTCCCCTTTTAAATTTTAAACACTTCTTCCGGTTTCTTATCTTCAGGAGTAAATTACGGGACACATTATTATAATATTTTATTATATTTTTAAGAGATTGGGTCAAAATCCACTGTAGCATTTGGAAGTATGAAAAATAAAATAAGCTGGCTAGTAACTTGCCTCATGCTTTCACCAAAGTAATCATCATTAGAAATCCTCTTGTATATCATGTAAGAAACTTCTCAAAAGAATAAGGCTGATAAAACAGCCACTGAAAAGCTGTGTGTGGGTACATTCTGATTATTCTAAAGTGGTCTTAGAACCCTTCAATTTTGTTTAAAACAAGGTTGGTTTAGCATGCAAGCGTTGACTGGTCTCGTCTGTATCTCTTCTTAGTTTTGTGTCCCTGAGATCAGTGTCTACACAGATGAAGTGGGTATGGAGCCCAGGGCTTCCTGTGAGCCAGACAAAGTTCTACCATCTCTCAAAATTGGTGTGATAATGAGAGAAAAGTTCTCTTGTCTGGCTAAACACAGTGCTGGCCTCAGCAGTCTGGCTGTAGAGATGGTTGCAAACCTGGCAGGGTCATAGTTGTAGGTGATTCCATGCATTGAGTGCTTTAGCATTTTTATGACTGGGCACATCTATGCATATATCTGAGTGTTCTGAATCTATTAATTCAGTCACCTTTGGATTAAACACATTTTTTAAAAATTACATCTGGAGTCAGCATATACAGATCTCCCCTATTTATGCCCAGTAAACTATATATAGTATAACAACTATTTACATAGCATTTACATTGCATTAGATATTGTAAGCCACCTAGAAATGATTTAAATTAGAAAGGGGATGTGATTAGGTTGTATACAAATACTGCATGTACCATTTTGTTGTGAGGTACTTGAGTACACAGGTATTTTGGTACCCACAGGTATCTTGAAACCAATCCCCTGTGGATACCAAGAATGACTGTATAAATACATCCTTAAAGTATTGCTTTTCAACTATTGTTGTTACTGAAAGTAAGAGGACTATTTTACATCACATACACAAATGAAATACAAGCTTACAACACACTATGCACCATACAACCCTTATGAAATGTTATATGCTCTAATATTTTTAATGAGTGTGTGTGTGTGTGTGTGTGTGTGTGTGTGTGTACACGTGTGCGCGTACATGGCGGACGTGTGAGTGCAGGTGTCCCTGGAGGCTAGAATATGGCATTAGATCTCCTGAAGATGAAGTTATAGGCAGGTGTGAGCCACCCAACTTGGATGCTGGGCTGAGCACCAAACTTGAGTCCTCTCCAAGACCAGTATGTCCTCTTAATCACTGAGCCATCTCTCCCTGGGGACCCACTCACTGTAATTAATTGTTCCTTTGTGAGTTGTGACTATGGTGTGAGAACCCTGATAGAGTGAAGATGCTGAATGAATACATTGGATCAGAAGTCATGGACTGAGATAATGTTTACAGATATTTTGGAGATATTCTGCAACTTGATTCATCAGAGAATATAAGATAGATAGAATACTTCTTTAATATTGTAACTGTAATTCTTGCTTGATGATTGTTTTGTTATATGTAATTTTACTATGTAAAAGTTAAAACCTTCCTGAAAAAAAAAGAAAAGGGGAAGTGCTGTGGATATCGCTCTGTGTAAATAAAGTTCTGATTGGCCAGTGGCCAGGCAGGAAGTATAGGCGGGACAAGAGAGAAGAGAATTCTGGGAAGTAGAAGGCTGGGGAGACACTGCCAGCCGCCGCCATGAGAAGCAACATGTAAAGACACTGGTAAGCCACAAGCCATGTGGCAAAGTATAGATAAGCAGAAATGGGTTAATTTAAGATAGAAAAAGTAGATAACAAGAAGCCTGCCACGGCCATACAGTTTGTAAACAATGTAAGTTTCTGTGTGTTTACTTGGTTGGGTCCGAGCATCTATGGGCCTGGTGGGTGAGAGAGATTTGTCCTGACTCTGGGCCAGGCAGGAAAACTCTAACTACAGTTACAAGTCAAATAGCCAGAGCATATAATAGTTTAAAGAAAAAAGAGATGACCATGAATTTAGCTTCCTCTGATGTTTCTTTTTCCCTCGAGTGTTTCATAGGAGTTGGAGTCCTGAAATTGTTTCTAACCACTGCAAATTAGTATTCAATAGGAATCTCAATGTTTGTGTGTGTTTTGTAAAAATGGCTTTTAGTGAGAGTGAAGATTTCATTACGTTCACTTTTTTTTGCATGGTTTGCTGAGTTTTATTTGATTTTTACAGCTGTGACCATTGTCACAACTGAATTTTTGAACATACATGTGCTTCTCACTATCTCCATGTTGTTTTTCTTGCCTCTGTTTCCTTTTAGGTAAAGGTATGTTTCAGTAGCCTGACGTTCCTGAGTGTCATCATTTCTTCACCTTTCCTGATGAATGAAATGCAATGCCTGGGGATCTCTCTAGGGGCCAACTTCCTTGATCTGAGGCTCAGGAAAGAGGACTCATACATGGCCTCCAGAGGGTACTAGGGGCTCCTCTGAACATTTATAGATAGGCCTGGGGATTGAGAGGACCTTCAAGATGAGGGTGTAGAACTAATTTAGAGACTAACCTGTAGGCCTTTCTCCTTCTTGTCAACTCTGTATACCTGCTCATGAGTATATTCCCTTGAGACCAGCACCAACTAAATACAACCCCAAACCTGCTGTAGATGACACCTATTGGGTGGCAGGCTGTGTTCAGTGTTGATCAAGTCAAGTCTGACTCATTTTATATATGCAATGGAGCACCTGCTAGGCATGCTCTACAATTCCACTGGGGTTGAGTCAGAGTTGGAGGAGATGCTAGTCTAGCCCTGAAGGCACCAATACTAGGGGAGATGTGACATGTAAATAGGCACATCATAGAATCGACCAAATACTGAGGCCAGCCAAAGAAAGACACCTAGGCATATGAACAGGAAGTGGGTAAGTAGGAACTGTGGTAAAGAAAAAGAATGATTCAAATTGGGAGACAGTACTGCTGGGGAAGCAGATGGACAAATGGCCAAAAGGGAGCTAAGAGTTCTCTGCTTTTCGTTTTATGATTTCTGAAACCTGGTTCTTTTATAATTCCTACTAGGGGCTTACAGAGGATATCTTCTCTTTTCTAGTCAGACGTTTTTAGGAGCCCCAGCATCAGCCAGATAGTTTTCTGCTGCCATCAGTCATAGAAAAAAAATAACTGTAGAAGTTAGGTGACACCCTAGAGCTGAGGTCTCCAGAATAGTATGTATAAGCCATCTGAACCTGAACAGTTGCTTTTGGTAAGCTCAAAGGTGGGAAGAGCTCAGAGTGTAAAACACATGCTTGCTTTTAAAGAGTTCATACAAAAAAGAATGTAAAGTACCGCAGTTAGAGCTTTTATGGTAACTACATTTTAAAATGATGGTATTTTTCAGTGTATAAAGAATAAAACATTTAAGTATAGTGGGTTAAGTAAAATATGTCTTTACAATTAGTTGAACCTACTTTTTTAAAATTAAGTGTGTGGCTTTCAGTGTGTCACAGTTATGCCCTAGGGAAATAATTTTACCAACTAGGCTGAATTTTGCCTTTATTTCACCTCAGCTTTTATATCATTACAGCTTATGCATGGAGAGGAACAAAGCGTTTTTATGTCATCTGAGGAATGTGAACTTGATGGGCTTACTGAGAAATTCTTTTCCTTGCTCCTGCTGGGTGACTGTGATTGGATTGGTCAGGCCTCCTCTGGGTGTGGTTTCCTTTGGGTGGTACACTGGCAGGTTGGTCTGAGGTCAACTTGCCTTTAAACTATGTTCCACTCATACAATATTATGCTGCTAACTCAGAATAATAATGACATTCTTCTAGGTTTTACAGGAAAAAATAACACAGAAGTAAAATAAACCTTTATGGAGTGTGTAGTAAGTTCCAGAAGCCTTGATATGGGTTTCTGTCTTTCTACTCCATCACCCCACCCTAGAAAAGAGGAAGAAACTGAGGTAGAATGAGATCAAGTCATTTATCGAGGCTCAACAACATTACTATATAGTTGTTCACCTTTAATGTTTTAAAGAGTTATCATTGCCTATGCTTGTGATCCAATAAAATATATATTGAGGAACTTTACATTCAGCCACTTGTCAGTTGATGACATGTCTCAGATCTTCTCACTTCCATCATACTAGTGCCTGCACATATTTGAGAACCAGTTGAATAAGATGGCTGTGGGAGCTGAGCCTGGGAAGTTTGGACCTTTTCCTACATGCCTCCTCTATTGATTTGTCTTAGGACAGTTTATTCTTTGCTGGAGGATAGAACATCTTGCCAAGATCTTGCCTCTAGATTGTCTTCTCTTGGTACTTCCTTTCTTGTGGACAGGACTGCATTCAGGAAGCCATATAATGTGTCTGAAGTTGGATTAGTCAGTAGAGAATCAGAACAAAAGGATACAGGAAGTCTTCACTGATATTTCACCTGGCTCTGGTAGCCTTTCTTCCCACTATGGAACACATCAACCTAAAAACAGAGATATCTAAGGAATAATTGATCCTGGACTCTGGAGTCTCACTTTTCTTAGCATCTGGGTCTTTTGATCTCAATTGCTAATTTTTTCTTGAGTCTTCTAGTAGGCTGTTTTCTGTCTTGCTCCCCACCCCCATGGTTTGGTTTTCTGAAATCAGCTGGGTTAATTGATCAAACACTCCACATTGTTTTGCTGGGGACTCCAGCTTAGATGAGTCCCGAGGAATAGCATCCCTTCATTCAAGAAATTCATGAACTAATAGAGAAGGAAGGTAATGCTTGTATTAACAGTGATCTTTCTTAGTCATCTAACTATCTAGCAAACAACTCCAGAATTTCAATTGCTTAACAAAATAGAAATTTCTTGCTCATGTTATTTCAGTATGAATGGTGAAGGGGTTTCTAAGCCTGTGATCCACAGTCATCTGTGGACCCAGGCTTCTTTCATCGTGTGGCTCACTGATCTTTTGGGCATTTGCTGCCATCTACCTACTCCTTTGCTTTTAGCCAACAGAAAAAGGAAGAGAGATGATGGCATGGGGATCCTGACAGAAGCTTATGGGACATGCCCAGAAGCAGTATACATGAATTAACCTCATATTTCTTTGATTAAAGCCCAGTCATGTAACCCTACCCAAACAAGAGAGGCTGGGAAGTATGGCTTTTCTATGGACTCAACAAACACATATCATGGTTTCTTTTCCATTATTTGAGTAACAAGTACTCAGATACTCACAGCCTTTAAATATTAGCTCAATTGATGGAGCAGTACCATTTTATTGACTGTTGAAAAAAGCACTTGGCACACTTCTTAATGGGATTTTGTGACATGAGTGATACTGCTGCTAGGCTATTAGTAACACTGACCTTCAAACTTAGGTGAGTGGGCTGTGACTAGATTGCTGCACTGGGGAAATCTGTACCCTATTGAACATGACACTGTGTGGCTTTGCAGGTAGGGGGTGCAGCAAAACATACATACCTAATGGGAAATGCTCCTGGGAGGGATGTGGTCTCAGTATGTCTGTATGTCTCACCTACTTGAAGGCTTATAGACTAGTGTCACAGCTTCTTGCATCAAAACAGTGAAATATATCTAATGATGTGCCCTTTGTTTGTCAGAAGCCATTTAGGCTTGGGGGTCTCTTGCAAATGTGCTAGTGAATTGTATGTGCAGAAGAGCATGCTGCATCCAATTATCTGTTCTCATTTGTTTTTACTGGCCATTGTCATTTATGAAAAGCTGTGCACAGCTCTTTACCCTGAGGGAAGATCTAGGAGCCATTTGCTCTTCAGATTAGTCCATGAGTTTATCCACATACTCTGACAGTTTTGTGTTAGTGACAATGAAAAGATTAGCCAATGTTTACTTTTAAAAATTCTTATTCTCAAGACTTCATCTTTTTATGCAGGATTCACAATTTTTATTTAGGAGTGATCAGTTCTAAGGATCTGTAACTAACTGGGACCCTCACATCTCATTAAGGCATTGCATGTCAGTTGCAATGGTTAGACTGAATTCTGAGTAATATTACCCTAAATTCTAGAGTTGGAACTTGATAATACATGCCAGTTCCATTTTTATACATATTCTAAATAAACATTTGAGGCTAAAACATGCATTTAAACGAGTATTACAAATGGCTTTTCAGAACTAACATGGCAGATTTGGGACATGGTACCTGCTATTTAAAACTGATAGACGGGAATGGCAATACGTCTCAGCAGGTAAGGGTATATATATGCCACCAATTCTGACAAACTAACTTTGATCTGCCAAGTCCCACATGGCGGAAGGGGAGAACTCCTATAAACTGTCCTCTGACCTCCATGCATTCCCTGTGACACATGCATGCCCACGTATACATGTGCACAAATGCAATAAATAAATGTAATAAAAATTGGCAGATGTACAAAGAATCTAAAGAAGCACTGCAGCACCGGGAGGTGGTGGCACACACCTTTAATCCCAGCACTCGGGAGGCAGAGGCAGGCGGATCTCTGTGAGTTTGAGGCCAGCCTGGGCTAGAGAGCGAACTCCAGGACAGACACCAAAAACTACACAGAGAAACCCTGTCTCGAAAAACAACAACAACAATAAAGAAGCACTGCAGCTTCATTTTGGGAGCAAGCAATGTCCCCAGGAATCTGCTGCTTGCTTCTTGCTGATGAGTGAGAACCTTGGCTCTGGAGTATAAATGTCATGCCATCAAAAGCTTGGAGAAACAACTAGAACAGCACACACACAGTTGAATTCACCACATACGTAACCACAAGTAGACTGTGTCCAAGTTCTGGTGGACTTCGAAATATATTGGGAGCCAAGCATCTTAGAAAAGGTGAAGGAAGTCATTATAATTTCTTGAGGATTGGTTTGGCACTGAAATTGAGATTAATGGTGTCCTCTCCGAAGAGCATATTAAAAACAAGCATGCATAGGAAGCATGCATAAAGATGAGTTTGTTCCAGAAGACAGGAAAGTGTAGTTCAAGGGCAAGGGATTACTCTGGTCTCTTGATAACAAAAATGTGTATAGAATCTCTATCCCCACTTCCTGCTACTGGCTTCTACTTTTCTATAATTTGATATGGTTAGTGTGGAAAGGGATAGCCCCTTGAGCCCAGCCTGGCTGGAAAGGAGGGTATAGGCTTCTAGGCTCACCCCTTCAGGCTCTGCTGTGTTCCTAGTTGCTGCCTAGTTGCTGGGCAGAGAAATGGCTGTGAAGACATCCATATCCTAATACCTGTAGCCTGTGAGTATATTGTTTTATGTGGCCAAAGGGACTTTACAAATGTGACTCAGTGAGGGATATTTTGATGGGAAGATTGTCCTGATGAGTCCCATGTCATAACAAAGTTCTTTCTAAATGGAAAAGAAAAGCAGAAAAGAGAGCTGGCCTTCCTAGCAGTGTTTCTTTTCTTTGAAAATAGGAGCAGGGGGCCATAAGCTACAGCTCCAGGAGCTGGAAAAGGCAAGGCGGCAGTCCCCTCTCCGTTGCCAGGTGTGTCCAATCTGTGGCTTTGTAGACTACATATGGCTGAAGATAGCTATGAATGCAGCCCAATGCAAAATGATAGACTTAGGACATTATGAGACTTTTATGTTTTATTTATTCAGTCTTGTAATTTGATTTCATTGTTCATGAGCTTGAACTTTGTAGATGACAATTGCAGTATCAAAAGGCTGGACATGCTCTGGAGAGTTCAAAAAGTAAAGCAGGCCTGTGTGACCATGTTAGGTGTCTTCAGACCCTGCGAATGGTCTGAGAACAATGAGCCAACCAGCTGAGGCTGAGCCCTTCTGAACTGTGAGAGAAGAAACGTGACTGTTTGAAACCACCACTTTGGGTGTAGCAAAAAGAAAGCAATCCAGTCTGAAGCAAATGCTGGTGCAATGAGATGGCTGGAAGGGGACTAAGTGCCTGCTGGTCTTCAAGCTGCCACCAAAGAGGCCACAGTCAGCTAACATGACTCCATGAGGTTCATCTGGTTATCCTCAGTGTAAATATTAAGAAACATGGGCTAGGAATATAGCTGAGTAGCTTTGCCTGGCAGGTTTTAGGCTGTAGATTCAGAGCTCATACTGGAGAAGGGGGGAGGGTTAGGAAATTGAGGCTCGGGGCAAAATGGAGTGACTCACTCAAGGTTTAATTCATGGCAGTACACAGTCCTTTTTGAGCAGGCATTTAGACAGCCCAACAGGATGTGACAGACAAAGTGAAAAGAAATCAGAGTCTGGGCTTCCACCACTCTCTCAGTTCATACTGCCCTGCTCTTTAAGAGTGGCCAGCAGAACATATTCTCTCTCACTTAGCAGAGGCCAAGAAATATGATTTTCTCAGGGGAGAATCTGCAATGGCAAGATTTCTGAGTGATAGCTCAGGACAAAGAATATGGTTCCTGGTTTTACTTTCTCCTGTAATCTTCATTTCCCACATTCTGCAAATGCTGTTCAGCTCATGCCACTGTTGGGCCTTCTTGCCTGTTCCCTCAGGGTGAAGCATGCTCAGGCCAGATGGATTTATTCTGAGCTCTGGAGTACATGTATTAAAAACATCTCCAGAGGGTGCTAAAAGACTTTACTTCTTTGGCCGGTGGGAACCTAAGGTTATGGCTAAGCCCTTTGACAGTGTGTAACAACTGTTTAATATAAGTACATGTCCATTATTTATAATAAACAGCACACCATTGGGGCAGACCTTAACAGTATTCTGTTGAAGCCAGGTGAATAAATTGTGGTCTGCTGTATAAAATGAAAGATTCCAGATCTCAGAAAATAATGTTAAGAAAGCTAAAAGACATAAAAATATCCAACTTAAAAACAGCTTATGAAATTGTATGTAGTATGATATTATTTGTGTGAAAGGTAGGAAAAATAGGGAAGGGGAACAAGGTAAAATGTTAATCTAGGGCTTCTGGATCATGTGTGATTTTGTTCTTGGTCTTTAAATTTTACTATCAGGTTTTATGTACTGAATTTAAGATAAAGGGTAGAAAAAACTTCCCAAAGCCCACTATTATTCCACCATATAGATAGACCATGTTTTATCTATTCATTAGTTGAGGTCTGTTAGTTATTTCCGTCTTTGTGCTATTAAAAATAAATACGTTTTTGCTCGGGCTGTGTTGGTGCATGCTTTTGATCCTAGGAAGACGCAGACAAACCTCTGTGAGATTGAGGCCAGCCTGGTCTACAAAGCAAGTTCCAGGACAGTCTGGGCTGTTAAACAGAGAATAAAAACAAAAAAATGAAAAATAAAAAGAAGAAAGAATTAAATGTTACAAAATTAAGTGAAAACGGTAAGAGAAATTTATATGTAGTGTGTGATCATGACTATGTCTATGAATAGACTTTAAGTCTCTTTTCTAAACTTTCTGTAGTGGAAACCAAAGTATCCCCTTGTCTGTGCATGAGAACTGTGGGTGGAGTAGGTGGGACTAGTCTAGCATCCTGTTTTGGCGGAGGTGAAAACTGAAGAGACTTGACAGGCTCTCTGTGAGTAAAGATGGAACCTTGGGAAATAGTATGCTGTCTGCTAGACTTGATCCCCTCTTCCTCTCCTTCTCAGACATACTGACTCCTAGTTGATGTCCTTTGCCTGTTCGTGGCCTTACCCAGACACCAGCAATTGCCCTGCTGGGTAGTTAAATAGGGGGCTTTTAACTTTTTTCAGTGGGAAAAAAGCTCTTCAAAGTTAAAGCCTTAACCATGCTTTTGTAAGAAGACAAAATTGAATTGCTTATTTATTTGCTCAAAGAGCATTATCTAATCTTTTTCCATAGATTAGAAAGGATTCCAAGACCAGAGCTGAGAAACTGCCCAAACCAGCTAATCTACTGGCCTTGCTGATTCCAGAATGTTCTACTTGGGGCCTGCCTGAGTGCCTCCCTTACTAGCAAGCCCACTTATCTCCATTTTAAACATTTGGATCTGCCTGACCTGGGGAGGTGGGTGGGAGTGGTGAAAAGCACGGAGCCAGCATGATTTTACTTCTGTTCAAAGGGCAGCCAGAAGTGTCAGTGTGGGGGACTCCTACCAGGGTTGGGTGAAACACAGCACAGAAACCAGCCCTAGAACAAAAATGCCCTTTCTTTTGGTTTTGCCTTTTTTGTTAGTTTGTTTAATACTTTTTTATTTTCTGAGATTATAACATAAGTACATCATTTCCCCCTTCCCTTTCCTCTCTCTGGACTCTTCATTTGTCCCTTTCCCTTTACTCTCTTTCAGATTCAGGGCCTCTTTTTTTAATTGTTGTTATTGTTTGTTTGTTTGGTGGTGGTGGTGGTGGTGGTGGTGGTGGTGTGTATGTGAGTGTATTCATTCCTAAAAATAAAAATACAACCTGTTTGGTCTATATAATGTTACCTGTATGTATGTTTTCAGGGCTGACCATTTGGTATTGTGTTCTTGGTTCATTTTTCAGGCAGGGTCTTATTATGTACCTCAGCCTGGCCTCAAATTCATGATCTTCCTGCCTCAGTCTCCCCAGTGCTGGAATTATAGGCATGTGCCACCATGCTTTACTTTGTTCTCCCCTTCATTGATTCATTCAGAATCAAGTCAGTGAGTTTTATTGGATGATGTGTTTCAAAGAAAAAATGTAGGAAATGGGTCAGGGTTGTAAGAAAATAAAATGCTCTTTTTTATACATCATTATTTTATATATTTTAAATTGTGCACTCAGCATTTGGACTAGTAAAAGTAAATATAATGAAAATTAATAACATTTTCAAAATAGAAACGGTCCCCTTAGAGATAAAGTAATCACAGTGTTAGAAATCTTATCTCCTTGGTAGTATCAAAAAACAGCTTTTGTAGTAAACAATTAAGTATAAATAAATAAAGTAAAAGACAAATAGAATTAGGCATAAATAAACTCATGGTAGTCTTCATGGCTATACTTCACTGGACAGTACTGAAACATAGGAGGGTTTTGGAGAAATGCAGACATTTGGGCCTTTTGTTTGTTGGTTTTGTTTTATGAGAAAGGGTTCATTTGGGTCTTTTTTTTTAACCTTTTATTGAATGTCTTCAGATTTGATGGTTTTAATTTTGTTCTTTGTAATTTTTGTGTCTCCTTTCCCTTGCTGATAAGCCACACTGTTTTCTCTCTGTTTCTGATTCTTCTTTTTTCTTCCCTGCTGCTATATGGTATGTAAGTATGGGGAAGATGAAAGACTTTAGGGCCTTGTAGGAGGTTGGAAGGAAGGGTCTCCAATCCAGAAGAAGTGAAAAGGATGTAAACAAGTCAACTTCTGCCTTATCTTTTTCACAAAGTCTTTGACATATTTCTAACTTTTTATTCAGGTCCATTAAATCTGTCCTTTTCTCTTTGGATTTGGCTGAGTCCGGATGTTATTTAAAGGTTTAGCCTTTCCACATACTGAGCAATTTCCACTTTCCTTTTAACTGCATAAAGTTCGTACAAGCCATCTGCTAGCATTAGCAGTTTCGGGTTTTTTTCCATCTTTATATTTTGATAAATAACACAATCACAACAGATTTTTAAATGAAATTTTAGCCAAGTTTCTATGCATCCTCTTGGCTCCTCCTTCTGGTTCACACTGCCTTGTGCTGAGAACAGTTTCTGTGCTTCTTTCTACCCACAATAGCTTGAAAACAATATAGGAAAATGTAAAAAAAAAAATTGCACATATGGTGCCAGGCACACCCGAAGATATCTGAATTCTCCAAACCGAGCTTTTCCCATAAGAAGACATGCATCTTGGGTTCATTGGGAAAAAGAAGGAATATGACTGTGAAGGGTGATATAGGGCTTAGAGTAATTTAGACTAAAAGGACTCATTTTCTGATATTGGAGATATGGATATTATCATAGCTCAGATGCAGTGAGGATAGGAAGGACTATCACAGGGGAAAACAAATGTGCCTTGGGCTGCCTGCTGGTTTCAAAGGCCGCCTTCCTTTACAAGATTTCTGTTGGGCCCTGATTGAGTGAGGAGACTAAACAGTTAACCTCATGCCTGTGGAAGATGTACAGAAATGCAGTAAATATGGCTTGGAGTCCTGTTTCATGCCCACTGGGCCCAATGAGGCAAAAACGGAAGTTGCTTCCAAGGTGGAAGGGGTTTGGGAGTTGGACAAATTCTTGCTAATGATTTATGAGGGGGGAAGCTGACCTTTCAGGGCACTAAAGGAGAGTAGCTTTAATCATACGCCTAGGAAAGACTGAGGGAAAGATGGTAGACTGAAATGAGAATGATTTTTGCAGGGGTGGGTGTTGGGAATCAGGTAGACAGAGTCTACCTGGAGCAGAAGTTGTGTTTGTATAAAGGTTGAAAAGGTTAAAAAAGTTTGAAGAGGTTAAAAAGAGCTAGATGCTTTGTATGGGTTTGTTTGGGGTAGGACTATAACAGTAGCCCAGGGTCCTGGAAGACTCAATGCTGTGTCCTTTAATTTGTTTGTGTGTACAGCTGGGGATGGAACTCAGGTTCTTTTTTTTTTTTAACTTTATTAAGAATATTTTTATTCATTTTACATACCAACCACAGATCTCTTCCCTCCCCCCTGAAACTCAGGTTCTTACACTTGTTGGACAAGCACCCTATTGCTAAGGTATCTGAGACCAGTGTTTTGCATTTTTGTACATAGCCACTGCATTTGAGGGAGAATCTGTGTCTTTATACCAAGTGAGGGTTGATAGCTGGCAAGACAAGGGATCATGATATTTGTCCAGGAAAGAAACTAATACTTTGATGTTGGTGCTGGGTGTTTTCCAATCAAATCTAAGGTCTGTTGTGGATGGTTCTCAATCTCATGCTGACAGGTCAAGAAACAAGCTTTTTAGCCAACAACAGCCAAAAGAACATCACTTTTTCAAATCCTAGAGAGTGCCCAGCGGCAATATTCTCATGATATCTGTGATCAAAGGGATTCTGAAGCTGTACAACTCATGTGTCATGATATATTTATTCCTCATGTAGTGTTATCCACAAACACCTTTTTGGCAGAAAAACATCATTTTGATATTTGTACAGTAAAGACATGATGAAGTAGCTTAGGCATCTTTGGAATGTGGTTACTGGTTTT
Source organism: Onychomys torridus (assembly GCF_903995425.1). NCBI lineage: Eukaryota > Metazoa > Chordata > Mammalia > Rodentia > Cricetidae > Onychomys > Onychomys torridus. The sequence continues at coordinate 53,863,415 of NC_050466.1, forward strand.
TCTTGAGGCCAGTGGTCTGGGAAATTGTGGTGGGTGCTGTGGTTTCTAAGACCACCTTCAAGAACTTCATCACTTTTCTGTGGTTGTAAATGCCTTTCTGTTGATATTAACTGAACTCCAAGAGGTGTAACTCTTCCTTGGCTTGCATTGAGACACTTGTACTGTGTGTGATTATAACAATTCATATTTGACATAGAAAGGAAGTGGAATCAGGAAACATGCCAAAATGAAATTCATCAAAATGGCAGAAGTACCACTCAGTTTCCTCCTGGAGCAGAGTATGGAATTGTTATTAGAACAACTTGATTTTCTTTATAAAAATAGAAAGGTAGTATCATAATTTTTCCAACAATTCTGGAGTCTAAAGTAAGTGGATTAGGCTCAGCCATGGTATAAAGATGTTTCCCACTTGCATATATTGATTGAATCATATCACATATGTAAATAAACTTCAGATTTACCTGTCTTTGTGTATGGTTCTCTAGGCTTAAATATGAGTATTTACTATGCTGGGATGGATATACTCAGGACTCAATTTGCAGTAAGGTAAAATTTTTTTTGCTATGATCTGTTCCCATAGTTCATAACAACCTGCCACTGCTGGCTTAACATGGAAGTATACCATCATACTTTTCCCTGGAAGTGAATACTGTTTCAGAAGTGTGTTGTGGGATGGAGCAGGGAAATGTGAAATAGGTTGGACTCTTGCTGTGTTTCTCCTCCTCTTTAATGTACCATGTTTGGGAGGCTTTCCGCAGACTATTTATCTTTTATACATTTCCAGTTTTTTATTGATCATAGCTTCTTGAAATAATATGTTTAAAATGAAGATTAAATGCAGTTCGGAGTCAGTGTTGTTTTTCTACCATCCTAGGAGCTTTGTTGTCCAACCAGTTTTGGGAAAATCTCATGGGGATTGGCTACAGTTTTGATGTCTTCAGTTTTCTGTAGCCAGGGACTTGAACAGAAGAAGTGGGAGGACTGAGCTTGTGAAATTTAGATTGTCAGATTCCCATGCATGCCAGTCAGTGTGCATTTATAGAGACAACCAAAGAGATAGCTGCCCAGACTCAGACAATTATAGGTGTGTCCTGTTTTATACAACAGCTGCTGCCCTCAAACTGGCTTGTCAATCAACATGATCATGAAAGTGGGGGAGGGAAGAGGCTCTGATTAAAGAAATTCATGGTACACCCTTTACTTTCTCTAACTCCTAGTAAGCCCAGGGGCCCTTAATCAGATTTCCTTCAATAAGAAATGTTTGTGGGCATTGTGCTTTGGTGGTTTTTCTCTAGAAAAAGAAAAAAAGACCCTTTGAAATCTTTGATCCCTACTGTACAAGGAATGGAGGAAGTATTCAGAAGGCATATCACTACATTGTTAGGTTTCCTGGCTTTTTACTTTTGTGCAGTGGTTGATGTTTGATTCATTAATGGGCAGGGTGACAATATTTCAAATACCTTGTACATAGACCTAAAGCAGTGTTCATGTGTATTGCATGGAACTGAAAGTTGTGAGGGAGGACATTTCTCAGGGAGTGAGAAGAGAGCCTGGTTCTCTCCTATTCTGGAAGAGTTACATTCCATTGCCATGGCCTCATTAATCACACTGTGTGGAAGAAGACACTTGTCTTACTTGTTTGGTTGGTCATCGTCAATATCTGTTTTCACTGGTGTTTAAAGTGTGCTTTGCAGCGGTATGCGTTTAATGGTGTGTGAACTTACGTGATTATTGATTGTTACTTAAATAAACCTGGTAAATTAATTTTCAACCAAGTAGTTGGGGCAAAAGCTGTCATTTAGATAATACAAGTTATAATTCTGTATGAAAAAATTTAGATCAGCAAAGTTATTCAAATCTGATCTGACTTTGAAATTTGTTTTCCCGATTTTATTTTTCAGGATAACAAAGCCACTAACCTTTGCCGATTGTGTTGGGGATGAACTTCCTTTAGGATGGGAAACTGTATATGATAAACAAATTGGAATTTATTATATGGACCACATAAATAGTAAGTAGAGTGCCACATTTTCATTGTTATATGTGAGGTTTGTTTGTTTTTTGAGTTGAGGATCAAACCCAGGGCCTTGTGCTTCCTAGGCAAGCGCTCTACCACTGAGGTAAATCTCCAATCCATTTTGTTTGTTTTGTTTTCAAGTTTTCACATATAATCTCAAAAATGCTAAACCCTTGTTTTGTAAAGCAAAATGATCATGGTGCCTAATGAAATATTGAGCTTTTGTAATATGGTATACTAAGTTTTCTCTAGCTGAATTCTGAATACACAAAGCAGGCATATAGTTGTGCCTTACTTCCAGTTTTGCTATTTACAATAAGGAATAAATTCCTCAGGCATCCAGGAAACAAAAAAACTTCTCATGTTGATTGCAAAATAGAACTTAAAAGTTCCTGGAAGCTGGCATGATTGTCCTCCCCTGATAGACAATGTGTGGAGACTTTTTTTTTAATAGCTAGGCCTGGGAGAAGTGCTGGTAGTAAGTTGTGAGTAGAGACTAGGGATACTTCTCAACTTGCTATAGTAATCAGGATGGCTCCACCATAGAGAATGAACATGCTCCAAATGTGAGTAGAGCTGAGATGTAGAAACTCAAATTCAGAGGCTGTACCTCATTCAAGATCTGTTCTCTATCTAGGCTTTGGTGGTCTGCCTCTTCGTGAGCCTTCTTTGAACAGATCTCAACTAAGGTTCCATTTTGATTCTCTTTGCATTTTCATTCTAGCTTCTCTCAGTACTTTTGTCATTGTCATTTTGCCACTGGGGCCATGAAGCATGGCTTTCCCTTGGCTTGCTTTGTAGGATTCCATTTATTATGTATGGGTCTGAAGATCCATGTTGTTCTTTACCTTAGTAACTTTGAAGTTTTTTCCCATGCTGGGCTTGTGGGGCTGACTCCAAAGTTTTTAGTTGCCTAGGTCTGAAGCTTTGTGTCTTAGATCTTGGAGCAGTGGAGCTTCCCATGTGGGACACTAAGCCTGGAGCAGTGGAACTGTCCCAAAGTCTAGTCAGTGATGATTGGAAAAGGGGAATAAGTAGTGTCCTGGACCTGTTGCCCTTCTAGGCAGGGATCCAAGTGTCAGGAAGCTTTAAGTTGGATCTACCACATACTGGAAAAGCCAGAAGAGAAGCTGAGAGACAGAAGCTGAAGGTAGCCCTTCCACTGACCCTTAGCATGCCCAGCATCTCATGACTTTGTGTGTTCAGCAGAAGGTGTCCATTTAGGGTTGTCTTCCCAACTAAGGTCTCCAGGGGAATCTTTGAATACATAGTACCAACTTGCTCTCCAGGTTCCCTGGACCATGAGTCTTGGCACTGTGGCTGTAGGATTTGTCCTTCTCAGGGCCAGGTGGTAGGGATGCTTATGCTTACCAGATGGCAAAGGCAAAGGGTCTATATAGCTTTCCTGGGAGGCCTGCCCACTACTGTGGGCCCAGGACCCTTTCTTGCCAGTCTTTCTCTCATAAACTAAACAGTCTCCTCTGGTATCCCCTTGTTTGACATTGCTGTTGCTTTCCTACTCACTAACTCTGACACAACAAACATTTCTAGAGTTCCTCTATACTTCCTGTTGTGTTCTAGCTCTGGGAACACAGGAGAGTGAGACAAGTTTTCAACTCTTAAGGGTTTCATACTCTCAAGAGTGGACATGAACCTTAAGAGCAAATAGAGACAAAGGACTTTCTTCCAGCCATCATAAAAGCATGGCCCACTACATAGGAGACAGTAGGTGAGGACAACAGTTGTAGTGTCACACCGCCTCTTTCCTGAAGACCTTCAGAGAATCCAATTTTAAAACTCTTTTTTTTTTTTGGAGCTGAGGATCGAACCCAGGGTCTTTCACTTGCTAGGCAAGCGCTCTACCACTGAGCTAAATCCCCAACCCCTAAAACTCTTTAAAGTGAAAATCTGAGGAGTCAGTATTAAAATAGGAACTGAACAAGTTGATGGTGAAGTAAGGGACAAAAAGGTCATAGACTGTCAGCCTATAACGTTCCCAAGACCCTCTGGGGCACTGGAATAGTGTGAATAATGCTGTTCACCTGGCTGGTTGCAGTGGGTCTTACAGCTGAATAAACATCAGTAACATCTGGGCAGTTATTAAAAAGCCCTGCCCATGTCCCACATTAGGCCAACTGTATCTGGAACTCTGGTGCTGGGGCAAGACTCTGACTTCTTGTGTTTTTTATTTTTATTTAAAATAGAGAAGTCTTAGAGAGCTTTCTAAGAGTCTGGGGTGACAGTGGTGACTGAATAGGGTCGAATAGGTGGGGAGAGTATTTCCAAGAAGGACTTAGTTTGGAACAATTACACTCACATTCTCTCTCTCTCTCTCTCTCTCTCTCTCTCTCTCTCTTTCTCTCTCTCTCTCGATCTCTCCCTCCCTTCCTGCTACCATCCTTCTCTCTATGTGTGTGTGTATGTGTGTGTGTGTGTGTGTGTGTGTGTTTATACACGTGTGTATGTGACAGACAACATATAATTTACTTTCTAGCCCTGTGAGGAAAAATTCATAGATCATAAAGGAAACATTTTAAAGTAAATAATCCAATAGCATTTGATATATCTGTGTAGCCACCTCTATCTAGTTGCAAAACACTCTCATTTAACCCAAAGGGAAACCTACCTCCTTAAGCAGTCACCCTGCATAGCCTTTCCATCTCTGTCTTCCCCCATCAATCTACTTCTTGTCCCTTCAGTTTTGCCTATTCTGGGCATTTCATATCAATGGGCCCAAACACTGTGAGTCCTATTGGGTCTGGCTTCCTTCATTTAGCATTGTGCTTTTGAGACTCCTCCATGTTGGAAGCTCTCCATGCTATTCCAGCATATCTTCATGACTCCTAGCATGTTATGGGAGGGGGAACTCAGAATGACAGTTCTTTGAGGATAGGAGTTAAGTTGATTCCCAGTGTGACTAAGCTGGTGAAGCTAGTTGATGTTACTTATGGTAAAAAGGAAAGCCTAGGATGAAGCAATGTGTGCTATGTATTGTCTGACTTGGTCTTGCTTTGGATAGTGAAAAGCCATTGTGTGAGAATGAGTTGTGCTTTGGAGACTAGCTTAGAGTTACTTTAAGTCTGTGTAGGAGTTGAAGTCAGGAAGCAGATGAGAATCACAGGCTGGAACTCAAGAGAAAGATCGGAACTGGAGATATGTCTGGGCCTTTCCCAGGCCTGTAGAGTAAGAAGGCAGAAATGAGAAATGTCACAATTCTGACTGTCAAGAGATAAAGAGGTCAAGATAGAATGAGAAGAAGAGAGGAACAAGCTGAGTTAGGGACAGTAGTGTGTATATTATCCCACATTAAAGAGGTCTGGAAGAATAATGCTATAAATACCCCCTAGCTATATAATTCTAAGCTCATTTAAGTTCATCTTCTCCAATGTTTATTTTGTTGTATTGCCTTTCCTTTTATCTCTGTAGCATTTTCTTCATGCCTGAGCTATGGATATCATAGTAGAAGGTGGGCCACTCTTCAGAAAGGTTCATGATGTAGAACTTAACATATTGTGCATCTTGGTAATTAATTAATTGACTGGTCACATAAACACCTGTCAGTCAACTTGCAGACATCACCCTGAGCTCACTTGTGATTTCCCTTTTCATTTCAGAGCTCACCCAGATTGAAGATCCAAGAGAGCAGTGGAGGCGAGAGCAGGAACGGATGCTGAAGGAGTATTTAGTTGTAGCCCAGGAGGCTCTCAATGCCAAGAAAGAAATCTACCAGATCAAGCAACAGCGATTTGAGCTAGCTCAGGAAGAATATCAACAGCTGCACAAACTGTGTGAGGATGATGGCCGCTCATATACTAGCTGTGAGTTGACTTGTCTCCCTCAGTGAACGTGTTTCTTTAAAGCCGCTGTCTTGGCTGAGTTCTCTGAACCATGGTCAGTTTTATTTGGGCAAGATAACTTTGTAAAGTCTCAGTCACCTACTAATTAGGAAATCCATATTTATTAAGTTGTCTATGTTGTACTCAGATTCTGGAGTATGGTGACTAACAAAGATCAGGTGTGAATGGTGTAAAGTAAACACCCATACAGTTTCAGGCAGCGATGTGAAACAATTTCCTATTTCATGATTGTCAAGTTTCACTTGGAGAGTTCCACTTAGAGATGGCTGCAGTTAACACTGCTTGTCTGAAATGATCTCTTGAAAAGCCACAGAGTGACTTTGTAAGTACTGAATGGGGAGATCCAGGAGTCTGCAGATACATCAATCTCCTGTCTGTGTAAAGGCTGTTCCTGGGCTTTAGACTTCATTAGGCTGTAGACTTGTTGGGCAGAACACTGAAGGAGGAAAATTCCAGTCTAATCCAGGTCTCTCTGATCCTCAAATAAGAGGCTGTCCTCCTCTAGTCTCAAAAGGGACCTTGCTTAGTTTAGAGACTGCCAGAGGTGGGCTTTCATTTTACCAACACTTAACATGCACCTAAGTGTGGAAGGAGCCAGGTTCAGTTTCAGAAGCCAGAGCCTTTTGTAACATGATCAGTCACTATTTGAACATGCTTGAGCCTTCCGAAAAGAATTGCCTATACAGATGTACTTAGCTACCATTGTTCTGGGTGCCAGTGATCTTGGAAAGAACATATAAACTTGGTTTTGTTCTTATCAATAAAATCTAGTTGAGACATGGGGGTGGGGCACCCACTAGTGACACTGCTGTATTACCAGGTATTTGATGCTGTTAACAGAGCTTTGACCACTAAAGATAGAATCCTAGCTTTTTTCTTTGTTGTAAATCAGAATGGAATTAAGAAAAGGGCTGTATGTCTTGTGCTCTTTTTTATTGCGACTACTGCTGAAGGTGAAAAGCTTAGAAGCTATGGACATTGGGAAGGGTTTGCTTCTGAAGCAGGAATTTAAGATATTTCTATTGCTGTTTCTTGAGAGAATGGAGGAAGCTCAGGTATAATGATGTGTTGCTTCCAAGTCATCTTATCTCTTGGTCATAAGACACTGGCTCATCCTAGTTTATTTTTTAAACTTTCCAGCACAAAGTGATAGGTCAACTCAGCACAAAGCTATAGAAGCTTTCTTTTTTCCACACTTTTCTTTTAAGGCTGTGCTCTAATTTCGGTAGCAGGGCAATGCTGGCTTCATAGAGTGCATTGACAAGTATATTCCCTCTCCTCCCTGAAAGAGTTCATGAGGATTTGGTATCTATGCTGCCTTAACTGTGATATCAGTCACCAAAAAAGTCCTGGAGTATAAAGTTCTTTGTGCAAATTTCTCAATTAGATAACAGACTATTTAATTTGTGCTTCTTTTTGGGTAAGTTTTTATATTTGTGTGTTTCTAAGAGTTTATCTACGCCATCTAGTCCCAAAGTCAGCAGTGAATCTTTTCTATGAAGTATCAGCAGTGAATATGTTACACTTTGTTGACCATTCCATCTCAGAGCTATCTACTCAACCCTGTTATTATTGTGTAAAAGCAGTCAGAGACAATACGTAAATGTGTGACTCTAGCTATGTTCCAGTGAAAGTATAAATACAGGTAGACAGTTAGTTACATTCAGCCCATGGAAAGATTGTTGGATTGTGATCTGAGCTGTAATGTTTGTAGGCTTATTTATGTCTTATTATTGTCTTCTTTTTGTGTTTATGCATGTGTATGTGTGCAAGTGCACATGCACATAGGAGCCAAAGATCAATTACTAGTTGTCTTGCTCCATTGCTCTCTCCATTATTTTTTTGAGACAGGATCTCTCACTGAACCTAGGGCTCCCTGAATAGGCTAGTATACCATGTGGGTCCCAGAAACCCAATTCAAAGTCCTTGAGCATGGCAGCAAGTGCTATTACCCACTAATCCATCTTGCTACCCCTTTCCTTTTCTAGTTTTCTTAAAGATGAACTGTAGGTTAGTGATTTTAAACTTTCTTACTTTTTACATACCTTTTAAAAATATAAATTCTTCTCCTTCAAATTTTAGTGCTGGTTTTTCTTTCATTTTTGTGTACTTCAAAATAATTTCTAAATTCTTTTATGAGTTAATTTTGACCCATTGGTTCTTTAGAACTAAGTTGCTGGGACTTAAAAAGATGTTCAGTTGCTGCTGCTGATTTATTGCTGTTCTACTTTGCTATTTATTGCTACTGATCTGTTACTCCCAGAAACTATACTAGGTAAGATTTCTGTCTTTTGAGATAATTTTTATGGCCCAACATGTATGGCTATCATGATATCAGAAGATCACAGATTTAGAACCTCAAGGTCATACCAAGCTGAAGAATTGGCTTATAACTGGGTCTCAGGTCCTGTATGTAGCAATTTTTAACCATCCAGAAAGCTACTTGGCAGAAACAAGGTTAATCCAATAGGATTAGCATTTTTGTAGCTAAAGAAGAGGCAAATATTGTCAGGGTTTTATTGTTTTTGTTTGTTTTTATGATTCACGCTAATGCTGCTTTTTTTTTTTTTTTTCAGACCAGAAACCCTTATGTACTTTATCTTACATGTTTTGGTGAGGTCCTCAAGAAAGGATCTCAATTCAGAACTTAGAAGAAGGGAATAGATGGGATGGAGAGATGGCTTAGCAGTTAAGAACACTTGTTCTTGCAGAGGACCTGGGTTTGGTTCCCAGCATCCACATGATGGCTCACAGTTCCAGTTCTAGGGGATCTCCATGCCCTATTTTAACCTCTGTGAACACAAGGCACACATGATACACAGACACAAATGTGAGCAGAGCAAAGTACTTGTTCACATAAAATAAAGTCAATAAATCTAAAAACAAATTTTGTTTTAAAAAGAAAGAGAAGGAATACATGTCAGAAAAACTGGAATGAAGCAATGTGTTGCTGCCCATACCTTTGATCTCTGAAGGCGGATTTCTTCTGGTTTAAGGCCAGCCTGGTTTACTAAGTGAGTTCCAGGACAGCTAGGGCTGTTACACAGAGAAACCCTATCTCAAAAAAAAAAAAAAAAAAAGGAAAAAGAAAAACTTAAACTTTCTTGCCAGTGAACAGCAAAGTAAAACTGAGTCAAGACAAAGTATGGGCCATGACCTGGAAACTACCAGTTTAGTTAGATATGAGCATGGAGTCTCAACAGTGTATGACATTGAAAATACAAATATCCTTAGAGTACTCACTCTGGGGAGGAGTGAGTATGTGGGACAGGACACCAGTGTAGTGCTGAGCCTATGGAGCAAGGTTATTTACCACTTAAGGTCCCATGGAGCTGAGATACTGACAAGATTATATTTTATATTTCCATGGATTTTTCATTCCCTTGATGTTTGGTCAAATTATATTCCATTACACTCCTTCCTCCAGTTAGAAAGACTCAAGATACTGCCTTTGAAAGGAACTCTGTGTCTCCAGTAGAGGTAGCTGATGACTCGGTGGTGGAGTGATGTTAGGACATGTTCAACAGGTTCCATCACCTGACCTGCCAGAAGTAACCATCTACACCCAGTGTCTTCTCCAGGAGTAGGCTATCTTGGAGGCCAGAGTTAGGTCTGCCAGTTTTCAGGAAAGGGCTGAAGATGCCAGTGGAGCTTCCTGGGGCCTATCAGCTCACCAGGGAAAAAGTCAGCTATGAATGGAATCTAGGAGTTCATCCAAGTGGTTTATCAAGTGGCTGCTGTCCCTAGGGTTTCTACCAGGCCTTTTTAGTGTTCTGTTTAACCCGAGCTACTGATTACAATGAGGAAAACCCTGCTAGTCATGACTCAACTGAATTCTTTCTAGCCAAAGGATAAAGTTCAGTATAGTGATCCTGTTGGCTTAAATGCCTGTGATCTAACAGATGGTTTATATGGCCACACCAGAGGGCCTGAGACCATGTTGGGAGCTGCTTCTGGCTGGATTCATGGCACACCTGGCTCCAATCAGCTGCATGGAATATCTCTAAATGCCAGCTAGTCAATTTGCAAGGAGGTAACTAGCTCCTTGCTGTGGTTCTGGGAAATAAGAGCTGTCTATCTAGACAGCTCTTTCTTCTTTCTATTAATTACTTCCTCCATTGATAATACCCTGAAGCAAAAGGAAAACAGAATTCAATAAGCTCATATTTTGTGTATGTTAGTATGATTGCCATCGATAATCACATGCTGTGATCTTCTTTTTTCTCTGAAGAAATTGAATATAAGGCTGGGGAGATACTTTGGTCATTAAAGTGCTTGTCTTGTAAACAGAAGGACCTGAGTTCAATCTCCAGAACCCATGAAAACAAGCTAGGTATCGTGGCACATACTTGTAATCCTAGCACTGAGGGAGGTAGAGACAGGTGGATTCCCTCAGGGGTCACTGATCAGCCAGCCTAGCCTACTTGGCAGTTCCAAGCCAGTTAGAGAGCCTGTCTCAAAAAAAGGGCGGGAGGTGGTACCTAAGAAACAAAATATAAAGCTATCTTTGCTCTCCTCATGCATACACACTTGTGCTCTGGCAAACATATGAGCATGTATACACAGGCACATGCCCCCACACAGAGAGAGGAGTGGGGATGGGAGGGGGCGTGGGAGTGCAAAACAATATCAGTTGGACTAAATTATTTCTTTAAGGTTATGGACCCAGGAGATCATAGAACTTAGATTGGAACCCAGATGTATTTGTGACCTTCAATTCTCTGTACTCTTTCTTAGACAAGAAAAAGGCATCTCAAAATTGCTGGCTGCAATTTTGAAACACACTCAGACCTACTTCATTTTCAAGTTATCTGAACATAATGACTGACTATAAGTTAATAAGGTGTCTAGAAATGTACGCAAAATACATGGGACAACTACAAGTGAGAGTACTTTATATTTCTTGACTTTCGGGGTGTGTGTGAGGGGTTTCAAAACAAGATTTCTCTGTGTAGCTTTGGAGCCTGTCCTGGATCTCGCTTTATAGACCAGGGTGGCTTTGAACTCACAGAGATCCGCCTGCCTCTGCTTCTCGAGTGCTAGTATTAAAGGTGTGCAACAGCAGCAGCAGCACCACCACCACCACCACCACCAGGCCTATTTTTTTATTTTCTTGTGGCCCACATAGGATCAGTAAACCCTCTGTTAATTTTTGCACAATTACTTAATGCCTGTTGTGGATATGAACTGGGGGACACAATTATCCTTAATGGCTGATTGTCAGAAAAATGAAGCAACAGTGATAAACATAGAAACAAACTAGAACAGCCATTTCTAATGCTGGAACAGAAGGGTGTAGAGAGGATTGGAAGAGTGGAAGTGAATTTTGCCCATACCCTTCACACATTTACCCCTGAGTTATAGAATCACCAGAATGAAACTCCATTCACTGGGGGAAAACTTTTGTGTCAATGTTGAGCCATCTGGTATCTAAGAATATCTGAACCATGAGACTTTTTATTCCTGACTAAAACAAATTCAGATTCTCTGCTGTATTAGGAGAAACATGTCTCCAGGAACAGAGATTGCAACCCTCCTTCATGTCTATGACTACCTGGGCGTATTACTGCCTGTTATACAGTCCTATTTTATGTTTTGTAGACCACCTGAGTTACAGTAGACACACCACTACTTTTTCCTACAGCTCCATTTTGCAGAATTCTCTCCTACATCTTTCATTGCAACATGTTCCTCTGTTTGCCTTCCTTTTACTGATTAATGCATTCTTTATCTCAGCAATTTTTTCTGTAGTTACTCCCTCATTCTTGTGAAACTCTAGCCTCTGCATGAATTCAGATGAACTATGTGACCATTTGCAGAAGCCTTTGGAAAAAAATTCTTGCCTGTGGTAGAATTGTAGTCTGAGCCACAGGTCTGCAAAATATGTTAGGCCTGCAGGCTGAATTCTATCCATGCAGGTGTTTGCAAAAGCATTTTCTTGGAACTGAGCCATGGCATTCACTCACTTACTGTCTATGGCAATTACAACAGCAGAATCAAGTATTTGAGACAGACTGTATAGCCCAGAGAACTAAACAAATATAATTAATATGTATCTCTTTATGGAAAAAATTTCTCACCCTCAGTCTACACCAGGAGTTGTCAACCTTGGGGAAAAGTCTCCTGGAGGGCCTTATCAACTGCTACTGCCTGTTAATTAGCTGTGGATAGAGTTGGACATTTTTATTATTTGTTCCTTTAAAGTCTCTCAGGTAATTCCTGAGTTGAGGTCTGGTGGCCTAGATTGACTGTGACTTGTCCCATCTAGCAGCAGGAATGTGACTTTATTATCATGGTTCCAAGAATGAGCTGAGGTGATGGAAGTGTCTCTGGGTGCCTGGGAAGGAGGTGGCCTTATCTCCGGTGAGAACATGCTGACTCATCCTGGATTCTTTGGTCAGGTGGTGGCAAAGCTTGACCTTATCAGCCATCAGTGCTGCCAACATTCTTTCTGAGGCTCCAAGCCTATCCCACTCACTATCTTCCATCGGCACTCTGCTAAAAGTTTTCTCATCTGCTTGTCTGGCTTAGGATGAGGGCTTTAGGCAATCCTGTCATCCTTTTGTTTCCCTTCCCACAAGCAGGTTGGAGCAGGCCAGAGAAAAATAGATCACACAGCATTTTTCTCACATGTTAGTCAGTAAGCCTCAGTTTTGAAGGCTACAGGAGGGCATACATGTTTACTGAAAGCTAATCCCCAGGAGCTCAAGTCCTAGCTGTGATTCCTCTTGTGGATGATGGCACAGTGCAGGTCAAGCCACTACAAACTCAGTGTTTTCCTGTATATAAGAGGAAAAATACTATTATTTTCCCTGCTTGACAAAGATTTTGTAAAAATAGGTAAAATACATGTGAAAGATACTATAATAATAAGGTATAATAATACTTTGTATTGTTGTGGTCCATCTAAAACTATAACATTATTATTATATTATCCAAAGTAATATTATATTCCTGAACAGACCCCTTGAGTTATTTAATGGTTTTCTACATTGAACTGTCAAAAAAGAGGTTATTGAGGCGCAAGTCTGGTCTTTATTATAAACCTTGGGGTTGGAGCTAGGTAGGCAGCTATCTTGCAATAAAAGTGACATGTGTGCTGTGAAAAGGGGTCAGGAGTCCAAACTAGTCCTTGGACTCTGAGAGTGGTTCTGATAGACTTACTGGAACTCAGCATTTTATTTATAAATTGAATTATACTATTAAAAGTTTTTCAGTGTTCACAACTATTCTTAGCATCTGGAGATTAAATATATTTGCAGTCTTGGGTACTTGGATTGCCTTTTCCTTCTTCTCCAACTTGGAATTCTTAATTTTAGGCAGTAACAGAAATGGTTTAAATGCAGTAAAAGCTGTCATTTCACATGGTTTTAGCTATAGATAATGAAGACTTAATCCCACATGCCTGGACACTAAGCAATTCATGAACAGTGGAGTTTTCCCAAGATTGGGTTGGGGGTTTTCATTGGTGGCTTTGGAGCCTCTGAGGTGGTAGTCTTGTTTCATCCAGCCCTCCGTCTATATCTCAAGTATGCCGAGTATGGCTACTGGTCAGTGTTATGGTTCTATAAGGAAGAAGCAAGAGGCAGGAGTTGGGAGAGGTTCCTGTGTGTAGATGTACAGTAGTGGACATCTCAGCTCTCATGTGTTTTTCAAGTCCCTGCTAATTTTTCCTATGAAATTTCAGAGGCAGGGACAGTTTTGTGGTGATGATTCCCAGTCTGTGTGTGTTTTCAAGTGTGCACCTACATGTGTGTGGATGAACGTGTGTGCATATGAGTGCACATGTATGTGTAGACCAGACCTTAGGTATTGTTCCTCAGGGGATTTGGCTTGTTGTTACTATTATTTACTTTTTGGAGACAGAGTCTATCACTGACTAGGCTAGGTTGTCTGGCCAGCAAGCCCCAGGGATTCAGCTATCTCTGTCTTCCCAGCACTGGGATTACAAGCACATACCACTGTGCCTAGCTTTTTACGTAGGTTCGGAAGATTGAACTCAGATCCTTATTCATCTGTGACAAGTACTTTATACACTGATATTTCTCCCAAGCTCTGCTGTTACTAGTTTTTAACATGGGATTTTGTTGTTGTTATTGTTATTTTGTTTTGTTTTTGTTTTTTGAGGCAGTGTTTCTCTGTGTAACAGCTCTGGCTGTCCTGGAATTTGCTGAATTTAATGTTGAATTTTGGTGGTGGGGTTAGTTTCTAGTCTCAGTGGGAAAGATCCCAGATATTAACAATTGGCATTATCTTTCTGATTTAAGTTGACAAGTTTAACTTGTGTGTAAGAGAGAAGATAGCAACTCTTAGTGTCATTTGCATATTACATTTAACCAGAGGCCTTTAAGCTTAGGTGTGCAGTGTGTGTGTGTGTGTGTGTGTGTGTGTGTGTGTGTGTGTAAAAATGTGCACGCACAGCATGTGTGTGGAGGTCAGAAGGCAACCTTAGATGTTGGTCTTTACACTCCACCTTGAGACACAACATCTTTTTTCATACCTGTGTATGCCCAAGAACCTCTGAAGATTCTCCTGTCTGCACCTCTCATCTTGTTGTAGGAACACTAGGATTACAGATGTGCACTACTACACCTGGCTTTACATGAGCTCTGGGGATTTAAACTTAGGTCTTGATGCTTGCATAGCAAGTACTTTGCCCACTGAGCCATTTTCCTAGTCCTGATGTGGAGATTTCTTGTAAATGATATTTGCCTGTTAAGAACGTTGTTTGAGCTGGGCGGTGGTGGTGCATGCCTTTAATCCCAACACTCGGGAAGGAAGCAGCAGCAGGCAGATCTTAGTGAGTTTGAGGCCAGCCTGGTTTACAGAGTGAGATCCAGGACAGGCACCAAAAGTACACAGAGAAACCCTGTCTCGAAAAACAAAACAAAACAAAAAAAAAGGAACATTGTTTGAGAAGCTAGAGAGATGGCTCAGCAATTAAGAGCACTGGCTGTTCTCCTGAAGACCCAGGTTTGACTCTCAGCACCCACATGGTGGCTCACAAGTATCTGTAACTCCAGTTCCAGGGGATCCAATATCCTCTTCTGGCTCCATGAGCGCCAGGAGTAAAAAACTCATACCCATACAATTTAAAAAATTTCTAAATAGCATGGTTTGAGCCATAACATTCATTGTTGATCTTAAATGAAAGCCACCAATTAGGTAATATTGAAAATTGTAGAATTTCAAAATAGACATTCTTATCTAAGATAGAATTCTGGTGTGGGGTGGGGCGAGGTGGGGGACTGGAGTTGGTTAAATACTGGGCTTTTTTCATGCTATGAAATTTTCTATGAATGATCTGTATTCTACGATCAATAGGCTACGAATTGTGGATTTTGTTGTTTGTGACAGTCTCACTCTGTAGCCCATGCTGGCCTTCAGTTTGAAGCAGTCCCCTTGCCTCAGATTCCCAAGTCCTGGATTACAGGTGTGAGCTACCACACCCAGCAAAGAATTGTGTTATAAAACAGTTTTCTTCCATGTCCTTGAGAGACCACAATTCTAAGTATAAGACAATTTGAGATAAAGCTGGCAGACATTACACTCTTTCAGATATTTATTTCCAGTAAATTCAGTTGTTTGAATTTCTGACTAAATGGGGCTTAAATAGTAGATTTTCCATAGAGCTGTTTTTAAAATAGGAGCTCTGAACTGCCCAAATTAACTTTGGATGTGGTTCTAATTGAAGTTTTAAATAATCTTGCTGTGTAAGCTCCTTGATGGTTTTAAGCTGTCCTTTCCAATATAAAGTGAGGAAAGGATCTTGAATCAAATTCTATTTGTGCGCATGTAAGTTAAACTATGAGAGGGTCAGTCATAGGTCCTCAAATTACAGGAGTGAACAAAAGGGACAACACCAGGAAGCTGATGATACTTGAGTAGGTTGGCTCACAGATGAAGACCATGGGAACTAAGGAAGAGAATAGAAATCAAGTTGCCATAGTACAAACCACCAAGCCTTCAGCCATGTAAACAAAAGTGATAGTAATAGAAGGAAAAAAAACAGTTTAATGAGGGGCACAGGGATAGGTACTGGCTGTCTCAGCCACTTGAATGTTAGAAAGGGTTTGCAGCTTTGTTGTGGATAGAAGCAGATCTGTGGGGTTTATTCTCCCCAGATATTGACTAGTCATGCTAGTGACGCTGTGTCTTTAAAAAGCACTAAATCACATGCATGACACTGTTTAAGAAACTATACGTTTATTTTAGCCAGATAGCCAAGCAGACTGAGAATCAAAGTATGAATATCTTACTTCAGTTTCTAGGGACCAAGTAACTTGGGAGCACACTGCCTTCCCTTCAGTCTTCAGACTGACAGTAACTAGATTTTGACAGAACTGGAAAACTAAGTGCCTTTTAATTTTATACGTTTTCAGTGTTTTTTTTTTCTTTCCCATGGCAACAATTATCCATCTGGAGACTATAGATGCAAAGACAATAAAGATAAATCCTTTGACATGCAGCTATGGAGAATGACAATAGTTATCTTTATAATTCTATCCTTTAGTCACTTCTGTGTGTTTATATGGGAAAGAAAGTAACTAAGAACAATTTTCCATACCATTATGTCTGTGTGGGCTTTACCCCTCATAGATTTCTAGTAAACGGTTTATTTCCCTGTAGCTTATCTTTTCTTATGTGGTCATGTAGTAAATCCTAATGCAAAAATCAAGCATCAAGATTTGAGGTTGTGAAATGTTAATTATTTGGGACCCATGTGTAAATTTCAGACTGAGAATTTAACATGATGAATCAGAAGTTCCTTTTGTCCATTTATTGTAAAGATTCTGTTATAAAATAAAACATTTTCTTTTTCCTTAGCCTTCTCTGGATATTCAACCAATACCAAGTATGATCCACACCAGATTAAAGCAGAAATAGCAAGTCGTCGGGATAGGGTAAGTCAAACCAGGGTTTTCATAGCTGGAAGCACTCTATGTATTTTTATGTAGCAATACAATTCATTGTGTGATCATCAGTATGTCTAACATCAAGATATTGGTAAGATTTTTATTTCCCAAATTATATTGCATTTTGCTTTATTTTTCACTTATTTTGCAATAGCAGAAAAAATACTTTATTTTAAAGCTGTTGCTTATCAGAAAAAAAAAAGTAGCCAGCATCCATTGCATGTTTTATAGGATAGACTGTCCAACCATTTGGGAAGATGGCAAGGTGTCAAGGCCCAGTGTTGCCGGGCTGCTTCTCTGTGCCAATAGGATACCACTTTTTTTTTTTTTTAAGATTTATTTATTTATTATGTATACAGTGTTCTGCCTGCATGTGTCCTTGCAGGCCAGAAGAGGGCACCAGATCTCATTACATATGGTTATGAGCCACCATGTGGTTGCTAGGAATTGAACTCAGGACCTCTGGAAGAACAACCAGAGCTCTTAACCGCTGAGCCATCTCTCCAGCCCAGGATACCACTTTTGACCCTTGGTAGCTGTTGTTCTTCTTGGGTTGCTAGTCCCAAAAAGCCAGCTCCTATAGCAGTGCTTCATGAGGATTCTGATTCTTTCTTGGTGACACCTACAGTCATTAAATGACACCTTGTCTCATCCCTTTAGGCCCTTATCCACCTGGTTGTCCAAGAAAGAACCCATGTATTATTTTGTGACAAAGCTCAGGGAACATCTTAGTAATGATGCCTCCTCTTTTACTGATGTGCCATTCCATAAACTAGGCTGTGTATTTTTAGTTCTCAAGTTTAAGCACAGCAAAGAACACCACCTGGGGAGCTTTTTAAACTTGCAGGCTTGTAAGCCCATTCTCCTGTGGTTTGGTGGAGACATGGATTAGGTTCCAGAATCTCTGTTTAAGGAATCATATCAGGGAATTAAGGTTCAGGTAGTCAGAGGCTGCAAATGTCCTTGGTAACATCTATGAGGAGTAAGTACAAATGAAGATTACAAAATTTTACATTTGCTATGTGATATGTACATTGTTATCCTCAAAAAACAAGTACTGTTCCCCACTTGCATAGGACCAGTTAGGATTGGGGGCTTTAAAAAATTATTTGTTGGAGAATTTTATACATGTGTACAATGAAATATGACCATATCTACTACCCATTTCCTCCCTCTAGCAACCTCCATATCCCCCCAAAACATCACTTTCCCAACTTAGTGTCTTTTCCTTTTTTTGATAACCTAAGTCCAATTAGTGTTTGACCATATGTGTGTGGGTCTGATAGTGTCTCCTGGAGGATGGGAATTCTACCAGTGGCCACATTCTGAAAAGAAGATGATTTTTTTTCCTTCCCCATCACCTATTAACTGCTAAGAACTCCACAGAAAGGGAGCCTCTTCCACATCTGTGCTAGAATTTTGCCTGGCTTGATTTTGTTTAAGTCTTGAAGCAGGTAACCAGAGTTGCTGTGAGTTCACAAATGCATACCGTGCTATAGCCAGAAGACAGTTTTTCATAACACTCCACAGGATTGGGGACCTTTTTGTCTAAGCAAGGCAGTTTTCTCAGAGTAGTGGAGACTGGATGATCCATGCAGTTGAAAGCTAAGGAATAATTTGGATGACTATTGTAGAAATAATTTATCACTGCTTGGATTTAAAAAAAAAATTGTTTTTAGCTTTCCAGATTAAAACGAGAGCTGACCCAGATGAAGCAGGAGCTACAGTATAAAGAAAAGGGTGTGGAGACCCTACAAGAGTGAGTCACTTGCATATGTATATGGGAGCGTTTTCTTATGATTTCCCTTTTTGCTGATACATTTGGTACCTGGACATGTCATGTTCAAATGCCTCAAGAATTTAACTTTTTTGCTTTTATTTATGCTCATTATTTTCTGATCTCAAATATCAGAATCTTTCTTTTCCTTGAAGATACCTTATTCCTTCAAATGGAAATACTTGGGAAACAAAACCTTTCTTTTTATATTTATGAATGCCTTTTGGTAGCTGTACTGCTTAAGACACACATGATTATTTACCTTTAAATTCAGGATTTTATTAGTTTCTCTTAAAATTTTTAATTCTAAAATTAATTAAAATAAAATTACAGTTCCTCAGTATCACTAGTCACATTTGAAATTCTCAGTGGTCACATGTGAGTAATACATATTTTCTCTACCATGACAATAGCGATATTGTGGGCTATATGAATCTTGGTGTAGAGCATCCTGCAGAACAGAGAAGTTGTGCAGCATCCTTGACCTCTGCCCACTAGCTGTCAGTAGCATCCAACTTCTATTGTAATAACTTGTAATGTGTCCAGACATTGTCAAATGCCTACAGTTGAGAAGCACAGGACTAGTGACTACACATTGACCATCATAAGCTGTAGATTCCCATCATCACAAATAGTACTGCTGGACTTCCTCCCTTTTTTGCCCTTGCAGTTAGAACCGTATTCCTATAAAGTTTGAGGAGGAATTTCTTATAGTTAGTAAGCTGTATTAAATCAGCATATCAAGTGAACAAGAGTCAGTTTATAGATGGTGATGGTGTTGGCCTGAAAGAGTTTTCTTAAAGGAAATAGTGTAGACTTATTGCCTGAGAGATCTTTCAGAGCCTGGTTCCACTGGCTAAACTTGGCATGTGCTTCCTACTTTCTGTGCCTGTGTTTCTCTTCTTTACGTGACTGTCTTAGCCATTCTGCCCACTACAACAGAATACCATCAGGTGGGTGGCTTGACGAATAGTCTTTCATTTCATAATTCTGCATGAAGTCTGGAAGTCTGAGTCCTTTCCTAGAAATGACCCAGTTCCAGACTTGCAGATAGTCACCTTTACACTGGCTGAGAGAGGCTGTGTAAGTTTTAGTCTCCCTTCCTTTTCTTTCAAGGACATTTGTGGGTATACTCATGACCTTGTCTAACTCCCAGCCCCATCCAAGTACTTTCACATTAGAGCATAAGGCTTCAGCTGAAGAGTGGGGAAGGGGTATAAATATGCAGTTGATTAACAGCACTGATCAAATTCAGTTGCCCAGAGTGTGAAATTACCTGCCTAGTATTGAGTTAATCTTTGACAAAGGTAGGAGGTTACTGCATGGTTACTGTAGTATGTAAAGATGAACAACATAGCGTGTTTTGTATCCTGGATTCACATTCAGTAACATTGTAACAAATATGAGGGCAGTGCTGATCTTATGGAGAGTTAATAGATAAGTGTGTTTAACAAGTGTAATTACCTTAACCTTGTGTGAGTGGTATGATCTAGTCATATCATACTCTATTTTTGAACACTAAATTGAGATTGACTATTTTTCTTTTTTCACGTGTATGTGTTTGTGGTGTGTTTGTATATGCTTGTTTGAGTGTGGACCTGTATGTCATGCATTTGGAGGCCTGAGACTGACATCTGGGAGTCTTCATCACTTTCCACCTTACTCATTAAGATTGGGTTTCTCACTGTAACCCAGAACAACTGTCTCCACCTTCTGAGTGCTGGAGTTATGTTGTCACACCTACCTGACAATTATATGGGTTCTGGTGATCCAAATTCTGGTCTTCATGTTTGCTGCTTATTCAGCAAGTACTTGAATTTGTGAACCACTTATCCAGCTAGAGACTGACTTTTGTAGTCAGTTGGATTGGGTTGGCTCAGGGCTGCTTTATGTGTACCTTATATTAAGGTCATCTGGGTACCAGGGAAGATACAAAACAAAGGATTTGTTGGATTTTGCCTGGGGGAACTTGGCTTCTCTGGCCCTGACTCCCAGGAATGTTAAAAACATGGCAGTTTATTCAGAAACACAGGCATGCCCCCTGCAGGTGGATTTTGATAAACCCATCAGCATAATGCCATCTGAGCTCTTTTAAAGTCATTATCCCTCTTTGTTCTTTACTAGCACTAAACAGTCTATTTGTGTGGTCTGCCTCGGTTTTGATTCTGCAATCTGAAATTCTTTTAACTAGCACTAGCCAGTTAGCACAGCTGTTTTTGTTCTGCTTTTTAAAAGTTTTGTCTTAAGCAAATCAAGCCTCTTCTCCAATGCTCGCTGCTCTGTAGGAAGCTGCATTGTCACTGTGTGCTTCCTGGCTACTGGCTTTGTTGCTCATTTGGTCTACTTGATGCAGTGCTTCCCAGTGTATTGGTGCAGGCTCTTTATCTTCCCACCCCTTCCCCAATCATTGAGAGAGCCTCCAGGTCTCCCAACACTTTCTAGGATGCTTCCCTGTATGTTGTGATTATTCCGTTAAAAGGGATGAATAAAGAATAAAAGCAAATTAATAATTGGACTTGATAGGTTATCAAAAGTTGCTTGAACTATGTAGTTGAATAGGGTGTTGATTTCCTTCTTTCAGTGCCCTTTGCTACTAGTAACTTTACTCTGTGGTACAGGATATTCTAACATTTTAATGGTGGGCTTTTTATATGTTGGAAGCTTCAGTTCATTTCATTTTTTTACTTGCAAATGTTCTGAAGAAGGTTACTAGGATTCAGAAAGAATCTAAGGGTGTCCAGCAGCCCCCAAGCTCATAGGGGAGCCATTTTCTACACTTTTCCCTGATGGCTGTGGCTTTTGCAGGGGATTAATGAGCTTGGTGCCCAGTGCTTCTCCTGACCCATTGTGGATAGCCCATTTCCCAGTTTGAATACAAAGTTTGTAATATCTGGTTAAGACTGAATAATCTAGAACATAAAATATTCTGGGAACTGGAAAATGGACTTCCCTTTGATCTTGCTAGGAAGCAGTCCATCCATCTGTTGTACTTGTAAGTGGCTCAAGGATAGGAGGTAGCCTCTGTTTCTCCTGCTATGTAGTATGAACTAGCACAGGGAGAGGCTTCATGCCTATAGCTGACATGGAATATGAATTGGGATCCTAGAAGAGAGAGGTATGGTGTTTTTAGTTAGTTTCTGCTTGCCTTAGCAAGACTCCATGCTTGGGGGCAGTTATTGTAAACTTGTGTCTTTCCAAGGGGAGGCTTCTCTTGCCTGATAGAGCTCATAGGAATACCCACCCTTACCTGTCAAAAAGTAGATGGGGAGATTCTGGACCTAGTCTTGGTCCCGAGGGGCTTACCTTCATTTCTGCGTCCTACCAGTGGGCCTGGCTTCAAACACCTTTCAGGAAGGAGCTCCCCAGAGAGAGCCCTACTTGAATAGCATGTTATTGCTCTGTTGGAAACTGCATTATCACTGTGTTTACTGCATTCTATGATACAGCCTCAAGAAAAAGAGAAAACATGGACACTTACATCACTCTTAATATTCTTTGCAAGTGAAAAACAAGCTAGTACCTTGCCCTGAGTACCACTGACTATGAGATTTTTACATCCTAATTAATTTTCTGCTATTGAAGATTGGACACTTATGTTTGGATCAAATCAGTTGTGAATATTTATATTATTCATGGGGAAATTTTGAGAAAAAAAATGACCATCTCACACTCACCGTGAAATCAAGACTCTAAGTCCAGATAACAAATGAGCTGTTGTACATGAACACGATGCTTATGATTTTTGTTTTGTTTTGTTTTTAACACTAACACAGTTTAAGGCAGCAGCCTTAGGTTTTCCTTCAGAAATTGTCTGCTGTTCTTGCTTCCCAGAAACTTCAGAGCACCTCAACAGGAGTTTGGCTGCTTATACCATTTTAAACTTGACTTGTTTATCTTGGTGAATTTCCTGGCTAGCAAGGAAATCCAACATTATGCTTGAGTCCAAGGGAGTAGAAAAGAACCTTTTGTATTTTTTTTTAAATCCATGTATGTTGTAAATATTTGTGGAAGGGAACTGGCCTTGGATATATTCTCTGGATTAATGATGAAGTTTGTGTGTGTGTGTGTGTGTGTGTGTGTGTGTGTGTGTGTGTGTGTGTGTGTATGTGTATATGTGTGTGTATACATATATAGATATAGATATATAGAGAGATGATAGGGAAAGAGAATATAACAAAAGCCTCCTATAGCCCTCTCCCTATTTTAACCCCACAGAGACTAGTCTTGGCAAATATGTAGCCCTGTCTCATTCCCTAAGTTCTTATTGGAATAAATCCCCAAATCACATTTAATCGATAAATCTTTTTTTTTTTAAAGCTGTAGACCCCTTTGTGAACATAATCTGAGTCCTAGTATCTCACTTACTAGGCACCCATCGGCAAAGCTTTCCCTTTTCCCCATTCTATTTGGCTCCAGATTCTAATGAGGTTCACACAGTGCATTTTTTTTTTTTTTTTGGTATATCTGTTAAATCTCTTCATCTGTGATTCTTCTCCTTTTTGTTTTCCCAATAACTGATTTGCTCATGAAAAGAATGTGTGTGTTCTGTATAGTTTCCCTGATTTTAGATTTCAGTTCTTGACTTTCCAGATTTTCAGTGAGTTTTGGCTTTGGTGGCTTGCTATAGCCATGCATAATATTTCCCATAAGTTTCCTGTCTCCTAAAAGATACTTTAAAACCTGAAAGTTAGTTTCACTGGTCACAGGATAAATGCATTTGTCATATATTGGACATTGCCAAATTTTCCTACAGCAGCTACATCATTTTCTCTTCCTACCGCTGGACATGAACGTTTCTGTTTTCCAAGGCTTTACCAACAGAATGTGTTGACAAGCTGTGGTATTTTTGCCTCTCTCATTGGTGAATGAGAGGATCTAAGTATATTTTTCACTTGCATTTCTCTCATGGATCTCTTTAAAAGTCTTCAGAAAATAGAAACATTATTATCTTGAAAAATGTCTTAAGTGAGCCATTTCAGTGAAAGATCACTGGACTGTGTTGCCCACAAATTTATGAAACCTAACTTGAAAATTACCTTAATGCGACTCATTGCTAGTTTCCAGAGGCAAATAGAAGGATGTAGAAACTAAAGAATATTTCTGGAATGAACAAAACACAAGAATGTGGTGGGCACGCTCACAGGTATGGGCAGAATCACCTTGGTGGTCCCCTATTTGGAGATCTGAAATGAACCTTGTGCTAATTCTGAGCTGTCCTGACTGAGAAGCCCATCTAACATGGCTTTACCCTAAGTTTCTCCCATTTATCTGCCTAGCACTATAATGTCCCTGACACTGGTATGATGACCAGAATGCTGTCCTAATTCCCTTGTTACCACATCTGTTTTTTATGGTATGGTATTTCCATACATGGCACCCAATCCCTCTCACAGATTCTACTCTGATCACTCTAAGCTGAGCCACTATTGTGATTCATGATTCTTGTGAGTAACCACAGAAATTTCTTTTAAATGTCTCCTCACCTTATGACTCTCATGTGGCCTTCTCTCTCCTAGAATACAAACTCGATGTTTGATGAGTTAGCCTACTAGACCAACTTCATTTCACCCTAGTTTCATTTCCAGTCTTCCGTGCCAGCTCCCTTGACCACCCTGCTAGCTCTCGGCCTACCTGGGACACTTGCTTTTAGAACTAGTACTTAATACCTAAATTCATCCTTCTTTTCTGTGGGACTTTGGGGCAAGTGACATCTTACTTAGATCCTTGATGAACCATCCAATTGAAAGAGGCAAACTCTCAATTTCACGCTGACCCTGAAGTGGATTCATTTTGTTTAAAACCATGGATACTGCAATATTTTCATCTTATTGGCTATCTTCATGATTCAAGTGTGACACTTTGCCTTGGTTCCTACACCATCAAGAGGACTCAGACAATTTCTGGAACAGGAACAGCTCAACATAATAAATGGACCCTAGTCTGAGTCATGTGGGAGTGACTGATATCATGGTCTCTGCTAGCTGTCATGTCATTTACTTTGTTCTTAAATACTGGGACCCTCTGAGCTGCCAGGGTCTTAAGGAGAACTGTTAATTGGCCTTCTTGCCTTCTTATTAACTGATCAAGTATTTCCTTCTCCTCTACATTTTTGATTATATTTCATTTGAGCCCTGAGTTTTAAGAAGTCCTTTTACTTATGTCTGCTATTTACATTACCGAAAGGAGTGTCCACTAAGTGGTCCAACAACCAATTTCTCATAGGTCCATTTCTTCCACTCTGTGAGCTTCTCAGCCTTACTGTTGATTAAGGAACTCCCAGTTGAGGTAGGATGGATAGATTTACACCTATTTGTCTCCTTAAATAAGAGTGACTACACACTTCTAAGTATTTGATATCACACTGAGGCATTACTAGATAAGAAAGTCAGAACTTTCTGTCTGAGGATTTATTGGTCCACAAAAGAATGGAATTGTTTACAGCTAGAGTAGGGTTCCATTAACAGCACCCTACTAACCTGCATATAAGGTACAACTTGTGTAGCCCCCTTCTGGCAGTACCACTCATATAGTAGTAAGACACACAGAAATGGGGTGGAAACAAAAGGAACATTGTTTCCAGTGATAGGACAGACCTAGCATTGCACACAAGACCTGCTGTTGATAGCAAGCTGCCAAAAGCTTCCTGATGTGCATTCAAGACCCTTTCTAGAACTTTTCATTTAAAACCTAGTGACTGTAACAAAACTATTCTTTTGTGTTTTAATCTGTGGTATTAACATGAAATGACTCTAGAGGACTGGCAGCTCTTTTCTCAAAGATGAGGGTTTAAGGTGTTAGGCTTTTTCCTTCTTCTGCTAGTAAATTCTACCAGCATCCTCAATTAATCACCAAAAATGGAAATCTTAGGGCAATATGATATGAGTTTGATGATAAACATCTCTTCATGGGTTCCTTGCTCTATTCCTGGGGATTTCTGTTACAGGGTATCCCTGAAACAGGGTCTACCAGCTACTCTGGCAAATTATATTCATTCTCATTCTCATTCTCTCTCTCTCTCTCTCTCTCTCTCTCTCTCTCTCTCTCTCTCTCTCTCTCTCTCTGTTCGTGTGTGATGTGTGAATGTAGCATAGCACATGTTGTGAAGGTCAGAGATCAACTTCAGAGAGTTGATTCTTGCCTTCTACGTTGTTGAGACAGGGTTTCTTATTTCTAAGGTGTTGCATATCAAGGTCATCTGACCCATAAGCTTCCAGCCAGTTTTCCTGTCTCCACCTTGCACTACTACTACATTTGACTTTTTTGTGTAGATTCTTTGGTCCAAACTCAGATCATTAGACTTGTATGGTGAGTGCAATTACACTCTGAGCCATCTTGCTAGCCCCTAATCTTCATTCCGTTTCACTGTCTCATGGATACTTAGGTAGAGCTGTGGCCAGAGCCCAGGTCCAGGTCTTGAAGTCCATTTTTATTCTCTGAAGGCTTCTGCAATGCCCACTGCTGGACTCTTTTCCATGATATGGCTGCTATTCCTGTTGTACAATCTGGTGCTACAACAGGCTGCTGGCTCCACTACTAGGTTTTAACAGTGGCCAAGCTTTGGTGCTGCAACTGCTGAAAGCTGCAATGTAGCCACCACATTCAGGTCTGATAGAGTAGCAGGTGTGGGGCCGCAGCCTTCATTGTGAATCATAGCTGTACAGCTAGGGATACTTTATTGACACCCATTCCCAGGCACTTGGAAAATTACATTTAATATGGGCAAGTTTCCCTTTGCTCTATGAGGGTTGATTGCAGGCCTTGCTCTAGTTTTCATTCTGAAACAGCAGGAAGGCCTAGTAGGAGAGACAGTGGCCATTGATGGTTGGAGAGCAATTGGACTTCCCTGGCTTTAGGATTTTGTTTGAAGATGACCTTCTTCTTTTCTATAGATCTCATCAGCCTACAGAGGTTTTGGTTCATGACATTAACAACAATATATGATAAAGCCTTTCATCAGAAGATTAGTACAGAACATATTATTTAAATAAGGCCTACAAGAAACATTTGGTGACTTTTTGGGCAGTTAGTGGTTTAAAATGTACAGCCCTTGAATTTTCCTTTGTGTTAGAGACTAGTGGCTCCTTCTAGAGTATGTAAAGTGGAAACATACATGGGATGCCCCTGCTTTATGTTTAACTGCATTGTGGGTCTTAATGCTGAGATGAATAGCTCTCAAGGGAATTTTTTTTCTGGTGTTGGTGATTGAACTCATGTCTTCACACATTTTATCCATGCTAGCCATGAGATACCCTCCAGCTCTAGGTGAACAGCTGGACCTAACTGCCAGCCTGTGCTCTTGAACTGGACATGAGCTAAAAAGAATCTCATCATTATTTGAGGGTAATGCTTTGTCCTTCAGTAATTTCATACCAAAAGCATTCTCTATCATAGAATTCTTTCTACTGTCAACTCCTGGATCTTTACATGTATAGAGGCCATGGACTTCACTTTAATTCGAATTACTATATGGTCAGTGAATGATAATTAGTGTAAGAAGAGGCTCCTCTAACCTTGTGGGAGCTAGTTGGGTAAACAAAATTCTCAGTCCTACCTGTAGGCATTCAGGAACAGCAGGGAACCAGGAGTTGATATTTGTTCTGGTGATTCTCTAATCTGTTTCCAGTCACCCTTTTCATCACATCATTTAGTTTAGCAACTAAATGTGAACAACTTCAGTCCATGATATTGATTATTTTTGTGAAACTATGATCAGTAATATAAGTATACAGTAGAAAATTTTGTGACTGTCACACTCAAATTACATGTCAGCATACTTGTAGTGAGTGAGAAAACCAGATATTCTGGCAGAAGGGGGACTGCTTTTGAGGACAAAAGAATTTAAAGAATATACAAGCGGTTTATATGCTGGATGCTGCCATTTTTGCTATTGACTTTCATTTTTTTTTTTAAGCATCCACCAAATAGCTAGTTGATACTATGCTGGGGAAATACACATGCATGTGCACAGACACACAGTCATTCACATATGTACATTTTGTTTTGTTTTGTTTTAAGACAGAATCTTCCTGTGTAGCTTAGTCTGGCCTCAAACTTATGATCCTCCTGCATCCACTGCTGACTACCGGCCTGCATACCACATTCAGCAGAACTTTTCATGTATTTATTTATTTATTTTAATTTTTTTATTTTTGTTTTTTTGGGTTTTTTTTTTTTTTTTGAGACAA
This sequence comes from Onychomys torridus, assembly GCF_903995425.1. NCBI lineage: Eukaryota > Metazoa > Chordata > Mammalia > Rodentia > Cricetidae > Onychomys > Onychomys torridus. Next base: position 53,891,167 of record NC_050466.1, read on the forward strand.
GATTTCTCTGTGAAACAGTCCTGGATGTCCTGGAACTCACTCCGTAGACCAGACTGGCCTTGAACTCACAAGATCCACCTGGCTGTGTCTCTCAAGTGCTGGGATTAAAGGCGTGCGCCACCACCGCCCGGCCTTTTCATATTTTATTACTAAAGTTCATGACAACTATTAAGGTGCTATGGAGTTAAAACTAATTGCCTCAATCATTTGGATAAGGTGTTGTGAAGGAGCCTGAGTAGGGGTCTGTTAAGAACAAAAAACAATACCTACAGGCCAAACTTCAGTTCATGCTCATGTAATTTGACTTTTAGCATAGAACACTTTAGTTAAAAAATACATGCAACTAATTAAAATAATGTATAACTAAAGAATTTTGCTTTATAGAAATTTACATTTGAGAAACTTATAGGGTGTACCTGACCATTATGAGATTGTGCCTGTGGTTTCAGGCTGTGATTGGTTTGGAGTTGTCATCATGCAGTATGTGGTATCCCGTGGCTTATTTGTATCTGTTGTCTTAGGGAAAAGACTTAGTCTCCATCTTCATAAATGTCCATAGTAGTTGGTGGCTATCACAGAAATACTGGCTGGTTCTATTGCCGTGTTCCAACTCAGTTTCTTGCTTCTGTATTTGCCCTTCTGTTCCAAGGATGCCAGTAGGTCAGGTCAACTCTGGTGCAGAGCTTTGCTTTCTGTTGTTACACATATGACAAGGAATTTATTAATAATAATAAAATAGTAAAGTTGTCAACTTAATACCTTTTCTCCAATGAGTAAGAAGTTTCATTATCCTGATAATCATCATTTTTACAAACATTACATTCTAGGACTTCTGCCAGGTGAGTCCTTTCCTTACATATTCTCCTGAAATCTTACGCCTGTCCTGTGGGAATAGTGTTGTTAGTATTTCCATTTGAGACACAATGAAGTAGATCAAAAGATATGGATGATTTGCCTAGGGTCCCACAGCTAATGAATGAGTGGTGGAGCTGGAATTCTACTCCTACTCACAGAATACTAGATTTGTGTAGTGGAAAACCAGGCAGTTTGGGCTCACAATGATGATCCAGATCTTCAGGATAACCTGTGAGGGAAATTATTAGGTTCCGAACCTGTGTAATGGTGGGCCTGGAACCTATTGAATAAGGTAGCTGCTTTCCAGGGAAGGAATTCATTCTACATCTGGACCAATTTCTCCATTTCCTTAGCCTTGTAGGCTTCCCAGGCTTGAGACTTAGGAATGGGAGACATGACAGAGGACATGCTCCCAAGACTGCCTGCTATTGGAAGCTGAAGCTGAAGCCGAGTCTGGTTGTTTTGTGTTCTGTATCTACTACTACTAGCCAGGCTTATATGTGCATAGGTTGACTGAGTGGATGAACAGAAAGAAGCAGGAGAGAGAGGGAGGGAGGGAGGGAGGGAGGGAGGGAGGGAGGGAGGGAGAGAGAGAGAGAGAGAGAGAGAGAGAGAGAGAGAGAGAGAGAGAGAGAAAGAGAAAGAGAAGGAAGAAGAGGGAAGGAAGGAAGTTTTGCTGGATGGATGTTTGTACTGAAGCAAAGTATCAAGGAGGTAGATAGGATAAGTGATAGAGAGTGATAAGTGATAACATGAATGAAATGAATGAATAGAGAAGGCGTACGTTTCCAGTTTTTGAGCGCTGAGGATATAGTGCAGTGGTAGAATGCTGCCTAGCCTGGACAAGGTCCTGGGTTCAATTCCCAGTACCACAAAATGAGGTTCCAATTTTTGTTAAGTATATTATTGGAACATACTACTTCTTGCTGTTTTCCATATACTCTCCTGGCATACAAATCTCACCCATAAGTTTATTTAATAAACATATTTAACCACTGACTTTAATAATGCTGAGAATAAATGAAAAACTTTGGTTATTTGCCCCAAGAGGGAATATACAATCTCATGTATTAGTCAAGCCTACTGCTTGGTAGAGGATATGGGCCTCCTCTCCTACACAGGATGCTCCTGAAGCAAAGGTAGATATCCATCAACCAGGTCTCAGTTCTTCATATTTGCCACAAGGATGGAAGGTTTCATGGAGTCTTTGCTGTTTTGTGCCCAAACTCTGCTTTTAACTGTTTTCCACCTTTCTATGATACTTTTGAATATATATTGTTTTAAATATTGGAATGTTTGAATATTTATTGTTTAAAAGGATATTATAATCTCATGTGGAATGACTCTAATTTCTTATTTGTAAACAGGATTGACCGGAAGATGTCAAGTTCTCACACCAACTACAAACTGGATGAGGCTCAGGCTATAATGAGTGAACTCCGTACTATTAAGAAAGCCATTTGTACAGGCGAGAAGGAGCGGCGGGACCTGATGCAGGTAAAGCCAAGGCTGCCTCTTGAAAACTCTGCCTGCTGACCTTTCATTTATTTATTACATTTTTATATTATTATATACACAATTTATGAATGCTATATATGTGTATTTTGAGCATATGCACACCATGTTGAAGTAAGCATATTAATTCTGCCTGATCTCTTCCATCTTAAATAAACTCAGGATGACTGGCCCCTTCGAAAACACCTTCGTTTCACTTCTGCCTGAGTTCTGTTGCACTTGTATATTCTGGTTCTGGTGTCTTCAGCAATGCCAGAAGTGATTAAGTACCAAAGCCTAAAGAAATAGTAAACAATCTTACTTCTCTCGAATGTCCACACAAACAAGATTCATGTGCCAGAATTCATACTTACTGTAACTTTTAGCATGTTAACATCCACAGATTACTTTTTCCCATTTAGCACAGTGGATGAAAAAATCAGGTTATAAAAGTGTGGTCTGAGAGATGCTTTATCTCTGGTTTATCTCTAAAAAATCTGAGGTGGCATGCATGTTTGTCAGACCCAGTAACTATTTGGGCATTTGGGATAGCAATGTGTTTTGTTTTAATTAAGAAACACAAAACTTAAAAGAGCAAGAACGATGGTGCCATAACTATTCTCTATTTTATGTGTATGCTACCAGAAGGATTTAGTTTCTCTTTACTTAAATGACTAACAGTTTTCTCTAAAGTATGTGCATTGAAAAAGATGCTTTTGTTAAAAAAAAAAATCTAATGATAATGGAGATGGAACATCGCTCTAGTCTTAGGCTGTAGACCTCCTTGAACCAGAAAGAAACAGCTGCTTCTAAAGGAAGGAAACTATGCTGTCTCCACTCACAGAACTTGTTTTACTCTTTTCCAGAGCCTGGCCAAGCTTACTGACAGCTTCAAGAATAGTTGCTCCATTATGGACACTCTACAAGATTTCTCTCACAGCACAGGCACACTTGGTGACTCTGGTGTCCCTCAGCAGTTTTGTGATGCTGGCTCTCAGACTGATACTATAGGGGAGGTATGCTCATCCAGGACAGAGACATGAACATTCCCAAAGAGGAGTCACTGGCTTTGGTGGTGTTGTCACCCATTTGAACTACCTTTTAATTTCTACCTCAAAGATATTTTGGGCTTTGTGTCAATAAATTTGAAAGGAAAATCACATTTCTCACATTTAGCTGTAATGTTGCATTTTGAATGCATATTGTCTTGTGATTAAGTGTCTTAAAAATGGCAGCCGCCAGCATTAAACTTAAGTGTTTTCTTGAAATATCCATGACATTTCAGAGTGTGGCTTAGCAAATGATTTCTGCAAAGGATCAGGTAGTAAATATCTCAGGCTTTGAAAGCCTAGGTAGTCATTTCCTTAACTGGTCACCTGTCATTATAATGCAAAAAGGTGTTCTGGATGATACCTAAGAGAATAGGCTTATTGGTTGCCATTAAAACTTTATTTCCTAAACAAAAAACAGGCGGTGGACTGGACCTGGTTCCAGGATCAGATTGCTGATCTCTGGTTTAGGCTGTGATTTCCAAAGGTTTTGTGGCGCTGTCACTTAGGGTTATACTTTGTTGCCATTTCTTATTCTCCTAAGACACTGTCAGGAAATTGATTTTCTTTGAGACTTGGAACAATGAATGTAATGAATGAATTGTAATGAAGTTTGAAATTAATTTGCAACCAAATGAGAGCAGTTTGGAGGACTTCTTTTCCTTATGGGCTATTAAGTAAAGATAAAACATTAGTGGGAAACATGGTACTTCTCCCATTAAATAAAGGAAAACTTAAGAGAGAGGGGGTAAAACAATTTGTGAGAACGTCTGGGTTTTAGTTATTAGTAATGCTTTGAAAGTTTGAAAAATAGTGCCTTTCTGGGGGAAGTATAGTATAAATGATGAATTGTTTTGTTTTAGGTGTTCTGGAAATAATATTTTCAATTTTTGTCTTCATTATTGATGAAAGTATATTTAGACATTTTTGAAAAAGGATCTTTTATTTAAAGAACATGGTTAACACTGTAATATACAGGAAAAATCTGTGAGCCGAAACACTTGTCATTTTGCCCAGAGATTTTTGGAGTGAAGACTCATTTTTTCTTCTTATCCTAAAGTTGATTTAGGATTTATAGCTCTTAATTAGTTTGAGAGAAACAGATAAGATCAAAGCTCTCTAGTGATTTCAATAAGCCATTCTAAAAATGTCAGTTTGGGAGTAGTGGCTGGTTCTGCCATTCCAGCTGTAAATTGTCATGGCTTATAAGCCCCTGAAAGTTACTGGGTTGGCCCTGGGTTGGCAGCTTTACAGCTGTTATCTTGGTTTAACTAGTTTTTTGTTTTGTGTGGATTTTGTTACCTTCTATATAATTGGCATGAAAATATTTAAGCCTAACTACTGATAGTATTGTGAGCATTTAAAGCGTAACTTGTAGGTGATACTCCCCAGTCTAGACCTTGCCTTGTTTCCTTTTATCTTCATTTCCTTTTTTATGCCTTGAGCCTTAGAAAGTATCCTCTAGCACCTTCTTTAGGAAACTAGTGTATCTAATTTAGACTTTGGGATTTCTAAGTAGAATGTCTACTTTTCTCACTATGTCCATGTGGGATTGGTTCTCAAACACCATGAGACACCAGAATCCACAAATGATTATGTCCCATATGTCAGATGGCATGCTATTTGCACAGACCCCCACATACTTCCTCCTGTTCACTTCAGATCATCTCTAGGTAGTTATAATACCTGATGTTATGTGGGTAGTTATTATACTCTTACAGTTTAAGAACAATGACAGGAGAAAAATGTCTGTTCATATTCAGTACAGATGCAACCATTGTAGACTTAACTACATTTTTTAATCCATGGTTGGTTGAATCTACAGTGTGGAACTCACAAATATGGAGGGTTGGCCATATTTGTATTAAATGAGGAATTGGAGAATCTACAGTGCAAAGTAAGGGTAAATGTTTTGCCTTTGTGTCAGCTTACAGTAAGTAATTGCCTGTTAATTGAAATATAATTCATTTTTGTTATTTGCAGTGATTCAGTAGATGAGTGTGTTTGTATGTGTGTGTGTGAGTGTGTGTGTGTGTTTGTGTGTGTGTGTGTGTGTATCCATTGTTTTAAAAACAAAAATAATGCCAGTTTTCGGAAGCAGAAGTTCCCACAGCCTGCCTCTCAGCCCTCACCAGCCAGGGGTGGCAGCAGAGTATTACTTCTAGTGCTCCTTCTAGGCCTTTGAAAAATACATTGTAAATAATATTCTTAGGTTTTTTTCCCAAAAGTTAAATGAATTTTCTGCTTTGAAGACATGTTTTTAATATTCTTTTTCTTCCTTTTTTGTTCCTTGTGTTCTGGAAAGTTTCTCTTTGATGACAAAACAAGACTTGTAGGCCGTGTCAGACTTAACTGGCAGTATGAAGAAGCCCGCAAAAGGTAAGAAGCACACTTTTACAGTCTGGCCTTCTGCTTGCTTGCTTGCTTTCTTCTGCGGAAAAAGACTGAACATGTTTGTAGTGCCTGAGAGCCCATATTTTACTAGGAAGCAATGAATGAAATAGAGAAGAAAGGTCCCTTATTCTTTATATCTTCATAATACACCTGGTGAACTTTCAAGTGCTTAAAATGTGAAATTCTTAGTATTTAAAGTTAAGATGATGTGAATCCATAAGAGACTACTGCAACTTTCTCTGTTATACCAGATACTTGGGAATCCTTTCCTGCCCTTCCTCTCATCCTACCTACAGATAGCATCCATTCATCAGGCCAGTGGAAGCAAACTGTTTTGTCTTTCACACACATTAGCATTAATCACTTAAATTGATACAGAAGCCTATCCATCTTACCATCAAAAGTAGCTTGGTTAACAGGTGATAACAATTTCTATTAGAGTTCATTTGTTGGAGACAAGTGGCATCATTTGGGTTGACCTATATTGTAGCTTACCTGCCTTCTCCAAACAACGTTTATCACAGTCTGTGTCTTGGGTTTGTCTTTCCTCACTCCATCCCTTCCTCCAGTATTCACCATAAAACATTGGTCATATCCTTTCACAGAGCAATATTTTTGCCTCTGTGGTTTTAGTGTGTTGCCTCTCTCCTCAGGTGCTTAGGTTCTCAATTTTCAATATTTACATGGTTTATACCCCCTTTATTTAGAGACAGTGTCTCTATTGTGCCTTATAGAACTAGAGTTTGAAAACCAAATCATTTTAAAATATGTGTTTCAGAAAATCATGCAACATAGATTTGAATTTTTGTTTCACTTTTATATTCCATGCTGAGAATATAACCCAGAGCATCAAGTATGTTGAGCAGGTGGCCTAGCACTGAGCTATATCCCAGCAGCTTTTTGTTGTTGTTGTTGTTGTTTTTGTTTTTCAACACAGGGTTTCTCTATGTAGCTTTGTACCTTTCCTGGAACTCGCTTTGGAGACCAGGCTGGCCTTGAACTTACAAAGATTTGCCTGCCTCTGCCTCCCATGTGCTGGGATTACAGGCGTGTGCCACCACCGCCCAGTACAGGTGCTTTTTTATTTTGTATTTTCATACGGCGTCTCCCTAAGTTGGCTGGGCTGCCCTTGAACTCATGCTAGCCCAGGCAGGCCTTGAACCTGTGATCTTCTTGTGTCAGCCTTCTGAGGAGCTAGGATGATAGGCCTGTACACAAGGCCCAGATTGAAGAATAAAACATTCTATTTCGTTATGGATTACATATTGTCTTAATATCTTGGTGGGGGGGGAGAGCAGAATACTAGGCAGAGTGAGGGACTCCTTAGAAGCTTGACACTTGTACCAGTGTTCATTGAGATCTTGAAAATCACCTTTATGAAACTGTAACATTAATAGAAAAGCAAACCATCTGATTTCCTGCTGCAGCAGTAGCCTAAACCAAAACCTATTTCTTTTTACTGGGAAGCATCACACCAGCTCTCCCAGGACTTTTCAGGGTGGACTTGTGTTTGGCATTGAATTTCCTAAGTTCATTGGCTAGTCCTGGTTACCTCCCTGGTCATATGCTTCATTTTGTATGCATTCTTTTATGATAGCTTTGGGTGCTTGTGGGGGCGATTGTTTCTTCTGACCAAGTCCTCTGCTCTTTAGTGCCTGTTTCGAAGTAGAACAGCCAAGTGTGGGTGCTGGAATTTGCTGTGCTGTATTAAACACAGAAAATAGATTATTGCTACACTTACAACCATAATTGTTACATGTTGTTGTGACATTTACCAAATATAGCAAGTGAGTTCTTTGTTCTAGAAGTGGTCAGTATGTACAAAGTCACCTTTTAGATGTCAAAGTAAGACATTTGGGCAAAAAATTGAGGATTTAAGATTATTCAGTGGGTAGACACTGTATTTCATCATTACTTTTGCATCAAGGTATTCTTTCACAGTTGCTAGAACCCTGTTTATATTTACTGTAACTACTTAGAAGAATCTAGGCCCCAGCACTTCTACCTTAGCAGCATATTAGAGGCTTCTCAGAAATGAAAATAAACAGGATTCTGTAGGTATGATGAGTTTAAGCATCTCAAGATGGGGAGATATGCTCCTAAATGATCTGAGGATGCCCACTTCCAACCCAGGATCCTGTGAGAAAGACTCAGGAAGGTCAGAGTGAGAGAAGCCATGGTGGGGATCAATAGAGTCCAGCTACACACTGGAAGAGGCAACGAGATGTATTCTTTCTTAGAGGTTCTAGAAGGAACATAGCTCTGCTGACCTGTGGAACTATAGTCAGATAGCAGTGTTGTTTTAAGCCATTACAGTTGTGGTCAGGTTTGTTGTTGTTGTTTGTTTTGGTTTTTGTTTTTGTATTTTGTACCAGTAAATCCAATACTTAAATTCAGTCCATTGGATGTTGCTTGCTAACATTGATAAAAAGCAAGTCTTTTTACTTAGTCTTCTGATTCATGCTAATAATTTCCAGAATTTCTCTTACAGATACTGTCAGACATCATGTTTTACCACCTGTCTGGGCATCTCTTAGCTTAATCAAGTTCACACATACAAAGTAACCATTATACATACATATCCACTACAGAATCAGTTGTGTTTTGCCAGTTCTAAAAGGGGGAGGAAGTGATGCTTTTATACATTTTGAAGAAGTCTTTCTTGAGTGTCTAGAATTGAGGTTGTTTTAAATAAACACAAGGTTATCAAAACTGTGGAATTCTGGACCAAGAAGTGTTTTATGTGTACTCAGATTTAAAGGAAGTCCGTAGGAGTGGAACTTATAATTCTGGAGAATTATCTGACCAGACTACCACTGTCAAGATTAACCTGTTTAATATTTCAACTCTGGGTTGAAATGTCCCAAGAGGGCTGGGCTGCTTTTATTTTTCCCACCTGTAATGACTCTTTGGTTTCCCAAGGCAGTCCTTATGAGAGGAATATTTTCACATGTCTGGCTTAAAATTTTTGGAATTTTTTTTGAAATTGAAAGAACAAATCTTCTTCTTCTTCTTTTTTTGGTTTTTCGAGACAGGGTTTCTCTGTAGCTTTGGAGACTGTCCTGGACTAGCTCTGTAGACCAGGCTAGCCTCGAACTCACAGAGATCCACTTGCCTCTGCCTCCTGAGTGCTGGGATTATAGGCGTGCGCCACCACCGCCCGGCGAAAGAAGAAATCTTCTTGAAGCAATCCTGATGATGCAGATGGCTCCATATTTTTAACCTAAGAGCACTTGGTCCAGAGCTTTGCACAATTTGTAGCCATTTCCATGGAAACATTTGGCTCAGATAGGAACAAAACATATGGTGCATTCAGTTCCTGTGTCTTCAGTATTGTTGTCAGGACTGGTTCTGGTGTTCGTTGGTTGTCGGGATTCAGTGGTACTGTGATTTCAGTTGAATTTGATTAGTCACTTGGATTTACCCCTTCTTTTCTCAAGTGGGTTTGTAAATGAGCTTTGACAAGTAAATAAAAGTGTTTGCTATCGTGGTTCCATCTTTTCCATTTGGGTGAAGATAAGGAGTTGAAGACTTGCTGCTTTTCATTTTGGAAAGTTTCTCCCTAAATGTCTGTTCTTCGCAAGGGGAGAAAATGTTAGAAAGTGTAGCTGAGGGACATGGTAGACAGTAGTATATTGACAGATACTTCTTGTACTATGTGTTCTAAATGGAGACTTCCTGAAATTCCCAGGTAGTAGAATCCACACTGACCTGTCAGTATTCATTCATTCAGCTGGAGATGTTGTCATGGATCCAATTATATCTCAGCTGAGATTTTCTTTGACCTTTCTTTCATAAAATGTAAACATTCACAAAAAGAAAACTGAATGAAAGTGTATGAGATGCCAGATCTGTGCCTGGAATTGAAATCTGAAGATACAAGTTTCTAAGTTGGCACCATGACAGTAGGATCTGTCGTTTCTTGTCACCATCAAATGGAGTGACAGGTTTCCTGAAATTCTGTTTGCTATTCCAGAAAGCCACAGGATTTTAGAAACATGGGAAATTACACAACAGATTGAAAATTTTAGGTGGAATTTGGGATAATTCTTGATGTGCTTCAAATGTTTTTAATATTAAAAGTACATTATTCCTAGAAAATTCAAACAATTAAAGATTTCCCCACAAACTGTGAAAATCTGAGTAGTTTCTGCAGCCTAAACACAGGTTACTATTCATGGTTTAACATGCCTTGGTTGTGACAGAAAAAAACATATGGTCAGATATCAGAACTGAATAGTTCATATTTTATTTCTGTGTTAGATCTGCTCAGGGAACAGAATTTAGAAATCACGTAATAAATGTGAAAACTGAAGTGAAATTTTGCTTTTGTTTCTTCACTCAAGGTATAGGGAAACATATCTTTTAAAGTTCTTAAAGGCATTTGTGAAAGATTGTATGTAGGCCATAAGATGTTTTACCTATCAAAAAGAAAAAGAAAGATCAATAAAGTATATAATGGATTTGTACAAAAAATTAAGGAAGAAAATCCCTTCCCAATTTTATATAGCTTTTAGGGCTCTTTAAAAATGAACTTGGGAAAGGTTTTGTTTGTTTGTTTTTCTGGAAACCTTCATCAAGCACTTAATTTTGAACTAATACTTTAAAGAAAAGCCTTTCTGGAAATTGCTTTTCCTATAACACTCAGAATTGAAATGATGGCCCTCCCATGAATGGGCCTTCAAGCAGTAGATCAGCTTCTGGCATGGATATGTATTTTGCCTCAGGCAGGAAATCTGCTTCCTCATGGAAACCTCCAGTTGTTAGGATACTCCTTGCCTATGGCTCTGTTCCAGGACCTTAGCCCAACAGACAAGGCATGATACTGAAAGTCCAGGTAACTGTGCTAGTGGTCAGTTGTTGGGGGAATCCTTCCTTCTAGTGCTTTGAGCTTCTAGAAGAGACAGACCACAGGCAGGTGTGCCTCTTTTGGCTAAAGGGGGCTCAAAAGTCCACATTGAGAGTGAGGTCACAAAGAAGGGTATTGCCTTTTCCAACATGTCAATATTCTAGATTCTGAGGTAGCTTGAAAAGCAGCCTACAAGCATCTTCATTGTTGTGAACTTGGAATTAACAAAGCAGTGTGCTTAAGCATGGAAATGCTTGCCTAGTTTTCAGCATGACCCAAACAACTTTTCCAGATGGGTTGCAAGAAATCATGCTCATCCGGACCTTGTTTCTGCTGGAGAAGTTGGCCCTTCCTAGCACATATTTTTCCTGTAAGCTATGAAAAGTTATAGTACATGGTTTAACTTTGGCTGTTTTACTGGTTCATTATGCTTAAGGTGAGCAGGCTGAAAATTTCCCTCTATGTCTCCTCCCTCTAGTAATTAAACCTTTCTGCTCATTGATTTTTCTAGATAGTGTGAATCCCTTGAGATTTCCTGAGAAGGATAGAATTATCGGGAAATGGGTCTTTTGTCACCCTCAGCAAGTTGAATCCTTGTAGATACCAGCTAACATAGAGCTGCCAGTCTCAATGGAGTCTTCATCTCTTTGTATTTAAACCATAGGAAATTCAGAATGCTCTGGTGGGATGGCATATAGCTTAGTAATAAGTGTTTACTAAGCATGTATGCTGTCCAGGAGATGGCTCCAGTAACACAAACACACACACACACACACACACACACACACACACACACACACACACAGAGAGAGAGAGAGAGAGAGAGAGAGAGAGAGAGAGAGAGAGAGAGAGAGAGGAAGAGGGAGAGAGAGACAGAGACAGAGGGGGGAGAGAGGGGGAGGGAGAGGGAGGAAAGGAGAGAGAGATAGACACATACACATAGGACAAAAGTCACTCTAAGAACTCAAAAGGAGTGCTTTTGAGAATGTGTCTGTTTGTGTCATAAGTGTGACAGATGTAGATAGTTTTAGCTTAGCTTAAATAGGCTTTCCTAAGAATAAAAATCTGCTGTGAGGACATAGCCAGATTTTCTCATGTTGCCAAGTCTTATATATTTATTTATTTTTTACCTTTGTCTTAGGTTATAGTAGATTGATCTAGAAATTTTACTGGTTATAATGTCTAATTTGCCACTGGATTATTTATGGTTCTGCTCAGAGTCTGTTTTGTTTGGGCTTCAGTTATATATTACTGCCATAAATTTCTAATTCCACTAATTAGACATAGGTGGATACTTAAGCCCTGCTTAGTTGCCTCTGACATTACTTTTTTCCAGTGACATGATTTGGCCTCGTTTTCTAGTACATTTTCAGGATATTAGTTTTAAGTTAGAAAACAACTTATCTAATAAAGCTACTTATGCACAAGTAGATTTTTTTTTTTTTTACCTTCTGGAGAACTGGGCTCGAGTAAAATGCATAAATGTAAGCTTTAGCCTGCAGACCCTTTTCTTTCTGTGACCATAGGTTTTAGGTTGGTTCTGTACCTGGAGAGGAGTTCTGTCCAATTCTCCAGCCCTCCCAAGTCCCTGTGCACATATCTAGATCAGACAGAGCCTCATTTGGCACAGGGCTGGGCCACAGTTTATTTAATGCATGTGATAACTCCAGTCAATTGATGGCATCTAAGTGGAGCTCAGGTTTGAGAAAGATTCTGAGGACTGGACCCAGCAGGCAAGAAGCCAGACAACAGTTAATGCCATGTGTCCTGGGCACAGGAAGTAGGCAGTCTCGTGTGTGCTCCTGCCCTGCCTCTGCCATTCCCATTTTAGTGAAGAACAACATCCTGTGTAACTCCCTAAAGGTCAGTTAGCACCTTCCAGACTGGGCAGAGTTGCAGAGGAGGAAGCTCTGAGAGTCCTGGCTGTTCGACTTGAGTAAGCAGCAGAAGAGCCTAGAGGCCTTGCCAAGACCCCAACCTCATGGCATAGGAGTCAGTAGATCTGGGATTGGGCCTCATGGTTGCCTTTCTAACCTCTCCCAGGTGATCCTGAGGTGCTAGTCCTGAGGCTCCACTTTTTTATAATCACTGCCTTAAGGCTGTGTGGTGCCTGACACTTACATGTTCTCACAGATTTCTGTCATCTCATTGAAGTCTTTGGATTTTGTGTTTTAGGCATGAGTGCCAAACTTCGTACTCCACAGTACTGGATTCATTGTTGGGTCTGGCATTCCTAGTTTTTTTTTTTTTTTTAAAGAACCCTTATCTAAAACATACTGCTCACACTTTTAAGTATGTTTTCAAAACATGAGCAATGTCTATTTTATTTAATCTGAATTCAACACCACTTCAAGGCATGAGAGATGAAATATGTTTGCCAGGCAAGCACTTGGAAATTTAGGGCCAGGGAAGGGTTCAAGCACTCAGCTTTTGTCAAGTATTTGCCCCTCCTTAAGGCACTTTTCCATCCCACCTGGCCAAGGGCTCTGGGGCAGGAAGGAACAGATGTGGAGCCTATGGCCCCAGAGCTGTTCTTTTCTGAAACATTCCTGATGGATGCATTTTCCTCCTGTTATTTTCCCAATGTGTCTGTTAGTGCTTACCCCTGAACAAGGGGACAGAAAGGCAGAGGCATCTCTTGGATGAAAGTTTAGATACTTATGGTGGTGGGAAAAGGAGGCAGGAGCAGCTTTCTTCTTCTCTGGGATGACATTGAGTAGGAAACAGAGTGTGGACATGTTGAGGATTGTTACACTTTTTGTCAATTCTTTGAAAGAAGTACAATGTAATTATTGTCACCTCACAGCTCAGATGAGGAGCAATTACAAAGGACTTCTGCAGTGCTTTCATGACCCCTCATTTCCAAATGCTATTAAGTTGAAGGTTGGAGCAATTATCTCATCATTTCTTTAACCAACTGAGCTTATGGAGTCAGCAATGGTGAAGTAAATGTGTCCACATCAGGTTTTCTGTTCATTCCTATCTCTTCCTGCCCCTGTCTGTCTCAGAGTCTCCAATATTCAGCAGCAGCTGGCTCAGCTGGCTAACGAGTCATGGCCAGGCATGGCCGAGGCCGACAGAGACCGGCTGCAACTCATCAAAGAAAAGGAGGCCCTGTTGCAGGAGCTGCAGCTCATTATTCAGCAGCCGAGGTCGGCAGAAGATGTGGCCCGGCTGGAAGAAGAAAGGAGGCGCCTGGAGGAGGAGATCCAACGTGCTCGGGCCACATCTGCACAGGGAGCCACGGAAAGGTGTGTGGCTTTCCAGGATTTGGGGGTCAGAGGGTAACACTTGTAGAAATGAAACAACTCAAAACACTAAATAAATGGCTTGTATATGGTTTGAGGAGTTTCTTAATTGATACAGGTTGAACAGTCATTCTGTAAAATACTTGAGCCCAGAAATGATTCCAATTTTGGTATATTTTATTTTATTTAAAAACTTTTAATATATTTTATTTATTTTGTATATGTGTGTATATGAATGAATATGTATGTGTTCCACAGTACTAGTGTGACAGTCCCAGGACAACTGGCAGCAGTCAGTTCTTCTTTTATAATGTGGGTCCTGGTGATCAAACCCAGATCACCAGGCTTGGCAGCAGATTACCTGCTGAACTACCTCACTGGCCCTAGAGTATTTTATTTTTCTATTTAATTATTTTTACATGTTATGTTAACTCTTTAATCATCAAGCTACAGCCCCTAGAATCCTTTCTCCTTCTCTTTGTTCTTTTTTTCTCTCTCTTCATTCCTTTACTCTTCCCCCTCCCTTCATTTCTTCCTTCCTTTATTATTTGAGACAGGGTCTTATGTACTCACACTGGCTTCCAACTTGCTGTGTAGCTAACTTTAGCCTTGCATTACTGATCGTCCTGCCTCTACCACTCAGGTCCTGGATCACAGGCATGTGCCTCCTTGGGGCTGGAGGTTTTGGTTGTGTTTTTTTTTGTTGTTGTTGTTTTATTTGTGTGTGTGTGTGTGTGTGTGTGTGTGTGTTTAGTATTTTTGTAGATGTACTCCTATGAATTTCTAATCTAGAAATCTAAAATCTGAAATGCTCCAAAATCCTAAATCTACATCACACTTAGGTGATGTGGAATAATTGTCTTGAGTTTGAGACCTGCTTAGGGTACATAGTGAGTTTCAGAATTTGATAGTGGGCTACAGAGTGACATCTTCTCTCCAGAAAAAGAGAAACAGACATAAAGAAGTGGGTGGAGGACAGTGATAGAGAGGGAAGAAGGACAAGCACCATTTACACTGTTCCCTTTCTGGTGTGGGTGCTTGGGTTTCTGCCTGTGTTTGCAGAGCAGTGCCTGTGTAGGATCGGAGGTAACTGCAGGAAGATTGGGGAGGGGGGCAGGTGGTGTTCCAGCTCCCAAACAGGGAGCCTCTGTTGCCTGGGGGGCGGGGAGGAATTGCTCCCTGTAGCATTGTGGGTGTCTCCTATTGCTTTTATCTCCATCTTTGATTTCTAGCCAGGGGAGGCAGCTTTTTCTTTTGCAGTAGGAAGTCAGCAGCCTTTTGTGAGTCCATTTCTGAACGTGCCTCTCCTCAGTTACTCTTGAGACTCTTTCAAGCACAAGACACGTGAAGCCTGTGTCTTTTGTATTCTCTGATGCCAAGTTGTTCAGCCTTTCATCATGTGCCACGTCTCCTGGTTTCCATTTGCTGCCTGCGATTGTGGAGTGTGCCGAAGGCTGGGTCTGCTTTCCACATTTAACAGCTGTCAGTGTTTTATCTGTGGCTATCTGCCGAACTTTGGGGGGAACCCCCCCCTTTGTTAATACACTGTCTTGCTCTGATTCAGTATATTGACATGACCCTAAATTGTATCTTTCTGAGCATTGTCTACATGAAGTCATAGAGTTTAAGTAATAAGAATTACTTGACCTGTGCTGATACATATAGTGGCAATTTCATTATGACTTTTATTTTTTGTACGTCTGTTTGTTTTGAGACAGGGTCTTACTGTGTAGTTCTGGCTATATATACTCACTATGTAGAACAGGCTGATCTTAAACTCATAGAGATCCACTTTCCTCTGAATGCTGAGATTAAAGGCATGCACTGTTATACCCACCTTCTCTGTGACTTCTGACTGTTCTTTGTATTACCTAGCAATCTTGGTGTTTGGATGCTCGTTGTTAATCTTTATAGTAGATGAATGGTGGCCTGGAGGGACTTGGGGCTCAGCACTCATGGCAGCATTGGAAGGAAGAGGGTAGGGTTTGAAGAGTTCAGATTAGCCTAGTAAAGAGCAGAATGAATTTTAATTTGCCTGAGATAACAGTATGCCCTACTATCTCACTCCAAACCTAGAGCTGAGTCTGAATCTCAAACAGCACGGTGCTACTGAACTTTTCTTTTGTGCTTTTGAGCTTCTGTGCTTCCTTAGCTAAACATTACCTTCTCTTCAACCTTGGTATTCTCTTTTATATGTTCTGGATAGGAGGGCCTAGAGTTCCTGTTGGTCTCAGTTCAGCAGGGGGGATTTGGTCTACAAATGGAGCCTGCCTCCTCAGAACCACTACCTACACACTCTTGACTATGGTTTCTCTCCCCATGTAAAGTTCAACGCTTGCCAGTGCTGTGGGCCCAGGGTACACATCTGCAGAACTATATGGGGACAATGTTAGCTCCAATGCCTGGGACCAAGGGATGAGACAGCAAAGCTAGACTAGTTTTCATCCAGTTGGTGGTCTCTTGTGGGATGAGCTTGGGTAGTCAGTTCTGGGGCAAGAGCCCTCAATCAGAGTTCAATAGATCCAAGTGAATTCCCTAATCTGCTACAAAATGACCTTGGTTACAAGAGAACATACATGTATTATAAGTACCTCTCTACTTTGCATGTCATTTCAGCTGCTGAGTATAAGATGAAACCAAATGCCCCAAAGGGTATCTTCAGCTGTTGACAGGTTCTGCAAAGTGGATGCTGGCCACATTTCTTAGTTTTACTTCCTGCCAGTTTAAGTGTGGGATCACTTTAAGGGTAGGAGGTTTCTCGTAGCACAGTCTGTATGGTTAGACCCAGAATGGAGGTAGAACAGAGGGACTGAGGCTAGCTTCTTCTGGCTAAGTTGAGGTAGATAAATGATCAAGACCCAGTGTTTGCCTGTCTCAGCTTCAAAATCATTCATAAAGGGTTATGGTTAGAAAGTCCAGTGAGGGAACATAATTGATACTCACTTTCTTTTACTCTTTCTCCATTTTCTAGTAGAGAAACTACAGATGAGAGTTTGGTGCCTTTTATATGCTAAGCCTTGGGTAGGAATTTAAACATGATCCCAAATTTGGGAAATGTTTTATGACAAAAAGATGCTCCCTTTCTTGTCACATGTCAACAACAGAATAAGAATGCTGGGAAGTTGAAGCACTGGAATCTGATAAATTGCCCTGCCTTTAGGTTCAGGCCAAGCTTTGAACTTCCATAGCAAAGGCAAATTACTTTCATTCCATGAGTGTTTGTTTCCTCATCTGATAAATGGGATAGAATCAAGTGAGTTACAGGAAATGAGGTGTGGCATGATTCCAAGTGTTAAGGGCATTATCCTTTCTTAGAGACTAATATAAGACTTCTAAATATTGTATTAAAATAGTTCACCCAGGAGGACATTGTGTTGCTAAAATTTTCTTTGGACAGATAATGAAATGTTTTCCTTCAAAATTATAAGGAAGTAGAATCTTAAAACTATTACATTAAGCTGGGTGGTGGTGGCACATGCCTTTAATCCCAGCACTCTGGAGGCAGAGCCAGGCAGATCTCTGAGTTTGAGGCCAGCCTGGTCTACAGAGTGAGATCCAGGACAGGAACCAAAACTACACAGAGAAACCCTGTCTAGGAAAAAAAAAAACCTACTACATTTAAAAGAGTGTATTATAGCTCTTCTCAAGTTGTTGGATCCCAGAATGTCTTTCCACTGTTAAAATTACTAAGGACTCCCAAAGAGCTTGTACTGGTTTTTCTTTCCTTTTTTTTTTCTTTCTTTGTTTTTGTTTTTCTTTTTTTTTGGAGACAGGGTTTCTGTGTAGTTTTGTGCCTTTCCTGGAACTCAATTTGTAGACCAGGCTGGCCTCAAACTCAGAGATCTGCCTGGCTCTGCCTCCAGAGTGTTGGGTTTAAAGGCGTGTGCCACCACTGCCCCTGGCTTGTACTGATTTTTATCTGTCCATAATTAATGATTTAGAAATTAGTTTGACATTATTATTTGATAATAAAGCCTGATTAGAAATAAAAATTTTATGGCTGATGTTTTTCAAGTAAAAACAGAGAGAATGGTACTTTAACTTTTTTTATAATAAACTTTGTAAACATCTGGCTTTCTAGAAGGCAGCTGCTAGAGCATTTAGCCTGTTATTATGTTGTTTGTGGTGAACACATGAATATTTTTCTGCTCACAGATATGTCATGAAGAAGAGGAGATATTTTAGGACCTCTGACAGGATGTCAGGGACTCCCCCAGGGTCTGTGGACCATACTTTGAAAGTCATTGGTTTTAACGTATGTTATTCAGCTTTAAAATGTGTTGTGTAATGAGTGGCTCCAGTTATGAAGATGTTTGAATCAGTGGAAAATGTTTTACTATAATGTCAATGGAACTTTACATAGTTTTTGCTTAAGAGGGCCTAGGATGAAGGAGTTGGATTTGCTGTCAGGAATCCCAGCAAATCAATGCATGCTGTATGCACTTGAGCCAAGCTTGTAGTGTAGTATTCCATTGTTCTGTCTATTCTTTTATCCGTTTACCCTGTCATCCTAAACTCACCTTAACCATCCATTCATATGTCCATTCACACACTTGCCTGTCCATCCATCTGCCCTCCTACTTGTCCACTCATCTGTTCATCTCTTCATCCATCCATAGACTAACTTACTCTTTCTATCATCCACTTGCTCCAACCATGTATATATCAAGTATCTACAGTATTTCAGCCAACTTAGAGTTCCAGGGATGTATTTTCCAAATAAGACAAAACTTTTTTTATTATGTTGCCATTTATAATGTATGCCTTTGGAATTAACTTAATCATTCCAACCTGAATTATTTAGGGGGAATTTAGAGTTGAATTTCTCCTCTGCCCCCTTTCTCTTTTCTCTCACTCCTCTTTCCCTTCCTCCTCTCCTTTGCTGCTTCTCCTCCACATTGTGACAGGAATGGAATCTAGGTCCATAGGCATGCTGGGCAAATATATCGTTGAACTACATTCCTAACCCTTCCTTACAGCTAAATTTCTTATTATAAAAAGACCCACCAAATGACTATTTTTGTATCTATAGGATTCTACTTCAGGAAAAAAGAAATTGTCTGCTTATGCAGCTGGAAGAAGCTACACGTTTAACATCCTATCTCCAGTCCCAGTTAAAGAGGTAAGCTACTTTTGGAGGGAAATGTATACTTAATGATTTTATTATTAAATTGCAGAGACATGTATTGTATTACAGTAACATGTGCATGAACTTCATAGTTTGTTTTAGCTTTGATTTTCTACTACTAGTAATTGGAACCTGAAGTGGGGAATTAAACAGGATAGAAAAGTAGATATATTTTGTTTTTGTACATAACTTGCTAACATACAACTCAGATAAAATGAGGAGAACCATATTTGCTTTCAGAATAAGTAAGTATGTTTGCACACGCTTATAATTCTATCATGTGGAAGGTTGAGGCAGGAGGACATGGAGTTCAATTATGAAATCAAGTTTATTAAAACAATGTATAATTTACTTAGCAGCTTCAAAAGCACTCATCTGTGCACTTTTTTTTATTATGGGGCTTTTGTAAAAGCAACATCTGGATGCATAATGGCAGCTCCCCTTGTCAAGCATTTACTGTATTGTGAAGCAGGATGAATGACATTATCAGTTACTCCTCGAACTCAAGAAGGAGTCTGCTGTTGTGTGCTGAGTGTCATTCAAAGAAGATAGGAAGCAAACTCTGCTTAGATGTTCTTAAGCTTAGAACTGCATTCCTGTTGGCTCTGTTCTTCCTTGAGGCTACAGCCCATCTTCCATGTGGGTAGTGGGAGTAGCATGTGTTTTTCTGAAACCATGGCTCTTTCGTTTCAGCCTATCTGCCAGCACCCTGACTATGTCCTCTGGGAGCAGCCGTGGGTCCCTGGCCTCCAGCAGGGGCTCACTGGCCTCCAGCCGTGGCTCCCTCAGCTCCATCAGCTTCACAGACATCTACGGCCTCCCACAGTATGAGAAGGCTGATGCTGAGTGTGGCCAGCTTCTGCGCTTCGATCTGATCCCCTTTGATTCCCTGGGGCGCGATGTCCCCTTCACAGACCCACAGAGCCATTTGGGCTTCCACAAGCAGAGGAGGTCCCTAGATACACCCCAGTCTCTGGCCTCACTGTCCTCTCGCTCCTCTTTGTCCTCTCTATCACCCCCCAGCTCTCCCTTAGACACACCCTTCCTCCCAGCTTCGAGGGACTCCCCTCTGGCACAGATGACTGACAGCTTTGAGGTGCAAGGCCTAGGAACACTGGACAGACTGCGGTCACAGGCCTCTACTCTAGGAGATGAAGATTTGCAGGGAACTTCAACACTTCAGCCACATGGAATCCCTGTGGATGGGGAAGGACCCCGTGAGCGGGGACCTCAACTTGTGGCTCCCACTACTGGAAGTAAGTGGTAATGGGAAGAAAGGACTGAGTTTCTGGGGTGGGGTGGGGGGGGGGGAATGTGGGCTGTGGCTTTGAGGCTGGTTACTTTCAAGTTACTGGTGAGCTATTAGTTTCAGTATATTGATAGGACTAGGAAGAGTCCAGATCTTCATTAGTTTTTCCTGACTGTGTCAGGAAAGATTGACATTGATGACGTTGTATTCATCTCATTTATGGAATGTACTTAATTGTTGAAAAATAACGTTAAGATCTACATAATCTTTTTCATAGGCATTCATATTCAAAAGCAAATAGAGAGTTAGTAGGACCTCAGTGCACTCGGCAGTGCCTGTGCTAAGATGGAACTTTCTGTGTATACTCCCCTCAGACGAGCATGTAGACTTGAATCTGACTGCATCCTGGTAGAAATGTCTGCTTCCTCTGTCACAAAGTGGCCTGTACTTTGACTTCTTTCTTTAGCCACATGCCCTTGTTTCTAAGTACATAATTCTATCCAATGTGGAACTAATTCTGATTGTGCCATTTCAGAAGACACTCCAGTTAGCACCCAGTCATTTCTCTGTTGTTCTCCAGATGGAAGACCACCAGACTATATAGGACTCTTCATCTACTCAGTTGTGTTAGTTCAACCCATTATTGATACTGCAATGCTGTTTGAGAAACTGTTGACTACTGTAACGTAACACCAAGAACAAGGTTTCCTGTACCTGAAGTTCAGCTCATGTAGTCAACATTCATTTACACAACAAAATTATTCTAGATATTCAATTTAGGCTAATAGTGTGGTGGCTCTTTCCTCCCTGCCTGGAGGGAAATTTGGCAATGTCTGGGGAGACACTGGTCTCTCACAACTGGGCAGAAGGCATACTTTTAGTACCTAGTAGATTGAGGCTAAGGAGTTGCTAAGCCTCCTATAATATATAGTGCAGTCCCTACAATAGCAAAAATGGTTTAGCCCAAGATGTTAGTAATGTGGAGGCTGAGAATCCTGAGAAGCATTCTGTTGGCTGTATATCCAACAGAGGGTCACAAATAAAACTGGAATACAGAAGTAATATGGTATAGTGGAAACAGCTTCAAACAAGCAGTCTACAGGCCACATTTCTGTTCCCTGTCATGTTGACCTCTAGTTCTGTGACCTACCTTGAATTGTCCCACATTTCTTTCCCTCAAACAAGGTGACATTTATGGTTTCTTCCATTTGCCACTGTTTTGTTTTATCTAAGAGATAAAAGGATTGATAGATTGACATAAAGATCAATTGATCTTTACCTTATATAGCAGTCTGTAGCATTTACATGTTTACCTAGAGATCATTATGTTATGGGTTGCCTCTTGACTTTTGACTTCTCTGTTATTTTGTTGTCTTACCCTACATTTGCAAACATACTTGTGTGTCCTAGATACATTGTTTCTGTAACTCACACATGCAGGTAACCTTTACTCCCTTTGTTCTTCTTTACAATTACAGGTTCATCACTCCATACTTATTCCTTTCAACAGAAATGAAATAATGATAGAATTCTACATATGTCTTGATTAAACTCATCTTTCTACTCTTCCCCCCCTCTTACTAAGTTCTCTTTAAAGGTTGAATTTCAAGAATATTTGGTTATGCAGTCTACATGAGGGCCCTCTGGGACAGGGCAACGACAGGTTTGGAGGGAGAAGAGATGAATTTATTTCTGATCCTAGTTTCATTATTTTTTCCCCTCATTTAATTTCTCATTCTATGACATACATTGTTATGTTCCAACAATTTAGACTGGAAGGGTTTTGCTTCATCTTCATTTAGAGACTGCCACCTGGTGGTAGATTCCTAGATGACACTGTCATTTGACATGTGTCCCTAGGAATTTGAAATAATTAACAGAATCAGTTCCTGGGTCCTGCTAGATGCTCCCAGGATCCTAAGCAGGTAAACTAATTTCAAGACTGAACATATGGGGACTCCTTGCCTTCCTGTGTGATTCAGAAACTCTGCATTCTAGATTAGTCATAGGATTCAGGCATGCTTATCAGATTCCCCTCATCCCATCCTCTGGTGATGCTCAGGGTCATGCATTTCCCTCCAGTTTTCAGCCTTGCTCTATAAGTTTGCCTTCTGGCAAGTTTTAGTAACATAAAATTTTACTAAGATAAAAATCTAAATTGCCCAAGCTTGAAGGCAGTGATTTTCCTCTCTTTATACCTTAAGGCAGTCAGATGGGCAGGTGGCAAGACAGAAGAATAGACTGTAATTTGGGACATTTTTTTACATTTTTGCTGCAGTTCTGTCTTTCCTGGATTTTTAAAGTTAAATGTATCCTGATTTTTAAATACTTCCTGTTTTTACTTACTGGTTAGAATATGCTAACAAAATCCATGAAATTCTTTTGAGTTTGCTCATCTGTTTATTGATGATTTTATTATACATGCCCTGTTTAAAATTACTAGCTCGAATTTTACAGTTTTCACTCTGATTTTTTTTTAATCTCTTCTCATGCTGCTCCACAGAAACTTTTACTGTAAGTGGCCTTGGTATTCCCCCTTGTCTCCCTTTGTTGTTCAGGCTGCAGGCACAACTTTTTCAGTAACATCATGCATAGGATGGCTGGGGGTGGTAGCTTATTGATTGTCATTATAATTATTATTTCACTGTTATTAATAATAATCATGTAAGAACTTTTTAAAAAGCTTTCAGATTTATTTCCTATATGTATTTTTTCTCCAAAATCTAATAGCATTAATTATTTTAATATGCCAATGGGCAGCTTTGGCTATGATGTGATTTTCATTTGTTTTTACCACCTTTTTATCTAGCAGTGTTTATTATGTCCCTTGGTTTTAGTGTCTGTCTGTCTTTATTAAGGAAAGAGAAGCATGTATTTTTATGTTTGTTTGTTGGTTTTGTTTTTGTTTTTAAATGAATGGCTATTTGTGTGTGTGTGTGTGTGTGTGTGTGTGTGTGTGTGTGTGTGTGTGTGTGAGAGCCGAGGATCAAACCCAGGGCCTTGCAAGCGCTCTACCACTAAGCTAAATCCCCAACCCTAAATGAATGGCTAGAAGACTTCTTTCTATTCCCTGCTTCATTGGCACTACTTCCCAAGTCTTTCTTGAAGTCCTAGAGTTTTAAGTATGTAGTGTGGAAGTTGCTGTGTCTTTTTTTTTCCACTCAGGACACCTGGGGAAGTTACTCCCTGTTGCTTTGAGAATTCAGTGACTCACTCTAAGCTCCTAGTCTCCATCTTCTCTGAGCAGACTCCCATTGTAATGAGGAGAGAACTGTTTGTCTTAGAATCGTAGTTTGGGGTAGGACTGTGAAAGTGGGAAGATTGTTACCTAGTGCTATTTCCTCAAAGGGATTTCAAGGTGTATGGAGGAAGCATCTCTGATGGGTGTCAGAGTATGGATTAGAAACAGGCATTGGTTTCCCTTGCAGAGATCTGTAATGTAGAGACTCAGATACTAGAAGATCCCACATGCAGTCGGGGCTGGGGTCATTTCATGGGACTAGGATGAAGACTTCAGAGTTCTGGTTACAATTTGAGAGTTTTATACCTTCAGCTACTTCAGGATAGAGCTTGTTTCTGTCTAGCTGATCAGAGCTGAAGCAGCTTACCCTCAGGGTTGGCACTACAGACAATTGGAAGGCCAGCTTTTGTTTCCAGTTGACATTGAGAGACCAATGTGCTTGGGTTTAGTTGGTGTGGGTGATAATTTGGTTAAAAAGAAAGGCAACTGGGTTGTTACTGGATTCATCCTTTCCCTCAGTTCAGAGTGTCAAGTTTTCAGTTTATGGAACTAGGTTAATCAATGAGAAGCATAGAGACAACAGAGATACTGATGTTATTAGCAAGTGATAGCATAGCAGTGCTCAGCTTGGGACATCATATGTATTCTGTATTTTAACAAAGTATGTCCTCTGTAAAATATAGGCTCCTAATTTATATGTAACATGTAACATAAAAAGAGTTGAATATGTTTGTATAGGTTTTGTTTAAAGGAACCCATTTCAGTGAAAGAAAAAGGTAAAATAGATAAGAAAATGTTAATGACTATGTTTGGCTCGTAAAAGTAGATATGAAAGATAAAAATCAAATACTCAGGAATGGTAGCATTCTGACCCAGGAAAGCTACTCCAGTAGCTAGTGTGGCCCAGGGTAGCTGAAGAGGCTATGGCAGGGAGATCAATAGAGAGATGTGGTCCCTGTGCAAGCCACAGGTCTCCAAGACAGTGTTTTCAAAAGATGAATCAGTGTCTCTGTCTAGGAGATCATTGAATTCTGTTAGGATATATTTGGATAACTTTTAAAAAGTGATCATAAAAGTAGTATCAAATAGGTTTATAGTGTAAAATATGGAAAATAACCAAATGGTATAAAAAAGAAAAGTGAAAAATTACAACTCACTGTCACTGCTGTTTTGTTTGTTTGTTTTGGTTTTTCGAGACAGGGTTTCTCGAGACAAGGTTTCTCTGTGTAGCTTTGTGCCTTTCCTGGAACTCACAGAGCTCCGCCTGGCTCTGCCTCCTGAGTGCTGGGATTAAAGGCATACGCCACCACCGCCCAGCTTCACTGCTGTTCTTGTGTCTTTGTTCTTTTACAAAATATGTTTCCTTTTTAATTAATCAGCATTGAATCTATTATATACCATTATGATATATTTGAACAAAGTGTATTTTTGTGATTCTGTTTCTTCCCATCTCCTCTAACCCCTTGCAACCTCTATCCCCTCCTTGTAGCCTTTTCCTCCCAGACTCATTTAGGGGTTTCCAACCTCTGTCATCTTATATTCTATGTGCTCATCATCAAACTCTATGTGCTCATCATCAAAGAGAAAATATAAGATGTATGAGTCAATATGTATTTCTAGATAGTTAAGAGACTTTTTAAAGAAGATGCCAGTGCCAGCCATAATGGTGTATACTATAATCTCAGCATGCAAGAGGGTAAGAAATATCTCAAGTTTAAAGAGCCAGAGTTACATAGTGAGCCTCTGCCTTAAAAAAAATAAAAAAATTAAAAAAAAGCAGGAAGTCTGTTGCTTTGGTTTTGGTTTTGGTCTTCAATATTAAAGACAATCGTGCACAGTGTCTGTCTGCATGCACATGCCATGGCTTGTCTCTGGAGCACTTAGTGACTTTTCAGCACTCTGCTATAGATATCCTGTGCTATCACCTCCTGACCCAGGTGTGTCCCTTGTTTGCAGCAGTGACCCTCCGGGAAGACAGCGCCAAGAGGTTGGAGAGGAGAGCACGCCGTGTTTCTGCATGCCTGTCAGATTACTCCCTTGCCAGTGACAGTGGGGTGTTTGAACCTCTAACCAAAAGGTTAGGAGACTACCACCTTGTTCCTTCATCCTTAAGTACACTTGCAAGGGCATTACTGGTATGCACACAAAGGATCTATATGGAAATAGTTTAATTCTGAACTTTGTTTACAGCCCCATGCACATTTTTCTACCTCCTTTAGTCTTTGGGAGGTTGGGCCTTAGAACCCTGTGGGGAAAACGTCTCTGGCTTCTGTGTGCCATTTGGAGGCTGGCCCTTATTGTATTGGTCTAGAAAGGCTTTATTCCCTGGTCCTGTAGAGCTGAGAAAGAGCAAGTATGCACAATGCATACAAGGGAACTGCATTCCTAGTAATGAAGTTACTCCCTCTCTTCCTTCTTTAGTTCTTAGGTACAGAGAGCCCCCTTGTGGTCAAAACAAAACAAACACAAGAAACAAGACACCTATTGCTGCAGCTCATACCTATAATTTCAGTGTTCTAGAGATGAAGACAGGAAAAATTGCCACAAGTTTGAGGCAACTGTGGGCTATATAGTGAGTTCTGGGCCACCCTGGGCTGAGATAGCAAGACTTTGTCTAAAAACATAGAGGTAGGCTGGAGAGATAGCTCAGTGGTTAAGAGCACTTGATGCTCTTGTGGGAGACCAGTTCCCAGTACTCACATAGCAGCTCACAAACATGTTACTCCATTTCTAGGGTTCTAGTGCCCTCTTCTGGCCTCCATGGCCACTACACTCAGGAAAACACTTATTACATAAAAATAAATAATTCCTTTTTTAAACCAAAGGAGGAAGAAAGAGAGAAAGAAGTTTGTGGGCAGCTACCCATGAAATAACCCATGATGGACTCTGGGGATCATAGCCGTGATTGAGCCCCTTAATGAACATATGTACTTGAATCACAGTTTGATAAAGCTCTTCTCAGTATAGTACACCCTGAGCATGAAAGGGAGTATACACATCTGTAATGCTCAGTTCCTTTTGGAATAAACCTGATGAATTTGCCATTGTTGTTCAGAAATGAAGATGCTGAAGAGTCTGCTTTGGGAGACACACATGGAAACAACGAGCCCCAGATCTACGTGGGGTTTCTGTGAGTATAGAAGCCAATTTCCTGTTGTTCTTCAAGATGCCCTATGGAATGGGGCCCACATAGGTGGTGTTCCATCAGCTTTGATATTCCCAGTCACTTTTCAGCTTCGTTGTCATTCCCATTTCCGTAGACAGGTGAAGGGGTTTGGAGGAACCCCATGACCCAGGTGTTGCTTCCCCATTATTGATAGCTCTAGTCTTACTTCAGTCTCGAATGAGTTAACAAAGGTAGAAGGAAGGGGAGATAGAGAAAAGTGGCTGCATTACTGTCTTTCATCATTGATACCACAGCTGAGGACTGTTAGCTTAGAGTCGGGAGTCAGAAAGGTGGGATGCTCAAAGTTTCATCAAACTCGAGATCTTGGAGATATATTTTCCACATTTATGTTAGAAGCTGACAAGTGTTCACCAAAGCACAGATAGCAGGGTCCTTCCCTTATCTCCAGAGCAGGTTATTCAGTGGTCTATAAAAATGGCACTTATAGACGTCTAATTTACAGTTTCAGTAAAAGCAGGTGCCATGATATTTATGCCGGCAGAGCAGGATGTTCTGTAGTTTTGGATTGCCCATTCTTGTTATTCTGGTCCAGGTTTATTAGTTAGTGAGGACACTGTTGACATTTAGAATCAGGTCATTCTTTGCTATGGTGTCCCGTCTTATACAATGTAGGGTATTCAGTTGTGTCCTTGACATCCACCCACTTGATACTTCCTTTCCAGTTTTGATAATAAGAAATGTTTCCAGGTATCACCAATGTCCCTTGGGGGTAGGATAGGATAAAATGCCCCTCAGCCAGTGGCTACTGTTGCAATTGAATCACAGGATTGTTTCCTCCATGGGAAATTTGCAGTCTATGAATATGAGCTTTATATTCTAGGCATGACAGTACAAATGAATATCTCCTTGTGCATGTGCTGCAACTGAGGAACCTTGCTGGGCTGGTAATGAAGGAAGACTGCAAAATGTAAGTTCCTAGTATTAGAAACATGCAGGCTATGTACAGCTAGTGATGACACTCTTCTGCATGGAACAGCTCATTGCCTATTCTTCTTGGCAGACTGGGGGTGGTGGTGGTTTTGAAGCCTGAATTTCAGTGAATCAGTAGGGAATATCTATATAAAGTACAAAGGATTTTATATATATTAAAAGAACTTGGTTAATTAGTTGAGGCATTTGATGTACAGTATTGCTACCAAGGAAGGGCCTGTCACTGGTAATATTGAGGATTATCATGTTCTCAAAGGGTTGGGTGGTGATGGTGCAAGTCCATTCCACGCTGTGGTCCCATGATGTGTATCAAGAGGCCTGAGACTGGATTCAGGGAGTCCTTGACTAAGGAGAGGAACAGGAAATGGGAATTGGGACCATGTGGCAGTCTGCTAGTATCCTTGGCCTCAGTGGCAGAATTTCTGCCACTCTCTGCTCTGTGACCCTAGGTGGGTACTTGTGGAGAGTCTCACTAAGGTGGGGAACTGCCAGTAATGCTCCATTCAAATCTAACCAACCCCATCCATTCCTTGTGAAGTAGCTTTGTAAACATGGGGGTCCACATTGTGATTCATCTCACCTGGTGATACACACAGCAGTAGTCACAAATATTTCAGCCCTCTTATCTATGTGTCAAGTTCCAGGCTAGGGGTAAAAAGCACAGGAAATAGGTTCTACCTCTGTGGATGCTAGAACTGTCAGGGAAAGTCAGAAGATCTCTTGCTGAAACAAAGTGTCCAGCAGAACCTTACATCCCCCAGTTTTACCTTGGCTTATCTAGTCAGGCATGCTCCATCCAATCTACAGAGATGCATTAGTCCTTTGAATCTGAAGGGTGGGAACCACACCACTGATATCATACCAATAAGTGAGCATATTAGTCCATGCTGCTTACCAACGTTTCCTCCTCTCTGTTCCCAGCCACATCCGCGTCTACTTGCCCCCACTAGACTCTGGAACTCCCAACACCTACTGTTCCAAGTCTCTGGAATTCCAAGCTCCACTGGTGTTTAATGAAGTGTTCAGAATCCCTGTGCATTCCAGCATGTTGACTTTGAAATCATTGCAGTTATACGTGTGTTCAGTGAATCCTCAGCTACAGGAAGAATTGCTGGTCCGTGTAGCAGCAAGGCCTCTGCTGGCTCATATGGTGTTCTCCTTCCTCTCTTTTCTTTTCCCTTTCTCTCTGTTTTATGACTCTGTCTTCTCTCTCTCCTTCTCTTCGGTGTTCCTAATTTCATCTGCCATTTCTTGTTTATGCTTTCTGATTTATGTTTTGTATATACTTTGTATGGGGGTGAAGCAAGTAGGGTGAGGGTGTGCATGCTACAGTGCATATGTGGCGGTCAGAGGAAAATTGTCATTTTCCTTCTACCATGTGGGTTCTGGCAGTCAAATTTGATATTTTAAGGGGCTACAGTTATGGAATAAAACATCAAGGACTGGTTCTGGCTTTTATTTTTAACACCCGTGCAGGGCATTGCTCAGATAAGCTTGGCCGACTGTGACAATTCAAGCGACATGCAACTGCGCTGGTATCCTGTGCAGGTCTTTGCCAGCCCTGAGCCTCCTAAGCCAAAAGAGCCTGTGCGAGTTATGGAGAATACCACACAGGACACTGTGCATGCCAGCTCCGGAAAGACGGTAAATGGCCCTGGCTCAAGGAGCCAATCTTTCATGGCTGTTTTCTTGACTTTGAGACTGGTTTTGTTCCAAGTACTCATTTCTAAGAAGATTCCTTATAGACTACAAATCAGCATGTGCTTTCAGTGAAAAAGTTTCAAGGGAAGGAATCAGATGGGAACGTGGTAATATACAAGGCCACTTCCTGAAAATTATTTTTTAATGCAAATGTATTCATAATTACTACTTTTGTACAGATTTGTGGACACAGAGCTGTAGGCACAGGGTGAACAGTGTGTTGCTGTGAATGGTGGGGTTTGTTCTCCTGCATGGCCAAAGCTGGTTCTCAGAAGCATCCTTTCCTCCTTCAGGATGCAGTGACAGTGCTGCTGGCCAGAACCACAGCACAACTACGAGCTGTGGAGAGAGAGCTGGCAGAGGAACGTGTAAAGCTGGAATATACTGAGGAGGAGATCCTGGAGATGGAGCGTAAGGAAGAGCAGGGAGAGGCTGTATCTGAGAGGTGGGTGCCTAGTTCCCTGCCCTCCTAAGGCTACAGGAAGAGGCAGAACTTTGTACAGTACCTTAAGGAGGTGAAGTGAAGTGCAGACAGGCTAGCCTGCCCAGTGCCAGTTAGCATGGCTCTCAGGGGAGTGTTTCTGAATGCAAGTTGCTTTCCTCCTCTTTGCCTCTCTAGTATGTGCTGGGTGGTGATACCATACCATTGCTCAGGAGCCAGACCCTGGTGGGGAATTTCATGGTGATCTGAATAAGAAAAATACCCAGAGCTCTGTGCCCAGTCCTCTTCCTTTAACTTCAGAATTTCTTTCCAGGACTCCCCTCTGCTAAGACTAATGATAACAAAGTCCCTCCTCCTCTTGATTTTTGGAGATGGGTTCTTACTATTTAGCCCAAGGTGGCTTTGGAGTTCTCTTGCCTTCTGAGTGCTAAGATTATAGGCATATGCCACTATACCTGACTCAAAGTTCCTTTAAGTGTTGTGTTTGTGTGTTTCATTTCTTTTAGGGTACTGAGAATTAAACCTAAAGCTTTGTACATTCTGGGCAAGTATTATACCACTAAGCTACATTTCCACCATTGTTATTTTTATAACCCACCTTATTGAGATTTCATCTATCTGCCATTTACAGTGTGCAACTCACTAGTTGGGGATATAATTGCAGTATGCCATTTTTTTTTTACCACAGTCAGCTAAGG
Source organism: Onychomys torridus (assembly GCF_903995425.1). NCBI lineage: Eukaryota > Metazoa > Chordata > Mammalia > Rodentia > Cricetidae > Onychomys > Onychomys torridus. The sequence continues at coordinate 53,921,632 of NC_050466.1, forward strand.
AGAAATTTCATGAAATGAAAATACCACCCATCACCCCCATTATCAGTCATTCCCAATTCTCCTTCCCACTGACCCTATTCTACTACAAGTGCACTTTGTCTTTGTGGACTTTCCTCTTCTGGACACAGTCCTCAGAAAAAGCATATAATCATATAACCAAGCAGCTTCTTTTTCTACTGCTGCTTGAAGTGGTCCATTAATGACTCCTTGACTATAAAGACCTGTGAGAAATGGATGAATAGTTCAGGTTAATGAGCACCTCTGGTTAAGTGGCTTGACTGATCCTCTGTGGAGGCATTTACATGTTGAATTCCTTCTACAGATTTCCATGAAGAATATTGTCTTTGTGAAGTTCACTGCTTCTTCACATGACTTTGCCTGAATTTAGTTTAGACAAAAATGTACTTTTGGAGCACCTAGCAGAGGAATACGGTATTCTGTTAATGGTCAGAGAGCAACTTTGGGTGCATTTTCTGGTAGAGTTTTTGCTACCTTAAGTGGCTCCAATTGGGTGATAGAGAAATACAAGTACTGTCTTCCTTAGAAAACAGAAATAGTCCTACTTTATGAGAACAGCAGCTATCTTTAGTCAAAGAAACAGGTTTTCTTTGCTTTTTCTGCTACTCTGCTCTGCAAACAGCAATGAAAGGCATCACCTCTGATGAGCTTTTCATGGGCTATTGCAATGTTTACCTTTAGGAGTTGGCAGGCTGACTCGGTTGATAGTGGCTGTAGTAACTGCACCCAGACCAGCCCCCACTATCCAGACTCCTGTTATACTGGTGTGGACTCCATTCATGGGCATGTGTTTGCTGGCCAGGTAGATTCTTACAACCCTGAGAAACTTCAACCCCTGTCTCTTAAGGTAAGTAAAAAGTGTCAAAAAGACCCTTGTATAGTATCTGGCCAGTCCCAGAAGGAGAGAGGGTATGTCCCCATACCTATTATGGAAAGTGAAGGACAGGGTAGAAGAGAGGCAGGTGCACTGCAGGATGCTAGGCTGACATGCTTACATGTAGGAGTAGAACATGTGCTCACTAATAGCCATGCTTTGTGGGTGTTAGGGGTTTGGAGATGTGTGGCATTTGAAGGTAATAGCTAAGCAAGGGCTCTATATTACTGAATGCTGAACAGTAGCATTGCCTGAGATCTGTAAGGCCTTAATGTGGGTGCAGTAGGTCCTACAGAAATGTCAATCACCCATAGATTACAAGGAAAGGACAACTGTAACTTAAAAAGGGAGCTTTTTACACCACTATGTGATGATCCCTTCCCCATCTTCAGGGACAACTATGTTCTGAGCAATGGACACTGTATCTATACCTCACTGAAACAATATTACCTTAACTATTTAGGTAAACATGCTAAACATGCTACCACCAAGGTCCCTGAAACAGCAAGTGTGATCCCTCCCCTTTGGCCACTTCTTAGTCTGCAGCTTGTACAGCAGATTAGAGTAGTTGTTTTAGACTAGACCTCCAGGAATCGCTGCTGCTATTCTACTGTTTATAACCTTGAAAAGTAGATTGATGTTTTACCCCTTTCTTTATATTTATATTTTGGAAAGGGTAAGGTTGTGAGATGATGTAATTGCTATGGAAAATAGCCTGACATTTCTTCAGTGCATTCTGGTGGCTCATTTTTCTCTTGTGGAGATAAAGCAGCAAGATTGCTGTAAGTTCAAGCCCAGCATGAACTGTGTAATGAGTTTCAGGCCAGCCTGGTCTACATAGACTCTGTCTTAAAAAATAGAAAAAGAGAGCTAATAGGAATAAGGAGTGAGAAAATGTATGTTCTTGCAATGCAGCTTTTGCATGGTAGGTTTTGCATGGTAGGTATACCAGCAGGAGGAAACGCTAAATGGATCACTTGTACTATAGAGTAACAAAAAGCCTACTACCTAGGTTGACAAGGAGACCACCACAGAAGACCTTTTCCTGGGGGATGCAGTAAATGTTCACAAGGAACGGCTTAGCCGCCGTGCCCGAGCTTCTCCCTTTGTCCGCAGCAGCACCATCGTGCGCTCACAGACCTTCTCACCAGGAGCAAGGAGCCAGTATGTTTGCAGGGTGAGTTGAAATTCCTTTACCCTTGTCAGTAACATTTTCTTCTTCATTCTCTTCGCCATTTTCTCATTTTTACTATTTCTGCTAAAAAAAATGCATATTCTCACAAGCCATACCAACAAATGAATGAACACCATGTATAAGTGGAGATAAAGATGAGTGCTAGGCACTTAGCTTGCCACCTGGCCATGGGCCTGTTGAATTCTGCATTTCCTCTGAATTCTGCCTTCCAAAGATTTTCACTACTGTGTGTTCCATCTCATGGAGGCAGTGTAAATGTTGTGATATCAGCCTCAGAAACAGCAAGTCAAAATGGGAGAGTTGGATAGAGATCTATAGATTGCACTAGCATGTTCCTTAGAAGTCCTGAAGCATGATTGAGTGGCTAAGCAGCAAGGTACAAGCCAATTTCAAGCCTATAGGCACTAAGGAGTGCATTCCAGTTCATCTACATGGAAATTTATGCCCTTTGTGGAATGATGGAGATACACAGTCAAATCACATTGGAATGCTTCACAAAATACTGACACCCAGGTCTCATTCCTAGAGACTTGTCAATGGACACAGGTAGGACATAAGAATTAGAACTTTTGGAAGTTCTTATGTGCACATGGATATGAGAACCTGCAGGTAGGAGGATAGGAGATGCAAGCCACTGTAGTCATTGAAGGGAGTACAGTGAATTTGAGCTGATTAGACAGACCAGGATGAAAACAACAACACTGACCTGGCTTTTAAGAGAAAATGGTCATGATGGGTCCTTGGACATACTCATCTGAATACCATCTTCATGATCCCTCTGTAATGTATACTCTGGCAGAACCACCAGGGAGCAGATTCAGATGCTTTTTGACAATAGGGTAGTAATGGGGCAGAGTTTACTGCTTAGAGGAAGACTAGCAGCTGCTGGGTTGAGCTCTGTGCCCTACATAAAACACTGCATTTATTGGTGATGGTGTTAGAAGCCTTGCTGTTTATATGCATATTGGTATGACCATAGAACAATAAGTGTCCATGCACTGTGTTTCCTGAATATCTCCTGTACAGAAAATAAAGCTGGGAAGGCAAGACTTGGGCACTCACACAGACAACCATTGATGTACATTAAGAAATGCTCTTCATTTTTCTCCTTTAAATCGCACCTTTCCCTTCACTGGCACAGTGGGACTTGGTGAATATTGGCTTGTCCTTCTACCAGGAATGAGTCTCTTTTTCCAGAAAGCCATTTTACTAAAACCAGAAATAAATAGCAAATGTGAATGATTACTAAATAGTAAAACATGCTGAAGACAGTACCTGCTTTTGTAAGTGTCTTACCTAATATCAAATTGTATTTGGTATGGATAGTACAGAAGTATAATTGATTTGATCAGGCTAGAAAGGCCTTGTGGTTAAGTTGATGAGCATGAGAAAAGACCAGGTTGGCAGTTTTGTTTGCTTTGTTTTGGTTTTGGTTTTGTCTTTTGTTTTCCCTTAAAACTCTTCTGTAGATCCAGAGACCTAGTAAAAGTATCAACAAAGGTCTTAAATATGTTTTAAATGTCCAGGAGAAGTAAAAAAGAATTTCACTCAGAATACACAGTGAGTGAATAAAAAATGTCTCAAAACTTGTTTCTGAATATCTTTCTTTTTGGTACAGCTTTATCGTAGTGACAGTGACAGTTCAACACTGCCCAGGAAGTCCTCCTTTGTTCGAAATACTTTGGAAAGACGAACCCTTCGCTACAAACAGGTGTGTGCCACAGAAACTAATATGGAATCTATATCTGCTCTGTGTTTTATTTGTATAATCCTCTTTATAAAGGTATTTGAGGAAATGGTTAAAGTCACATTAATTAAAAGATAATATTTTTTATTTCTTTGTAAACTTCTTTATAAACTGTAATAGTTTCATAATGCTATTAGTATTTATTGAGATGATTTTGTATCATTTGTGATTATTGTTTTCTTGGGTGTATCAAATGAATAATCATTTCTACATGATGTTATTTTTTTTTCCTTTTTGACAGGAGAGTATATATATAGACGGCAAATTTGGGCTTTTTTATGTTTTATTTTTACTTTTAATTATGTGTATGTGTGTGGGAATGTGTGCACGTGTGAATGCAGATGACTGTGGAATTCTGAAAAAAGTACCTGATCCCTGGGAGACTGAGTTACAGGCAGTTGTAAGCCACCTGGCATGGGTACTGGGAACCCAATTCAGGTTCTTTACAAGAGCAGTACATGGTGCTAAGCAGTTAGCATCTCTCCATCCTCTACATCTGAGTTTCTCAACATACAGCATGCTTCTACAAAGAACTATTCTATAGCTTCCATTGCCTCTACTAGCCAATTTTTTTCTTCTCCTTATACCATGCCAGCTTTCAAAGTCATAGATAAGTCCTTGTCTTTTCTGGGCAAGCATCCTTTGGAATAGATTTTTTTTTAAATCCAAGATTCCTGTGTGATGTTGGTATACAGATTAGTTGCAGACTTGGAAATCTAAGAAAACATTTGATTGGGCTGCAGAAGTTGTGTCTGAACAGGACCAGTATGAAGAGTGTGAACTGAGTCATTCTTTGTTACTGACCTGTGCTCTTTTTGTTGAGCACCATCTTTTACCTTGACCTATTGGAGGCTAGAAACACCAGACTTTCCTGCTTTTATATATTTGTTTTTTCCACTCTGTCTATAACTTTACTTAATTGGGTCACTTTTGTGTGTTGCTAGTTGTACTTTTCAGATGCAAGTAAAAAATGAAAAATAAAAGCCAAAGAAAATACACATTTTGCTGCTTTAGATGTATATTATCAAATGGCATTTCTAAAAGTGTGTTCATGTATTTTTCTTGTCAGCTACATGTATAAGGGTCTGTTGCTCTATACTTTTACAAACACAGTTGTAGGCTATTATTAAAGAAAAAAGGTTGTTGTTCCTTATTTTTATATTGAAGTAGAGATTTAATCTTGCCAGAATCTGGCTTTTTAAAATGTAGATATGGGATAGGTTGTACTTAGAGAAACTCTTGTACCATAGTCATCTCCTGTTAATTGTGGAAGAACCTTCTAGTTGAAGACTGCACCAGTCCGAGCTGGTGTGTCTGCTCACTGGTGCCCCCTGCCTACTTTCCACAGTCCTGCAGGTCGTCTCTGGCCGAGCTCATGGCCCGCACCTCCCTGGACCTGGAGCTGGACCTCCAGGCCTCGAGGACCCGGCAGCGGCTGCTGAATGAGGAGATTGGAACCCTCCGGGAGCTGAGGCAGCGTCTGGAAGATGCCCAGCTGCGGGGCCAGACTGACCTCCCACACTGGGTACTCCGAGATGAGCGGTTCCGTACCCTACTGAAGGAAGCAGAGAGACAGGTAAGAGGGCCAAGAGCCTACTCTGGACTCCCTCTAGAACCCCCTAACTGTTTCTTATCCATGGTTGCCACCTTGAGTCTAGTTGTGACTGTTCCTATAATGATGTAGGAATTGAAAAGATACTGACAATTTTTTTTTATCACATTCTCCCCTACTATGCACATTTATGGTGGCACCAGTGGACACCTAGAGGTTCTTCAAGGAGAAGGAAGGGCACCCAGCTCCTCCTTGCCTTGTGTGGAGAATGTCCTGGGGTCACATCCAGGCAAACCTGGCTCCAACCACTGCAACCACCCCCAGGCATGTCTGTGGATGCAGAAGGGGCTGACCTTTCTCCCGGATCCTTGTGGCTAGTGTTACATCTTCTGGACTCCAGGGATGGGAGTGAACTCATTCATTCTTTTTTGTTTGTTTGTTTGGTTGGTTTGGTTTGGTTTTCGAGACAGGGTTTCTCTGTGTCACTGCTCTGTAGAACAGACTGGCCCCAAACTCACAGAGAGCTGCCTGACTTGGCCTTTCCAAGTACTGGAATTAAAGACGTGTGCCATCAGTGCCTGGCCATTCTTTTTTTTTTTTTTTTTTTTTTGAAGTAGCAGTAGAATAGAAAGTCTTGCTCATCAAATGTTTCTGTTGCAGACAAGACAGACCAAACTTGACTACCATCAAGAACAAGTAGCTGAGAAGATGCTAAAGAAGGCTTCCAAAGAGATCTATCAGCTTCGAGGGCAGAACCACAAGGAGCCCATCCAAGTGCAGACCTTTAGGTAGGTGGGGAAGTAGATGTAGACCCTGTGCCCAACATTCTGCTTTCTTATCACCATGGCACCTGGGTTAATATAAAAGCACAGTCAATAGGAATCTACTATAAGCAGCATGTCCTGCCACTAGTAGCATTTTGATGTTTTCTTCTGATTTTTTTTATACTTTTATTTCATGCCACCTGTAATCATGTGGAAGTCTGTTGTTTAAAAATTAAAATATCTCAGGATGCTACATACTTTGTTAGTTTATTTGAACATAATGTTTTTTATCTAATTCACCCAGCTACTCTTTTTTATTAACTGGCTGCTATTTTCTAAACATTTGCTACCTTAGGTAACTAATTTACACACATCCTTGTCACCTTTCCTTTTTAATTAACTTTTGACTGAAACAAAATCTACAAACTGCAAAGCATGTAAATCATATAGTTCAGTGATCAAAGACTTGCTGTCACAGGAATCAAGCATTTGTCAGCATCTGCTACTTTTCTACATTAGAATCACGATTGCTTTGGATTTTAATTACATAGATTAGGTTTACCTGCGAAAGCAGGTAAAGTTCTTTTGGGAGAATTAATTGCATTGTTATATCTGTATTCTCTGTGGCTGTGAAAAGCTACAGTGAAATTCAGAAAGTATAAAATTAATACATTTAAAACAAACAAATCAATAGCATTTGCTCCATCAATAATGTCATGCTGCAACTCCCTCCATTTGGTTTTCAAACACTGTCATCAACCACAAAGGAAAGTGCCTCATACCTACTTGGTGGTCAAGCCTATCTCCCTCTCTGAGTCTTACCAACAAACAGTCTGTCCCTGTACACTTGCATCCTTTACCTATTTCCTATTAATGGGATCATAGAACATGTAGTTTTCTGTGTCTTCCTCATTACATTTAGCATCAGGCTTCTGAAGGTCATCCATATTGTAGCATCTGCCTGTGTCAATCCTTTTTATTGCTAAATACCATGTTTGGCTTTTAGCCTTAATGTTTTGAAATCTTTCATATTCATATCCTTGTCATAACTAGCATTTAGGAGTATAATTACAATTTAGAACTCATTCATGCAGTTTTCACTTTCTTGTTCATTTCTTAATAGAACAAATATTTTCTATGTACCTACCATATACTAATTAGTATTTTAACCACTAAAGATAAATACACCATAGGGCTTTATACATACCATTGTCACTGGAGATTTAAGTTCAGCCATCCTCTCCCCACCTTTGCTACTGTGGATTGATTCTAGGGCCTTGCATAAACTAGATGTGCACTCTGTCCCTGAGCTACAGCCAGTCTTTTAAGAACCACTTCTAACACATAATTCTTTCCAATCCTAGGGAGAAGATAGCATTTTTTACAAGACCAAGGATTAACATACCTCCTCTCCCAGCCGACGACGTTTGATGTAGTGCATTGTGCACATGAAGTATTTATCTGCCTGTTTTATTTTCATGAAGTTCTTAGATTAGCTAAATTTGTCTTTAAAATATTTGTGCAAAGCTATTAATATACACATTTTGTAAAAAAAAAACATATATCTATACATATATATTTTCTAATAGTGACGGCAACAGGGCTTGGTTTTTCCTTGTTGTGAAATCGACATCTCTGAAGACAGGTTATTTTATAAAAGATCAACTATCATGTTAAGAGTGTACAGTTTTTACACTGTTTTATTTGACCTAAAGGCTGGAAGACAGAAACGAAGTGAGTTCAGGCAAATTCACTGTATTGTAATTTATTTATAGTACTTTTTTCCTTGAAGGAAAATACTGACTTTAAGGTGTATTTTAAGACTGAAAATTTGTTCTTCAGTATTTGTCATGCGGTAGAATGGAACTTGGGCCGGTTTTGTTTCTGACACCTGAAACGCAAACACTATGTGCTGAATTTGTCACGTGTATCAATTTCTCATAGGTGCATTTACCATGTATATTCTACACTTTCACTCTCTGTGTGTTATGTTAAAATATCAACTGCAGGGGTTCAGTCCTACTCTGCAAGCTGTGTATGCGTTGTAGTGCCCAGTGTGCTGGGCACTGATGGCTCCTTGTTGCTGTGTTGTCATCTAATGCATATTTCTGTGCTTACCACAAGACTGAAGCTGGCAACCGAGCCTCCGGCATCCCAGGTTTCAGCCTGCCTGTCCTTTAATGACTGGTGGCTGCTCACATTGCTTACATTTGTCAAAGCATGTGCAGCTGTCTTTGCCACTTTGGCTGGTCTGACAGACAGCAGGGTGGGAATGCTTTCCTGCTACCTACCCTACTGTTTTGTGAAGGAAAGTGAAAAGAATGAGTACAACAGAGACTAAAGGCAGAGACATAATCTTTGAAGGTGCTTTTTGTGTGTGTAGAGAGAAGGACATGTGGGTAACATGGCTTACCCAGAAAGTCATTGCAGGAAAATACTTGAGTTACATCAGAAAGCTTCTCTCTTATTGGAGTGAACCAATATTCCTCATGGAATCTTAGAACTAGCTCATGAGGGAAAATTTAATGAAATAAAAATATACCATGATTCTTTTAAATGCCAAACAATTTAGTTTGCCTTGCACACATTTATTCTATGTAAATGTGTTTTCTTTCTGAGGCCTTGAATGAATAAATGAAGTAATCACAGGAAATGTCAAAGAAAAACAGAACTCTCTTCCTAGATCTTCCTTCCCCTCCTTGGAAATGACCCTTTTAATCAGGTCTCCTTTCTCATCATTTTATAAACCCTTCCCTTGTATAACCCACATTAATTTTGTCATTTATTAAAAATGAATTTGTAAAAGCATTTCATTGACATGCGACCAATCACAGACAATGGAATTTGTCAGTGGTGGTAAGACTGAAAACCTTGTTTTTTTTACAGTTGTCATCTCTTGCTATGCATTCCTGTTTCTAGCCTTGCTTTTTTGCCCCCCGCGACTCCCCCCAATTTCCTTTTTGTAAGAACCTACAATAGAGGTAGAGACCCAAGGCACCAATCTTAGAGCATTGCCAAGTAACAAGCAACATTACTCTGCAGGCTTGCCCCCTATGCCTGAAGAATATTGGGACCTTAAGCTCCAGCCAGAGCCAACTGTGGCTGATACTGCCTCCCAGAGACAGCTCTTCCCAGGCCACTCTCTACCTGGAATGAGGTAGCTTTTTGCCAGCCCAAATTAGGGAGCAACTGAGGAAAACCTACTATGCCAATACATAAAAACCCCAGACGTACTTTTCAGAAACATCACTGCCTACACCATTTTCTGTGGGGAGCATTGTTTTCCTACTCATACCCGACAGGAAACATATGCAGCCTAAAGAGGAGCACCTAGGTTTGACACCTTTCCATCATATCTCTCTCCCTGCCATTTGGCTTTGCAAAGGTGAATTGTGTGCAAGTGTATTACATGGGCTGTTTGCTGTCGTAGCAGATATGGTACCCAATACCCTCACTTGCTTCCTTTTGGCAGCTGCTAACATCTTAAAACTACCATGTCCAGAATATATTGCCCACTTCAGAAAAATGAAAGGCTATGGGCGTTAGGAGGATGGGGGAGGTTTCCATCTGCTGTGTGAGTTTGTATATATGCTTAGCCTGGTGAGAAAGAAAACTATGGTCTCTGGGCAGCTCTGGTCATGCAACAACCTGAATTCTGCCACCAGGATCTCTGAAACATCACCGAATATAAAAGGGAATTTGGTTTTTCTGCTTTATCTAATCATTGCATTGTCAGACTTTAATGATTATTACTGAAATAAGTAACCTTCTATTGTGGGAATAAGTTAGAATCAGTATTCATCTCTTTGTTTTGTCACTGTTTTCTATGATTGTGTCATTTGTATTATTTGAAAGTATTTCTTCTATAAAATTAAACTAACCTGCCTTAAGAACAAATGGAAATGAGTGTTTTGTTTTTTAAAGAATGTATAATTTAATGGAGACTTTTAAATAAATGAAAAATGGTGCTGGAAATTTAGATCAGTGGCAGAGTACATATTTCACACATATGAGGACTTGGGTTCAGTCTCAACACCAACAAATAAATGAAGACATATAGGAAAATAAAGACATTGTATTAGTCAGGGTATTCGAGAGAAATACAACTTATAAAATGAGCATGTGTGTGTGTGTGTGTAATGATATATATATCGATTAGAATGGCTTACAGTCTGGCTTACAGGCAGCAGTCCAGCTAGTCCAACAATGTCTTTCTACCAACAGAATGTCCAAGAATCCATTAGATGTTCAGTCCACAAGACTGAATGCCTTAGCTGGTATTACTCTGGAATCCTGAAGAAGTATGCTCTAATGGCAGTGAAGGAATGGACTTGCTAGCAAGAGTGAGATCAAGCTTCCTTCTTCCATGTCCTTTATATAGGCTGCCAGCAGAGGGTGTGGCCCAGATTAAAGATGGATCTTCCCACCTCAAAGATCTGGATTAAAAGTGGGTTTTTCCACTTCAAATAATTTAATTAAGAAAAAAAGTCCCTTGGGACTGGAGAGAAAGCTCCAAAATTAAGAGCACTGGCTGGCCAGTGGTGGTGGAGCACACCTTCAATCCCAGCACTCAGGAGACAGAGGCAGGTGGATCTCTGTGAGTTTGAGGCCAGCCTGGTTAACAGAGTGAATTCCAGGACAGCCAAGGCTACATAGATAAACCCTGTCTCAAAGCACTGGCTGCTCTTCCAGAGGACCTGGGTTCAATTCCCAGCACCCACATGGCAGCTCACAACTGTCTATAACTCCTGTTCCAGGGGATCAGACACCCTCACACAGAATATATACAGGCAATACACCAGTGCACATTAAATAGGTTTTTTTAAAGGGAAAAGAAAAAAATCCCTCACAGGTGTGCCCAACCATTTGAGTTTTAGTTAATTTCAGATGAAGTCAAGTTGACAACCAAGAATAGCTATCACAGACACATTTATTTTAACATATAAAATAGAAGAATAAAATCAGAGAGGAGTAAAATGATTGCACACATAATGCTCACCTGTCTTTCACACAAGCCATTAGTGTTGCCCCAACTCTCCATCTTGTGATTTGAAGCAAGTTCCATATACTTTTATTATTTTTAAATATTTCAGCATATATTGTTAGTGGGAAAAATCATGCATGATGACTTTATAATAACTTAGCATCTAGTAACTCCTTGATATTAAAATACCAAGGTCAACAGCCCTACTTTTCCTATTTTAAACTCTAAACAGAATCCAAATATAATCCATTTGTTAATTTCTAATGCATGTGACTTTTTTGTTAATGCCTTTCTTGAATAGAATTAAAATCCCATAGATTGTACTCATTTAAAGCACATGACTCAAGAGTTTCTTCATATATTTAGAATTATGCAAGTATTACCATAATTAATTTGGATATTTGATCACTCCCAAAGAAATCTACGTATCTATCAGCTGTCACCCTTCATTCTTCCCTCTCAGTCTACTTACTTTCCCAGTGGATTTGTGACATTTAGGACATTTCATCTAGAGGGACTCACATGATACACACCTTTTAAAAATGTGTCACTTTTCATTTGGCATAATGCTAGATTCAGCCACACTGTATCAGCATTTCATTTTTACCTCTGATTAATCTTCCGTTGTTTGGACAGACCATATCTTATCCATTAATTTGTCACTTGAACATTTAGGTTGCTACCATTTGGGGGTGATTTTATGTAGCTGTGAGCTTTCATGTTCAAGTTTTTATATTCACATGTTTTCATTTCTCATTGGTTTGTCCATGGAGTGTTTGCTGGGTCATGTGGTGACTCTGTGTCTCACATTCTGAGGAGCTGCCAAAATATTTTCCAAAGCATCTACACCATTTTACATCCCCAGCAGGCATGCACCAGGCCTTCAATATCTCTGGATTCTGGTCAATAGTTGTTTTGTCATTGTAGTGATAGCAAACCTTGAAGGTGCAAGGTGGTATCTCATTGTAGCTGTGCCTTTCAGGCTATAGTGCACAGATTCATACACAGTCTTGTGAGTCCTACAAATCTCCCAGTTTCTGGACTTATCTGCATTAATCTCTGTGGTATAGTGAAACATTCCTCACAGAATTTTATTATACATCTGTAGTGTGTGATTATATTCCTAGGGAGATGTGAATTAATGTCTACTCACCTCAGATAGGTAACCAATTACAGTGCAAAGTAAGGTTACCACCATATAGTACTTGGTGGACCAATGAGTTTACTGATGTTACTTATAGAAGTAAGGATAATTCAAAAATCTGACGACAGCATAGGTAGCAGGAAGCTACATGGGTTGGAAAGTATGCTCTGTTCAGTACAGTCCTTACTGCTTATATAACCTTGGGGAGAGGGGGGACCCTGTACACCTGGTAGGTTTCAGGAATTTACTGAGACTTTTGAGTTGTTTATTTCTTGAATCTATTTTCTTATTTTTTAAGTATTCTTTACTTTCATTTTTTTTGTAAGTTGAAAGCAGTTGTGAAGCACCATATGGGTGGTGAGAATAGAATCAGGATCCTAACCATTTAGCCATCTTTCTGCCTCCTCTTTTTTTTTATTTGATTTTAGATTAACTTATTCATAATAGTAGAGGGAAAAAGAGAGGGAGGAGAGAGAGAGCGAGCTTGAAGAAAACATAAGAAGGTGTTACTCTCCAGCCACACCACCTAACATGCCTTCTTTCTTTTCTTTCTTTACAAATAAGTATTTTTAAAATATTGTTCTTTATTTGCATTGCTTGTTGATACAAGCATATCTATGCACAAATAAATATATACAGATAAGTACACAAGACTATAAATACACAAATATATATACAGTTACATCTGAGTTTCTTCCCTTTCACAGTAATATTCTCCACTTGATTTTTTTCATATAAAAAGTTATCTGAGGGGCTGTAAGTGTAGCTCAGCAGTAAAGCAGCTGTGTTGAATGCACAAGGCTAACAGTTTGATCCCCAGCTCTGCAGACAGTGTGCACTCACACTGACACACACCCACATGCATTCAATTGCTTGGACACACACATGTACCTCTGTGGTGGTTATAACAGCTTCCCTCTAGTCACTGTCCCCATCCCCACATCCCTTAGTCTGTGTTTCTGTCTCCAGTAAGAACATGTGTCATTGTATTTCAGGCCACATGGCTAATCCATGATGATCCCAGATTGGGATTTTTATTTAATTATTTTTACAAAGACTCTAAGTAAGGTCACATTCTCGGGTTCTAAAATGAGATAACTTTTGTTTTGTTTTGTTTTGTTTTTTGGTTTTTCAAGACAGGGTTTCTCTGTGTAGCTTTGTGCCTTTCCTGGAACTCACTCTGTATCCCAGGCAGGCCTCAAACTCACAGAGACCCACCTGCCTCTACCTCCAAAGTGCTGGGATTAAAGATGTGCACCACCACCGCCCGACAATGAGATAACTTTGGGATCACCAGAAGAACCACCATTTAAACCAGTGTGCAGCCAGGTATAGTCATGAAGGCCTGTAATCCCAGCACTTGGGAGGCTGAGGCAGGAGGAGCCAGAACTTAAAACCAACTTGGTCTGCATAGCAAATCTGAGACTGATCTGAGCTGTATAAAGTGTGTCTCTAAAAAGAAAATAAGTCAACCCAGTACAGTCTGCTTTCTGGCCCTGCAAAATTTAAATCTATCCTACATGCAAAATATACTCTTTCAACTCCCATTTCTGTCAGAGTAGTGCATAGAGCATTTCAACCCTAGCCCTCCTTCCTTTCTTCTTTCCTAGCCTTTCTTGCTTGTCTGTTCCAAATGAACCTTATAATCAACTTATCTGGCTCCAAGAAAAACAATGAAGTCTTTGGATATTTCTTCTCTTTCCTATTTTGTTTTTGGTCTTGAAAGCAGAGAATAAAGATAAGATAAATACACATAGCCAGGTGGTAGTGGTACATGCCCTTAATCCCAGCATTCAGGAGGCAGAGGCAAGTGGAACTCTGTGAGTTCAAGGCCAGCCTGGCCTACAGAGTGAATTCCAGTATAGCTAGGGATGTTACACAGAGAAACTCTGTCTTAAAAAAAAAAATAAATAAATAAATAAAAAATAAAGGAAAAATACATATACACTAAAGTCAGTATTTTTTCAGTTGGGTTTTGTGGCATGCACTTACTTATAATCCCAGCATTTCAAAGACTAAGGCTAGACTGGAATTCATTATGTAGCCCAGATTTATCTTAAACTCCTAATAATTTTCCTTACCCAGCCTCCCAAGTGTTGGGATTACAGGCCTCAATCACTTCACCTAGCTTTCTGATGGTATAACAAAATACTTGATATCAGATGGCTTATAAAGAATATAGGTGTATTTAGTTGATGGGTCTGGAAGCCAATAATACCAAACGTATAGTGACAGTGTAAATGAATGCAATGTCTTCACATTTTGGTGAGTGCAAAGCCAAAACCAGCACTACCAGGAAATAATAATAAATCACTTATTACCTGCCAGATGGTGGCACACACATTTAATCCCAGCACTTGGGAGGCAGAAGCAGGCGGATCTCTGTGAGTTCAAGGCCAGCCTGGTCTATAGAGTGAGTTCCTGCACATCAGGGCTAAGTAGAGAAACCCTGTCTCAGAAAAAACAAAGCAAACAAACAAACAGACTCATTGCCTGCCACAAGAAAGGAGAGTACAGACATTTTCCCCCAAAACAATGCCCTCCTTGAACAAAAGAAACATAAATCAGAGTACATTAATGTAGGAGTTCACCATGGAAGACACAGCTTTACTTAAAAGCTAATAACAGCATCAGCTCAGTTTCTGGTGGGTACCTTGTGCTACATCATTGTAACATTGCAAATGATAAGGGCAAGCAGGCACATGTGGGGTAGACTAAATGTGGGAGTCTGGTTATGCACTCCCACTATCAATAATCTGCTCCCTTTAGAAAGACACTAATTTATCTCAGCAACTAATCATCTTGTAAGGACTCCACATACCAACACACACAAAAATTAAAAAAATTTCAAAATGAATTTTGAGAACTACAACTGTATCTGAATCCAACAGCTGGGTTCCCCCATTAAATTAAGATATTGCTGTGGTGCTAAATTACACCACACACATATTCTCACATACATGTTAATACAAATTCATAGTCTATTAAATAGTTTTACATTTCTCTTAGTTTTTAAAAATTATTTTATGCTTATGAGTATTTTGCCCATAAGCATGTGGTATACATGTCTGCATACCACACGCATATGGTACTCACAGAGGCCAGAAGAGGTTATCAGGCCCCTGGGACTGGATTTTCAGGTTACTATGAGCTATGATATAGATGCTGGAAATTGAACCTGGGTCTTTTGGAAGAGCAGCCAGTGCTCTTATTATCTGAGCCATTTCTCTAGCCCTCTTGGGTACCTTTCATCAGCACTGCTAGGGTCTGAATGCTGGGCCTCACATGAGCTGGTTATGTGTGCTACTATGGAGTTCAGCCCCTTTTTTGAGTGTTTTAAAAATGAAAAGTTGGATTTCTTTCACATTTTTCTTCTCCATCTGCTGAGACAAACATAAAATTTTCCTTCTTAACTCTGAAAACATGATTATGTTAATAATTCAACTGGTAGAGAAGTATCCTTGCTTTTGTAAAAAATAAACAACAGAGGATGAATATATTTTAAAATGCTTTGGAGAGGTGAGTGCCTGGGTTATAGTCAGAGAGGCAACTGTGCCTGGGTCCCACTGCTGGACACAGGCCACCCCAGGAGGACCTGACCAACTTGGCCACAGTTTCCTGCAAATCAGCGGGCCTTGTGGTAGGGCTCCCCTTTTCCAAGACTGCAGGCAGACACTGCAGTCTCCACACCCTGCCCCCACACCCATTTGCCCCAGACCCCAGCCACTTCCTGAGACTCAGAGACCAGCCCCGAGTTTCTCCCTGGCCAGGAACTCCCATCTGGACCAGAGGTGAGTGCCTGGGTTATAGTCAGAGAGGCAACTGCCCCTGGGTCCCACCGCTGGAAACAGGCCACCCCGGGAGGACCTGACCAACTTGGCCACAGTTTCCTGCAAATCAGCGGGCCCTGTGGGAAGGCTCCCCTTTTCTAAGACTGCAGGCAGACATTGCAGTCTCCACACCCTGCCCCCACACCCATTTGCAGGAGACCCCAGCCACTTCCTGAGAATCAGAGACCAGCCCCAAGTTTCCATCCTGCCCTGGAACTCCCATGTGGACCAGAGTCCAGAGGAACTCCCATCTGGACAAGAGGAGCTCCCATCTGGACAAAATAAGGAGACCCCAGGGACTTCCCGAGACTCAGAGTCCAGCCCCCCAGCTCCTATCCAGCCAGCACTCTCATCTGGACCAGCGCTCCAGTCTGGCCCAGAGCTTCCATCTGGACCAAAGAGAGTTCCCTAAATCTGTCAACTCTCTCTGGACCAAGTACACTGATAAGACCAAGAACTAACACAAGAAGAGATGGGCAGACGTCAAGGCAGAAGTACATACAACAAAATAAAGAGCAATACAACATCACCAGAACCTAGCCCTTCCCCAACAGCTAGACCTGAACATCACAGAATGGAAGAAGAAGAAGCAAACAACCTTATAAGTAACATCATGAAGAGGCTAGAGCCTTATATAGAAGAAATCAAAAATAAAGTAGAGGAACAGACAAACAAAAAATGGGAAGAACGCTATAAAAAACTAGAGGAAAGGACAAATAAAGCAGAAGAAAACAATAAATCCTTGAATGAAAATCATGAAAAAGCAAGGGAGACAATCCAAGACATGAAGAGGGAAATAGAAAAAATGAAGAAGACACTAGCAGAAGGAATGTTGGAAATAGAAAATCTGAGTAAAAAACAGGAACTTCAGAGGCAAGTATAACCAACAAAATGCAAGAGATGGAAGAGAGGATCTCTGGTGTTGAAGATACGGTAGAAGAAGTAGATTCATCAGTCAAAGAAAACACTAAAACCAACAAAGTCATGACCCAAAATGTCCAAGAAATTTGGGACACCATGAAAAGACCAAACCTACGAATAATAGGGATAGAGGAAGGAGAAGAATACCAACTCAAAGGCACAGAAAATGTATTTAACAAGATCATAGAAGAAAACTTTCCCAACTTAAAGAACGAAATGCCTATGAAGATACAAGAAGCCTATAGAACACCAAACAGACTAGACCCCCCAAAAAAGTCCCCTCGCCACATAATAATTAAACAACTAAATGTACAGAATAAAGAAAGAATATTAAGGGCAGCAAAGGAAAAAGGTCAAGTGACTTATAAAGGCAAACCCATCAGAATAACACCTGATTTCTTGATGGAGACTTTGAAAGCCAGAAGGACCTGGACAGATATAATGCAGACACTAAGAGACCATGGATGCCAGCCTAGACTAATATACCCAGCAAAACTTTCAATCATCATAGATGGAGTGAACAAGACCTTCCAAAACAAAACCAGATTTAAACAATACTTATCCACAAACCCAGCCCTACAGAAAGAACTAGAAGGAAAATTCCAACCTAAGGAAGGCAGATACACCCATGAAAACACAGGCAATAAATAACACCACAGCAGTAAACACCAAAGAAGAGAAGGACACACACACTACCACCAAAAAAATAAAAATAACAACAGGAATGAACAATCACTGGTCATTAATATCCCTTAATATCAATGGACTTAATTCACCTATAAAAAGACACAGACTAACAGAACAGATACAAAAACAGGACCCATCTTTCTGCTGCATACAAGAAACACACCTCAAATTCAAAGACAGACACCTCCTAAGAATAAAAGGCTGGGAAAAGACTTTACAATCAAATGGTCTTAAGAAGCAAGCTGGTGTAGCCATCCTAATATCCAGCAAAATAGACTTCAAACTAAAATCAATCAAAAGAGATGATGAAGGACATTACATACTCATCACAGGAAGGATCCACCAAGATGAAGTCTCAATTCTGAACATTTATGCCCCAAACACAAGGGCACCCACATATGTAAAAGAAACATTACTAAAGCTCAAATCACATATAAAATCCCACACATTAATAGTAGGAGACTTCAACACCCCACTTTCACCTCTGGACAGATCAGCCAAATTGAAACTTAACAGAGACATAATGGACTTAACTGATGTTATGGCTCAAATGGACTTAATTGATATCTACAGAACATTCCACCCAAACAAAAAAGAATATACCTTCTTCTCAGCACCCCATGGAACCTTCTCTAAAATCGACCACATACTTGGCCACAAAGCAAATCTCAACAGATACAAAACAATTGGAATAACCTCCTGTGTTCTATCAGACCACCATGGTTTAAAGTTAGATTTCAACAACAGAAAAAAACTACAGAAATCCTACAATCTCATGGAAACTGAATGATGCTCAACTGAATCACCAATGGGTGAAGGAAGAAATAAAGAAAGAAATTAAAGACTTCCTAGAGATCAATGAAAATGGATACACCACATACCCAAACTTATGGGACACTATGAAAGCAGTGCTAAGAGGGAAATTCATAGCGCTGAATGCCCACATAAAGAAGCTGGAGAAATCTCATGCTAGTGACTTGACAACACACCTGAAAGTCCTTGAACAGGAAGAAGCAAAGTCTCCCAGGAGGAACAGATGCCAGGAAATTATCAAATTGAGAGCTGAAATCAATATAATAGAAATAAAGAGAACAATACAAAGGATTAATGAAACAAAGAGTTGGTTCTTTGAGAAGATCAACAAGATAGACAAGCCGTTATGCAAACTAACCAAACGACAGAGAGAGAGCATCCAAATTAACAAAATCAGAAATGAAAAGGGGGCCATAACAACAGACATTGAGGAAATCCAGAGAATCATCAGGTCATACTTCAAAAACTTCTACTCCACAAAACTGGAAAATCTAAAAGAAATGGATAATTTTCTGGATAGGTACCACATACGTAAGTTAAATGAAGACCAGATAAACAATTTAAATAGTCCAATAACCCCTAAGTAAATAGAATCAGTCATTAGAAGTCTCCCAACCAAAAAAAAGCCCTGGACCTGATGGTTTCACTGCAGAATTCTACCAGATCTTCAAAGAAGACTTAATAACAATACTCTTTAAATTGTTCCACACAATAGAAGCAGAAGGAATATTACTAAACTCCTTCTATGAGGCTACAATTACTCTGATTCCTAAACCAAACAAAGATGCAACCAACAAAGAAAGAGAACTACAGACCGATCTCCCTCATGAACATTGATGCAAACATACCCAATAAAATTCTGGCAAACAGACACCAATAACACATCAAAACAATTATCCACCATGTTCAAGTAGGCTTCATCCCAGGGATGCAAGGGTGGTTCAACATACGAAAGTCCGTCAATGTAATACACCATATAAACAAACTCAAAGAAAAACAACACATGATCATCTCACTAGATGCAGAAAAGGCATTTGACAAAATCCAACACCCCTTCATGATAAAGGTCTTGGAGCGATCAGGAATACAGGGAACATACCTAAACATAATAAAGGCAATCTACAGCAAGCCAAAAGCCAACATCAAATTAAATGGAGAGAAACTCAAAGCAATACCAGTAAAATCAGGAACAAGGCAAGGCTGTCCCCTCTCCCCCTACTTATTCAATATAGTACTTGAAGTTCTAGCCAGATCTATAAGACAACACAAAGAGATTAAGGAGATACAAATTGGAAAGGAAGTAGTCAAGCTTTCCCTATTTGCAGATGACATGATAGTATACATGAGTGACCCCAAAAATTCAACCAAGGAACTGATACAGCTAATAAAAACCTTCAGCAACATTGCAGGATACAAGATCAACTCAAAGAAATCAGTAGCCCTTCTATATACAGTAGACAAACAGGCTGAGAAGGAAATCAGAGATACATCACCCTTTACAATAGCCATAAATGATATAAAATACCTTGGGGTTACTCTAACTAAGCATGTGAAGTACCTATATGACAAGAACTTTAAGTCCCTGAAAAAAGAAATTGAAGAAGATGTCAGAAAATGGAAAGATCTCCCATGCTCATGGATAGGCAGGATTAACATAGTAAAATGGCGATTTTTAAAAAAAGCAATCTACAGATTCAAGGCAATTCCCATCAAATTACCAACACAATTCTTCACAGATCTGGAAAGAATAATACTCAACTTCATATGGAAAAACAAAAAACCCAGGATAGCCAAAAGAATCCTGTACATTAAAACAACCTCTGGAGGCATCACAATCCCTGACCTCAACCTCTACTATAGAGCTACTGTAATAAAAACAGCTTGATACTGGCATAAAAACCAACATGTGGACCAACGGAATCGAATTGAAGACCCTGACATTAACCCGTACACCTATGAACATATAATTTTTGACAAAGAAGCCAAAAATGTACAATGGAAAAAAGAAAGCATCTTCAACAAATGGTGCTGGCATAACTGGATGTCAATGTGTAGAAGGCTGCAAATAGATCCATATCTGTCACTGTGCACAAAACTTAAATCCAAGTGTATCAAAGACCTTAACATAAATCCAGCTACTCTGAACCTGATAGTAGAGAAAGTAGGAAGTACTCTTGAATGCATTGGCACAGGAGATCACTTTCTAAATATAACACCAGTAGCACAGACACTGACAGAAACAATCAATCAATGGGACTTGTTGAAACTGAGAAGCTTTTGTGGAGCAAAGGACATGGTCAACAAGACAAAGCGACAGCCTACAGATTGGGAAAAGGTCTTCACCAACCCCACATCTGACAGAGGGCTGATATCCAGAATATATAAAGAACTCAAGAAATTAGACATCAAAATGCCCAACAGTCCAATTAAGAAATGGGCTATAGAACTAAACAGAGAATTCTCCACAGAGGAAGTTCAAATGGCTGAAAGACATTTAAGGAATTGCTCAACATCCCTAATTACCTGGGAAATGCAAATCAAAACGACTCTGAGATACCACCTTACACCTGTCAGAATGGCTAAGATCAAAAGCATAGAAGACAGCTTATGCTGGAGAGGATGTGGAGCAAGGGGAACTCTCCTCCACTGCTGGTGGCAATGCAACCTTGTACAGCCACTTTGGAAATCAATATGGTGCTTCCTTAGAAAATTGGGAATCCATCTCCCCCAAGACCCAGCTATAGCACTCTTGGGCATATAGCACTCTTGCCCTTCAACTGAAGAATGGATAAAGAAAATATGGTACATATACACAATGGAGTACTACTCAGCAGAGAAAAACAATGACATCATGAGGTTTGCAGGCAAATGGATGGATCTAGAGAAAATCATCCTGAGTGAGGTAACCCAGACTCAGAAGGACATACACGGTATGTACTCACTCATAGGAGGATACTAGATGTAAAACAAAGATGACTAGACTGCTACACAACTCCAAGGAGGCTACCTAGAAAATGGGACCCTAGGAAAGACCCAAGGATCACCCAATGACAGAGAAATGGATGAGATCTACATGAAGAACCTGGACGACAGTGGGAGTAATGAAGGGCAAGATTTGAAGGAAAGAAAGCTTAGGGGACCAGGAGATCCCAGCTGGATCAAGAACAAAAAGGGAGAATGAGGAATAACAGACCACGATAAATGAATACCACATGAGAACAGGAATAAGCAGAGTGCTCGAGAGGTCCCCAGAAATCCACAATTAAATATCCTCTGTAGTCTGCTGGCAATGGTCGAGAGAAAGCCTGATTTGACCTAGTCTGGTGATCATATGACTAAACACCCTAACAGTCGTCTTGGAACTCTCATCCAATAACTGATGGAAGTGGATGCAGAGATCCTCAGCCAGGCCCCAGGTGGAGCTCAACTGTCAAGAAAGAGGAGGGTCTGCAAGAGCATGAATTGTTGAATCCAAGATTGCAAAGAGCACAGGGACAAACAGCCAAATGAATGGAAGCACATGAATTATGAACCAAAGGCTGTGGAGCCCCCAGCTGGATCAGGCCCTCTGGATAAGTGAGACCATTGAATAGCTTGATCTGTTTGGGAGGCACCCGGTCTGTGGGACCAGGATCTGTCCTTAGTGCATGAGCTGGCTCTTTGAAACCTTGGGCTTACACAGGGACACTTTGCTCAGTCTGGAAGGAGGTGACAGGACCTGCCTGTACTGAATCCACCAGGTTTAAATGAATCCCCAGGGTGCCTTGATCCTGGAGGACATGGGAATGGAGGGGAGGGGCTGGGGGGAAGGTGGGGGTGGGTGCGGGAGGGGGGAGGACAGGGGAACCCATGGCTGATGTATAAAATTTAAAACACATAATAATAAAGAAAAAAAGAAAGAAAGTAACAAAAACAAACAAAAATAAAATAAAATAAAATAAAACGCTTTGAAGATTGTTTGCTAGCATTATTTTTGTATTGAAACAGTATAAAACACTTTTTTGAGACACAGTCTTGATTAAGTAGCCCCTAGGCTGACCTATAATTCACTATGTAGACTAAGCAAACCTCTAATTTGTACTAATCCTTCTGCTTCTTCCTCCCACATTTTGAGATGACAGGTATATGATATCATGTTGCCTTTGTAAAAAAAAATGAAATCTTTGATAAGGGAAGGGTCAATTACTATTCCATGAAAGAAACATGGAATAGTAATTGTTGGTCTCCCTCTTTTTCCCTTTCATCTTTCTATTTGACACAGAATCCATGTAGTTGCCTTGAACTCACTATGAAGCTAAGGATAACTTTGAGCTTTTGGTCCTTCTGCCTATACCTCCTGAGTGCTACTGTATAGACTGCTTATACTTTATATATGTTAGGCAAGCACTCTACCAACTAAGGTGTGTCCTCAGCTCCAAGTTTTTCTTCTTTTTCTTGGTTTGGAGCATATGAACTCACAGAATCAGTGGCAGCATACACAAGACCTGCACAGATTCAAGCCAGATGGGGTCCCAGCATTGAGAGAGAGAAGGGGACAAGAACTTCCATCCCTAACCAAAAAACTGTCTGCAATAGACATTCACTGCAAAGGAAAAAATAGTTTCTCCAATGGAGTCTTACTGCGTATAGAAACTACACTTAACGTTAGGCCCCATGCCTAGCAGTAGATAACCAACACAAAACAAACTCCGTGTTTTTTCTTCCGGTGTGTGAGGGGGTGGTTTCTTTAATTTTGTTTTGTTTTAGCATTTTTCTTTATTGGGTTTTGTTTCTTTGCATTTTTTTTAGAGATAGAAAGAACATGAAGTTGGGTGGATAGGGAAGTGGGGAGGGTCTGGGAAGAGTTGGGGAGGGGAACATGGTCATGATACAAAATATATTATATGAAAAAAATTCCCTTCTTTTTCTAGTTCCTTCCCCTATGATTTCCTGATTTCTGTGTTTGTGTTTTCTTCCATGTGTTTTCTTGATTCGTTTTGTTTTTAAATAAAAAACAAAACCCTTTTCTCCTGTTTTTAAAAGCCTGAAGGCCAAAAGAGCAGGTATGTCAGACTCATGCTCCCTCCATGGACTCCAAGGGAAGGTCATTTCTGTTTCTTCTAGATCCTAGGGGTTACAAGCATCCCCTGGCTTATGGCTCCATCCCTCCTGTCTCTGTCTCCATTTTCACAGGGCCTTCTCACCTGTGTTTCCTCAAATCTTCCCCTCCTTTCTTTTATGAAAACACTAACTATTGGATTTATGACCTACCCTAAGTTTCAGCTTGAGAATCCTTAGTTAATTACATCTGGCTGATGCTATTTCTAAACAGTCATGTTCTGACATTCTGAACAGACCTGAATTTGGGGAGCAGAACACATACACATTTCAACACTGCACACACTTACCCACACATATCCAAGCACTAGTGAGCTGCTTATTGGTCATACTACCTGGATGCTCTTCAGCTTTGCTCAGGTCCTGTCCATTTGAGTTGTCCTGGGTGTGTTGATACTTGTGGGTTAAAACTTCCATTTTTCCTCACACTGACTGTAATTCCTACTTTTGAAAGCTATTGCCTAATGACTCTTTAACTTTTCACTGGACAGCATCACCCACAGCACCATGAAGTGTCCTTCTTTGTTGTGTCCCATGCTTTTCAGCCCCAACTCCATCTTGTTAGACTCCAAGAGTGGCAAAGATGCTTTCATTTTGTTGTTTTCTCCCTTAAATACCTATGTACATGTTCTGTTTACTGTCTTTTTTTTTTGGTACCTGTGTTTCTCCATAGATTAATATTAAAATACATTGTGTTTGATATTTCTAGAAATGCTTTCTTTGAACAGATCATCTGGATGTGCACATTTATTAATGATGTTGCTTTATAAAAACGTTCTTGCTGCTGTTCTGGCAGACACTTTCCAGCTGATGCCTAGCTCTTCTGCTGGTAGTTGCAGGAACTTGTTCAAGGAGCTGGTCCTTCTTTTAGGCTTACATCTTAATGCTCAGGAAACCCTTTTATTTTATCTTTTGGTCTCAACAATGAATCCAACATAACAAATCATAACAATGTTAGGGTTTTTTTTGTTTGTTTTTTGTTTTGTTTTTCGAGACAGGGTTTCTCTGTGCAGCTTTGTGTCTTTCTTGGATCTCACTTGGTAGACCAGGCTGGCCTCGAACTCACAAAGATCCACCTGCCTCTGCCTCCCGAGTGCTGGGATTAAAGGCATGCACGACCACCGCACGGCCAATGTTAGGGTTTTAACAACACACATTTACACTCTTATACTTCTGGAGGTTGGAAGTTTATAATAGGCTACACTGAGCCCCAAATACTGTGTTTAGTCTTCAGGCACCAGGGAACAACATTTCTTTGCCTTTTCAACTTCTAGAAGCAGCTTCGATTTGTCTGCTCATGGTTCCATCCTCAAGGCTCATCATGATCTTAAGCTCTTTCTTTTTAATTGCTTATTTAATCTTCATGTTATTTTCTCTGATTTTGATCCTATCTCCTTCTTATTGATGTCATTGCAACCATGCACATGTTCTAGGGTGTGTTGGTTATTTTTTGTAAACTTGACACACACAAAAAAAATATCTAGGAAGAGGTCATTGTAATTTTAAAAATGCTTCCTTAAGATTGGCTTGTAGCAAAGTTTGTGATGCATTTCCATGATAGATGATTAATATAGGAGGCCGAGTCTACTGTGGAAGGTGCCACTCCTGAGAAGGTTTCCCTGGAGTGTATAAGAAAGCAGGCTGAGCAAGCCATGGGAAACAGGCAACATTCCTCCATGGTCTCTTCTTCAGCTCCTGCCTAAGATTCCTACTTTGAGTTCCTGCTATGATTTCCTTTGAAGATAGATTGGAATATGGAAGTGTAAGCCAAACAAACCATTTTCTTCCCAAGTTGCCTTTGGTCATGGTGTTTTTCACAGCAACAGAAACCTAACTGAGACACGGGGCAAACTCTCCATCAATCAAGACTCAGTAACTTAATCACATCTGTATACATCCTTTCCTTATCTAAACGGTCCTCATCTTTAGACGTCCTGCAGATAAGGGACTGAACACGTTTTTTGGGGAAACTGGTCTATATAGTGCAAAAGCACCCCCTTTGAAGGATGTGTTTCTGAGTTCCTATGTGGATATCCACTTGAAGCCATCTCTATCTTTGCTTTGGTACTGCTGTGTCTTCTTGAAGCAAGGTCTGGAGGCCCAAAGGCAGAAACTGCCCATTTTGTGGCATTTGGAAATGCCATGCCTGAGTTCTGTACTTAGAGGCACATAGACCTCTGGAATCTGTGCCTTTCTATCATTTCCACCAACATACTTTCCAGCCAGATTGCTTAACCTGCCCTGAAATTACAGGAAGCATGCCAAGGGCAATAAACACAAATGTTTTACCTCAGTCTAATTCTTTTAGTAGAAATACTTGGTGGCATTAACAGAATTATCTACAATGATGCAATTTTTCTAGATCCCTAATAAAATATTAAAGTTAATGGAGCATATGTGAGATTTAAGCACTTGACATGTATGAATGAGGGACTGAATTTTAACTTATAATTTAAGCTAATTCCTTTGTAAGTAGTGTATTTCTGCTTCATAGTACAGAGACAAGGAACATTTTTTTCTAGGTTAAAAGAGCTACTCTTGGCTTAAGGGCAGTAAAATCTTAAGTCTGTCATTTAGATAAATTGACATAATCTTGAAGCACCATATATATCCTTAATCTTAGAGAAGGCTCTCTTTCCAATGAATTTTGTTGATTGAATAGAGACTTTTGGTTGCACAAGGTACTAAGACTAAATGACAGTGGGGTGCTCAGCCCTAAAGAAGACATGTATAACATTTTTTTTTTCAAACTCAGGGAACATTGTGGAAGAGGGAAGTAGAAGGAATGTAAAATCCTGAAGATAGGAGAAGGGTTGTGAAACAGAACCTTCTGGATAATATACAGTTGTAACTATGAACACTCAACAACTGCACGTGACTGCACTGGGTCTGCACAAGAATGAATAACATCAACAATAAGGCATGAAGGGAGGAAATGCTCAGAAGGCCCTTTCCCCCACTGCTGAACTACTTCCTCTGGATAGTTTCAGGGAGAGTAGAAGTCATTGCCCTTGGTAGTGTGTATCCCACTGATAACCCCCAACTAGCTTCCAATGGGTAGTCCCAATCTAGTAGTCACACAGATGGCCCTGGTGAAATTAAATGGGTCACAAAACCAAACAAAAAGGCATGAATCTGGGAGAGGGACATGTGTGTTGGGGTGTGGATAGGGGAGCTTGATGAGGAAAAAGCTAGAATTCATTATATACATGTATGAAATTGGCAAAGAACTAAATAAAAATCCAATTACTTCTATCATCCCTGGGCAATGGTGATGGTATGTAACAATGGCCACTATGTATCAGTTTCCTCATTCAGTGGTTTGAAATCAGCCTTGGTGAGACAACACAGTCTATGGGAGTAAGTTTAATGCATGCTTGTGCTACAGAGTGAGTTCAAGGCCAACCTGAGCAACTAAGTAAGATTGTTTTAAAAAATGTCAAGAAGAGGGCTCAAGCTCAGTGGTAAAATGTTGGTCTGGCACTTGCATACCCCTAGGTTCAAACGGAGGGGTTAGGGAGGGAAAGAGAGAGGGGAAGGGGAAAGATGTGAGTTGCCTTAGCACAATCTGAGTTTCCTGGCAGCCAAATAGAAAAGGGAGATACTATCACCCACAGAGTTCTAAGTGTAGAGTCACAGGGTGTGGGTGTGGGTATGGGAGGTGGAGCATCAGTTCTCTTACTCCTGTAACTTATACAGACTCTTGCCTCAAGCAGCCTAGAAAAAACAATGGCCTTGACAGAAACTTAATTGAAAAATGGGTGGTGTTTAAGGCTGTCATTTATCACATCCATAAGGGCATTCCCTCTACCTAGATCAGAGTAATATAGTCTCAGTCTACAGTTTTTAGATGTCCGATATGATCTATAAACACAGCTCAGAATGCTGAGGAAAGGCTGAATTGCACAGTCTTATATTACACATCATTTACTTATTCCTCTAAATCTTTTAAAACATTTATCACATGTATAGTACAAAATTAGATGGGAAGGATTCATTCATTAATTCATTCAAGACAATGGACCCAGGTGTAAAAATATTCAAGATGCACCAGGTGGTGGTGGGGCACACCTTTAATCCCAGCACTTGGAAAGAAGAGGCAGGCAGATCTCTGTGAGTTCGTGGCCAGCCTGGTCTACAAAGCTAGTTCCAGGACAGCCAGGACTACACAGAGAAACCTAGTCTTGAAACAACAACAAGCAAATACTCAAGATGCAAAGTCAAGTGGAATAGGCTTTGTAAAGACTCGCCATTCACAGAACAACTTACTAGATACTCATGGCTGAAATAGGAGGAAGTGAGGGAATTGCCTTGTGTGCAAAGTTTAAGAGCACCACAAAAGCCATCAATAAAGATCACGTTATTTGTTAATGTAAAAAATAGTACAAGGGGATAGAGAGGTGGCTCAGCAGCAGTTAAGAGCACTGATGGCTCTTCCAAAGGACCTGGGCTTGATCCCTAATACTCACATGGCCAGTACACAACCATCTGTAACTCCAGTTCTAGGGGATCCAATGCTGTCTTCTGGCCTTTTCAGGCACCAGGCCTGCAAGTGGTGCTCAAACATACATGCAGGTACAACACACATATGCTTAAAATAATAATAAAAATTAATGGAAACATCTAGAATGCAGAAAATACCGAATTTTAATGCATGCTGTTTGAGACTGGAGAAAAGGCTCTATGTTTAAGCATACTTGTTCTTGCAGAGGACCTGGGTTTGATTTCCAAAACCCACATGGTAGCTCACAATTGTCTGTAACTCCAGCACCAGAGGATCCAACAGCCTCAGAGGATCCAACACCTTCTTCTGACCTCTGAGGGCAACAGATATGCATGTGGTGCTCTAACATACATGTAGGCATGACACTAAAACACATCAGATGAAATAAAATAAATCTAAAAATTACATTATTGTTTGAGGAGCCTGAATTATTGTGCAAGGGAAGCAGTCTTTTCCAGTAAGCCATGGGTTTATATGTCTCATGTGTCCTCCTAAGATAGGTTTATACAGTTATACAATGTCATGAAAATAAATTGGGCATGATGTGTATGTGTGTGTACTCTTAAAAATTCCACTCAATTGAAAACATAGGAGATTACTATATATAGGTACATATATTTCCCCTCATGTCTCCCATGCAAAAAAAAGGGGGGGGGCGCTGCTTCCTCTTTCTCAATGGCTCACTTGTGCCTCACAACAACTCCAAATGGTGGTGTCTCAGGGTTACTATTGCTGTGATGAAACACCATGACCAAAGCAATTTGGGGAGAACAGGGTTTATTTGGCTTACACTTCCATACCATTGTTTATCACTGAAGGAAGTCAGGACAGGAACTCAAACAGGGCAGGAACCTGGAGGCAGGAGCTGATGCAGAGGCAATGGAGGGGTGCTGCTTACTGGCTTACTCATGGCTTGCTCAGCCTGCTTTTTTATTTTTATTTTTTGAGACAGGGCTTCTCTGTGTAGCTTTGGTGCCTGTCCTGGATCTCACTCTGTAGACAAGGCTGCCCTCGAACTCACAAAGATTCACCTGACTCTGCCTCCCTAGTGCTGGGATTAAAGGCATGCGCCACCATAGCCCAGCAGTCAGCCTGCTTTCTTATAGCGCTCAGGACCACCAGCCCAAGGATGGCACCACCCACCATGGGCTGGATCCTCCCCCATTGATCACTACTTGCAAAAATGCCTTACACCCAGATTTTATGGAGGCATTTTCTCAATTGAGTTTCCTTCC
Organism: Onychomys torridus; assembly: GCF_903995425.1. NCBI lineage: Eukaryota > Metazoa > Chordata > Mammalia > Rodentia > Cricetidae > Onychomys > Onychomys torridus. The sequence continues at coordinate 53,950,997 of NC_050466.1, forward strand.
TTTCAGAATACTCTAACTTGTGTCGAGTTGACGTAAAACTAGTCAGTATGGGTAGATTCTATAATACTGCCCCTATTCACAGAAGAGAAAAGTAAGATTTATGCAGAATTGAAAAGATAGCACAGATAAGACTGAGGCTGTAGTTCAATTGCTTACCATGCACAAAACCATGGCTTTGATCCTTAGCAGTGGAGGTACTGGGTATGGTGATACATGCCTGCAATCTCATCTTTTGAGAAAGAAAGAGGAAGGAGGATAAGAAGTTCAAGGTCATTCTCAGCTACATAGCAAGTTTTAGGACTGTCTGTGATACATGAGATTATCTTTTTTAAAAGCCCAGAAAGTAATATTATAATATATTCAAAAGATAGTATGTTAGATGTGTTAATTTTTGGTTGAGAATATTTTTAACATTTATTTTTGTTTTTAATTATATATATAGGTATATATAGATATAGATAGATAGATATGTGGGGGGGTGGGTATGTGCACATTTGAGTGTAGATACTTGCAGACAGAGTTCCATGTTGAAGAGCAAGAGGCAATGTCAAGGCTATCTTCTGCCCCTTCTGCAAGACAAGGACACAGCATTTTCCCTGTGCTATTGCTGATAATACCTGTCTGAAAGCATCAAAGGACACCCTAAAGATAAATGTGCTCAATGCACTGAATATTTGACACATGTACCTAGGAGTGTTTGGGACATGTATGATTAAAATATATTTAAATGCATTGCAAAACTCTTAAAACTTTCCACCAGCCTCTGAGAGCCAGTCATTGGGTTCTCCTTCCTGGAGATATAACCACCTCTTTCTTGTGGCTCTTTCAGAGATGGTGTATGTGCAGGCAGGCAGTTATTCCCTCCTTATGCTTTAGTGCTGACATGTGAGTGCTTCGTTATATAGCAGAGCCTCCAGCACATTATCAAGGGCGGAATGCTTCAGAATGGCAGGGACGTATAATCATACCTTATAAGTCATTCTAAGCCAGAGGCCCTCAGCCTCGGTCGTATTGATATTTGAGGATATATCATTCACTGTCATGGGCAGCAGTTCTGCACACTGTGGCCTGTTCCCTAGCGTCTCTCAACTCCACCCACTGGATGCCAGGAATACACTGCCAGTCCCTATAGTGCCTGGGTTGGGCAGCTGAAAATGTCCCCAGGGGAAAAGGAACAAAATTATTACCACTAAGAACCAGTGTTCTAGTTGTACAAGGTGGCTCACAACACTCAAGAGGCAACCTGAGCTGCAGAGTGACATTATCTCAAAACAAAACAAAACAAAGCATGCCAAACTGAACAACAATCACATTGTGCTGTAAATCTTGTGTGGCATTTCTGGAAATAGAGCAGATAATGAAGAGGGGGAAAGTGGAAAAAATTCTATGTTATGAAATTCCAAATATGTGAAGATAACATTGGGATCTAGAAATCAGAGCCTAATTGTGATTCCACAGCTACTGAAGAAACTTTTTTCTTTCTTTCCCTCCCTCTTCTCCTCCTGTCTCCCCACCTCCCCTCTATACCCCACTCCCATCCACTCCTCCTCCGTCTCCATTCAGATGGCTCTTTAGAACTCATTCCCTATGGTGGGATGCCTTGTTCAGCTTTGTTGCAGGGGGAGGAGCTTGATCCTGCTCCAACTTGATATGCCATGCTTTGTAGATTCCCAAGGGAGACCTTATCCCATCTGAAGAAACTTTTTGAGACAACCAACTCTCTTTCTCTCTCCCTCCCTCCTTCTCTCTCCAAAAATGAGAAGCATGGTTACAAGAAAGAGAAAATGCCATTATTGATTCTCAGTTCCAGTGCCTGACAGGTAGAACTCCAGAGTAGGGCTGGGATTGTTTCTTTCAAGCTTTGTGCTTAGGACTGGAGATTCTTCAAATAAGAACTGTGCATCAAAAATTAGCTACAAGTATGTATTCTGCATACTTCTTTTGCTATAAAACTGTGTCACTGTGGAGAAATGAGATTGCATAGCAAAGAAGAGGAAGGAGAGGAAGAAGGAGAAGGAGGAGGAGGAGGAAGAGGAGGAGGGAATTAAAACACTCTTAATCCTATTTGCTGGTGAGTTGCCACATTTTGATAATTTGGTGAATTATTCTTAATTAATTTCCATGTTCATATATAAAAATTTGTGTGTAACTAGCTGCAACTATGTTATACCCACAAACAACAGATAAATCTCTTGGTACATAATGTTTTGAAGCCTAATTGTGTTCCATTTAACCTTGTACAAATGTCTTTTTCTTCCTAAGCATCTACCATCATAGTAACTTTTATTCTCTTTTGGTATTTGAGGGTAAAAGATATTACAAGAATAATTTCATTCTGTTGGAATTTCATTGCCCCATTTTAGGTCTGTTGTTCGTGTGTGTGTGTGTGTGTGTGTGTGTGTGTGTGTGTGTGTGTAAGAGAGAGACAAACAGAAAGTGTGTGTACATGTGTTTAAGAGAGGGAGACAGAGAAAGTGTATATGTGTGTGTAAGAGAGAGACAGAAAGGGTGTCTGTATGTATAGGGTATGTGTGTGTGTGTTTGGTGGGGGGTGTTTGCTTTCAATTGAGCAAAGAGAAGATGAAAGTAAAAAAAAAAGAAGATGGGTAAAGAGAAGATGAAACTAACCTGTTTTTTTTTTTTTCAATGTCCCTAGATGAGGAAGGTGTAGGCATTTAGTCATTTCAGCCAAGCTGAACACAAAGGAAAGCTGTGGGCAGCAGGGTGAGTTATATGCGCTGCAGTCCTCCACTCTCGCCCCCACCCCGGGAAACTACGACTAGGGAGCACCAGCCACTGGAGGTGGGGCGTCCTGTGTTGGAGAAACACGGTTCTCTCCAGACACTTTTCCACCGAGGATGGAAGGCCGACAACATTACAAAGTATCATTCAGAGCCAAGAGGTGGCCAGGAGGGCAGGGCTGGGCTGAGTGGCTGAGCTGAACACGTGACACTGCCAGACTGCCTCCTGGGCCCTCTGTGAGCCTGAGGCTGAAATCAACATTTGCCTCTGGCAGAGAAATGAACTTGGTAGTTTCCATGTGCTTCAGACCCTCAGCCCAAAGGAGCCCGGGATTGCAGTAGCAATTTGGCTTTGTGTATCGAGAACCTCACGGCTGTAAAGGTGAGTTGTTTGTCACTGTGGGAAACAAACCTGAGAGCAGTGACCTAGAAATCCACACCACCACTGTCAATTTACAAAAATATGATCTTGACAAGAATAGATTGCTGACAAAGGCAAGGGCTGTATTTAATCTAAATTAGAGTTTGACTGTGTGAGCAGAAATGTGGTTAATCTGGAAGTAATGGTGGTAAAGGGGACAGGGTTAAATATAGAAGGAAATAAAAGCTGTTGGAATAAGTGGCCAGCCAACTTACCTCATGCCTGCTTGTAAAACAATCTATATAACGTGTCTTTCAGGAGAGTGAGCAAAAGGAAAGTTATAATTGTGATTTAAACTTAAGACAATCCCTGTGAAATTGGGGTACAAATGAAGAGCTTCCACCATTGCCCTTTTACATCCCCACAACATTTATGTGGTTTGGCAAACAACAAAGATTTTATACATGAACTGCTTTAAGTTCTAAATGTGCTAGTTCCAATTTATGAACTGATCACGGAATATTCTAAAAGCCTTTAAAGAAAGGCTGTTTTACTGTGAATGAAAACGATAATGTACATTATAATAGTAAAGTGACTCACTTCAGAATGTCAGAAAAATTAGATAAACCGAAATAATGAGTTGTTTTCACCAAACTTGTGCTTGAGAGATGAAATGGCTTACCCAGGAGTTAAGAAAAATAAGCACAGACACATACAGTTGTGTTCTCAGTGTTTTATTTTAAATAATTAAATATTGCAGTGAGTAGTATTAATGTGTAGTGCCACTGTTTTTGTTTCCCTTAGCAAATAAAACTAATGTAATGCAGCTAATGAAAATAATTAAAAGTATTAGTTACCGGTACACTTAGCAGAATATTTCAGCAAGAATTGCTTGAGTGTAATATTTGTTATATACTTTGGAACACCAAACCTCAAATGCAGTGTGTTCATGCATATTTCAGGTGTCATTTTTGATTTTCATAAAATATATTTCTTTATTGCATCTGATAAAGTAGAACACCAGATTGTGTTCCATTCCACAATAATCTCCTTATTGCTACCTTTTTTTGAAATCCTATTATATGCTTGGAACCTGTAATAATGTCGACTGCTCCTGTGTCCTGTTTCTCCTAACTCTCCAAACAAGGCCAAGCAATAGGCATGCATCAAGACAAACACTCTAAAAGGAGGTCATACTGACTGTTACCTGCCTCCTTTGAAACATCCAGGGTCTTCCCACCCCACCCTAGGACCTCCGGTCTTGCTCCCAGCCCAAGGACTCCAAAGCCATCACGTGGCAGCGTGGAGCCCGCCTCCTGATGACGTCACAGCACTCGCAGCAGACTGGCTGAAGAAAGGATGCTCTAGGATGCTGTCCAGGTGGACGGCCAGGCTGCAAGATGCGGCACTGCAGGTAAGGGGTGCGTGGTGCCTGAATGCTTTTCATGGAGCTCCCAACAGTAGAGACGTTCCAGGTGGAGACTGGGTCGGTGGTCTACTGCCCTGGCAGTGCCACTCTAAAACCGAAAGTGGGGCCTTTGGCTGCTGCAGAGCGTGCTGCCCACAGCTGCTTCCTCCTGCAAGCATCAGATGGGGAGTGGCCTGATGCAGGTCCATGCGTGAGTTGGGTCTTGGCACCTGCAGAAAGTGGGCAGGGGCCAAACAGAAAGATAAGAGCCTCTTGCGAGGAGGGGGAGAAAAAATATGTACCGACTAAATGCATGCATTCTAAGGACAGAGAACAAGAGCAAGAGCCGCTTTGAAAAGATAACTATAAACCATTTTCCTTCTGCCATCGTGCTGGCTCAATAAAAATATCCTTATTAATTCTTCTCACAGAGGTTGCTTCTCAGCAGTGATCCTAATTTCATTCAAAGCAAAAACTTGCTGGGGAATGGCAACTTCTTAGCTGGTGTGCATTATTTTGCAAGGCACCAGCGTTTAAACGTATTTTTTTCAGGCAGATGTTTTCAATAAATTTAAAAATAACAGCATTAAATTAAATACAATAAAATATAGTTTGCAAAGATAATGGGCCACTTACAACATGGCTATATCTCCAAGAACAAAATGCTATTTAGCAAGAGCTGGGGGTTGGAGATAACCCAGACCTTCAGAATTTCTAGCACTCTTTATAATTGCTTTGCTGCATAATTAGCTCGCTGAAGGAAGGGGCTTGATGACTCAGCGGCAGATGGAGGGGTCAGGTGACTTCAGTCCCAGTGTGACAGCCTGTGTGTGCACGTGGTGGTGGGGGGTTTAATGCCCTCTTTCCCACCAACCCTGTTTACATTCCTTTTCTTTTGTTCTGTGGCCAGGGCATGTGTGGGCACCCTAGGGAGGAGATTAACATTCTTTTCTGAAAACCTGATGTCTCTAGAAGCTGAGGCATCAGTCAACTGCACTGGAACTTACCCTCTGAAGAAACCCATCCACCAACAACTTTGGTGAAACAGTGCTATTCAAACTGATAGTTAAAGATGGCATTTTGTTCAGACTTTGGGCTATCCTGATGGGTTGTTGTATCGTTCATTCAGTGATTTATTTATTGTGATTTTCTTCCTTTGGTTTAGGTTGGCTGCAAGCATTAAGACTAGTCAGTATTGTAGCTCAGTGTTAGGTCATGTGCTTTATATTTGAGAGACCCTGGATTCCATTTCTAACAGCAAAACCAAGGTCCCTCAGGACCCCATCCTTTCTTCTCCTGAACCAACTCTTGACAGAGCAAAGCAATGATAGAAGCAGGTGAAATAGATACTTGGATCTACTTCTGATTTTGCAGCTGTATAGCCTGGGAATAGTCACTGTGATCTTTTCAGACTTCAGCTTTCTCGTTCTGAAAGTAACAAAGTCATTTGGTTTACAGTTTAACTTTAGGGTGGCCATGAGGGACATCTGACTCACTGTAGGATGTTTAGCCTAGTCTGTGGCCTCCACTTACTGATGCCAGTATGAAACTCTTCCTTCTGTTGTGATAACCCAAAATGTCACCAGACATTGCCACTTGCTTAAGGATTACATTGACCCTGGTTAAGAGTTACTGATTTAGATGGTAGCTTTATTCTTTTTTTCCCACTCTGGTATTGGGGGTGGAATCTAGGGTTGTGTATTTTCTGTTAGGTAAGCACTCTACCACTGAGCCATAGTCCCAGCCCATAAATGTTCTTTAAATATTTTTCCAGCTCTTACATTCCAGAATTTGTTTTTTTTATGATTTGTTTGATGTGGAGCCCTTGTTCTGAAATTGTCATATTGGGTATATGTGAATTATAAATGTTAAGGCTTTCTTTATTGAAGATTATAATTTGCAGTTTCTGAGAGAAGAGGAGAGGGATGCTTGCATGACATTTGTATTTGGGGGTTGGACTGACACAAAAGTGAGTGTTGGGGACAAAGAAACAGTCATTAGCTAGTCATGGGCTGACATCTGTTCAGCAAACCTGTATACATAGGAAGTCTCAATCTGGGTGAAAAGTGTCCAGTGAAGATGTCATTTTTCTCTTCTGGAAGGGTGAGAATGACAAGCTGCACTGGAGGTATCTGAAGAATGGAGCTTTGTTCTGGGGCCAGGTATGGTGAAGTAAGGATGGCAGTAGGGTCCCCACAGCTATGAGGAGGCCAACATGACTACCTGCTGAACCAGTATCTGGCAGGTATCTTAGGGAAGCCATGCATGCAGGCCTTAAGATTTAGGATAGGACTATGTGTCCTCATACTTATGAGGGAGGACAATTGGCCACATTACTTCTCATCTTGTGTAGATGCAAGATATGTAAGATGGGGCCAACTAGTACTTTCTGGTCCTGCTTCTTCACATTTAGAAAGGACCAGACTAATGGAAGATATTTCAAGAGACACTAAACTGTGGTCCTAATGCTGTTGCAAGGTGGGAAACATGTTTACTAAGGGTTTGAAGAATCTGAAAATATTTCCTTGTCTCCTGTGCCTGAGGATTTGGGAAGTACTTCCTCCAATTCTTTTGTCATCAGCTCATGTCTGTCTGCCCCTCCTCTCTTGGCCTCATCCTTAGGAAATGGTTTGCTTTTAGTGAAACAGACTGCTACTGAAATCTAGGATGATAGCAGCTGGCCATCTACTCCTCAGGTGGCTTTCTGCTTAGGTTTCTTTCCTCTGAGTCCAGGTAGCTCCTCTTGCAGCAAGAGAGGTAACAACAGTTGTTACCTCAGAAGGCTTGGCCTTCATTCTGAGCTATCTGGCCTTGCTTCTTCATAATTCAGTATCATAAAAGCAAATTAGAATGAAGACATGAGGATATTCTTCATCTAATGATACCTAAGAGATCAAAGAACCTAATAAAATTTGTGGCCCTTGATTGGATCCCAGACTGAACAAACATGCAGTAGACATCTGGGGGACACTTGAAGAGTTATGTGTCTGGCTATCACATGATCCAAGGAGACTAGTGCTGATTTGGTAAAATGAATCTGAGTCTTACCCTCTTACTTGCTACAATCTTGCATAATCCTCTCCCTTGGCAGTTGGGCCACACCTAGTGACTCACAAGGATATAAAATGGCTGGGACAAACATGTGGCACTTCTAAAACTAGGGTATAAAGAACCGAGTTTTCAGTCTTGGGTATATATTCTCTCTTGAGTCACTCCAGCACAGGGGTGGGATGCTGTGTCGTGAGCATTCCTGCCTTGTGTTGAGAGCCAAAACCAGTTGTGGCATGGGTGCCTTTGGCAACAGATCTCTCAGCCCCAGCTGAGGCTTGAGGTTGTGGCAATCTTCTGAGAGGCCTGGGACCTAGGCACTTAGCTCAGGTACATTCAGATTTGTGTCCCAAACACCATGATAATTAGTTTTAATTGTTAATGTGACACAATCAGTATCACCTCAATGATGAATTGTCTAGATTGGGTTGACCAGTAGGCAGGTGTGTGGGGAGATTTGTGTTGATTGCATTAATTGGTGTGGGAAGACATAGCCCATTGTGGGCAGCACCATTCCCAGAGCTTGGCAACTGAACTGCATAAAAGTATAGAAAGTTATCTGAGCAATAAATATTCTTTCATTTATTCTCTCCCTGCCCTTGACTGTGAATGTAATTAGCTGCTTTAAGTTTTCACTGCTTTGACCTCTCTGCAATGATGGACTGTCATCTGGAATTGTATGTCATATAAACCCCTTCTCCCTTGAAGTTGCTTTTGTTAGGGTATTGTGTCACAGCAACAGGAAAGGAAACTAGGATACTCAGTGAGATAAGATATGCTTATTTCCTACTACTGTGTTTTGGGTAATTTATTACACAGCAATGGATAGCTCCTACATATGTTTATGGGCAGGGGGTCCTACATTTTGGAGATTCTTGTTGAAGTACTCCAGTTGAAGAGGTAAAATGCCATGATAAAAGCAATTTACTTTTTTTATTTTTAGTACTTTTTTGAGATCTCTTTAATATGTGTTTAAGAAGAAGACAGAGAATTATTCTCCTAACTTTATTATTTTCAGTGCCTTGTAGTATGGCCCCTCCCTGCTCAACGTTGGACGTGGGAAAGTCTCATTATCAGTCTTTTGCTTAACTATGTTTTCAGAAGCAACCCAACAGACATTTTCTTTCTCATATGCAGAGATGGGCTTCTTTTATAGATCATGATGTTAATTACATATTAATGAAAAATGATGCCTTATTTTTGATGAAATAGGCATTTATGGACATGGTGACAATTTCAAGGTTACATAAAGACCATTTCATTCCATTACATTCTTGTAACTCCCTACTCCCTAACCTATAGATAATCTGGTTATATACTATTTCAGATAATGCTTATGCAGACACACCAATCTATATAATATGTCATCACTTGTCTCTTTTCTCCCCTGTCTTGACATACAGTATGCACAAATTTGGGGCTGGAGATATGGCTCAGTAGTTAAGAGTACTTGTTGTTCTTGCATGGGACCTGGGTTTGCTTCCCAGTACCCATATGCCAGTTGAAACTGCCTGTAACTCCAGTTCCAGAAGATCTCACACTGTTTTGACCTCTATAAGCAGCAGGATCGCATACAGTATTCATACATACATATATATATATATATATATATATATATATATATATATATATGCAGGCAAAAACACATACATATAAAATAAGTAAATCCAAAAAAAAGAATATATACAAAAATCAGATTCAGGAAGATTACTTCCATTAATTTTGGTATATCTATACATTGAACATTACTAGACCTTCCAAGGACACTATCTTATCCCATTTGCTAGAGTGGCCACTGCCATTTTGGTTCATATTAGCACAGGTTTGCCTATTCTTGAATTTCACATAGATGGAATCATAAAATATACATTCACATCTAGCTCCTTTGCTCTACATGCCTTAGAAATTCATCCCTGTTACAGCAGTGACTCAATTCGTGTTCTTGTAAATAGCACCATAAGAAATAAAATTGGGTAGCCAGGTATGGTGTCTCATGCCTGTAATCCCAGCACTAAGGAGGCTGATGCAGAGGATTGTGAAGAGTTTGAGGCCAACATGAAGTGAATTCAAGAGTCGCCTGGGCTACAGAGTGAGACTTTGTCTAAAAAACAAAACAAAACAAAACAAAAAACGATAAAATTAGAGCACCTGAGTACCTGAGAGCTCTGTTTCTCTATCTATTGTTAGAGGATTAATTTATATCTGCACATTCACAGTACATTCTATCTCATGGTCAGTACAGGAATTTACCATACCAATGATGGTTGATAGACATGTGGATTAGGCACTCTTTTTTAAATCAGTGATAATGGTTTTTATATAACTAGAAAATCTCTAAAGAGGAAGCAATTCCCTGAGATGAAACTACAGTGTTTAGATGTTGGAAGTAAATTTCAAAGTCAAAACAATTTTTGTAATTTACTTCTGAGGAGTAGCTGTCCAGAGAAGCTGAATGACTGGGCTAAGATTAAGCAGCCAGTTTTGAGAGAGCTAAGTATGAACAATTGAGATATCTTTATTTTTTTTCCAGTCTGTCTTCTTCAGTGCTGTGAGCTTGAAGAAGGTGCTCCTTAAACAGTGGTTCAGTGCAAACCAAAGTTATGTGTTGAGTGTGGTGGTGCATTTTGGAGGCTGTGGCAGGAGTATTGACAGTTTGAGGCTAGCTAGTTTGAGTTCCAGGCCAGCTTAAGCTGTATAGTTTGACATTGCCTCAAAACAAAAAAAAAACGTGGCAGTTAGCTACAGAGATGGCTTAATGATTAAGAACTAGCAATGCTCTTTCAGAGGACCCAAGGTCAGCTCCCCCCACCCCCACCAGGCAACTAACAACGACCTGTAACTCCATTTCTAAGAGAGCCAATGCCTTCTTCTGGCCTCAGTGAGCACCTGCACTCAAGTGCACATGCTGCCATATGGACACATACCCATACATATAATTTAAAAAAACATAAAATGAATCCTTAAAAGACCCAAAGGCATTAATGTCCTTAGAAAAGACCAGTAACATTAATATGATTATGGCAAAAGCATTTCCATAAGACATGAACCTCATTATTTACTTACGCCTCTGCTCAACACCCTAACAACACTGTAGTTTATTTTTGAGTGTGTATGCATACACACCCACATGTATAGGCGTGTGTGCACACACAAAAGTATATTCATGTGTGTGAATGTGGGTATATGTATAGAGGTCAGAGGACAACCTTTGGTGTGGGGCCTCACCTTCCACCCTGTTTGAGACAGGGTCTTTGTTCTTTTTCTACTGCATACACCAGGCTAGCTGGCCCACAAGCTTCTAGGGATTCTGTCTCCATCTCCAGTCTTTTTATAAGAATGCTGGGATTATAGATGCATGCATCACAGATGTTCGTGCTGTGTATCTGGCTTTTTTGTTTTTTTAAGTTTTTCGAATCAGAGTTTCTCTGTGTAGCTCTGGCTATTCTGGAACTCAGTTGGTAGACCAAGCTGACCTGGAGCTTACAGAGATCCACTTGTCTCTGCCTCTCAAGTGCTGAGATTAAAAACATACACCATCACTACCCGGCTTTTGTATCTGGCTTTTATATGTGTTTGGCAATTCTAACTCAGGTCCTCACATATACGTGGCCTATGCTTTTACTCACCAAGCCATTCCTCCAATCTCTTTAATAACATTGCATCTCTGTTGTGTCTAGGCCTGTTTCTCAACTTGATACTATGTATATTTGAGGCTCTGTGATTGTTTTGTTTCTGTTGTTTTAGAGACAGGCTTTCAGACTTGTTGCCCAGGCTGGCTTCAAATTTACAGTGTTCCTCTCTCAATCTTCCCAATACTGGTATTACAGTCATAAACCTTCACACCCTGTTGAGGCTGCAAGATTTTTATGGTGGTGGTAGTGTAGGATGTTTCACAGTTCCCCTCACCTGCATCTACATAGCAACCCCTCTAGTTGGGACACTCTAAAATATTTCCAGTCATTACCAGGTGTCCCCTTGGAGTAAAAATTGTAGATGACTTGGGGATAGTGAGGGGGCTGTGATGCGATCATCTCTGCAGCCGGCCCTCTAAACACCAGGCTGGTGACAGAGACAAGAGCTCTCCATTAGCCATTTAAGGCTGAGAGCCACAGGACCAAAGAGGAGACAGTCTCAAACAGAGGGAGGCTGGGAACAAAGGAATGCATAGAGACACAGGAGAACTAAACTGACCCTGTTTCAAAGTGTTAACAAATTACAAACCTGTAACACACAGAGCTCAGGGAAGATCACTTCCTATTGCCTCCTCTCACTTCTTCCCTGCCCACCAGTGCTTTCTGTACCCTGTTATCCCAGTCTGCCTTACAGGACTGAGCAAGCTGCTGTGTGGCATGGCAGGCTTCCTACAGCCCCAGGCCCACACAGCTATTTGTCCCATTTTGAAACCCAGCCTGTGTGTTGGAAAGGAGACCAGGCCAACCTCATATGGCCTCTAGTGACACAATCAACTCAGTGTTCTCCACCCTCACCCAAGAGGGGGATGGGGCTGTGAGGTCTCTGTGTTGCTATTGCCAAGAGCCAGCTACTTAGAATTTCCTCACAGACACTTTCCAATAACAACAAAAATAAAAGGCTCAAAATAATAATAACAGCAACAATAATGAGTATATGGCTCCTAGTGCTTCTTCAAGCACTTTGTATCCATTAAACTCATAGGGCTCCTGGCACTCTATGAATCAAGAACTGTTACCATGGGCCCTTGTTCAGATAAATAAACTGAGGCAGAAAAGAACATAATTCTCACACAAAATGAGAAGCAGTTTGCATAGAGCCCAGGCCCCAAGGCCTTTTGCCATGCCCAACAGGCCATGATCATTCTGGGAGTCTGGTGCGCCCTGGTTACACTGAGTGGTTGTTGGGAGCCATGTTTCTCTTAAACAGTGTGGAAGTAGTTTACCAAAGATGCTTGGGTTATTCTCTCATCTCTCAGGTGGGCAAAGGCAGACACATCCACACAAAACCTGGTTATACTATATTTGTTGTTTGGGCTGCTGTAACAGAGGATCATGTACCAGTTGGTTCAGTAACAGCAAATTCCTCATAGTCTGAGATTAAGTGTTGTGGGTGGGGTTGTTTTCTTCTGAGGGCTGTGAGGAAAAAGATTCTCGTGGGTCTCTCTCCCTGCCTTGTCCTCTTATGGTTGTGTTTCTTTGCCCAAATTATGTCTTATAATGACACTGATCATATTGGATTAGGGGTTCCATCCTAATGACTTTATTTCAACTCAATTACTTCTTTAAAGACATTGTCTCCAAATATGGTCACTCTCTGAAATAGTGATGGCTGGGACGTTGACACAGGAATTTGGAGGTAGATACAATTCAACCATAGCAGTGCCAAACAGTGCTTGAGGGAAGTTGTGCCCTGTGTCTCTCCCTGTTCTGGCATTCCTCACATTAGCCTTCTGCTGACCGTTTTTTTTTTTTTTTTTTTTTTTTTTGGTTGTTGTTGTTGTTGTTGTTTGTTTATTTGTTTTTTTTCTGGCAAGTTTTTCTCTACAATCTGTTTTCTGCCTCCCTGTGATATTCTCACTCATAGATTAATAAAAATTAAATAGTGACTAGTGACTTTGTCAAGCTTACATGCAATGGGGCATCAAACACAGCTTTGATGTGTCCCTCCTGTGTCCTCATACTGGCCACAGCAAAGAGAACGAGGCTGAGGTGGCTGAGGTGGCAGTTGAAGTCCCAGTCCTTTCACATGTTTCGGGGGAACCAGAGTTGGTGAAAGGTATGACTAAGCTGTGCAGAAAAATAGCTCACTGTGGTGGGTCCTCCTATACACTGACCACAAAGATTTTTTTTAAGCCGATAAGCACCTCCCAGGCTTCCTCTGTAGGAGGAATAGTAAGTATCACATTTAGCCAAATCAACCCAGACCAGGAACTAGGACCTGAGAAGTAAACAAACACAACCAGGCCACAGAACCCTGGAAGAACTGCTAAGTCAGCATAATTACAGAGTTTAGTGGCCACCCTGAGATGTGTGTGCAGGTTCCCTAGCGAAAGCCAGAGCAGGTCCTAGGGGATCTGTAAAGCAGGCCTCTGTATGGCCTTATTTCAGCCAAATTCCAACTCAACCCCAGGAGAGGTGTGCCCACCCGACAGCATTCTTTCTCTCTGCCATCCTTCCTCCTGTTGTTGGGTGATCATCAGACCCAAATCTTCCTTACACCCATCTTTTGTAGCTTTAAGTCTGGTTAAACTCACCTTCCTGTAAGAAAAGCTCTGGTCCCAAACTTATACGAAGTCCAGCCAATAGCTGGATACTATGCTTTCAAGAACTGCTGCTCATCTTTGGCCTCTGACTATTGAAGTCCAGAGACTTCCACAACTCCAATGACCTTGTCTTCAGTTCCATCAGATGTCCCATCATCCATTAACTGACACAATTTTGTCCCTATGACAATATATTTTTTAAAGCTAATTTTAAAAGATTTTAATTAATTAATTAATTAAATTTCAGACAGGGTCTCATGTATCCCAGGCCAGCCTCAAACTCATTTTTGCTAAGGATGACCTTGAATTTCTGATCTTCCTGCCTCTACCTTCCCACATAGGGGATTAAAGGTATGGGGCCCTACTCCTGGTGGGGATCAAACCCAGGGCCTCTTGCATACTAGGCAAACACTCTGTGAACTGAGCTACATCCTCAGGCACTGACCAACACTTTAGAAAAATTTGTTTGTTTATTTACATGTGTATGTGTGTATTTGTGTATATATCTATGCTCATGCATGTATGATGCTTTATTGGAGGACAGTCAATTGAGAGTTGGTTCTTTCCTTTTACCATGTGGCTCCTGGGGATCAAAATCAAGTTATTGGTGGTAAATGTTTTACTCATTGAGCTGTCTCACTATCCCAACAGTAACTTTTAAAGAAAAATTTATCCTCGGGTAAGTTTTTTTTAGATATATTTATTTATTATGTATATAGTGGTCTGTCTGTATGTTTGCCTGCTGGCCAGAATAGGGCATCAGATCTCATTATAAGTGGTTGTGAGCCACCATGTGGGTGCTAGAAATTGAACTCAGGACCTCAGGTCAATGCTCTTAACCTCTGAGCTATCTCTCCAACCCCCACCCCAACAGTAACTTTTAAAAGTAAGATGGCATCAGCTCAAATGAATTTGAAATGGCTGGGGGTTCCCACAGGCAGCAAGATGAAGGGAGAAGCTTCTGTTGCTGAGGAACCCACCTTCTAAGATGGATCCTCCCTCATGTCTGATATATAGGCCCCTCTGTTGATTAACTGTAAAGGCTTTTGTATATGTACTTTATCTGCCCTCATGGCAGTTTACTGTCTGTGTATCTTTTCTCTCTCATTGCTTTTAAGAGACCTTGGTTTGGGGTTATAGAGATGGCTCAGTGGTTAAGTGCACTGACTGCTCTTCTAGAGGACCCAGGTTCAACTCCCAGCACTGTTATGGCAACTCATAATTGCTAGTAACTACAGTCTCAGAGATCCAGCACCTTCTTCTGGTCTCTGAGAGCACTGCAAATATGTGGTACACAGACATATATTCAGGTTGGACACTCATCCATACACATAAAATATAAATATGTAAAACATATAGAGAGAAAGATCCTGGTTTTCACTAGTTTTGGCAATTTGATTGTGATGTACCTGGGTGGTTCTTTTTGTTTTGAGATGCATTGAGCTTCTTGTTTCATTTAGAATACGATTTTCTACAATTAATGTTCTAGTTATGATATCAAAAATTATTTCAGATAAAGTTCCTGAGATACTTTATGTAACAATTGTACAGTGCTGTAGATGGAACCTAGGGTCTCAAACATGCTGATCCACTCTCTAGCCCTTTGAATGGGTTTAAAAACCATTTTCCCTCAGGCTGGAGAGATGGCTCAGAGGTTAAGAGCACCGACTGCTCTTCCAGAGGTCCTGAGTTCAATTCCCAGCATCCACATGGTGGCTTACAACCATCTCTAATGAGATCTGGCCCACACTTCTGTATGTATACATAATAAATAAATAAATCTTTAAAAAAACATTTTCCCACATTGATGAATTTATTGATACCACAGGGAAAAGGTGTAAATTCATGTCTTATTACTTTCACTTATTTTAAAATGACACTGTTGAGTTGATAACTGTAAAAAAAATTTTTTTCCCTGTTGAATTCTCACACTCCTCTACCATTTGCCTAAAAACATTAGGGGTTGGTCTCATGGTTGGTTTAAGGAGCTGCCAGATTGTGGTTAGTACTTAAATTATCGGGAGGGGCAAGGGAGTAGGGGTATTTTTATGCCAGTTCTGAAAGTCATTGCTAACATTGGCTCCTAGCCATACTTTTCAAACATGTCACATGAACAGAACCACCATCCCTGGCTTCCATAACCAAGTTAGAGATAGAGATGCTACTAGAAATCAGTTGGAGCTTACTACAAAGTTTTGAGTGATGTGGGCAGGGTACATCAGATATAGTTGTTGAGACACATGTACAAGGCACTTCACATGTATGTGGTCACATAGCAGTATTGCAACCATTGGCAAAACTGGTCAAGGTCCAGACTTGTCTATAATTTCTTTGGAATGTGGTAATAGTGCCTGGTAAAAGTTAAGGACAGAGGTATGGGGAGAGCCTCATGTACCTAGCTCTGCATCGTGTGTGTGTGTGTGTGTGTGTGTGTGTGTGTGTGTGTGTGTGTGAGAGAGAGAGAGAGAGAGAGAGAGAGAGAGGAGGGGGAGGGAGGAGGAGGGAAAGGGGAAGAGACAGAGACACAAACAGAGAGACAGACATGTAGGCAGAAAATAAAATCCTGGTTGCTCTGTTATGTTTCATTTTTTCTTCCTTCATTTTTTTCCCTTGAGACTGAGTCTCATATATCCTAGTCGAAGCTAAAACCTGCTATATAGTGTGGGAGGACATTGAAATTCTGACTCTCCTCTCTCTCTCTCACTGTTCTGGTTAGTTTCTTTTGTCAACTTGACATAAGCCAGGGTATGGGAAGACAAAATTTCATCCATCTGATTGGCCTGTAGGCAAGTCTGTGGGGCATTTTCTTGATTAGTGATTAATGTGGGAGAGGCCAGCCCATTTTGGGCAGTACCTTCCCTGGGCAGCTGGTTCTGAGTGGTGTAAGAAAGCAGTCTGAGCAAGCCATTGGGAGCAACCTGGTAAGCAGTGCCCCTTCATGGCTTCTGCTTCAGTTTCTGCCTCCAAGTTTTTGTCCTGTTTGGTTTTCTGCCTTGCTTTCCCCTATTGTTTGACTGCAAAATGTAAGATGAAATAAACCACTTTCTCCTCAACTTGCTTTTGTCATGATGTTTTTATCACAGGAAAATAAAGCAAACTGGGGCATTATATACATGCATGACCATAGCTGGCTCTTCACTGTTTTTAAACTTCCATTTTTAATCTTTCAGTTCTAAGCAGTATGAGTAGATCGCTAGAGCAATATTTTCTCCTGCCTTAAAATATTTGTGGCAAATTTATTTTTTCCTCCATCTACTCAGGCAGGTTAGGAATGTTAAGTGCTTAATGGTGGTGAATGTCTGTATATCTACATTCAGGATACTGAAGCAGTAGGACTGTTGTAAGTTTTAGGCAGTCTGAGTATGGAACAACAGAAAACAGACAAAGTAAACAAAAAAAGGAGCACAGTTCTCTGTTGGACAATGTGATGCTAGAAGTTACTTTGTACTGGATGGCAGTGTTGAAACATTTTGTTATGTTGAGTGCAGAGACTCTGGGCTCTGAGGAAAGGCAACCTAGGGCATCATTATTCAGTGCAAGCTCTCAACGCTCATTTCACCAGAGAACAAAGTGGAGAGTGAGAAAGTGGCCTGGCTATCCAAAGCCCAGTGGGCTGATGATGCCCCTATATCTGACTGCCAAGTCTAAGAGCAGTTCCCTGAAACTCCCAGCCACCCTGGTCAGGACACAACATATTGCCTCGATCCATCACTAAACCAATCTTGTGACTTTGATTGTTTGTGTTTTCGCTTTTCTCTGTAGAATTACCGTGGAATTGTTCGTTCTTGTGAATCATAGCCTAGTTCTGCCTGCTTCTGAATATTCCATATATAGAATCACATAATGTGTATTCTGGTGTGTCTCAATTGTTTGGCTCACCCATCTGTGTTTAAGTCATCTATTGCAAACATGTTTAGGGATGTGCTTGAGTCGAAGCAGATTAGAAGAGAAGCTACTGAAGGGAACAGAGAAACTGTCATGAATTTTAGAGGCTATTACAGCAGTGCCTGTTCTCAGTGCTCAGTTGGTATCATGGGCTCTTCAGTTTGGGACTTCTGGTAACCTACAGGCCCAGCAGAGAAGCTCCAATGAGGCTGGGTTGAGTTGGTTGCTGGAGCAGTTGCTGCTGAACCAGCAGATCCTGAGACGCTCCCTCTGGTGGCCATATGTGATGACACGATGTGTGAGCCTGTACCAATTCCTGAGTTGAGCACTTTATGTAACCCATGTAGATTACAAGAAAAAGACCTTTTAAAAAGCTATTCCTGGATTAGTCATTTGGAATTGGCTAGAAAATCTGTAAGAAATGAAGTGGCTTTTTCCCTGTAGGGGAGTGATGCTTATTTTTAGATGCCACCTGACCTAGGCCTGTCTCTGAGCATGATATTCTCAGGTCCTCTCCTCCAGCTGTGCACTTCTAGAATTCCTATTGAGTCTTATGCTATTCACTAGAGGTGACCTCTAATACTGTCCTTGAATACTTTATTAGAGAAATGCAGCCATTATATTTTATTCATGAACCAAAGCAACAAGAAACTGGAAGAATTAATTAGTTGGGGGAAATCCTTCTGGTTGGAGAATCTCATAGAAACCTTAGAGTGTTTGTGGGTAGGGTGTGTGTGGGTGTGTGTGTATTAGGAACTGCCTTTTATCATCTCAAAATGTCAAGGTCGGAATGTTAGTAATGATTTTTTTTTTTATTTTTTGTTAGTAATGTTCTTTATTGGTATTTCTGAACCTCATTCTGTCTTTTAAATAACCCTATGAGGCATGACTGGCTGCTTAACTCTGAACTAGTCCCAGTGGATCACAACAAAGACCTGTCCATACTGGAATGGAGCAATACATTGTAACTTAGGTCTATAGTCAAATAACAGAGTAGGAGCTGGCAAAATATATTGTCTCATGGGCCAAACCCAGCTTGCTACCTGCTTTTGTGTGACTTCTGAGCTGAGACAGTTATATTGTTGAAGTCAAATGGTTTTTACGTTTTAATATTGTTGACAGCCCCAAGTATTTTGGAACACATGAAGATTATGTGAAATTTGAATTTCTGTGTCCATAAACAGTTTTATTGAACCAGAGCCACAGCTGTGAATGTATGTCTGGTCTTTTGCTGCTTTTGAATGACAACATAGAGACATATAAACCTAACATCGACCACATGGCTCACAAAGTTTTAAACATTTACACTCTGACCCTAGAAAGAAAGCAATGCCTCCCACCTGCACCAGTTACAAGGCAGAGAGGTTGAACACACAGTAATTATGTTCAACAATGTAGATAGACCTTATAGCATAATTTAGAATGCAAGAAACCAGAAACAAAAGATTAATAAAAAGTTTGAAGTAGTGGTAGCATATGGTGTAGGCTTATCATAGTAGTGGTTAAGGACTAGGGGTGCAATGAGAAGTTTCTAGGGCCTAGGTATATCCAAATTAGTTTTTGAGACATGGTCTCTCACTGAACCTTGAGCTCACAAATTCAGCTAGACTGGCTGGACAGTGATACTCAGGGATCCTCCTGTGTTTGCCTCCCCAGTGCTGGGATTACAAGTATATTGCTGCATTCTGCTTTTTTCTTTCTTAACATGGGCACTGGGGGTTGAATTCAAGACCTCATTTGTGCACAACAAGCAAGTTACTGAAGAAGCTGTCTTCACAGCCCTGATTTTTGTATTTTTGTAGATAGATATTTACTTCAAAAGGAAGTGATTTCAAGTGACTTGTGGTGTAGGTTAGTGGTAGAGCACTTGCTTAGTATGCATGAGACCCAAGATCCATCTACAAAAACTGAAAAGAAAGAAGAGAAAGGTGGAACGAGTGGAGAAAGGAATTTCAGAAGATTAAATACAAAGTTCTGTAGCGGTATTTGCTCCGCCCATGTCTTTGGGCTATAGGCCTGAAAGGGAGGGAAAAAAGGAGAGAGGGGCTTCCTTACAGGACTGATCTGACTAGGTGCTCTAAGACAGGCTCGGGGGGTTTCGAACCCGGGTGGTTGGGGATGTCAGTCAGCACCGGTAACCGCTGAGCCAACTCTCTCCTGTAGCTGCAAGGGCTCACTTACGAAGGTAAGAAGACTGCCTCCTTAGGGCCTATAGCCCGAGGTCATGGGCGGAGCAAATACCATTGCAGAGTTCCCCTTTGTCCTAACAACTTCGCTCTGAAGCTTTTGTGCAAGAGACATGAAAACATGAATACAAAGACTTTAAACCATGTTTATAATAGCATTATTCATAGCAGCCCCAAAGTAGAAACCACCCAAATATTTTTTCAGGAGATTATAGAGCAACCAAATGTGATACTGTGCCACAATGGAGTATCATTCAGCAATACAAAGGAATGAAGTGCTAATATATGGCTCTTAAAGATATTGTGCTAAGTGAAAGGAGATAGCCATAAAAGGCCACATAGCAGATGATTCCATTTAGGTGAAATATTATAGAATATGGAAATTCATAAATAGAAAAATAGATCTGGGGTTGCTGGAGGACTAAAGAGGGAATGATTGCTAATGGTTATAAGGTTACATCTAAGGGAGACTGGATAGTATTGGTGATTGCACAAGTCTGGCAATAAAAAGCAACATTAGAGCTGGGTGTGGTGACTCACACCTTTAATCCCAGCACTTGGGAGGCAGAGGCAGGTGGACCTCTGTGAGTTTGAGGCCAGCCTGGTCTACAAAGTGAGTTCTGGGACAGCTAAGTCTATTAAAACCACTCTCTAAAAAAAAAAGCACCATAGGATCACCCTAGTCTCCTCAAGCTGAAATGGATCCTGGGTTTGGGTGGTGCTGTTTGTCAGCCAGAGACTCCACACAGTCATCTTAACAATACCCTGAGGCAAGTGCTGCTCCAATCTCAGTTTCTTAGCCCAGGAGAATGAGACCAGGTAGGGCTCAGAAACTAGCCTATAATTATATCACTGGGGAGTGTTGCAGCTGAGTTGGAACTAAGGCAGCACCAGGTCTTAGTTGTGCTACCTTTCAGGACAAAATCTCAAAGTACAGCAGGAAATATATATTAAAGAATTAGTTTGGGCTAGCACTAAGCCCTGGGTTCCATCCCTAGCACCACATAAACTGGGAGTGATAGTGCACACCTGCTGTCCTCAGCGCTGGGGAGGTGGAAGTAGGGGATCAAAAGTTCAGGTGTGTTGGTGCCTGCCTTTAATCTCAGCACTCTGCAAGCAGAGGCAGATAGATCTCTGTAAGTTTGAGGGCAGCCTGGTCTACAGAGCAAGTTCCAGGACAGCCAGGGATACACAGAAAGACACTATCTCAAACCCACCCAGCAAAAATGTTCAAGGTCATCTTCAGCTATATAGCAAGTTGGAGGATGGCTTAAGCTATATGAGATCCCGTCTCATAAACAAAGTAGTACTTGATGTTTGAATCTAGAATGCTAGTAAGTGCTCTACCACTGAACTACAGTGCCAGCCAGCAGATTGTTTTAAGATATACTTATGAAAAATTATAGCAACATGTTATAGTGACCTACAGCCTAAGATGATCACAAATAACCAGTATTTTCTTTTAGATACTTTTCTGCATTTGTGAAAACTTTTTGTAAGGAGAATGATCAGTTCTACTTTTCAAAAATGGCCACAACATTATTTCTGGATTCTGGGTGATTTCTAGAGACTCAGCACTCCCCCATCAGGATTATGATCTATTTTCTTTCCACTTGACCCTGAATGTGTTTTTGCAACATCCACAATGGGCAGTATGTGACAAGAGGACTTCTGAGACTAAGTGAGGTAAAATGCCATAGCTTCTGCCTGGTCTCTCTCAGGACAAAGACACCTTACAGCCTAGGGCCTCCAAGTAAGAAGGCCTGCCACCCAATGCAGCCACACTGGAGAGGCCACATGGCGGTGCCCTGTGGAGCCTCAGCTATTCTAGTCCTCACTTGTTGACTCTCCCAAGCCAGGCACAAATGGTAATGAGCAAGCCTTCAAATGATTTCAGGCACTGCTGTCTGTAGCTCCTGAGCAATCTCTACTGAGAACTGTCTTTTTCTAGTAAAACCCCAGTGCTAATGGGAGACAAAAATGAGGCACTTGGTCCTATGTAAGCCATCATAGTTTGAGATCAACTATCAATAACTTATATAGCTTGTATTACTTTTATGGTTATGATAACAGTGATACATAACCTGAGTTTAGTGGCATGAACAAATGCTATTGGTCAGAAGGGGTTTAAAATTTCATCTTTTCTGCCTCCCCAGCACTGGGATCATAAGTATGTGTTACTCATCCTGCTTTCTGCACGGATTCTTTGGATCTAACTCAGGTCCTCATGCTTGTATGGCAAGCACTTTTCCTGAGGCAAGCTTTCTACCTAGTAGAAAGTACTTATAGTACTTTCTTTTGGATATTTTTCTGCATTTGTGAAAACTTTTTGGAAGGTGAATAATTAGTTCTACTTTTAAAAAATGGCCATAATATTTTTTTTTTCTGGATTCTGGGTGATTTCTAGAGACTCAGCACTCCTCCATCAGGATTATGATCTGAGACAAGCTTTCTACCTAGTACTAGATAGTACTTTTCTTTTAGATATTTTAGATATTTTTCTGCATTTGTGAAAACTTTTAGTTAGTACTTTCTGATACTACTATCAGAAAGTAAAAGGACAGATATTATATTAAACCTAGCTGTTTGAGGCTGAAGAAAAAGGCCTGCCCAACCCAAAGCTGTGCTTCTTGAGCTACTTTCTTGGGCTCCTAGTCAGAGGTTAAGAGTTTCTTTTACCTCCCTCACCCAATCCATTTGGGATACAGCTATTCCCAGCCTCCTCCCTACCATACCACCTCCCTGCCATTCATGGTAGGCCATAGTAGTAATTCAAGATACCGCCCTAGTTTTCTTGCTTTCTCTGAGCAAGTCAATGACGTGTTTTATTGCTCACCAAAGGTCTTCTTGCTGGCCTTAGATCCTCAAGGTCAAATACGGACCCAGAAACTTTAGAGGTTGCCCATGAGCACCGCCTTATCAATTTATTGAGTCCTGTCCAATCTTCACTTTTTGGTTTCTGGAAACGAAAGTATTCAAAAGCATCACGAGAAGCACCTGGGGCTGTTAACCTGCCTGGCACTAATGCCACTTCTAGTATCTCTACTTTCTTGTGTTTGAGCTTGCATGATGCTTCCAGAGATGAACCTGGAAATTCTGGATCCTTAAGTCCAGACAGATTGGGCTTGTCCTGGAAAGATGAATATAGTGTACAGTATCCTGAATGCTGACTCAGTACTCAGAGAAAGATGAAGTTTTAAACCCCTTCTGATCAATAGCAATTTGTTCATGTAACTAAACTCAGTTTTAGAACCACAGAGTCAGGGGCTGGAGAGATGGCTCAGCAGTTAAGAGCACTTGCTGCTCTTTCCAGAGGTCCTGAGTTCAATTTGGTGGCTCACAACCATCTAGAGTGAGATCTGGTGCCCTCTTCTGGAGTGCAGGCATACATGAAGGCAGAATACTGTGTACATAATAAATAAATCTTAAAAAAAAAAACCCAAACCAAAAAACTACAGTCATTGAATTCCAGATCTGAAATGACCCTCACAGGACTCATTTTATGGAGAAGAAGACTAAAGCCCATGGAAATCAGGAGGCCTTTTCCCATCGTCCCACAGCTGGGTGGAGGCAAAATCAGCCAGGGACTTGAAGATTTGTTACATTGTTTGGGTCTTTCTAAACTGTACCATTCAGAGTGAAGAGATCAGTGGCCTATTTCATCTCACACAACTTCTTTTCAAAAGGGGTGAAGTACATCATATAGAGTTTTAAAGTTAAAAAAGTCCCATAGAACTGCTTATGAGTGCTGTATCAATAATGTTGTCTTGCCTTATTTTCACAAGTACATAACGATAGTCTTGTTTCTCTACCTAAGGGATGTGAGGAAAGTGGCACAGAGCTGAAAGCCTAGGCAGGACCTTGTGGGAGAGCACATGCTGGGGATCAAACTTCATTTCCCCATCTTACAAATTTAGCTTTTCCATGGATGTGCCACCCAGATGCTGAATTGTTAACTCAAATAAAGAATGGACTAGAGTTTGGGAGGTTAATTGTTGTCTATGCTTTGGATAGCTGGGCATTTTGGCAATGGGCACGGTCAAGGGCTTCTTCAGAGTGATATGGTAGTTTCTGACATTTTGCTCTGAGAAATGAATGCCCTCAAAATCATGCTGATTATGCCCCCAAGGCTATTGGTCTAAACTGTCCTGGATCACACAGTAACTACTGGCAAACTCACTTATTGCTTTTACATCTTTTGTCCATGTATCTTCTACTCACACTTCTTTTTTTCCTCTCCCCTCTCTCTTTCTCATTTATGATAACATTAAAACTTCTTTGCTATTTTAGGTAGCTGCAAGAAGTTCCAATGGGCTTTGTTGCTCCAGTGGTCCAGAAATAATGCATACAATTGAATTAATTCACTGAAGGTTATTGAACACCGACTCCACTCCAGGCCCAAACACAGAGAGGCAAAAATAACTAAGGTTTTCATACTGCAGAAGATCACAGTAAAGAAGTTAGTAATTGATGTGACGTTCATAGGAATTCTGATAAGAGAGACTTTGAAATGCCTAAGCAGAATGCAGTCTCTCTCTCTCTCTCTCTCTCTCTCTCTCTCTCTCTCTCTCTCTCTCCCTCTCTCTCTCTCTCTCTTATCTCTCTGTCTTTCTCTCTATTTCTGGGGAAACGAATAGAATCTCTATAGGTAAGGAGATGCAGCAAAGAGATCTACAGAGTAAACCAGAACTTTCCAGGCAGAGAACAAGAAGCCATTCAAAGAAGAGGAGCAACACATTCAAAGGGTTGGCATCTGGGAGCAGATATGCTGAGAGCCACCATTTAGTTCAGGGTGGCATGTTCTTTTATACTTAGTCAGGGCCTTGATTATACTTCTTGATCTTTATCCAAGTGATTTCTTGCCTTCTTTCATGTCTAGAATCCATTACATCTTTACCAATGCCCAACTATGCACAGGCTAGGTTTCCTTTGGTGAGCTGACCCATTCAGAGTAGCTTTTAACATCAAAGTCCTAAGTGATGCTATCACTGCTAACACACGCTTGTCTTTGTTGGGCTCTGGTGAATTGAGTTTATGGGATAAAGTCGGTTTTCATCTGCTCTTGAAGACTTTGATCCTGGCCTCTTGGGGCCTTCATGCTGAAACTAAGCCTTACAGATATTTACTTGCCTTAGGGGATTAGATAAAAGATCTAGGTGTCCTGCATGCTTTCCAAAGACCCTTTGTAGGTAAATAATGGTTGTATAGGAGAGATGCTATCTTCTTAGGCAGAATACCACCAGCATGAACTAGGGAAAATTCTGTTCCATCCTGTCTCTTCTGGGCATTGTCATCCATTGCTTCAATCTCCTTCACCAGTGGAGTTGTTTTTCTTTTCTGCAGAGCTGAATCCACTAGATTTCATTTTCCAGAGCCCAAGTGGACATGACTGTATGCTGATAAAACTTTATTTCCAAAATTAACTGGCCTGAATGTTCCTATGGAATGCCGTTTGCAGAGGCTTGATGTAGGTGATTCAAGTCAACAAGGGATTTCAGAGTCAGACTGTAGGATGCTGTCATTCTTTGATACAATGGCCTCAAGGTCATATGCAGAGCTATCATCTGCCAGCAAAATGTAACTGTTGGGAAGAAGGAACAAAATATAAGTGGAAGAAACAATGAGCCCCTTCTCAGGTGCAAATCATGATGTGTTCAGGGTTCCTATACCATATTGAGCTGACAGAGTTGGTCAGTTCATTATGGTGTTTGATCCAAGCCACATACTTCCTTCTTGTTGCTCTCATATCTGGCTGGACTCAAGTTACTCCTCCTTTTGTGGTATCCCACTGGATCCCAGACTAGACTTCCTTTCATTTTTCTCACCCATGTTGTCTCTATTTGCACTCTTCCCAGCCATCCCTTAGTCCCTTGTCTTTTAAACTCAATCTCAGGATAGACCTCAGCAACTCCTTTGGGGGTCCCTGGGAGGTAATCCAAACACAGTTGATTAGATCATGTTTACTTTACCCTACTAATTCTGGGTGTAGTCATTATACCTGACATCCTCCATCAATTTCTACAGATGGATGGGCTATGGAGATAGCTCAGTGGGTAAAGCTCTTGCCATGTAGTCATAGGACTTGAATTCAGATCCCCAGAACCCATGTATAACTGGATGTGGTAACACATTTATGTGTAATTCTAGAGCTCCTGTGATGAGATGAGAATGAGACAGGGGAAGCCACGGAAGCTGGTAGGCCAGCTAGCCTGATATACACAGTGGTGAATAATAGATACTCTCTCTAAGAAGGTAGAAGGCAAAGAGCAACACCTGGGTTGCCTCCTGACACTTGTCTGTATACACCCACACACCTCCACCTCTTCCCTAAATGAAAAGTTTGCTGATGAATTTATTCTCTAAAGTGGCTTTTTCATTGTAGCACTGTAGCCTGGAGTAGCTGCTGCAGTAGAAACTTGGTTGATTTTCAGGTAGTCCCCTTCCCCCTTCTTTGAGATACGTCTCAGTCTGTTGCCCATTCTGATCTTGAATTCATGGCAGTCTTTCTGCCACATCTTCCAAGTACTGGGATTATATGCATGAGCCACTGTGTCCAGCACCAACTTTCCATCAGTAGCAGGACCAAGTCTCTGCAATTCTTCCATCAGCTGAGGTGTTTTTGTTTTTGTTTTTTGACAAGATCTCTGCATTGTGGGTCTACAGCCTGTTATCTTACTTTTCCCTCATCAGAGGTTTCCCTTCCCACATGTCGTAAGAGATTGTGACCATCGTGTTTTTGTAAAACTGAGAATGCTACCCCTGCTTTCTAATTTTATTCCTTTCCTTATATTATTGGTTATGTTATTGATTGCTACTGACTTCTGTAATGTGATTCTTCCCTGGGTACTCATCAGTAGGTGTACTTTTGAACTTGGCACAGCTCAGACCTCAAACTTGGAAAGTTTTAAAGCAGCCGAGTTACACAGATGCTCAATAAATCAGTAACTGTGGCCATTTTATTGCTTGTAAGGTGATTACCCTATTTTGTTCATAGTGACTTTTCTAGTTGATTAAAGTGCAGTTTCATCGGGACATGGTTGAGTCCTCTAAATATGTTAATACATAAAGCAATGAGAGAGGTCTGAATACAAATATTTTTATAACCACCTTCAATGTTTTAACCATTGATTCCAAGTCTTTTGTGGCCTTCATACTATAATTCAAATTTCCATGCTTTTTGCTGAAGTAATTTTTATTTGGTGCATTTTCAGGCTCTTGTCTTGGTAGAAGTCGTTTTTTTTTGTTTTTTGTTTTTTTTTTCTTTTTTTTTCTGTTAATCTGAGTGAGCATTGGTCCTGCTACAAAAATTTTCTGTGCCTCAAATTGGTTCCTCTGTGATTTGGAAATGAGACTCTGAGGATGGCAGAACATGGGAGGTTTATGGTTGATTGGTTTCCAGGCCAGGAGAGCCTGAACAGTTGGAATGGAATTGTTATCTAAGACATTCAAATCTTTTACTGTCCTGGCAGCAAGACCTGTTTGACTGTGTTTTAAGAAAAACTTAAATTAGTGTCTGTTCCCAGAGCTTTGTATGGCTCTTTGCTCTCAGTGGTCTGTCCTATTGCTTTTGTTGATATCCATGGTGGCCCTTCTTTCTCAGGGGGCTGCTGCCATATACAGATTGCCTTGATTGTCACTTGTGGTTAAAAGTTGCTCTGCGGCTACTGTTGTACTGTCTGTGATGATAACCACAGAGGCTGTTTATTTCTTTCGTCTATTCTGCTTCTCAGGAGAATCAATGATTTTTGTTATTGTTATTCACCAGTCTGACTGTTTTGTAGAACATGGAAAGAAACTCATATTTATTTGTGAACTGTATTTGCAATTTTGCCTATTCACTAAAATTTGCCATCTTGTGTGCTCTTGATCTTAGCATCACTGTAACAAAATGTCTTATCTAGTGAACCTAAAAAGAAGAAGGGTTTGTTGGGTTCATGGTTTTTGAGAATCCAGTCTGTGATCAATTAGCCACCATGTTTTGGGATTGGTGACAGTGTCCATCGTGATATGATTTTGTGCTGGAACCGACACTTCATGGCCAGGACTTGAGGGTAAGGAGCTAGGGCCCAGCACTCCTGTTTGAGGCACAAGTCTTATCATCTTAAGGACTCCCTCCCCTTCAGCGCCACCTCTTCAAGGTTTCACTACCTTCCAATAGCACCACCTTGAGGATAAAGTGTGTAATACATGGACTTTTAGGGGAACCAAACAATAGTACCAAGTGGTGCTTCAAAGGGTAGTCACTGACCTGGAAATTGTGTAGAATGGTGAAAAGTTAAACTTGCCAGAAACACATCTGGCACCTGTGGTCAGAGAAGATAACTGTCTACCTTTGTGTTTCCATGGTCATACTATGAACAAGTGGCCTTTTCATGTTTTGTTTAGACTTAATTAAAAACAAACCCCCATGCCTTTAATTCCAGCACTCGGGAGGCAGAGCCAGGCAGATCTCTGTGCATTTGAGGCCAGCCTGGTCTACAAAGTGAGTTCCAGGACAGGCTCCAAAAGAAAAAACAAAAACAAAAACAAAAAACCAAACCAACCAACCAACCAACCAACCAAACAAACAAACAAACCTGTGCTTCTTTTGTAGGTAATTTTGCTGTTTAAAGTGTCCTTGAAATACTACATTATAGTTCTGCCTGTGTTCCTATGTGCTAGAGCATTGTTTGCAAGTGCTTTGTGGAGAAAATATATCTGATAGAGAAACTTCGATCAGGCCTCAGCAATGGTTGGTTGAGTTCCAGGATACTGAATGAGTAATGTCTATCAAATAAGATGTTTTTAAATAGAAACACAAACAAAAAGGTGATATATTGATAGGTTGGGGAAAAAAAGTTGTGAGCAGAGGCTTGCAGGATTCATTTGGGGGCATTGTTTGGTATTTCCTAATTCAGTGTTCAGTATTCTTTGCAGAAGATAAATAGTGAGTAATAAGGATGAACTGTGTACCTATTACATTACAGCAGAGATACTGATGTGGAAATAATTTTTATGTTATGGAAAAATGGAAGCAAAGAATGGTGGCACATGCTTGTAATCCTAGTACCCAAGAGGCAGAAGTAAGGAGATCAGGAGTTCTAGGTCATTCTCTGTGACATAATAAAACAAACAAGGTCAGTCTGGGCTACATGAGACCCTGTCTAGAAACAAACAAACGAACAGAAAAGAAATCAGTGGTAATGTACTTGCCTAACGTGTGAAAGGCCCATCCAACACACAGCACCACACACAAACACATACATTTCCCCTCCAGCCCCCTCACACATGCACCCCTCCCACACCCTACACCACCCCAATACACATACACACACACAGCACAACAAAACATACCACACATAACACACCACACACAGTAACACACACACACACACACACAGAGAGAGAGAGAGAGAGAGAGAGAGAGAGAGAGAGAGAGAGAGACAGAGACAGAGACAGAGAGAGACAGAGAGAGACAGAGAGAGACAGAGAGAGAAAAGCAAAGTAGATACAGTTCTTGGATTATGGTGCTATATTCATGCTTATTTTGTTTCTTTGTGGAGCTGGGAATGGAACCCAGTCCCTCAAAAATGCTGTAAAGACACTCTTGTCCTGAGCTACACACGAGCCCTGTTTGCATTTTTAACAGGTGGACTTCTCTTCCAGGAGTAACTAGCATGGTCAGTGCAGGAACCATGAGTGCCTCTGGGAATCTAATGGACTTCCTTGATGAGCCCTTCCCTGATGTGGGGACCTATGAGGACTTCCACACCATAGACTGGCTGAGGGAAAAGTCCCGGGACACTGACAGACACAGAAAGGTAGGTGGTACCATGCTAAAGGGGTCTTTAACAATAGTTCCACAATGCTTCCATCTATAGATTATGTATTACATGTTGGTTCTACAAAAGGAAAGTGTTAGTAGCAGAGGCAGAGACAAAGACTGAGAGTTACACTGCCAGGTACTTTGGGTAGAAATATGACCAGTGAAAGCAACAAAGGGACTCTGGAGTCAGATACATTTGGACCACATCTTGCCCTTGACACCTTCATGGTGGTTGAATTTGATTGAGGCTGCCATTTCTGAGCCTCATTTAATCATCCTTGAGAATAAAAATGATTACACTGAAGACTGTATGAGATTGTCTGTGTGTGTATTTGTGTGTGTGTGTGTGTGTGTGTGTGTGTGTGTGTGTGTGTGTATGTGTGTGTATGACCACGCTGCCAGACATCTAGTTGGCATTCAGTGCAGTTATATGGCAAATGCTGTGGGCTCATTTAGGAGAAATGATTAGAGAAGGCATTTTTTCAGGGAAGTAAGTTTTAAATTGGTCTTTCAGTGTGACCAAGAGTTTGGTAGTCAGAGAGAGGGAAAGGATCCTAACTATCAGAGGATAGTTTTTTTTTTTAAGTCACAGAGGCATGAAAGAATGTTATACATTCAGGTTATTCAGGGCAGTCCTGGGGTTGTTGGAGGATTTGCAGGAGATGATTAAGTGGCCTATGGGGAGGAGTTGGTCAAGGCCACAGAGGACAGTAAGGAGGTGCTGCAGAGAGAAAAACAGGAACCTTTGAGTGTGGTCAGGAGGAAGGAGGGTTTCTTACTGGAGGCCATAAAAATGATGGACATAGGATCAGGTTCAAGCCATGATGGGCTTTAGAGGAGGGAATAGAGTGAAATGGAGTCATAGAACCACAGACTCTTGTCAGACAAAGTGAGGCTTTTGCTAATGAATGGAGGAAGTGGAGTGGGGATTGTCTTGCAGCAGGGCCTGGGAGACAGCATGCTGTGCAGCTCAGTGTGAAGTTGGGGCTTACCCTGGAGAGTGAGAGACTCCTAGCCTGCAGATGGCTACTGAAGCTTAAGACGCGGCCAAGGTGGCTTAGGCACTTAAAAAGAGAAGTGGGGGTGGAAACAGGACCCTGGGAAAGTTGGGGTACAGGTTCTGGGTACAGAGGAAAGCAGGTCAGGTGCAATCAGAGCCAGAGACTTGGAAGAAGCAGACAGGGGTGAAATAGGGAACCAAAAATAGGTGAGGAGATGATGATGTTAGAGGAGTGCAAGGCTCCTCCAAAATGGGGAGGGAAAAAGGCATGCTATAAAAATGTCATAATGGGGGGTTGGGCATTTAGCTCAGTGGTAGAGTGCTTGCCTAGCAAGCGCAGGCCCTGGGTTCAGTCCTCAGCTCAGGCAAAAAAAAAAAAAAAAAAAAAAAAAGTCAGATGAAAAATGTCATCTGAGTTAGAGTACCCCCAAAAGAACACAATTAAAATCCATATTGAATTTGATTTGTTCTTTGATTATCTAAAATCTATTGTGAAGGGAGACACTGATCCTGTATTGCATCCTTAATAGCTTTGTGAACCAGAAAGCCCATTTTATTCAAGATTTATTTATTATGTATACAGTGTTCTGCCTGCCTGCCAGAAGAGGGCACCAGATCTCATTACAGATGGTTGGGAGCTACCATGCGATTTCTGGAAATTAAACTCAGGACCTCTGCAAGAATAGCCAGTGCTCTTAACTGCTGAGCCATCTCTCTAGCCTCCAGAAAGCCCATTTAATCATTGTTCTACATTGTTGCATGAACAACATGACTGGGAATTTGGTGGCATGATTATATTCATCTTCTCAGTCACATTGTTTCCTGAGGAATATACTTCAGAGAAAGAAGCATGAACTAGAATTGTGTTCTGATCAACTGCTGTATATACTTCATTTCCAGATAACAAGCAAAAGTAAGGAGTCGATCTGGGAGTTCATCAAGAGCCTGCTGGATGCATGGTCAGGATGGGTGGTGATGCTACTCATCGGGCTGCTGGCAGGTATGTGCAAGATATATATGTGTGCTGTTCTCCTAGCACCCCCAAACTCCAGATGTCTGGGAGAGACTGAAGCTATGGAGTATTCACCTTCTGTCTCAATGCAAGGAATTTATTGCTTGAACTATTTAAGATCAAAATACCTGAACAAATATTTTTTTCTAGAATCTACCAAGACTGAGGCAGGAGCCTAACCGTAACTGTGACACCACAGACCAAAACAGAGATGGCTCAGAAAACAAGTGTGGGCTTATGGAAAGTTGTAATTAACAGCACTGCTTAGCCCTATTCACACACTGAATAGATTTACGACTACCCTGGATGTTCACTGAAAGCTAGCATTTTATATTGTCATACCTACCTATGTATAGGGTTACAAAATATGGAGGCATTTATACTTTTGAAACATCAGACACTGCATATGGTGGGTTTTTTCTACTACTGGAAAGCCCTAAAATGCATGACATTCAAAATAATGCTAACCACCATGGGATCCAAGGTGAGTCCAGGACAGATGCATCTAGAATATATGCTGTTCCTACCCTTAGAGACTTCTCATCCTCCATTGTCATAATCTCAGTGCCATTTCATGGACAGTAGATAGTTGGCTCTTTGTGGTAGTCATTTGCTGAAGTTAACTTCTTTTTAGGAGTCTATGAAGATTGGTGTTAAACAACCTTTCTGGATTAAACATTATGATGCTCAGTAAAGGCCTTCTCCTTTCCCTTCATGATTCTAATGTGCAGCTGGAAGCAACAAACACTTAGAAAGCTGGTTCTATGGCCAAAGTAGAAAGAGAAGGAAGGTGCAGAATGAAGGGGTTTTAGAGATAGGCACCCACAGTGTTCTTTGGATTTGGATGCATATTGGAGGGAGATCTAGGAAGTAGCACCATTTTCCCATGGCTCCAATGGTGGGGAGGACTCAGGTGTCCAACTGCCTGGATGGACGTTCCCTTGGTTTAATTCCTCATAGACGAATCACACATATCCTCTGCATAACTAATTTACCAAAACTTACCATAAGGGGGCACTGTTGCACCACAGACCAAAGCATAGATGGTTCACAAACCGCTTGTGTCAG
This sequence comes from Onychomys torridus, assembly GCF_903995425.1. NCBI lineage: Eukaryota > Metazoa > Chordata > Mammalia > Rodentia > Cricetidae > Onychomys > Onychomys torridus. Next base: position 53,983,746 of record NC_050466.1, read on the forward strand.
CAAGTTTGGATTGGATGAAGAATAATATGACTGTGAGTGGTTCAAAAATGATGGATCTCAGGGTGATCATCAGATCTTGCTCAAATATCACTTTCCACTTGAAACTTTTTCTGATTGCTTCTCTAAAAAAAAAAAATCACATCTTTCTCTTAATGAGCCTCTCCCTCACCACTTTCCATCTCTCTCTCTCTCTCTCTCTCTCTCTCTCTCTCTCTCTCTCTCTCTGTGTGTGTGTGTGTGTGTGTGTGTAACAGTTTTACTGAATTATACTACACATACTATACATATTGCATGATTAACTCATTTAATGTGTACAATTAAATGGTTTTCAGTATATTTACAGAGTTGTGCAGTTATCATCATGACCAATTTTATAACAGTTTTGTCATTCCCACCTAAATATCATCTGCACCTTTAAGCTATGGAAGGATCTAAACCATTACCAGTCTACTTCCTTTCACTGTCTGTTCTGGACATTTCATGTAAATGGAGTTGAACATTATGAGTGTCTTTTGAAGTGGACCCAGGTCCAGATGCCTGGCCTGACCCTAACTGTGGCACAAAAACTAAATGACAAAGCCTTTTATTTCTAGTACATAAATATCTGTATACAGATATACACATGCATAAACACATATACATGCATACACATACACATACATCCATATAAATATACATACATATACTGGGGTTTTGTGGGCCTGGATATACCTTTAGGGCTCAGTAGCAAGAGGGATACAAATAAGACAGTCAGGGGAGAATGCACAATATGAAAAGAGAAAAATATTTAGGGTCAAGCTTTGAGGAAATAACCCTTTAGAAAGCCAGGTGGAGGATCAGGAAAGATCAAGGGAAACAGAAGAGCTATTGCAGAAGCGATGAGCTTCTGGAAGAATGGAGTGCTTGGCAGTTTCAAATGATGCCGAGAAGCCTAAAACTAGGATTAGCAACCTTCCTTCTATAAAAGCCTAGCAAATAAGTGTTTTCAGTTTCTTGAGCTGTATAGTTCCAGTCTCTATAATTCGACTCTGCCACCATCACCACAGGAAGAATCGCCACAGTCAGCATCCAGTGATAAAGTGTGGCTATGCTGGGATAAAGCTTTATTAACAAAAAGGCAGTGGGCTCCATATGGCCTCTTGGTTGTGTGTTGTATGACCTGTTCTGGAAAATGAAGACTGGGTATAGGTGATTGCTTTCCTAGTGGAAGGAAAGAATGAACTGTACTGAGGGGAAGAGGAGAGAAGGAAAGCTATAGGACAATGTCTGGAGGGGAATGTGGACTAGGGGTGACTTAAATGTTGATTAGAAAGCCATCAGAAAGGGAACAGTTATTTATTTGTTCACGTGTTTAGTGTATGTGGTGTGCGTTATGTGTGTGTGAGTGAGTCCACCATTACACACGTATTTGGAGGCCAGACAAGGGCTTCTTCCTGTGTTTATTTCTACTGTATTCCAGCCAGACAGGATCTCTCACTGCACCTGAAGCTTGTTCTTTTGGCTAGCTAGGCTAGCTGTCCAGTGAGCTCCCAGTATCTTCATGTTATTTCCCGCAACACTTGGGGTATATGCACACCTAGTCATGCCAGGGTTTTATGTAGGTGCTGGGATTTGAACGCAGGTCCTCATGCTTGAATAGAAAGCATTCTTACCTGCTGAGCCATCTCCCAAAGTTGGGGATAATTTTTCATGATATATATAGACAACTAAAAAACTTGGAGAAAGATGAGTAATCATGGACTTCCATCTGCCCTCACAGCCCAAGAGTGGAACCATATAGCCCTCCTACCTGAATTGAGATCCTAGGGTCTTTGTGGCTCTTTGAGCTCCCACTGCCTGGCTCATACCATAAATGCTTGCGTGACTTCTGGGTGACTGAAAGCAGCTGTCAGTTTCAGTGGCAGTATCATGGCATGGGTGTGCCCTCAGCTTTGGGAGTGCCCTGTCTTCTTTGTGACAATTCTTCTCCATGGTTCATTCTTTTCCTAGGTACCTTGGCTGGGGTCATTGATCTTGCTGTTGACTGGATGACTGACCTGAAGGAGGGGGTCTGTCTGTCTGCCTTCTGGTACAGCCATGAGCAATGCTGCTGGACCTCCAACGAGACCACTTTTGAAGACAGGGACAAGTGTCCCCTGTGGCAGAAGTGGTCAGAACTTCTGCTGAGCCAGTCAGAGGTGTGTATCTGTGTCCTCAATTCCTGAACACACATGACTTCACATTTAGATAATAAGCTCTGGCTTAAATAGTGCTGCCACTTGCTTCCATTGAGCTCTGTGGCTGCTCAGAATTTACTTGGAAAGTCCTTGCTCACCTTGGAGCCCCTAGCTCGTGGGCGTTATATGTATATTTTAGGAAGCCCCTTTCCTCTCTTCCTTTCTCCCTCACTTTGTCTATCTTTTCTCTCTTCCCCTCTCCCCCTATCTCTTTTCTGATTTTTCAGATGTGGTCTTCCCTATAGCCCACCCTGGTCTGGAACTCACAGTAATTCTCCTGCTTCAGCTTCTCAAGTTCTCAGATTTCAGGCAAGAGTTATCACAGCTGGTATATTTGCCTTTTTCTTAACAAAGGTGGTTTCTTATTTGTGCTGAAGAAATGGAGTTGATTTTCATGTTTTAAGCCAGGAGAAAAGATATCATCTGTTTTTAAAATTAACACTTTCAAGGAGCCAATTTATAGTTCATCAGATCTTTCCACAGAAAGTACAATTCAGTGGCTTTGGTCCTATTCACAGAATTGTGTAATGTTCACCATGATCCAATTTTAGAATATTTTTATCCATAATACACACACACACACACACACACACACACACACACTTGTCCGTTCTTTTCCAGTGTTATTGATTGTTAGCCCCAAGCAACTGCCAATGTCCTTTCTGTCTCTATAAATTTCCACCTTCTAGACAGTTCAATTAAATGAATCCATGCACTGTGTGGACTTTGTGTCACTTAACATATTGTCTTCTAAGTTCCTTCATGCTATAGCATAAGTCAGCATTTCCTTCTTCTTCATTGCTGTATGATATTCCACTGTATGGATAGGCTGAATATTATTTGATGAACATGTGTTTCTTGTTTTTGGCTAGCCTGAACATCTGTGTTCAACGTGGGGGCATATATTTCATCTTGGGTATAGGTGTAACTTCTAGGTGAGAGGTGACCTCTAGATTTAACTTTGAAGAACTGATAGGATGGTTTCCAAAGTGGGTGCACCATTTTGCATTCCCATGAGCAGTTTATGAGGGTCCTGATTTGACTACCTTTCTTCCAGCACTTGTTAGCATCTGCTTTCATTGTAGCTAACCTAGTGAGTATGAAATAGTGTCTCATTGTGCTTTTCATTACCATCTTCCATCGAACTTTTCTGACCCAATCAGAGATGCTTCTGTGAAAAGTGTATCTTAGGCACTGGGATATATGTCTGACCTGCAGATCTAGTACTTATCTTCATGGCATTTAGACGTTCAGATTACAATGAATATTTGCAGAGGCCGAGGCCAGCCTAGTCTATATATTGAAACTCTGATTCAAAAGAAGGAGGAAGAAGAGGAGGGTCATTGATAGATCAGAAAGCCAGGTAGAAGGAGCTAAGTGACAAGCTTCACATTAGTGGTAATGGGAGAAGTGTTAAAGCTAGAGTATGCTGGGAGGAGATCTGTAATCTATTTGGACTTCTCCTTCCTTTCCTGCTTCTTTTGACTGGCTTTCACAGCTGAAGACATTTGGAATGTACTTTGCCATTTTACTAAACCTCTCTCTTGATGGAATATTCCCTCACATCTTAGAAATAGTCAGGGCTCTTGAAAAAAAGAGAAATTCTCTATTTGGGTTGATGGGCATGGGCAGATGAGTCTGGCTGGCTGCCATCTTTTTTCCTACTTGCAGCATGTGTTCCAGGGGAAATAGAGGTGTCTATCTTTTCAACTGGTTGTAAGATTTATTCTCTATTTCAAAGAACTACTCTTTAAAAGAGTGAGAAGTTATTTTTAGCCTCTAAAATGTACTTATTTAAGTGGATGAAAGGTATTCCTTGGGCTGATTTCTCACCACACAGAGTATGAAATATGTGGTTGCATTGCAGTCTCCAGGAATGTGTCCTTATATTTAATAGGCACATATGTGGCCATGGCCATGGCCTGACAGGTAGGCGATCTCTGTTTCATTTTCTCTCAGTTGAATAATCCAGATGGTGAGAAGAAGCTGAAGCCCTGAGAAAGGAGAAAGTGCCCAGACTATGTGTTTGTATCAGAAAAGAAAATGGAGTCTAATACATTCTTCTGAAGAGGATATTCAAGCAGCTCCCTTCTATGAGTGCCTGTCACATGTTAGCACTTGATAGAATCTTCCAGAGGCTTGTTAAAATACACTGGGCTATTTGCCTTGTGAAGTATCTGATTTGGCAGCTCTAGGGTGGGACCCACAGGTTATGTTTCTGCCAACCCCCCAGGTGATGCTGATGCTGTTGGTCCATGGACCACACTTAGAGAAGCAGCCTTCTCAAACACAGAACTGACACTTATTCACTGTGGTCTGGGTGTGGCTGTAATGAAAGCTAAGAGAAGCCATCCCACCACAGACAAGACAAAACAAATCATCCAGAGTCTCACAGCCAGAGTTTTCTATGCCACACCTTCTATTAACTATAGTGCAAGTGGTGATTACAACCCAGCATCATCCTTGCTTTCCATTACTGCTGAGATTTCATCCACTGGAAGGTTTGTGTAAATAGCTCCCAGAGAAACACCTGATGCTGTTTGTGTGTAGTGACTGTAGTAATAGCAACAATTAATTCTTTTGTTTATGCAGGCCTGGGAGGAACCTCTCTGAGCCTATCACAGCTTCACTTTCTTGATGGAGATGGTGGGGTTGGGTACACTATTCAGGTCTGCTATGGTTCATTGCTTCTTCCTTGTTTTGTGTCTGCTCTTTAGGGTGCCAGTGCTTACATTCTGAATTACTTAATGTACATTCTATGGGCATTGCTGTTTGCATTTCTGGCTGTCTCCCTGGTACGTGTATTTGCACCATATGCCTGTGGCTCTGGCATACCTGAGGTAAGTTGTGGCTGAAGTCCTGTGTGCTAGCTATAAGCCTCACAATAAGCTTACTAGATAGGCACAGTTAGTTCACTTAGTACTTAAGGAAACTAAAATAAAAACCAGTTAAGTAACCTCCCTGAAGTCTCTAAGCTGGCAAGTTGTGAGTTGAACCCAGCAGTCTGGCTTCACAATGAGTACTGTATTCAGCAGTTTTGATCTGCTGCTTCCCAAATGATTAGACCTCTGCTTTAGAAGCCAAGATAAACTCTTAAAGCCTGAAGAATCTGGGTTCACAAAGCATTCATGTAAACATGCTACTGTAGTAACTCTATGATATAATGTGAAAAAAAGACAGTAGTCGAGGAGTATTGCTGGGAAAATTTACTGGTCATCAGAAGCTTTTGCCACTTTTCTTTTTCTGGTGACAGGGTAATAGGAATCTTTAAAAAAATAATTCTGGGGGTTGGAGAGATGGCTCAGAGGTTAAGAGCACTGGCTGCTTTTCAGGGGTTCTGAGTCCAATTTCTAGCAACCACATGGTGGCTCACAACCATCTATAATGAGATCTGGTGCCCTCTTCTGGTGTGCAGGCATACATGCAGGCAGAACACTGTATATATAATAAATAAATAATTAAAAAATTAATTCTGCTTTCAGTGCATACACTGGGACTATGCCTGTGTGAAAGTACAGTTCTTGTATATAATTTTCAGTAAAATTTGATACAACCACTGTATCAAGGAAGTGTCACTGAGATCAAACTTGAAGCCTGGGAGAATCTGCTGGGTCAAATGATGGTCATTGAGCTGACGCCTGGAAAATCCTGGGCAAAATGCTAACCAGAAATCATAAAATGTCTTGCACATTATCTCTAGTTAGCATACTTGCATTGTTCCTTGAATAGCAGTGGAGAGGGTAAGTTGAAAGTTGAGTTGTGAGCTGATGGTGGCATTGGGTCCCTGTCTCGCCTTTTACTTAAAACAACAACAACAACAACAAAAAACGTATTTATTTATCTTTGGGTACAGTTTTCCATGTATCTCATGCTATCTGAAAACTTACTATGTAGTCAAAGATGACCTTGAATTACTTATCCTCTGCCTCAGTTTTCCAGGTGCTGGGATTGCCAGTGTAGACTACCAGGATGGGTTTATGTGTTGCTGGGGTTTGAACCCAGAGCTTTGTGAATGCTAGGGAAATACTCTACTAACTTAACTACATCCCCAGTCCAGTTTACCCTGTGTTGTGCCTTCCCACACCGATGCTGGTCACACAAAGGGATAGAAGATATATAAGAAAGATGTACTGAAAAAAGTACAATATAGACTTGTTTCAAGAGTGTAAAATATGTATTGATATGTCATACTGAATTTTTGGCAATTTATTTTGACATATTACTTCAAGAACATCCAACCAAAGTGCTTTACCTAACCTGTCTTATTCAGTGTTCTGTTTCTGTGAAGAGGTCATGATTATGGCAACTCTTATAAAGGAAAGCATTTAATTGGGGTTAGCTTACAGTTTCAGAGGTTTAGTTCATTGTCATCATGATGGGGAGCATGGTGACATGCAGGCTGACACAGTGCTGCAGAAGTACCTCAGAGTTAATACATCTGAAAGAGAAAGAGCCACCAGGCTTATCTTGTGTTTTTGAAACCTCAAGGCCCATCCCCCAGTGATATAATTCCTCTAACAAGGCCAAACCTCCTAATCTCTCCCAAGTATTGCCATTCACTGATGACTAAGATATGAGCCTATATGGGGCCATTCTTATTCAAACTACCTCATTCCACCCTATTTCCTCAGTATAGCTAATTCTGCTTTAATGAAGTGTATACACTTTGAATGCATATGGTGCTATGCAAAATGGCACACTAAAAATCACAGACTTATGAGGAAAATGGGTCAGAGTGTGGTCACAATACTCAAAACCTGACATATAGGAGGAGAGAAATCTAAGAACAGTAGCACAGTGTCACACATGTTAAATTGCCCCCACATATGTAAATGCTACAATAAATAAATATTTCACATATTGAAAAACTTTGTTTGCTTGTGGAAAGTGGGGGCTCACAGCATTACAGTTTGTGAGAACTAAGGTGGGGTATATTCCCAAATCAACAGAAAGTGGTCACAGCAGGTGTAGACAGCCATGGCACCCTAGCACAGGTGTGAGATGGCAGATTAGAGGCATATAGAAATGCACATTTAGTGTTTTCCTAGACAGCTCAGTTCAACTAGAGACACTTTTCTGCATTCACCTTGTATTTCTCCTGGGAGAAATTATCTGTAAGCAGTCTGAAAATTTGCACTATGCTTAAATTCTCTGATGAATGAATAGCATGGGTGGCATTTTGCATTTTAAAGCAAGTATTATCTTGGAACTGACTGTTTTAACACTCAAAGCCTAAGGCATGATGAACAATAAAAAGGATGGATAATTATTACTGTCCCACTTCATGATCTTACTGTCTACTAGTATGCATGTTTTTACTCAAGCTTTTCACCAAACAGGAAGATGGCCATTAGGGATTTTAAAACAGCAATAAAATGCACACTGGATCAATCCTTGACTCCTTTCCAAGAACCAGCAATGAGTGGTTGCACTGGTGATCTTGTAGACAGATGTGTCCCCTGTCTTTGAGTAGCTGCTTGAATGTTTCTTCTCCACTGTGGACATCTTTTAAAAGACATTTTTATTTATTATTACATTGTGTGCAATTATGTGATGTACACGGTTGAAGTGGGGCTCTACACATGCCATAGTGGCTGTGTAGAGATCAGAGGACAACTTTGTGGAATCAGTTCTCTCCTTCCATCTTTATGTGGGTGCTGGGAATTGAACTAAGATCACTACGCACATTGGCAAGAGCTTTTACCTGCTGAGTGATGTTACTGACCCCAAAGTAGATACTATTTTTGGTGACAGTTGCACATTCAAGTTTCTTATGTGATAAAATGACATGTGACACGGATAATACTCATAACAGTGATGTCAAGTGTAGAAAGTAAGAAGTGAATGGATACCTTAAGTATAGGTCTATTTATATGGCAGCCGCAGGTAGCTAAAATGAGACAACCTATGTGCTAACTTGATCAAGAAATGCAATGGAATTATTGGAAGTGGAGGGGGAAGAAGGAAGGTTCTGCTGGTAAGGCAAACAGAGCTTCCAAAGATATCTGCCCTTGTATTTCTTAAACGTGGTGGAAAGTATAAGAGCACTTGCCCTACCAGCACTCTTTTAGCCATATACAATTACTTAATAGAGTCATTTCTCTGTTTTCAAAGTACTCGTGGTAGTCTGAAAGTTTTATGAACCAATGGAAATTTCACAGTTGAGGTGGGCTGGTATGAGTCAGCAGCAGCAATGCCTGCAATGTAAGTGTACTAGAGCTGGAACTCCTTCACCTAGGAAGACAGAACCAACTATGGTTCTTGAAGAAGATGGACAAAGTTGAAAAGTTTATGTAAATCCATATTTTTTTGTGTATGAAAAGAAGCTTCTCTGAGTCAAAAGCCAGATCACTGTGGAAACTGACTTAAAGTAGGGATTGGGGCCATGCTACTTTACATTAGCAAAGGTATGGGCTGAACTGCTTAGAAAAACTACTGTGTCTTACTGGAGTCATGTGATCTGCTGGAATATGTTGTATGGCAGATAACACAAAAGCAGACTTTGAACACAATGTACATAGGTACATATTCACATCACTTTATGATGCTGAGGATGAGACCAAAGGCCTTGCACTTGCCTGGCAAGTGCTCTGCTATCGAGCTGCAAACTAGTCTAAAGTCAGTTTTCAAAATTGTTCATCCCTCTAAGATTTTCTTCCACAATATTTTGATTATTTAAAATGAAAATCTCTTTGGAAAAAAATTTTGAGGCAGGTTCTCACTATATAGCTCTAACTCTGTGGAACTACAATGTAGCCTTGTAGCTAGAGTTTTCCTGCCTGGCCCAGTCAGGACAAATCTTTCTTACCCGCCAGTCCCACAGTCGCTCAGACCCAACCAAGAAAGCACACAGAGACTTACATTGTTTAGAAACTGTATGGCCGTGGCAGGCTGCTTGTTATCTACTTCTTCTCTCTTAAATTAACCCATTTCTGTTAGTCTATACTTTGCCACATGGCTTGTGGCTTACCAGTGTCTTTACATGTTGCTTTTCATGGCGGTGGCTGGTGGTGTCTCCTCCAGCCTTCTACTTCCCAGCATTCTCTTCTCTCTTGTCCCGCCTATACTTACTGCCTGGCCACTGGCCAATCAGAACGTTATTTACACAGAGCGATATCCACAGCATAGCCTGGGCTGGCCTTGAACTTTTATCAATCTTTTAATCTGTGCTTCCTTAGTTTTTCCTGGGATTACAGATGTGCATCACTATAAACATTTTAAATGCTAATTTAGAGAATTTTTGTGTAATAAATGCACTGTGTAAGTTCTGTAAAGCACATTTGAAGATGAACTCTTGAGCTGAGAAGATAGCTGTGCAAGTATGAGGGCTTGAATTGGAATAGTCAGCATTCAGGTACAAGTTGAGCTTGACTACACATCTCCATAGGACCAGTATTGTTGAACAGAGATGGGCATATCCTGTGAACTCACTGACCAGTCAGCTTAGCTGAAATAGTAAGCTTCGTGCTTAGTGAGAGACCCTGCCTCAAGGAATAAGTAAGTAGACAGTGATAGAGAAGATACCCAGCATCTTCCTCTAGTGTGTATAAGTGCATACACATGGGTGCATGACCTGTGTGCATGCACCCACATACCACACATACATGCAAGTAAAATAAAAGTGAACACTGGTGGTTTTTTAGACTTCAGAGTTTGGAGAAAACTGAGTTCCTCTTGGAACTCCCAATTCCAAAAAGCTGTGATTGTTCACTACCACCTGGACAAGAAATTGCATCCTCTCAGAACTTAATCTTCACTGATTTCTGTTCTTCACAGAAACATTCATACAAACATTTATCAATTGGAAAGAGCTTTGGTTTTAAGGGTAACACCACCTAGTAAGAGTCTCTGCAATATATCACTAAGGCCCTGCTTGCTTCAGTCTCTATCAATTCAAATTAAAGTAATTAGATTTGGGCATCTCCCGGGAACGAATTTGCCTTCTTTAGTTCTTAATTTGATCACGACAATTTTATAAAATTATTTTAAAGAATTACAAAATAACTATTACATTGTTCAATTTACCACATGTTATTGCTGGCAAAGGCTCGGGTAATTTAGATGCTTGTGATTTTCTAAGTGGTATTATGCTTTTAAAATGTACCCCAGGGTATAAATCCATATTAACTAACTGACAAAAATTATAGATATTTTTATTTGAGGCAACACAGAAGGCTAGATTATGGTAAGCATAATCAGACATCCGTTCCATACAGAGTTCTGATATCCCCAAAGCACAGGCTCAATTAGGGCAACTACCACTAGTTAAATACTAGTTTAACCACCACTAGTTTATCTGAGTAGTTAAATGCTAGTTCAAGAAACACTGTCGGACTATAGTTAAGAGTCCTGTCACATGTTCTGTAGGAAGGAGCTCACAGAGAATTTTGGGATCTCTTTCTCTTGCTCTCCTCTCTTTCTCTCTTCCCTCTCCATCTCCCTCTCTCTATTCTCCTCATTCTCTTTTTCTCCTCCTCAAATTGAGAAATAAAAAAATGATTATCTGAGTGACTCTGTGGTGTACACTACTAATCTCAGCACTTGGGAGGTGGAGGCAGGAGAATTACGTCTGTTTGGCCTACATAGTAAGATCATGTCTTAACCCTAACCCATTAAAAGGCAAGAGGTCTCTATCAAAATCCTGAGATGAAGAGTCCTATACAGTCCTTTGAAATGTGAGGATTAGCCCATTCATAACCTCCCCAAGTCAACAAAGTTGATATAATAAACAATACAAGTAAGCATTGAAAAAACAAATTGTGTTTCAGTGATGACCCTTAAATATCGAGAACTTAGGGATATTTGTGTTACTTTCTATGGGAGCAGAACATTTTAGAATCATCTAGTTGTAAAATTCCCTTTGCCTTGGCTGCATCTCTGGGCAATTACATTAGATATCTGTAGGGAGCATTAGGCCTTGGTTAGATTTCTGTAGGGAGAGCTACTCCTTGATACTTTCTAGTTCTCCAGGTGATCCTGATGAGGTTGAGAAGTATTGTGTTGAGTGTTTGAGAAGTTGTTTTACTTGGCTGAGTAATGTCCACAAGAAAACATTTTTATGTTATGTAACTGACATTGAAAAGGGAAAACATTATTCTATAACATAGCATACAATTGGGAAAACTGGCTGGGAATTTGATTAACTGACCTAGTATGTCATGAATCTAATCAGGGTTTGAAAGTTGCTAGCTCAATGGTAACCATTCACTCTTTTTTAGCTCATTGTGGCAGAGGTTGGAGGTAGAAAAGTATTGAATCACTTGGGAGAGTGGACTTCAGTATATAAAGTCCATCATAGATACTGGCATCCAATTGAATTCTAGGCAAAAACTGAAATGTACTTGTACTTGTAGGAATAAAGCCATTGTTTGGCATTGACAAAATGGAGCAAGTCTGCAAAAGAGTAAGATAGTTCTTGTACTCAAAAGTGTTTTTCATATGAGACAATAGGAACAAGGTATACGATTGATATGTATGGAAACAGCATAGTGAAATCCATTATTTTGTATGCTAAAATTATATATAAAGAAATCTATGGCTGGGCATGGTGGTGCACACCTTTAATTCCAGCACTGGAGAAGCAGAGGTAAGTGAATCTCTGAGTTCAAGGCTAGCCTGGTTCAGGTAATGAGTTCCAGGACAGCCAGGGTCACATAGTGAGACCTCCAGTTCAAAAAAATAAAACAACTGTGGTACTTCCAATATACACCCTAACTGCAAAACTTTTATAAGCACCTAATTAAAATGAAAAAAAAATCATTAATGTTAGGTGGACCAAAAACAAACGAATGGAAAACTTACTTTCGTTGTTGTAATTGTTCTATTTTGTTAATTACTGGTGTTAATCTCTTTTTTATTTTTGTTTTGTTTTGTTTGTTTTTCAAGACAGGGTTTCTGTGTGTAACAGCTCTGGCTGTGCTGAAATTTGATTTGTAGACCAGACTGGCCTTGAACTTACAGAGATTCCCCTGCCTCTGCATTCTCAGTTCTGAGATTAAAGGTGTGTGCCACCACCACCCTGCTTGGTGGCTTGGTGTTAATCTCTTACTGATCTTAATTTATGAATTAAACTTTAATATGGTATATATACAGTTTGACATAATATGGGTTTCAGGAGTCCATTGGGGATCTTGGCATGTGTCTCTATGAGTAAGAGGGCTACTGTAATAAGACACAAACTTTTGCTGGTACAAAATTCTAGTCAAAGGAACTGAACGAGCCTTCCATCCCTATGATTTAGTGAGTCTTGTTCAGAGCCATTACAGCTTCTTTCCTAGCCATGGACCAATGTTGTTCATTCCCCTCACTCTCTGTCTTCTGTTGCAGATAAAGACCATTTTGAGTGGATTTATCATCAGAGGCTACCTGGGGAAATGGACGCTGTTAATCAAGACTGTTACCTTGGTACTGGTTGTGTCTTCTGGCCTGAGCCTTGGGAAAGAGGGGCCACTTGTGCATGTGGCTTGTTGCTGTGGCAACTTCTTCAGCAGCCTTTTCTCCAAGTATAGCAAGAATGAGGGCAAGAGGCGTGAGGTGAGCCAGCTCCCTTTTACCTACAGGAGACATAACTTCTTGGAGTCCCTACGTCATCCCACCTGCACTAAAGTCCCCAGAGCCCATCTCTGACTTCTCGATTTGCAGGTGCTTTCAGCTGCAGCAGCTGCTGGTGTCTCTGTGGCCTTTGGTGCTCCCATAGGAGGTGTGCTCTTCAGTCTGGAGGAGGTGAGGTGGGGGAGAATGGGCTTTTGTGGTTTTGAGTGGCCAGAAATATGGGGTGGCTGACAGAGCACAAAAACCATTGAACAAGCTTCATGCAGTAAATTAAGGAACACAATTTCTGCTGTTAAAATGTGTTCACAGGTACTGTGTTCAATATTGGCAATATAAAATTTGTGGAGATTTCTAGTGTGGGAATATAAACCAACTAGTTTCCAACTTGGTTTTGGAACCTAATGGACCATTCCAGGGGTTAACAAACATTCCTCTGAAAAGTTCAAGAGAGTTAACTATGTAGGTTTCAGGGTCCACACACTTTTTGTCACAGCCAATTGACTACGTCCTTGGAGCAATATCCATGAGTAGACATGGCTATGTGGCTGAAAACTTTCTTTATGGACTTTGAAATTTCACCTTTATTTAGTTCTTATGTGTCACAAAAACTTTGATCTTTTAATGAATATGTCAGGTTATAAGTAGCTACTTTTGTTCCCCTCACCATTCATAAATATAAAAATTCTGCTGCCATAGAAATATATTTTCTGGGCAAGGAGTTGACTTGTAGGCTAGAATTTTCCAGCCCTTTATCTGTTCTGTTGTTCATACAATAAGAATTATTGAGTTTGGGAGGACTTCTGTGACATGAACACTATTATGAGTACATGTATTAATTTTTATCATTTTTGTGGTGTTAGGGACAAAACTCAGGTTATTGAGCACCCAAGCTTTCTATTTCTCTTAAAAACATAGCTGAAATTCATTTTGATTAAAGTTATCCCATTTTTGTTATTTGTTTACTAAGTTTTGTAGTGCTGGGGATTGAACCCAGGGTCTTATGACTGCTAGATAAAAACTGTAACACCAAGCTGTATCCAGAACTCAGCTGACCAGTCTACATTTAGACATTAATTCCCTTAAGTGTTATTGTTGGTGCTTTTTGGTCACAACTAACATAAACTGATAAAATGAGTAGCATATACTTTTGATTTTAGTCTGTGTCTTTTATATCAAGTGCCAACTGCTTACCCAAGAGAAAAGCTCTGAGCAGTCCTTTCTTTGGTCACTCTCTGATTTTCTATTTGTTTGTCTCAGGTCAGTTACTACTTTCCCTTGAAAACCTTGTGGAGGTCATTTTTCGCAGCCCTGGTGGCGGCCTTCACACTGCGCTCCATCAACCCCTTTGGAAATAGTCGCCTGGTTCTCTTTTATGTGGAGTATCATACACCCTGGTATATGGCTGAACTCTTCCCCTTCATCCTGCTTGGAGTCTTTGGGGGTTTGTGGGGAACCCTCTTCACACGCTGCAACATTGCCTGGTGCAGGAGGCGTAAAACTACCAGGCTGGGGAAGTACCCAGTGTTGGAGGTCATTGTGGTGACAGCCATCACTGCCATCATCGCCTATCCCAATCCATACACTCGCCAGAGCACCAGTGAGCTCATTTCTGAGCTGTTCAATGACTGTGGAGCTCTTGAATCCTCTCAGCTCTGTGACTATATCAATGACCCCAACATGACTCGGCCTGTAGATGACATTCCAGATCGGCCAGCTGGAGTTGGGGTTTACACAGCAATGTGGCAGCTGGCCTTGGCACTGATCTTCAAAATAGTCATTACTATATTTACCTTTGGCATGAAGGTAAGTGAAGTAGAAAGAAGTAGGGGAGGGCATGTTTTTCTGGGTACAGCACATTGTTCTCCAAAACAAAATTACGATTTGAAGAAGAACACTGACCTTTCTTGAATGTTCTCATGTGCTTAGTCTTCTCTTAATCAAAAGGAAACAGTTCTCTAAACAGCAAATGTATGAAGTCGAGATTTTATTCCCATTTTCTTTCTCAGTTTTTTTTTTTTTCAAAGACAGGATCTTTCTATGTAACTCTGGTTAGCCCAGAACCTGCTATACGTAGACTAGACCAGCCTTGAACTCACAGCGATCTCATTGCCTCCCAAGTGCTGGTTAATAAACAAATTAAAGGCATATGTTACCACATCTGGCTATTTTCATTTTCTAGTTGAAGAAGCTGTAGGTGGATTGGTCCAACCCAATTTGTAAGATATTTATGGAATACAGAGCTGGATACCAAGTCACCTCATTGCCTTCTTAGAAGCATAGGTTTACCTGCTGAGTGGGTGATGGCAGATAGTGGACAAACAAAGCCCAGTTTGGCTTCCATTTCAGTCAGTAAACATCCCCTGAGAATTGTCTGTATCATGAGCAATATACTAAGTCTGAGAGGTACAGAGCCCAAAGCAGAATGCTGCCCTTGAAGGGTATATGGTTCTGGAGAGACATACCCAAAGTCAGCATTTAGAGACTCTGTACTGAGCAGCTTACACGCTACATCATCATCAGGGCAGCTTACACACTACATCATTATCATGACTGCACAGAGTAATTGCTTCCCTGTCTGGATTTAGCTAGGCTTATGGCATGGACTATTTGCATACACCTTTTCTTGATGTCTTTTGAGAGCTGTGGATAACAGCACATGCTTCCATTTTTGGAGAAAAGACAGGTTCTTTCATTCTGTTTGAAGCAGTATTTTAACCCTGCACAGCTATTCATACCTCCAAGGGCACTGAGACATTATTGCTTTCTTTTTCTCTTTCAGATGGTGTCTCAATGTTTAGACCAGGCTGTCTCTGAACTTGTTGTTCTCCTATTCCCTGAATGCTGGGATTACAGATGTTAGTGCTATGCCTGGCCAAATTGATCAATTTAAAGTAGAGAGTTCATTGTCATTATGTACATCTACAATACAGCATAGTCATTGTGTATTTAGATTCAGAAATTTTTATTCACCCAAAGACACTGTATTAATAGTTACTCTCCATCCTCCCTTTCTCTAACCCTTGCAGCATAAATGTGTTCTCTGTCTGTGGATCTACCTATTCTGGACATTTCATATAAATGGAATGGAATATGTGGCCTTTTGTTTCTGGCATCTTTCATTCATCATTGTAGTTTCAAGGTTTATCCATTGTACCATGTTTTAATGTTTGCTCCTTTTATTGGAGTATTTCACTATTGTATTTCATTCTATGTATTTTCCACATTTTCTTTATCCATTCATCTTTTGATGGACATTTAGATTGGTTCTACTTCTTAGCTCTTGTGAATAGTACCATTATTTCTATTTAAAACTTACCAGAGCTGGATGATGGTGGTACATGGCTTTAATCCCAGCTCTTGGGAGGCAGAGGCAGAGGCAGGTGGATTTCAGCGAGTTCAAGGCCAGCCTGGTCTACAAAGCAAGTTCTAGGATAGCAAAGACTGTTATACAGAGAAACTGTCTAAAATAAAAAAAAAACAAAAAAAAAACAAAAAGAAAACAAAAAAACAAAAAAACAAAACTTATCAGAATATACCATTCATACAGAGTTGATTGCAACTTAATGAATTTCCGCAAACTATGTGTGGTCATTACTATTGTGTGTTATTCTACAAATGTTTTCTTTTTACAGATTCTCAGAAATGATGATTTCATAAAGCACAAGATGTGTAGAACTCATTAAGTAGATGACTCACCCTTAATCGTCAATTCCTATCAAAGGAGTTTGTCTTTGTGTTCAAGGGAAATGCTATCCCTTTGTGCTTAATAAGAAAGGCCTACTTTGAAGTTAAGGGGGATTCCATGATTGTGGACTAAGGGAAATTCAGAGAGACAGTTTCTTTTCTTTTTTTCTTTCTTCTTTTTTTTTTTTTTTTTTTTTTTGTTTTTTGAGACAGGGTTTCTCTGTGTAGCTTTGCTCCTTTCCTGGAACTCACTTGGTAGCCCAAGCTGGCCTCGAACTCACAGAGATCTGCCTGGCTCTGCCTCCTGAGTACTGGGATTAAAAGCGTGCGCCACCACCGCCTGGTGAGAGACAGTTTCTTAAAGATCATTCCAGACTCTAGAAATTGCCCAGGAGGCTGCTTCCTTCCCTTCAGTGAGGTTAAAAATCTGTCTCCATCCTCAGATTGATGGCTACTGGGGGTGGTGAGAAGAGCAGCTGCTGTGAAGTCTATAAGCTTGTAGATTCTCATTGAACATGGGAAGTCAGGGCTCTTGTAGCATATGTATATTCACCAGCTAAACCAAAATATGTTTTCATTCATAAAAGTAGAAAACTCACTACTACCAACTACTATTATGCCACAGAGTATGCTTCCTTGCTGGTGCTAAGATGGATGGAAAATATTCTGAATGCTTCTTGGAAAATGTGTTTAGTCAGGAAAGGGAGATTTTTCTCCTCTCTCCCTGATAAGTGTCCAGCCAGCACCCTTTGAAGAGGGTACTAAGTATTTGAAAAGCTTTTGGGAGATCCAGGACAGCTATGGTAACACAATACACTCAGTTTCTTTATTTTACCTGGGAGCAGTTGAAGGCCTTTCTCATCTATTCTCATGCTGTGGCTTGACATTTCATTTTCAAAGCCAGTGTGAATGACACATCTAGGGGAGTGAGAAAGTGGTGAGAGGCTCAAGTGATAGATGCTGGTTTAGACCGTTATCTGCAGTGAAGCTTATCTTCTTTAATGCACAGCAGGCAAAAGGGCTGGCTTTTGAAGGAGAGGAAATGAAAGTATCAAACTGTGTTCTTTTTGAGTTGCAGTGGAGTTCAACAAGTAAGCTACTGAGCAGGTCAAATCATTTGTCTCACCTTTTCCCAGCTTGTTTTGAAGAACTGTGTCTCCTTTGAGGACCCAAGCCACATGCAAATGTGTGTGGGTGGGGGGACTTGCACTCTCCCTGGGACTGGGCCTCCTTATCTCAGGCTACCTTTTCTCTGTATGCTCCTTTGAGATTCCTTCAGGCCTCTTCATCCCCAGTATGGCTGTAGGAGCCATGGCAGGTCGGATGGTGGGAATCGGTGTGGAGCAGCTGGCCTACCATCACCATGACTGGATCGTCTTCAGGAACTGGTGCAGACCTGGAGCGGACTGTGTCACACCAGGGCTTTATGCGATGGTGGGAGCTGCAGCCTGTCTAGGTACAGCCATGGGTGGGAAAGGAAGCAGGCAGGATGCTGATCTACCTTAGAGGTCACACAAGAAAGAAGAGATGAATTTGATCATTGACTTCACTCTGGATGAGGTTAGGCTATCCTCTGGTAACAAGCAAATTCGTATATCTTGGTTGCTTATGTCTTGTTCAACACACACACACACACACACACACACACACACACACACACACACACACACCTACATTCACATGTTAGCAGATTTTCCTCTGCCCAGTCATTGAGAGCCCAGTCTGATGAAATCTCTACTGCCTTACAGCAGCACCATCTAGAATATGGCTTCTCAACAATGGGTGACTTTGCCTCTGGTGATATTTGGAGACATTTTTCCTTGTCATAACTATAAGTGGCACTTGTACATAGTGGGTAGAGGCACAGGGGCTGCTTAGCTTTCAAGCATAGCACCTTCTTGATAACATAGAATAGCCAGGCCCCAAATATCTCATGTGCTGAAGTTAAGAGATCTGCTTTAGGTTTATTGGAGTAGGATTTAGTTGGAATTGCCTTTGAATACCCAGGATTTCAAAGCAAGATCCTTGTCCAACCTAATATTCTTGATAATCTCCCCCAACGTCTTGGCTTTTGAATTGCTTGCAGCCAGGAGCCTGGATAGTCTGGTAGGATCTACTTATCAAAGGGCCAGGCATAACACCTGGGAGAATAGACACCCACGTTCCTCATTGAAGTGGAGCTCCGTGTCAGGCAATACAGGTCCCTGCTGCAAGGCTGGGTTTAACAGAGCCTGAGTATCATGTGGGATTGACTCCATGGAACAAGTAGGAGAAGGAAAGAAAATTCCCATTAAAGAGTCTGCTTGGGCTGAAATGCTGGTCTGTAAGCATGTCTGTTTGCACAGATCACACTTTCATGGGGTCTGTGGCTGAGCTTTCAAATCCCACTGTCCTTTTCTGTTATAGGTGGAGTGACAAGGATGACAGTGTCACTGGTAGTCATCATGTTTGAACTGACTGGAGGTCTGGAGTACATTGTGCCCCTGATGGCAGCCGCTGTCACCAGCAAGTGGGTGGCTGATGCCTTTGGGAAAGAAGGGATTTATGAAGCCCACATCCATCTGAATGGGTACCCATTTCTCGATGTGAAGGATGAATTCACCCACCGTACTCTGGCCACTGATGTGATGCGGCCCCGGAGGGGAGAACCACCATTGTCAGTGCTCACCCAGGACAGCATGACTGTGGAGGATGTGGAGACACTCATCAAAGAGACAGACTACAATGGCTTTCCTGTGGTGGTCTCCAGAGACTCAGAGCGCCTCATTGGCTTTGCCCAGAGACGAGAGCTGATATTGGCTATAAGTGAGTACAGACATGGAGGCTCTCACCTTTCCCTCAGAGGCTAATGGTAGCTTTTGTGGCTCTAGAATCAGCACATGGGTCCCAGGGAGTTCATTAAGTCAAGAGCTTCCTTGACAAGCCCCTGATATGTCACTCAAGTCTAAATGGTTAGTCCTAAACCTGTGCTCATATGGGCAACATTAATTGGAGTCAATAGATTATGTGTGCATTCATATGTATATGCATATATGTAATAACTATGGAAGAAGAGAACATGAAATTTAGAGGAGGATATGGCAGGGAAACATAGGGGGAGTTGGAAGGGGAGAAGAAGGAGTAGTAATTATGTAAATACAGTGCAATCATTATGATTATGTATTTGTATATACCAAATTCATTATGATTTAATGAAAAAACATTTTAAAAAAGCCAGAGTCTTCCAAGTTTTTGGGTTTTTTTTGTTGTTTTGTTTTTTGGTTTTTGTTTGTTTGAGACAGGGTTTCTCTGTGTAGCTTTGGGCCTTTGTAGTTAGAGTTTTCCTGTCTGGCCCACAGTCAGGACAAATCTCTCTCACCCGCCAGGCCTATAGACGCTCAGAACCAACCAAGTAAACACACAGAAACTTACATTGTTTATAAACTGTATGGCCGTGGCAGACTTCTTGTTATCTACTTCTTTTATCTTAAATTAACCCATTTCTATTAATCTATACTTTGCCACGTGGCTCGTGGCTTACCAGTACCTTATCTCTTTCTTGTCATGGCAGCTCTGGCAGTATCTCCCTGCCCCAGCCTTCATTTCTCAGAATTCTCCTCTCCCTTGTCCTGCCTACCCTATCCTTCCTGCCTGGCTACTGGCCAATCAGCACTTTATTTATTTTAACCAATCAGAGCAACACATTTGACATACAGAACATCCTACAGCATGCCTTTCCTGGAACTCACTTGGTAGCCCAGGCTGGCCTTGGCAAAGAGAAATAAGGTGCCTCAGAGGACTGAAGTCTTGTGAACCTCAGGATGTAAGCAGTTGCAAGGACCAGTGTAGTCTATTTTCACACATATTACAAACACCGTGTCCTGCCCATTAGCAGTCTTGCACCATGGTCTGTGAAATACCCCTATATCATATGGGAGACAGGTCTCTGGCACAGCTTTCATGCCCGTGGGACATTGTTATGTTCCACCACATCTTCCAGAATGTTCTTGCAGTGTAATCACGAGACCTTCCTCCTGCCTGACTGCTGATTACCTCACTGTGAACACCTCTTCACCATGCTGCTCTTTCATCCTCTGACCCTTTGTTCCTATTTCCCAGGCACTTCCTTTTCTAATTTTAAAACCCTTTACCCATACTAAATAGCTTAAAATATATTTAAGATATCTCCCGCTAATGCTTTTTAAATGTTAGTGTAGATAAGCACTGCCTTCTAACTTTAATAGTTAGCTCACACAGAAAACAAAGTTTGAGTTTACATTTTAGCTACAATGGCAAATTGCTGTGTGAGTGAGTTGAGATGTTTCTCTTTATATAGGTCCCATCTCTGAACAGGGAGGTGCCTTGAGGGGTAAATATTGCCTAACAAATAATAAGATCATTAAAAAGTTGTTTAAGTAGGGTTGGATTTGTTTTAAAATAATATAATCAATGGCCTTTAAAATGCATTCAATCCCCCCAAATTCTTTTATGCAAAGGTTGAGTTTAGAAACTGAAGTAATAAATGTCACATAATCAGTTGCCTATTGTGCTGCTCCAGGCACACCTGCTAAGAAACATCTTACTAATTTTGCTTAAATCCATTACTGTAATCAAGTGGGAAGTGATAATTGGCATCAACTGGTTGGAGACGAAATTTAAGCTCTGCAAGCATGCACCCTCTAAGAAAGCTATGTTTGGAATATCTAAAGAGGCACCATGCAGTGTAAATCATATTTCTGTGCTTTTGGTTAGGCCCATCATAGTGTAGACGCTGCTATTTATATGGCTTGCTGAAAGATGAGGGAAGTTTTACTCCAGAGAATCAGACAAGTTGTTTTCCTAAGCCATGGAAACTGAGGGATCACCACATTCTGGTGGTGAGATTCAGGACCTGTATTTGAGGAATTATATGCCCTTGTATGAATATCAAGATAGGACGTTAAACATTTTGCTAAAAACTCCTCCGTGCCAAGTTCACTTTTAAGGGAATTAGAAGCAGAGCTTTTGCAAGGAACTTTCAAGAAAGTTATCATGAGTAAAGAATGAAAAATGAGCAAAATAAGGATTTTCTTCCATTCTATTATTTTCTTCTAAAACTTAAAAACACTGTTTTTACATTAGCAAACAAAATAATTGATCTCATAATAGTATTTTCACACATATATGTGTTATGTTTTGTCATTCATAATGTATCTCTGCAATGCCAGAGTACAGCCATTGCCTTTATATTAGCACCAACTCTAGGCCATCAGAGTTTATTAGCCAATGGGGAGAGTTTATTAGCCAATGGGTGCATGACTGTGTTCAAACTCCTGGCAAGTGGATTTTACTTCTCATTACTCTTTGCAAATATGAAGATTCTTCTGTACTCAGCAGGGCTCAGGCTTTTCAAGTCCAGGCTTCTGCAATTAAGCAAGTACAGGTTCCAAGAGGACTCAGTGGGAAGCCACAAAGATGATTAAAGGAATGGAAAGTTAGAGTTTAGGGAAGAGTTAAGGGAACTCTTAGTTTTTTTTGATTTGGTGGATGACTTAATAATGATTCTCCAACATATGGAAGATGCTTACTTGCATAAAGGGAACCGCCTTCAGGACTAAATGAGAAGATAGGTATCAGATCTGCCAGACAGGCTCTGTAAGTGTAGAGGTTTCTGTCTGGAAGCACTGTTAATTATTGGAATGGGTTATGTGGCATAGTGGTGTTAATTACTTTCTGCTAAGTGTTAAAATACATAGAGTGTGTAAGATTTATCCATTCCTTGGTGGATAGTATCTTATAAAATAATCTGCTTTTCTTTCTATGTAGTCTTTAAATCGTCATACTGCTACTTAGCAAGAGAGTGGTTGCTTCCAATTTTCCATTCCTTTCTTGTTAATTGTGTTTGTTTTATGGAAGCATTCTTAACCAACTGGATGATAGAGTATCGCTTCACTAGAAACAATTACTCTAAAAATAAAGGCTTTTAACCTTATTACCACTAACATTTGTATGTGGTTGGGGCTGTCCTGCATACTATAGGATTTTGAACAGCATCCTTGTTCTCTCTCCACTAAAATCCAGTGGCACTCACCCTTCCCATTTTGTGACAACCAAAAGGGCCTCTAGACATTACCGAATTCCCACGAGAATCAGGCCAAAACTGTACTCAGTTAGGAATCATTGCTCTGAAGCCACCCATAGGCTTATTTGGTGTATGCTTATTTCTAATTTTTAAAATTTTTTAAATCTATTGCCTTATGTGAAATTCATGTCACCAACATTGTACTAATTTGCATCTGATATTATTGCTGTTGGAAAGTGGAATATGAGGTTGAGCAGCTTTAGCAGGTGCTCATAAAACACACATCATTTTTAAAGGAGCTGTGTCTATCCAGACTAGTTCTACTACAATATTTATGATGGAGCCTTCTACATTAAAACATTCAAAGAAACATTTAAGTGCTTGAACTGTTGAAGATTTACAAATTAAGTTTTTGTTACATTTTAAAAGTAAAAGCAATAGAAGCACCTACATTATTGAAAAAAAATTGGAAACATTTTAAAGGCACTGTTCACTGGGTCCATCATAGTCAGCATTCAGTTCATTTTCTTCATATCTTTTGTGTGTCCCAAACTATATGTTACGGACTTAATATAAATCTTTACAATCTAGTTTCAAAGTGACCTAGGAGAGCCATTCCGAAGGGAGCAGCTTAGATTCCCATCTGACCCTAGCTAATGTTTAAAATCCTTGCCATAGCCCTTGAGCATCCCTTTCTAATGCCTCTTCCCTCCATGAAATAGGCGTTATTCTATATGACAAACAGACATTTAGTAGATCTTATCCATTCATGCATATAGCATGCATGCGACAGGAATGTTTTATATTGGGGCTAAAAAGATGACTAAGCAACTAAGAGCATCATTGCTCTTCCAAAGGATCCAAGTTCAGTTCTCAGTACACATGTCAGGTGGCTTACAACTGCCTGTAGTTCCAGTTCTAGAGGATCCAATGCCTCCTTCTGGCCTACACAAACTCTCTCTCTCTCTTTCTCTGTCTCTCTCTCTGTCTCTCTCTTTCTCTCTGGAAAATAAATCTCTTTGTTTTGGTTTTTTGAGACAGTGTTTCTCTGTGTAGCCTTGGCTGTCCTGGAACTCTCTCTGTAGACCAGGCTGTCTTCAAACTCACAGAGATCCACCTCCTGCCTCCCAAGTGCTTGGATTAAAGGCATGTGCCACTACCACCTATCAAAAACAAATCTTTAACAAAATGTTTTGTGCCTACTTCATGTTTAGATATGGTTTTGGCACAAGGGATACACTGGTGAACAAGACTTCATTGAGTGTGTAGCTGTTATTATCAAGGTTTCAAACAATATCAGTAGATTCTGAGGAAACATGAGCTTGTTTATTTCAGCAACTGGGCTGGTTGGTTTTATGAGGGGCTTGGCAAATCCATGTGATCAGTTCTCGATTAAGTGTTGTGGCTTGATCCAATCCTGATGTCTGATCTGATTGTTAAAGTGGATGGAAATTATGTTATGTGGGACTTTAAGAGAATATATTGGTTTGTGGAAATGAGCAAATAAGTATGTACTGAATATAGCCTCTGTGCCTGAGAGCTTTAAGACAGAACCCTTTGGATTAGGAGACAAGAGCACAGTGTGTAGTAGTGTGGATTGTGTAGGATCTACAGTTGAAAACATGTTGTACCTCAGTGTCATCTGCTATTTGTGGTTGAATCACATCCCGTTTGATGTAAAGAGATTCAACCTGACCCATATAATGTGCAGGCATTTGCCCAGCAGGCCCTCCTTTCTTCTTTACAACAGAGCCCCCCTTTCAGACTCACTTGACCACTGATGCTGCCAGTTTTCCATTAGAGTACCCTATTGCACTAAATGGTCTTAGAGGAGGCAGTAAGAATTTTATTTTTGAAAGAACAATATAGGTGAATAGTAGTCTTTTGAGAGAGTTAAGAAATGTACTGTAGAAACTGGGATTCATTTTTAAGGCATGCCCTGCTGTACATTTTTTTTAACCCTTTCCCATGAACTAAAAGGAAGATTAAAATTCCAACAGAAGGAAAATGGCCTTGGAGAATAGCTTGAGACTGATGGATTTATTTCATGTGTGACTTAAAATAGCGTGGATTTCTAGCACTACATTAAGCCGTATTTCTAATGAATTCCGGGTATACTACTTTCTCTTCAGCTTTGTATGGCCTTGCCTACACACAGAAACAGACTAATTGCTACCATAACAGTTTTACTATCTTTCTTTGCAAAATCTATGAAATGACACACTTTAAAGAGAGGAGAATCTAGAGGCGGAGGGATGCAACTTTTCTGGGGTTGTTTCTTTGGTCCCAAGGGGGATATTTGGGATTGAGCTGCATTTCTGGGCGGTGAGCCTGGGCAAGTCTTATTGGTTTCTCATCCCTCTAGGATTCATAATGCTATTTAGGCCTCTTGTAAGCTCGTTTGTAAAAATCAATGTGCTGAGGTTACTGGGCAGTGAAATGAGGTTTCTTAACCTCACGACCTTCAGCCCATGTTGAGATGCTGTAAAAACAAGAATGAAGGACCTTGGTCATTTGGGGTGCTCTGGAGTCTAGGTGGACATCTGCAAAGGGCCATGTTGGTGGGGGCCCATCTTGCAAGATGTTGGCAGTGAACATTCTTGTCACAGCAGGGCCCCCCTCTCACAGCATGTGAGAGGGATGCCAGGTTCCCAGATGTTTGGCTGAAGTACTTGTTATGACTGTGCCTTTTGCCCTCTGAACTTCTCTTTGTGAGATGCTGATATGCTGTATGAGGGCAGGTGGGGGTTGTTAAGTACAAGATTTTTGTGTGTGGCTTATCATTTTCCTCCTTCACCATTATTCTAGAGAATGCCAGACAGAGACAAGAGGGTATCGTGAGCAATTCCATCATGTACTTCACAGAGGAGCCCCCTGAGCTGCCTGCCAATAGCCCACATCCACTAAAGCTGAGGCGTATTCTGAACCTGAGCCCTTTCACTGTCACAGACCACACCCCCATGGAGACAGTAGTGGATATCTTCCGGAAACTGGGGCTCCGCCAATGCCTGGTGACGAGGAGTGGGTGAGTAACCAGACAAGGGAAGAGAAAATATGTACTGTGGCCAGCTTTAATGTGTCTGCCCTTAAGGAACTCATGGTCCTTTGGGGTAGACCAGTCCTTGACAGTTGATATCACTAAGCTGAGTTGAATGTACTGAGAAGAAATTTCAAGCAGAGGGAAGAGGAAAAAACTTGTAGGCTAGACTATTGCCTGTGTTCAGTCTGAAGATTTAGTCAAAGGGAGGATCTAAAGAACAGCTTGTTTCGTCTGCTATGTGACACTTGGCCTAAGGAGAAGGTGCAGCTAGTTCTGCTATTCCATGACATAAATGCTCCTCAAAACTATAGTAGTATGCCAAAAGGAGCAGCAATCAAAGCACAGGAGTTATGGGGAAAATACACTTAGGTGTGCAATTCTTAAAACCTTCAGCAATGATACATCATAAAATTCACGTAAGTTTGTACATTTTACACTGGTTAAATAGTTGAGTAATACACAAATATGAAAATAAATATTTTCCCTTGGGGAAAAAAACCCCTGAAGTTGGCTGTGAAGTGGACATCTGAAGGGTTGTTGTTCTCTAGAATTACTATGAAGGAGTCAAGGGAGGGAATGGGAATTCATCACAGCAAGCAGGATGGGTATGGTTTCTAACTCTCACATGAGGGCAGAGTGTGGGTGGATTATCAGTGTGTGTGTGTGTGTGTGTGTGTGTGTGTGTGTGTGTGTGTGTGTGTGTGTGTTTTGTTGGGTTTGACTGGGAACACATTTCTTTGTTCCCCCACTTTATTATGGATGTTGTTACCCCAAAAGCAAATACTATATCTATTATTCTCAGACTGTTCCTTAAGACATCAATGCTTTTTTTAATAAAAGATACCTTTGTTACACAAATAGTATTAGAAAACTGAGGAATTTGATAGCTTGATGGCATCATTGCTGAAACTTTTACCTTGTGTTCTCACAGGCCAGGAAATCAACAACACAAATATAAATGGCCATGATAATACCTAAGATGTAGTTCTCTAAGGGCCATTCTTTAGACTCAGAGGTGTGGTTCAAGTTCCATAGCCTCAGAAGATTGTACAGAGAAAGGTGTTGGAAACCCTATCATATAGCTGCTCTACTCCCAGTTTGGAGTCTGGAAATAAGAGATGTTGTGTAGCTTCTGATATCCAACATAGTTTAGGCCTTTGTAGAACCCAGAGGCTGAACTGCTTAACACAGTTTACTGCTTTAGAGCCAATACACTCTAGTTTAACATGGTAGTCCTCAACCAGGACATTATTGTTCTGCTGGATCTAAGGACAATTTTGGATGTCACAATCAGAGGAAGAGGTATTATAGTTGTGTAGTAGGTAGAGGTCAATGATCAATGCTGGTAACATTATGCAGTGCACAATACATTTCCTGCAAGAAAACCACAAATTTGACTTTAAAAAATCTAGTGTCATAGTATAAGGACCCTGGGTTGAATATTGAGGAATTTTACTCATTTGGCTTCCTCCTGCTGATTTAGTAACAAGAGTACAGACTGCAAATTTTCAGTGTACACATTTACCTGTAGAACTTCTAATTGGCAGGACAGGTTCCTCCTTCATTCTGACTGAGGTTACAGATCACACTTCTCATGGATTCTAGAGGTACTCTCTACTTTGTCACACATATATTGGAATGCCCTTTCTAGATAGAGGATGAACCTCCAGGTAAAACTCATCTTTATGTTGTTTACCCCAGAACTTCTGGTCCCTGAGGTCTTGGGTAAGGCCTGAAAAAGTGAGTTTTTAACAAGCTTCTAGGGATCCCACTTTGAGAACCACTGGAATGAATATCTGCACTTGGGTTTCCAGCATGGAGTAAATACTGCAATGATTGCCCAGGCCATCTCAAGTGTATAGCAGTTTCTCCTTTCCTCTAAAATAGTCTGATGTCACTTATCATTGGAATTCCCAGTTCAGTCAGGAAATTCTGCCCCCAATGCCCACTTACACCTCATGGAGCCCCATGAGTTTTTCCTGTGAAGATCTGGGTGCTGAAATTGGCTCCGAATGTTCTAAGAGAAAACAACTCTCCCTCTCTCTCTGGCTCTACATGTTTTAAGCAAATACAGATGCTGATACGTTAGTGCTGGCAAGGGATCCTTGTTTTCGGGGCCTTTCATCTTCTTGGGCTTTCAGCCAGGGCAGGCCCGGCTCAAGCCAGCTTATGGTTTTGATGCGTTCCATTGCCATGTGCCTTCCCTGCTCTAGTGGATGAGAGTCTGAGCCTGTCCCTTGACCTGATTGTCTGCAGGCTATCTCTGGGCCTGGGGCCCAGAATATTCATAAAACTAGAATAGGAATCAGAGATGCTTTGTACACAGAGTGCTGGAATCTAACAAGCCTTCAGGTACTAAGATTAAATTTGGGTGAGTTTTTCTCCCCAGAGGTTCTAGAAAGGGAAAGCAAGTCTGGGTGATTGTATCAGATTTCCCTCATCACAAGGGATCTGGATAGCATAGCTGTCTCAGAAGATTCTAGCTACTGCAGTCTGTAGTTTAGGTCCTTTGACATGAATGTGGCCATTTGTAATTCACCAGGTTTTTCATGGACTGCCACCCAAAGAAGCTGGAGTTCAAACACTTGATTTAAATCAAATAGGACATTTATTACCACTAATGAAGCCTGCTGGGTTTGATGTTGCTTCCTTCTGTGTTGATGTTTTGCTGTCATGCAGGTTAGGGCATGATTTATACTCAAAGCCAAGGAAAATCTAGAACATATATTTTCTCAGTGCTGCTGGAACCAATCTAACTTGCAGACTTTATAGTCACAGAACTTTATGAAGAGGTTTTCAAAACTATAATGCTTGATTTTTTTATTATTGTTGTTTTTGGTAGTAGTGGTGGTAAGGGGATCAATCTCATTAAATTGTCCAGGCTGGCTTCAAGTTTCTGGGCTTATGTGATTCTATTGCCTTAGCCTCCCATGAGCCAAAACTACAGATAGGCACATGTTACCACTCAGGGTATAATATATCTTTGGATTCTATCTCCAGGGTAAAATAAAGCAAGGCCCAGACTATATAGATACATGAAGGGTATGTGTGTACAATTTTGTCATTTTGCAAATGATAGTGGTCATAGTTTTTGCAAGGAGATATGGGTGCAGTCAGTGTTTTTACTGAGCATCCATTGTGGCTGAGAACTGGAGCAGGCTCAAAGTGGTTTTAAAACAGAAGACCAGGGGTGTACATGACTTAGTGTGTACACAAGGCCCTGAGTTCCATGCCCAGCATCACACAAACAGAGTGTTAAAAATAAAAGTATCCTGGGCCTAGTGGCTCCAGCCTGAAATCCCATGTACTTAGGAGGCTAGGACAAGAGAATGGCAAGTTCAAGCTCTGCTGCCTAGGCTGCAGAGTGAGTTCAAGATCAATCTAGGCAACTTAGTGAGACCCCCCATCTCAAAATACAAAAATCAACTTTAGAGGATTGGGAACATGGCTCTGTGATAGAGTGCTTACCTTGCATGTGTGAGGCCCTAGGTTCAACCTTGAGCACTACACACAAAAAAGCAAAGGAATCTACTAAGGAATAAGGAATTAGGAATCCAATTTAAGTGGCATCACCCAAGGCGAGTGCTCCAGAGGTAGTCATCACAATCTGTGTTTTTGAGTGAAAAATACATAGCAGAAGATGAGTGAGCTAGTTAAACTAAAACACTGTTTACATGTTGAGGGTAGACAGCGGTGGGTTCCTTGCCACCAAAAGAGCAACTATGAATGCTCTGTTAGTGACAGAATAACTTTTCATTGAATGGATAAGCCAGCGTTTATCTATTTATTCTTCTATTGTTAGACATTTGGGCTGTTTCCAGCTGGGGCTATTGTGAGAGAAGATTAGTGCGTAAGTTGTTAAGCAGACATGTTTTTAGTTTTCTTGACTTGCTAACCAGGAGTGGGTTTGCTTAGTCACATGGTCATTCATTTAATTAATTTAGTCCTCCCCTCCCTCCCTTTTAGTTTGGGCAGTGTTTCTCAATAAAGGGTAATGTTTGGTAGTACCTGGAGAAATTCTGGTTGTCACAATTGTGGGGCAGGGCAGGGGTGAGCACCAGTGCTGCTGGCGAATAGCAGTTAGAATCTAGGTAATATACAGGACATGTCACTCCCTACAAAGAAGTCTCCAAATACCACAAGTATCAAAGTGGAGAAGTTATAAGTAAAGCCTTCATGGGGTACAGAAGAGTAGAGAGTGTCATTGAGATCAAGGTTAGAACTCCTTCAGCTACAGCTATCTAGGAGGGAACCTCACTGGAAACTCCTAGTTGGCTTTAAATAGTGACTTCTCTCAGCCTCAAATCTCCTTGCTGGCTCTGTTGTATCCTTGAAATTAATTAGTATTGGCAGAATGAGAACGAACTGTATCTGACTCCAAGGGAAAACTGTCTTAACCTGGGGAATCCAAGCCTCTGACATGGCTCAGACCTCTTGGTTATGAAGATCCAATGGCAATATTGAGGACTCAGTGATATTTCTACTGAAGCATGGTGATTGACCAAATACTGGGTAATAGTACCACTGGGAAAATCATTACATCTCATTTGATGAATGCTGGAGCCCTTATTATGGCAGTTGATCCCCAAGCAGCTGAGACAAATGAGTTGGAAAAGAGGATTTTCAGGAGTTACTAGCTGAAGCCAGGCCCATTCCTATGTGAGAAGCCCAGAGTGCCTCACTTCTTTTGGCTGTGGTCACACTTGTGGATGGGTTTCCAGGAGAAGCTAGCATGCCATTACAAGAAGAGTGTCAATGTTTGGTTCCTTCAGATTATTTGAGGACTAGAGCAATATATGGGGTAGACCAACATATGGGGAACCCACTAAGTTCACTTAAGTCAGTTCAACATATTATACAAGTTTTAGAATTTTACATGATGTGGAAAGGGAAGCACTCAGAGGGAATTGTTTTTCTCATAATTGTCCAGTACAGGCAGCTGAATTCCTGATAAAGACTGAATTGTCTCCTTCTAAAATACTAAAGACCTAACCCTAATTTATGACTGTTGCAGTAGGGGGAGACACTGAGCCTTAACGTTAAATAAGGCTGTTTCAGTAGATCCTTAATCCAACAGGACTAGTGTCCTTTAAAAAAGAGGAAGAACCCAAGGAGTATCTATACAAAAGGAGAAGGCCATATGAAGACACAGTGGGAGCATGGTGGTATCCATCTGTCATCCAAGCAGATGAGCCTTGGGGAAACTGGCCCTGTTGGCACCTTGATCTTATACTTTAATTCAACCACCATGTCTGTGGCATTTTGTTACAGCACTACAGGCTGAGTGATTCCAAAATTGCAAGTCAGCTTGGCAGATTTGGCAGAGCAGTGTTTTTGTTGTACAAAAAGGCTTCAGTTCAATTTTACTGCATTGTGAGACATTGCAGACATATATTTTGCTGGGTGTGGTAACTTATGCCTGGTAATCCCAACACACAGGAACTTGAGACAGAAGAATTGCCTTGAACTTGAGGCAAGGCAGGGCTACATAATAAGACCCTAATGTATATAATTATATCTTATTACATATATAACAATATATAGCATAACACACACACACACATACAGACAGGCAGACACACATATAAAGATGGCCAAAATCATGGAACCCAAAGCAGCCCGAGTTAGAGTTGCAGTCCTAGGCTCCAACCTATTTAAGCACTCACTCCCCAGTTCCTGTCTAGCATGCTTTTAGAAGGCCTTATGGCTGCTTTCCTCCCTCCTAAAGATGCTCCTGTGACACAGAGGGTGGGGAACAGTATTTACTCACTTTCCTAATGTGATAAAAGATGAAACTACCACCTGAAAGATATCACATTTCCTAGATTGTTTGAGGTCCAATGATGTCAGAGACAGCTTTATTTGTTCACCAGCTGTAGCTGACATGGCTATCCCTTGGACAAATGCAGCTTTCTTCATATTAACTACTGGGTTGGGCTAATTAGGCTTGAGTTAAATGGCAATGTATTGTATCTGTGATTTCTTATTTTTTTTGGTTTGCCATCATCTTACATAGCCCCAGGAGTAGAGAGGCCTGTCATTTTTATTGTTCCATAATTCTGAAGAGAGGCTTCTGTGGCTTGCTTCCTGATCCTTTTTTCCCCATCGCAATGAAGATGGAGCAAACAATTATTTTCATACTTAACCGGTGATGGAATGTATTCCAAAGAAATTGTTCACATTGTCTTTGTAGAAAAATTCACTTCACCAACAGGGCATGATTTGGTCCCACAGACTGTTATTTAAGTATTTAATAAAAAGAATAAGGCAAGGTTGGTTCAGATGGGCACAGTATCATCCGCCCTATTTGCATCCCAGACTCTGTCCGAATGGGCACAGTATCATCCAGGAAGCTCTACTTGCATCCCAGTGTCTGTGAACTGTGCTCCCTAGGTTGGTATAGTTCAGATAACCCTGTAATCACAAACCTGGGAACCAGGCTCCTGGCTCAGCTGGTCAAGTGCTTGCTGTGTGATTGTGAGTTTGGATCTCCAATACCATTCTAAAAGCTGGGTGTGGTACTGCAGATCTGCAACCCTAGCACTTGGGGGAGGGTAGATGGAGCAGAAAACCAGAGGGTCCCTGTAGCTCACTGGCTCCAGCCCAATTGAATCAGTGAGCTGTAGGTTCAATGAAAGACTCTGTCTCAAAAATAAGCTGGTTAGCAATGGAGGAAGACCCATAAGTTGACTCCTGGCCTTGACACACACATATACACAAATAAGTACATACACCATACATATGTATTTGTGCATGTGCATGCATGCACACAAACATGTGCAAACACACACACACACACACACACACAAACACACACAGACAACAGACTCTAGAAACTGGTACTCTTTATAGTCGTCAAAAACAATGGAATTTTGGAAGAGGAGAGAATGTGTATATTTGGCCAGAAGTGTACATTGTACTTTACTCATCCAGTAACATGAAATTAAAAGTAGAATAATTTCTTGTTGATACCACCTTACTTTGTGTCCCAGACTTTCCTGTAGTTCCCTATGTAGGTCAGGCTAACCTCAAACACATGACACTCTTCTTGTTTCTGCTTACTTAGTGCTAGTATTAATAGGCATATACTGCCATGTCTACCTTAATTTCTTATACTAAGAAAACCCTTATATTTTGATGTTCTATGGTGTGGTCAAGTTGTTACAATAGCTTTAACAGCCCTTTATAAATTGATTACAATCTTAAAATTGAAGGCATTGTATTATTCACTGTAGGTTCACAGCCTGTATCAAAAACAAGCTTCTGATATCAGTGGCTAATGCAATAAACATTTATTTTTTATACAAGCATAATGATACATACTTATAATCTTGCACTTGCGATGCTGAGGCAGGAAGATCAAAAGTTTGAATCTGACCTGGACTACAAGTTCCAGGCATGGGCTGTATATGGAACCTCTGTCTCAAAACATACAAGCAAAGAGAAGAGTCATTTTTCTCACCTATTACATACTATGTAGGTTGCAGGTACAGGCTCTTCTCCAGTTATTCAGGGATCCATATCTTGGCTTATGAATCAGTCTTCCATGCATCAGAGTCCTTCCCTGGCTCTCTTGTCCCTGGATGCCAGGTGAGGAGAGTGGAAGAGAGAAGCACTACACAGGAGACCTGAGAGAGGTGCCTGTCATCTTTGCACACAGGCTGCTGCCTGGAGCTCATTCTATTGGTCCTGCTTAACCATAAGGAAGCTAGGAAATGTTGCCTGTCCCTGAGCCTGGTCATGAGTCTCTTCTGTCAGGCTGACTTCTTTTTTCTGTTTTGTTTCCACTCCAGGAGACTTCTTGGGATCATCACAAAAAAGGATGTTCTGAGACACATGGCCCAGATGGCAAACCAGGACCCTGAATCCATCATGTTTAATTAGCAATAAGGTGGCAGTTATTTTGAGAAGACCAATAACTACATAATTTTTAAAGAAATAATCAAATGATACATTATGATTCCAGTGAAAGACCTCGTGCTGAGGGCAGCAGAAATGAAAGCCTTGTTTGAAAGAAGGGGGAGAAGGATGAAACTTTTTTTAAAAAGGCAAACCCACAAATTAGTAGGCATTTTGTAATTAACCACTTATAATTTCCAAGCCGTGATGCTTAATGAGTTTACTAACTGCTTTGAGGGCATGTGGAAGAGTGTAAATGACATGAATTATATGAGGATGTGGAACACCAGAAATTGTGGTCCCTTCACTCAAGGTTGATATTTGTAATTTTGGAGAACATGTGAAACTTTGAGTCCAAAGGACAAAGAGGGGTATCAGCATGCCACTATTATGTATTGGTTCCTAAAATTTTGCTATTATGTTAGGAAATCATAGGGAAGATATTGCACTTACTGTGTTGGAAGAGAAAAGAAAATTAAAGTTGGGTACAGTGAAAGCTACAAGCAGACCCTGATGGATCTATTTATGACCATCTCTTATCTTGCTTTTCTTCTCAAGCCCATTGTTTTGCTACTTTATCAGTCTGAACCAGTATCAGTGGTGCCCACCATAGTGAACATGAAGAAACAACTCCTACAAAATACCAATACTTTGAGACTGGACAGTGAACTCTTGGAACATGTAGTACTGTGTGGACATGCCTCTCATATAAGGGGACACATTCTTACTTTGAGGGGACACCTGCCTCATCACTGATTTGCAACCCCAAAGCATTGACTTCATTTATTTATGCAGTTACTTGTGCATTTGATATATAGACCAGTCCAGCACCTGCCATGGATTATTGCCTGTGTGTTCCCAGATTGCTGTAGTGTGTTTTAGTTTCCAAGTAGCATGTGCATTGCTAAAAACCAGCTACCCAGTGTTTCTACTTAACTCTCTTCTCAGGTCTTTCAGATAGAGCCATGATTAGGGTGAGGCATATGAGTTCTCAGTGGGAACTCCTCCAAATGAATTACAAAAGAAATAGTAAATTGATTCTAAATCTCTTCCATTCTCTTCTCTGTAGGATATAAAATGTCCAGTTTTAATGCCTAAGCATGTACTTTCATAATAGCAATCACAGCATAAGATAGAGTTACATTTTATACAGCCCATTGAAGGATTGGGTCTCTTTGTATTTGAACTTAATGACACTTTTATTCTTTTAGTCAGCACTTCTGTCTTTTCTGCAGGAAGGAATTAGTGTTTTAGGTCCACTGCATGATCTCTGTATGATTTATGTCATTTGCCATTTCACTTCATCTTTGCCCCCCTACCTTTCCCTCAGTCATCATCATTCTTTTCAATCTTATTGTCATTGGATGTGGATGTATCAGGTGCATGTGCATTTGGCTGTGTGTAGCAGAAAGCACAATTGACAGTGAGTCTGAGTAAGAAACCTAGGAGATGGTCACTCCAGGACTGTCTCCATACTATTTCCAGAGATCCTAATTCTTCTGGCATTTCATTTTCGCTTCTCTTATCCTCTGCCCTTTGGCTTACTGCCTCTAAGTTGTAAAAATGTTGTACAGATGCCAGGTGTGATGTCTACTTACTGTGTGGGAAGAGGGAGGAAGAGGCGAGTAACAAGATAAAGTGTGTGTATCTGGGAAAGATAAGCTTTGCTACAGATGCTCAACATACAGCTATTGGCTGGAATTTTGACACATGTCTTATCCTCCTAGATATATGTGAGTCTAGAAAGAAAAATTTTAGCTAGACACATTACTTTCTGAATGACACTTAGATTCTCTTAATAAGTAAGGAGGATTTGCTTTGGGGAGGGGAGTGTATCTGTCATATTAAATTCCATCATCATATCCCTACCATTGTCTTTTGTGTCTTTTTTTACTCTCTCATCCTCGACAATCCTTCCAAACATCCCTTCAAGCATTCTTATAACCTTTTTGCATTTTACCCATTTTTGCACATTTGAGAGAAAAATTAATTCCTAAGCCAAGTCTATTTCTCAGGTCTAATAGGAATTTTACTTTTGAATAAACCCTACCTACAAGTGGGTTTCTGTGAATCTTCTCATTGTTACAAGAAATATATTCTGAAAAGCAAACCTTTTAAGTCAGATCATGCTGCCAATTATGGAATGTCATAGTTCCAACTATTTGTTTCTGTAACTAATTGTCTCCCTCTGAAATAACACTAAGTAGGCACATCATGTGAAAATATCCAGGTAATAGTAGTGATTTTAAGCCTTGGTTTGAGAATGAAGTTCATTGTCTCATTCACAGCATGTAAATATTAAGTAGTAGATCCTAATGTTAGGGTTTTTATTAGGTTTTGCATGGAACATTTATAAATGAAGCTGAATTCTCCTGGACTGTAAATTCTAAGTGTGCAAGATTGCTTCATATGGCTCCCCTCTTTTGCCTAAGTGGTTCCGCTCAAAGTTGGTCTACAATGGAAGGAGAGTATTAATTAGTCATAGCCAAACCTTCTATAATCCACAAGCCCCCCAACCCCTGTGTGTGTGTGTGTGTGTGTGTGTGTGTGTGTGTGTGTGTGTGTGTGTGTGAGAGAGAGAGAGAGAGAGAGAGAGAGAGAGAGAGAGAGAGAGAAAGAAACAGGTATCTTAGCTTAAAAAATAATGCACAACAGTGGAAGTATCACCAAAGGTCAGCAAAAACATAATTCCCCTCTAATCTAGCAGAGTCCATGGAGGAAGACAAGGGAATCAGTTTACTCTTGGCCAAAGTTATCAAGCAGAAATCGAAAGCATTGTGTATTTCTCCTAGTGCTTACCATGGACAAGGTGAAACTTGTTTAAATAATTGAAAGTGTGACTGGACTGAAATAAACCAGTCTTCTTTTCACTTGCAAATTGATCCTCTAATGTGGGATTGAGGATCAAAGCTGTGGTCAGACAGGCAGGTTAAGGTCAAGGGTGGGTAGTGTGCTGTGGAGACTGCCTTCCTCCCAGGGAGCCCATCTCTCAAGCTATCATTTGCCATTGAATAAGCTACTTTGGGAACTCAATGCCCTGGTCTTTGTCACTTTTTTTCCTTTGGTGGGGATGGGGGTTGAGACAGGGTTTCTCTGTGTAGCCCTGCCTGTCCTGGAACTCTCTCTGTAGACCAGGCTGGCCTCAAACTCACAGAGACCCACCTGCTTCTGCCTCCCGAATGCTGGGATTAAAGTTGTGCACCACCACCACAGGCTCCCTTTGTTACTCTTAGGAAAGCTTCCAGTAGGAACTCTGAGGGTATTTGCTGTATCCCAATATTGAGTTCCCATCCACTTGGTGGTCTGATAAAAACTGGGACATGAAAGTGAAATAAACGTCATTCCCAGTAATGCTCCTCCCCTTTTCCAGAACCCAAATCTTCAGGCATCTGTAAAACATTCTGGAGTCTTTCTGAATCCATTTTTAATACTAAAACCAAACAAAACTTAAAGTACAATGGAGAAGGTGTTTTCTGATGAGACACACCACCTGTTTTTTGCATTCCCGAAATGGGTTATAGAACACCAAAGAATGGCTAGCCCCGGCTCAAAGACATGTGGATTTATTCTTGAAGTTTTTCAGTGAATTTCATGGGAATGTAGATGTTCCTCTGGCTTTTAGGGATAGACAAATGTGCCAAAAGGAAATCTTCAAGTATTCAGCCCTCACTGTTGCCAAGAACAGCTCTCTACTTTGTCCATCCCAAAGGCCTTTCCAAGGATAAGGTATAAACATAAATTTTTGAGCCTACTAAGTCACTGAAACTGGACATTTGAGAATGATTTGTTCCATTTAGGCAAGAATGGGTTACTTTAAGTTATAAACATGTATATATTCTGTTCAGTATTCATTATCAGATGCTGTGCTGGAGATGATAAGAAACTCATAAAGGAGAATGATGGAATCCTTATGTAATTGCAATATTCCACCTTTTGGATTTGGGCAGTGGTTTATCACACTCAGCTTCTAACCCTTGAAATGATTTACATGAGCACAGAGCCAGTATATCTGACTTGGGAAATAATAACCAGATCCCATTTTACCAACATGGTAATAACTATTTATTTGCCCTCTTAGGTGTGCTGGAAATGAGCCTATGTGTGATTTTATGGGATATGTTCACATTTGGTCTTGCAACAACCACATAGTAATGTGTTGTTTTTGTTTAAACTGTAACACTGTGTAAGCATTGGTACCTTCTTAAAAATTAAATGTTTGAACTCTATTTTTAAATGGAAAACAAGAACAATTCTCAACAAGCATGTTGTAAGTGGAAGAGAGGTGATTTCACTGCATATTTCTTCCCAATAGGCATTCTTGAGACCTCCTGGTGATGATTGCTGACACACCCAGCCAAAGGAAAGACCTGCTTTGTAAGATTGTTGTGCAGATTCTGATGCCAATGTGGTTGGATTTAAAATGCCTTGTTCTTGGCAGAGTGGACAATGACTAACTCAAAATTCAGACTGGGCTTTTAAATTTCCAAGAATGGGGCAGGATCATTTTACCCAGGCCATCTGTGTGTCTGCTCTGTGTTGGAGACTAGGATGTACAGCTTGGCATTCTTTATTTTAATGAAAGTGGAAAACAGAAGGGCTTGCACTATGTCCTCCCCTACCATCTATATTTTTTAAATGAAAACTTGAAAGAAAATTGAAAAAGAGAAGGAAGGGCCAAAAAAATACTCAGAAGAGGTGCTAATCAATATCTGAAGTGAAAGTAGTTTTCTTCTGACTAGGGAGGAAACCAGTTTGGGGAAGAACATCAGGTGCAACTGTCCTAAGATAGAAGGTGGCCTAGCCTGCTGTGGTCCCATCCAGGGCAAATGGCTATAGATGTGGTAGAGTTTGGGGCAGCAGCAGACATGTTTGAAGTCTGTTTATTTTTGGAGAGAGAACATACATTAGTAGATATCTCAGGATCTTGAAGGACTAGGTAAAGACTCAGGGTTTGAAGGAGTGACATAATTTGACTTGTGCTGCTCACAAACCATTCTGGCTGTTGGACAGTGAGTCTGGAGGTCAGGAGTCTAGCTAGATGAACACATGTGGAAGCTTGCTCTAGTCAAGTTCACAAATAAAGGCTTGATTGCTAAAGTGTTGTACCTGTGTCACAAAACCCCAGAGACCACCAAAGAGCTGGTTTCTGATGCTATACGAGTCTTTTTATTTTCAGGTTCGAACCTGGGCCACCACCCAGCAGATGAAGGGAAATGCAGCAGCCCAGGGCTCAGGGATTGGAGGGTTTTAAAGGGAAAAACCACAAGCCAGGAATTACATGCCTTGGAAGTTTGGGGGATTGGGTAGAAGGGATATGGGGCAAGGTGAATTTTTTGAAACTATTTGTCTTGATTTTCAGCACAAAACCATATTTGAAACTATTGGGTTAGACTTTTGGCAGGGAGCCACAACCTGCTGACAGGATTAACTGGATATTTTCAAGGGCCATAAATTGCAGACAGAATGTCTGCAGGAGCATCTGGATCTTGTTAAACTTTACTGCCCTGTATCTGTTCTAGTTGTCATGGCACATTCCTGAGATTCTTCCTGGAACTGAGTACAGCCTCTAGTTACCAGGTGCTCTAAGATGGTGGCCCTTCCCTAAAAAGGAGTCTGTAAAGTCAAGTCTAGGCCTTCATATTGCCTTCACAATGGAAGAGCCAGCAAGCTTCCTGGTAGACTGGCTATATTGACTGAGATGGGCTGGATGAGACAAGGAGCTTCGTTGTTCTGCCTAGATCGTGGGGAACCCCCAAAAGAACACCATGGTGACTGAATCCTGTATGCAAAAGCAAAGAGCCTTTATTCAAGCTCGAGCTTGGTCTCTTTGTCCAATGCAGTGCAGCAGTGAGAGTAGAGAGTCCAGAGCTTGGGAAGGGTAGGGCTTTTAACCATAGCAGGGGTTGGGTTAAGGTGGTTTCCAGGGTTCAGAACCCTGATTGACTGAAATTTGTCTAGAGGTATCTTGGTAAAAATGGGAAATAGGTTATGCTAGGCTCAGGGACATCTGGCAATGATATCTAATCTTTTTTTTTTTTTTTTGGTTTTTCAAGACAGGGTTTCTATGTATAGCTTTGTGCCTTTCCTGGATCTTGCTCGGTAGACCAGGCTGGCCTTGAACTCACAAAGATTCGCCTGCCTCTGCCTCCCGAGTGCTGGGATTAAAGGTGTGTGCCACAACCGCCCGGCTATCTAATCTTAATGATTGGAATGTTTGGGATATCAAGTACCTCCTCTTAGATGCTGGCCCATCCCTGGGCAGATTCCTTGGTGGTGTCAGCTTATGGCTTATCCTGGATCCAGGTGTTGCCTACCATTAGGCCTGTCACAGCAGCTGTGTCTTGGGCCCCTCAGCCTGTCATGGCAGCTATGTGGTCAAGCAGTTTTGGGCCCCCCACCGTCATATGGGAATGTTGATGGTGAAACCAATGTTAAGTTTTCAAGTACAAAATTCAGAGGAATCCATAGGGTTAGAAATGGAAATCAGGTCATTGGTGTATCAGTGATACTTAAAGCCATGCCATATTGGGTGTTCAGAAAGTTACATAAATGTGAGGTGCCTACAGGATTACATTTGAATTCGAGCTCCATTAAGACCTAGCTGAGTGACATTATCAACCTCATCAAATGTCTTAGACTGGTGGTTCTCAATCTGTGGGTCGTGACCCCCTTGGGTTTGCATATCAGATATTTACATTAGTAAAATCACAGTTATGAAGCAGCAATGAAAATAGTTTTATAGTTCAGGGTCACCACAAATAGTTGCAGTTTAGGAAGGTTGAGTACCACTGTCTCAGAGCCTGGTTTTCCCTAGTATGCCTGTGAGAATTAAATATAAGAACTACTACATAATTTTGGCATAGAACATAATCATGCAAATATGACTATTATTTCCTTCCATTATGAAGCCTTCTCATTATCTTTAATTGGGAATTCATTTAGTGTTGGTAAAGAACACACACACACACACACACACACACACACACACACACTACTTTGATAATAAGATACTTGCCAATGTAAACCCAGATTGGGCTTGCCAATTCTTTCTCTTTCCAGCTCCTGTTATTAGTTTTACAATAAAACAAAACAAACACCTCCTCACA
The DNA here is from genome assembly GCF_903995425.1 of Onychomys torridus. Lineage (NCBI taxonomy): Eukaryota > Metazoa > Chordata > Mammalia > Rodentia > Cricetidae > Onychomys > Onychomys torridus. The sequence continues at coordinate 54,024,282 of NC_050466.1, forward strand.
AACCAACAAAAATTCCAAAATTCACACCTCTTAAGAGTTTTCAAAATTGTTTCTTTGTTGATTGCAAGTTCACAGGAGTGAAGTTATAGAAAAGGAAACAAAAGAAATTTTCATTTTCTATAGATTTATATTAGCTTGAGGAGAAAAATCACTAACATGAATGGATCACAAATTGATCAATTTGGAATTTGAAACAAAATCTCATGATAAACAAGAATGTGTGCAAGTTGCGTATTTTCAAACAGTGTAAAACTTGATACCCACTAGACAAAAAAAAAAAAAACTCTTCAGCACAGTGTTAATGTAGAAATAAGTCTTTGAGTAAAATTCATGAAAGAATAGACTTTTGAGGGCATTATATTCTTGTCTTTAACACGATGTAGATAAAAACTAAAGAGTGTCACCCAAAGGTGACAACCTCTCAGTATTACTTCTGGGAACTAAGCCAGAGTGGCCTCACAAAAGTCTGGGTCATGCATTGGGTTCCTGGATTTTTGTAGATTGAATCAGGACCAGAAACTTCCATCTCTGCCTGGGGCCATGTGCACAGTGCTGGCATGCCTATGCTTGTGGCTCTTCTCAGTTCATTGGTAGTTAATTGGCTAGAAAGAAGCTATGTGGAGGCAGGTAGGGAGCTTCTATTTTTGGCAGTTCTTCAACATTACATTTCATTAAAGAAATGTTTTTTTTCTTTCTGAATGAGCAATAAGCAAAATAAAAAACCTTGTGCGGATTTCCAAACCCCTTTAGTCAGGGTTTGGCTCACAGAATGAAGGGAACAATTTATATGTGATTCTAGCATTTGTTATGGAACACATTATTTCAAAGATTAAACAGCCTTCCTCAATCTAAACAGATTCTGTCAGAGAAATTGAAAACACATCCACAAATTCTCAGCACACAGGCTGCCTGATGGGTTGGGTCCAGAGGACGCTTGCTAGATAGAACATTCCTTCCTTCTTTGGTGCTCCATGCTCATTTCAAAAGCTCACATTCTCAAGACTTCCACCTGTTTCTAGCCGATGCAAATGCAAGCACAAATTGGAGCTCATTCCCTTTTGATGAACAGGTTTCCTTTCCTGCCATTTCTCAAACTTTAGTCTATTACCAGAAAGACATGTTTTTTTAGGAATGGCTGCTGGGTAGTTTACAGGATCCACAAGGAACTTTCTCCAGAGAGTTGCCAAGCCCAGTTGTTACCCAGGGCAGATATTTCCACAGGTTATTAAAGAGGTTGGGGAGAGAGCAAGCCTGTGTAAGGTACAGAGGGTTGCTCATAGCTCCTGCAGGATAAACATCATTCTGTGGGATGATCTAATATGTCACATGACAAGTGGATTCTGTAGTTCACTAATTAGTGGTGGGAACATGGGCGCTCAGGAAGTCTCTTTTTTAGTTTCTTCTAGAATTTCTATCTGTGTGCCCTGAGAGAAGTAAGTTCACGTAAGTGGACTATAATTGCATTATGTATATAGTAAGGACTTCTCCTTTCATTCTGCCAACAGTTTAGATGATGCCCCATTAGGTCTTATACTATCAGAGGAATTGCAAGGTCTTACTGCAAAAATCTATCTACCTGTGTCCTGGTCTGCAGAGCTGAATCTTCAGCTTATCTACCTAGCTGATTTGTGTGTGGAATAAAATTTGAAAAGCCATCCAGATGAGATTTTACAGCTAACTTTGAGATAGACATTCTCCAAGATTCCCTCCCAAAGGAGGGAGTGATGACCACAGTAACCACAAATCCTTCCACAGCTTCCCAAGTGCTGAGATTATAGATGTGCTCTGTGATGCCTGGTGAAATACTAGTCTTGATTTAGATATTCACAGAGGATGAGATGAGTTGTGATGGCTCATACCTGTAATCTCAGTACTCCAGGATGGGGGTGAGGGGTGTGGGGAGAAGGTGCGGTGAGTATCAAGCCAATTAGTTGGTTGTAAGGCTGCCATAGCTTGCCACCCACTGGACTATGAGGAATGAGAGAAGGGATAGATGAATTCTGGTGGAGGTAAAGTGCTAAAACAAGCACACAGATAGATACATGTGGATAGTTATACCTGCATGGCTTAAACAAGCCCTGCCACTGGGAAATCAACCCCAGGTGTAGAAGGGTAGAATGTTGTGAGAAGGGTTGAGGAAAGCAATAGTCTAGGAGTGTCTGGAGAAGGATAAGCCAGGGCAGTACACACACACACACACACACACACACACACACACACACACACACACACACTCCACCCATGTCTTGGGATGAGCATCTGTAGGCTTAATTGTCCATAGGCCACACTGAAGGTGTCAGCAAGAATTCACACATCCTCTTGCTCTATTTCAAGTTGGAAGTTCTGTTGTTATTTGTTTTGTTTCCTTATTGAATTTTTTTTAATGTTCTGGGGTTTTTAGGATCACACATTTTGTAAAGATGAACATTCTTCTGTGATTAAATGAGCCCCCATCTGTTCATATCCAAAGTCACATTCTTTGCTTCAATTTGATCCCAGGTACTCCTTTTCCTTTTTAATTGCATTTCATATTCATCTATGTAGCCATCCCCTTCTCTGACAGGGCTGGCCCCTAATCACTACAGTGCTTTTACCCCTGCAGCTGGGACTTCAAAGGCCCCAGAAGTCATATTGAAATATGAACTCCAATTGTCCCTATGAGGGAACCCAGGCAAGCATTGTTAGTCAGGACTCATCAAGGGGACAGAGGTTAACAGGGTACCTTGGCATGACATGGAGGTGAAAGAATGCAACCTCATCCTCAGTCCTCCTCCAGTCTCCTGGTCCAGTGCACTGCCACTGATGATAAAAAAAAAAAAAAAAAAAACCCACTGGGACATAGATAATGCAAGGCCATACATTGGTCACCCAGAGTGTGGGGACAGCCGCCTGTGCCCAGGAAAGAATGTTTGTTTCAAGCAAACAGTCACAGCAGCAGCTGCCAATGGAAAAAAAAAAGGCAGAGAGGGGGGACTCCCGCAGACTGACATGGGAAAGTATAAACAATGATTACAGGCTCCGCAAAGGGGCTGTTGTTGGGTGAAATCACATCATCTGATTTGGTTTTTGGTTGTGTAATTACCGACCTAGAGAATGTAACTGCAAAGCACATGCTGTTTCCAGAATGAGCAGGACCACGTGAGCTCCTGACAGTTTCAAGTCAAGTCTTCACTTTGACATTCCTGTTGGGCTCCAAGATCTAACAAGAGCAGGCCCAGCTTTAAATAGAAGCTTAATTTTAAGCTCCAAAGCACAGTCCCGGAAAGCAGATGGGGCAACTTGTGCTTCCATTTGCTTTCTTCAGCCTGGAGCTAATACAGAATATTGATTCCTAATTGCACGCTAAAGTTCTGAGGGTGCAAAACTGGTATCAGGTTCCTTGGTCAAATTGAAGAGTTTCTCAAGGACAAGAAACTTGGCTTTCAATGTCAGTTTTATCATTTTATATATTGATGATGATCAATGCTTGGTTTTAAAGAGTGGATAAAATGCTGAAAGGCTGTTCTTTAGCTGTTACCTTTTGTGATCAATCAAGGAATCATCTTGGCAGAATTTTCTGGAGATTGGATCACTTTTCCCAAAGAGATCCATCTGCCATCATGTGAAATATCACACAAAATAGTAAATTCCAAAAGAAAATGCAATGGGCTTGGTATTGTGTGGCCTGAGAGTGATTCTTTAGTTGAGACCCTGAATTTCCAAGGGATAAATATGAAAGTGGAGCCTGAAGACACTCTGTGCCCTGCCGTATCTTTGATCAAACTCAACCTGTAGAGGAAGTGTGGCAGGCTCTAAATGCCATAGAGACTAAGTATTCAGGAAATCCATGCCAGTGACTTTACTGAAAATGTCACATCAAAGGCAAAAAAAAAAAAAAGGCCCCACTAACTGGAAAGTTCTTTTGGTGTTCAGTGTTGAGAGAGAATAGAAACAAGATTAAATTTCAGTATTTCTGGATTTGGTTACTAGATGCCTCCCTCTTTATAAGAACTTTAAGAGATTTGATTCAGCTTTACTAGAAAACTACTCAAAAGTACATCCAATAAACCAAGGCTGAAGAAGTTAAAAAATATAGTTGGACTCCCAGATACTCAATCATCAACTTCATGGAGAAGTAGTACAAGCATTATTATTTTTTACTTTTATCTGCATTTATTTTATGCTTTATCTCTATCTATCTATCTATCTATCTATCTATCTATCTATCTATCTATCTATCCCTGTGCTATAAGTTTGTGAGTACATCTTAGGTGCTTTATTCACCTGGATGTGTTCAATGACTAGAGAATCTACATCTAAACCCTTACGTTTGGTATTACTCTCTGCAGTTTTAAGCATGTATAGCAAAAATTCAGCACTCTTTTTGGGGCACCAATTCTATGTCCAGCCCCACTGTTTGGCCTGGGTGCATCTATGACTCCACAATTTTACGACGACACATACTGCTTCTTCAAAGTGATACCTTTCAGACACTTGATGGCTTTTTGGATATGCATACCCTTGATGGCCTGTGTCACGACTGCCTCAACCAGCAAGGAAGACGCAACACCGAGCTCTTCTTTCAGCAGTTTACTCAGGAACCTTTAACAATCTTCTGACTTCTGACTCTGGGGAAACCCACTCACAGCCTTAAGTAATCACTGGGTAGCCAACCCTGATACGCCACGTGGGCACTATCAATAGGTCCAGGTGCACGTAAGCAAGCCAGATTCTCAGCCTTAGCCAATTAAGGATTTGTTTACCACTTCGAGCACTCGCCCTCGGGAGGGCGGAGGGTGGAAGCCAGCACCAACTTTAAGGTGCGGCTGCACGCAGCTCTCTACAGTTCCCCCTTTTTGTTTTGCAAAGCTACAGGAAAGAGTAGAGGTCTGACCTCTGTCAAAACTGGACATGTACTAGTGTCTGTCCAGGCGTCATCCACCCAGAGGACACCTGACCTGTCCGATGCCCTTTTTACAGAGGAGGGAGTTGGGGCATCAACCCACATGCTATCAGACATGCTCTTCTTGGGGTCCAAGATCTCAGCAGGCCCCAAGTGCAGTGCTCGAGCCTCACATCCTGTGCTTAAAACACACTAATCTTTTAGGGTAGCCAGTCAGGCATGAGGGGACTGTCCTGCTTCAATGGCTGTAAAGGCTTGAATAATCATGGCTGCATTGCGACGCTGAGAACCTCTGATCTGGCAAATGCACCACAGGCATACTAAGGAGACTAACACCAGGAGGCCCGTCAAGGCTTCCAAACCCGCCCACTCCTTAAGATGATTCATGGCAGCAGAGATCCACGAGGATAATCCCTCCGCCAATCCGGTGTCCACCTGGGGTCGAGTTCACCGTGATGATAGCCACCCTCAGTTGTTCCATCAGGTTGTGGAATTCTCCCGTCCAATTGCCTAAAAGATAACTGGACAACTGTTTAGACAGATTTGCAGCACGGGTAAAGTTTTCATACTGGATACTAGTCACACACAACCCAGCATATTTCCATTGACAGCCGAGCTGGGCAATCTGCCAAAGGGTGTCAATTTGCTCTTATTGGCCGCAGCCTCTTCATTAGCAAACTCAATCAGGAAGGCCTTCCAATCTAAGTATTGGCCTGGGCTCAAGCATGCTCGTGCAAGCCCACTCCAATCATTGGGTGTCATGCAGTGCCTGTTTAAGGCCTCCACCTGGGCAATTGTGAAAGAGGCTGTGATCCCGTAGGTCCGCACAGACTCGGCCAAGGATTTTATAACCTTAAAATCTAAAGGCTCATGATACCCCTGTCCCTGTGGATCCTGGAATACTGGACAGGCTAGGTGTAACTCAGTACTGACTGTTTTCCATATGTCTGGGCTAAAAGAGCATCCGGAGCTGCCACTTCCGGGGCCCTCCACATAGAGCGGAGGAGCCGAGGGTGCGGTGTGATGTCCGGGGGGGGGGGGGGGTGTGTGGCACATTCTCCTTTGTCTGGGTTTTCCTTCTCCTTCCCTTTCTTCTTCTTTCTTATCTTTGTCTTTTCTATCTGTTCTATGAGTGATTGCAGTTCCTCTGAGTCTGTAGACTCAGAGGTCTCTACTTCAGTAAGGTCGGGGTATAACCCCCTCTTTTCTTCCCCTTTTCACTGTTTGCCTTTTCCGATCTCTCCTCCTGCAGCATTTCTAGGGCAGCCTGACCATTCTCTACCGCTTCACTGTAACGCTGATCCTCAAGACAGCCTCTTACCAATTCCCAGACTGGTCTTACCCCACTCTTAAGTGTCCCTTGTTCAAAAGCAAAGTCTAAATCTCTACCCAATTTCTCCCAGGAGGATATCATGAGGCTTCCAGAAACGGCAAACCATGGGGCAACAATGTCACATTCCTGCAAAAATCTAAGGTACTCTTCTTTAGTTTTAATTTTTTTGAATACAGTAACTCATTAAGAGCCAGAAAAATTGGGTGCGATGAAGAAGCGCCCATGTCTAAAACTTTTCAATCTTTTAGACAATCTTTCACTTTCACTTTTGGCTCGTCTATCGACTAGCCCTTGGTTCCCACTCTCTCTTTATCTACAGAGAAGAGCAAAAAGCTCCCCGCTTTTGTCGCGGGTTCCCAATTTACCTGGGATTTACCAGTGCACTGCCCTGACTGCAGAAAGTTCTGAGCCCTCATTGAAAGTAGTGAAGTTCCCCGTACGGGCCACCACTTGCCGAGACTGCCTCGACCAGCAAGGAAGACACAACACCAAGCTCTTCTTTCAGCAGTTTGCTCAGGAACCTTTAACAATCTTCTGACTCTGGGGAAACCCGCTCACAGCCTTAAGTAATCACTGGGTAGCCAACCCTGATACGCCACGTGGGCACTATCAATAGGTCCAGGTGCACGTAAGCAAGCCAGATTCTTAGCCTTAGCCAATTAAGGATTTGTTTACCACTTCGAGCACTCGCCCTTGGGAGGGCGGAGGGTGGAAGCCAGCGCCATCTTTAAGGTGCTGCTGCACGCAGCTCTCTACAGGCCTGGACAGTTTCACTGGTGTTCTTAAAGTGAACACAAAGATTTGAACCTCTTGATTTGCATGACTTTGTAGGGTGTGTTGAGAGTAGTGAACCATCTCACAAGTCACCACAGAAGTCAAGTCCCAGGCATCCTAGTCTCCTCGGATCATCCGGTGACTCTACCTGCTGCCCGGCCCTGTCACCTGACACCTACTCCTCAAGCTGCTCTGTGGTCTAAAGAGGCCTTTGAAATCCTGGACTTCAGGTCAGACTCAAAACATTATTTTGAACCAGAGCATCTAAGATGGCCACAGCTCATCAATGCAGATGTTTCAAAGGTAGACACTGTTTGCCATGTGAATCTGAAGGGGTTAAGAAACTGCCACTACAAAGTATGCAATTCTGAGGTATTGACCTCAGAAACTCACTCTGAAATTTGTTGTGTTTTTTAAAAGCAGGAGATGATATTCCCATGTGAAGGTGCCCTGTTTTTTCTTCCTCTTCCTCTTCTTCCTCTTCCCCCTCCTCCTTTTCTTCTTCTTCTTCTTCTTCTTCTTCTTCTTCTTCTTCTTCTTCTTCTTCTGCTTCTGCTTCTGCTTCTGCTTCTGCTTCTGCTTCTGCTTCTGCTTCTGCTTCTGCTTCTGCTTCTGCTTCTGCTTCTGCTTCTGCTTCTGCTTCTGCTTCTGCTTCTCCTTCTCCTTCTCCTTCTCCTTCTCCTTCTCCTTCTTCTCCTCCTCCTTCCTCCTCCTCCTCCTCCTCCTTCCTCCTCTTCCTCCTCCTCCTCTTCCTCCTCTTCCTCCTTCTCCTCCTTCTGCTTCTCCTTCTCCTCCTCCTCCTCCTCCTTCTTCTTCTTCCTTCTCCTCCTCCTCCTCCTCCTCCTTCTCCTCCTCCTCCTCCCTCCCTCCTCCTGTCCTCCTTCCCTCCTTCTTCTCCTCTTCTTTATCTTGTACTGAGACTGCAACCTAGGGCCTTACACATGCCATGCTATTGCTTTGTCACTGAACTATGTCCAGAGGTCTTTTTGAAATTTTTCATTTGAGAAAGGGTCTTGAAAAGTTAAAATTTTCTCAGGTTGGCTTTGAACTCACTCTGTAGCTCAGGCAGGCCTTGAACTTGTGATCTTTCTGCCTTGGCCTCCAATTAGTTGGAATTAAAGGTCTGTGCCACCAGAACTGGTGAGGTATCTTTTTTATATGAAAAGGAATTGCATTTTTATTATCAGCAACAAAAGATGAAATTAGGAAAATTCTATATAGACTTCATTAAAATAATTCCTTTAGCTTCCCCACATAATTTAGATGCTTTCCCACCACTTACAGTTCTTATTGAATTTGGTAAATGACTCTTTCTTTGGGTCTTCATTCCTTTATGACCTACCCCCTCACACCTCATAAACCTGTATTTAATAAATTCATATGTTTTTCTCCTCTTAATTCATTTAATGTGATTTTAATTCTCAGGCCCAGCTGAGTCTTTCAGAGGCTAGAGATGGGAGGCTTTCCTTCCTCCCAAGGCTTTTCTTAGAGGGTCAAGGAGTCAAAAGCAAAATATAAATGATATTGGGATAATAAGCATCTTCATTGATATTTTCATAAAAAGAAAGTTTTTTTATGTGCATTCACATATTTCATGCTAGTACCAGCCTCCCTAAGAGCCCCCACACAAGCTATCTTAGCCAACTTCTACTCTTGCACCCTGTAATGACTGCAATGCTCTTGGCAGCCACATGCTCTGCCTGGAAGAGTACATCATTAAGGTCCCAGAATTTAAGATGGCAAACTTATTTCTGATCCTTTTATTTGCCCTGATTAAAGACATCAAACTATCTTTCTTTACCCAAGATGACTCAATCAGAACCTCAAGGCATAGCTCCAAGGCACTGATATTTTGTAAAAACTATTAACACTAAGATCTTTTGGTTGATCTTTTTTCTCTTTCTTCTTTCCAAGCTCTAGCTTCATGCTTCTACCACTCCTGTGCTTGAGCTAAGAAGTGCCATTTCCCTTCAGTGTGTGCCAGCCAATATATTCTGCAGAGGCCTTGGATTCTCATGGTTCATGCCTCCAAAATGAATACATTTCTCAGGTTGGCTTTTAACTCACTGTAGAAAGGTTAAATAAATCTCTGTTCACTAAACTACATCATTTCTGACAACTAGGGTTAGTAAGCTCATTTGTAAGAACAATCACCTCATTCCCTCTCTTGAGATTAAAGGTATGAAGAGACAAGACTGAGAAATAGCCTTGCCAAAGGTGAATGACTTTATTAAGGCTCTGACTTAAAGTCACATTGTCTTTGGCATCCATCATTACAAAGGTGAGGATATATTGATGACCTTGAACTTTGTTATAAGATAGGCATGGTTTTGAGTCCAGACTCTCCTACTTGCTAGCTGTGCAACCTTGGGCAAATCACAGAGCCTCTGTAAGCTTTTGTTTGCTCATCTATAAAATATGTGAATTCATCCATCCACACAAACCTGCTGAACATAGTAGGTGACACAGCATCAACACTGTGCCATACAAATATGACTGTGGCAGAGAAAGTACATACTCACTGAATCCATGTTCTTCTCATCTTTCTGGGCTCACAGATTCCCTACATTTCCCAGCTTTCTTTGCGGATAGGTGTACATATGTGCTGGTTTTAATCGATGGTATAGAAACAAAAATTGATGTTTACAAACTCTGTTGTAATCCTTTACAGCCTTCCTCTTTGGGGGAAAAATGGAGAGGACCTAGAATGACATTGGAAGTCATGTGTTGAAGACAGAAGCTCTAGTGTCAGCCTAGGCCTCTAAAGGACTGTGGAGGAGGACTTTCCAGTGGTCTATTTGCCTGCTCAGTATTGATATGTGAGTCTGTGGTACTCAATTAGTTCTCCCACAGGAGTCAGTTTAATAAAGCAAATTATCTACCCAGAGTGAGAAGTTATTTCCAGTACAAAGTCTTAGAAGGCTGGGCAGTAGTGTGATAAAGCCAGCTATACCAGCTCACAAGAGCTAGTTAAATATGTAAGAGTTCTGGGAGCCATCTTATGTTACAGTACTAGATTGCAATGAGCCACAACAATAATATTTACATCATAATATTACATCATAAAAATTGGTAGACACTATAAATCAGGATTTTGTGTCTTTGTTGGTGGTGAGGTTGCCCAATTGGAACATTTGTCCATACCACTGACAGGGAGTATATCATTTTCCTCTTTGCCTCAGTCTAAAACTTCATAACATTGTATATTTGTGTGAACAAAAAGTATTTGTGACTATAAACCAAGATCAAGGTTGAATTAAGACCAGAGAAATTAAAGTGTGGTAGCTTCTATCTAGGGTTGAATGGAGCATGAGGTAAAGGGGAAATAGGAAGAGCAGCCCCATATTCACAGGGATATATTGTGTCTTGAATCCTAGAAAATTTCAGGTCTCTAATTTCCTTCACTTCCTTCACTGGCTGTCAATTGTCCATCTGCAAGTGAGTATTATACTCCCTAGTGGCAGGTACCAGGGGACTGTTTTAGTCCGTTTGTGCTCCTGTGACAGAGGCTAGGGCTGATACAAAGAGGGAACTGTCTCCATCTAGGCTTTCCCAATAATAAACGCTGAGACAGAGTCAAGTGTAAGCTAATGATGTAGAATGTGATGCCAGAACATGAGAAAGTAGGGGAGAAATGAGGCAGGGAAGGGAGGGCAAACAACCCTCAAAGGGGCTGTGATCCAGTACATTGCTGCTGTGGGCACCTGGGAGGAAACAGAAAAAATATAGAACACATATTTCAAGGTCCTTTCTCCAATAAGAGACAGTAGGCCATGTCCTATTAGCTGTCTTCAGACATTGGTTGGTATAGCACCATAAGCCTAGGATTCCCATATCCTGTTGAGACAGCCAAATTGCTTTTGTGCTTTCATTATCTAGCCCCTGAGAGTCTCTGCTCTGGCAAGCCTCTCACTTTATCTATCAGAGGTGAGCTTCTCTAGATCAGGACTTTTCATGTGTTCCCTTAGCTGCCCCTCACTGTGACTCTAATGACATTTTCACCCTGACCTTTGCACACATTGAGTTCTCTGTATTCATACACTAGAAGAAAGACTTCAATCACAGTCTTGATGCTTACATAACTGGAAGGGGTAAATCCCCTATGCAACATAACTATGACCATCTTAGATTAGATGTGTGTTCAATTAGAATTTCTGTCTTTGTGAGAATGTCACTGTGCCAAACCCTTGGTATTAGTTCATCCTGACTTCTGACTTATAAAACTGTAAGGTAATACATTTGCGTTGTATTGACCTACTCCTCCAGCAGCATTATGGAATAAATACATGTCCAATATTTTTAAATTATTTATTTTTGCACTGTCTTTTGAGGATCCACTATAATAGCTATGTTTATGTTTAGCTGTCTTTGTTCAGCTGCTTTCAGGAGTAAGTTTTGTAGATAAGGTATAAGCAAGTCACATCTGGGCTGGCTACTCTCTGAGGCTTATTCTCATTAATCAGCTGGTGGCTTCTCAGGGCAGAGACCCTGACCTCACACATAGCAAGGTGCAGGGTAGACTATTGCTGGTGAGAAATTGGTGGTTGATGGCACCTGCTGATTGTGGTGCAGGATTAAGTGCTGCCTTTGATCACTTGCACTCTTTTTGGTGGATGATCCTTCATCTGGATGATTTAAAAATTCTCTTTTTGAACATGGTTTATTTTGTAGCACTTGAAATGCTAAGATTTTGTTTTTTCCTCTGGTAAGTACTTTCAAAGCATCAGCAACAATAGTTCATATACTCACCAAATTGATTATCTAACTCATGAATATGTTACATTCTAAGTAATCTTTCTTGAATGCTTTCCTATGCCAGTCAAGCTCTCAACTAAGCAACTTTTACTTTCATTAACTTGAGAATCCTCACTCTGAGGTAAGTGCAACCACAGCCCCCACTTCTTACAGATGAGAGGCTAAGAGTTGGAGAGGTTGTATGGATTATGGAAAACCACATGACTCATGTAGAACCAAGCTGTATTGTGAAATCAGACAACATCATTCCCAAGCCACACTTCTAATCAGTAATGATATTGCTATGGTCTTTTTGGAAAGGACTCAAGTTAGTTCTCAGAAATAGTGAGTGTTGAACTTACAATATGGCTTTAACTGACAATGGAAGAGACCAAGAGTCAGGAGGCAAGATCAACTGTTGTGCTTTTTCTTGGATACAAGCTTTTGATGAGAGAGTCTGTCTGTCTGCCTCTGTTCCTGTCTAACTCTGTCTATCTCCGTCTGTCTGCCTGTTTCTGTCTGTCTCCTCTCCTTCTGTCTGTCTCTCCTGTCTATCTCTGTCTCTGTAAGTCTGTCTCTATTTCTGTCTCTCCTTCTGTCTTTCTATCTCTCTGCCTATCTGTCTGTCTCTTTCTGTTTCTGTCTCTCCTGTCTGTCTGTCTGTCTGTCTTTGTCTCTTTGTCTGTCTTTGTAAGTCTGTCTGCCTGTAAGTCTGTCTCTGTAAGTCTATATGTCTGTCTCTCCTGCCTGTCTCTTTCTATATGTATCTGTCTGTCTCTCCTGTCTGTCCTTGTCTGTTTGTCTGTCTTTGTAAGTCTGTGTGTCTGTCTATCTCTCTGCCTACCTCAATCTGTCTCTCCTGTCTGTCTGTCTTTGTCTGGTTGTCTCTGTCTGTCTTTGTTTATCTGTCTCTGTAAGTCTGTCTGTCTCTGTCTCTGTCTCTGTAAGTCTGTCTGTCTCTCCTATTTGTCTATCTCTGTCTATATGTGTCTGTCTGTCTCTCCTGTCTATTTATCACTGTCTCTCTGTCTCCTCTGTCTGCCTTTCCATCTTTCTGCCTGTAAGTCTATTTCTATCTCTGTCTTTGTCTGCAAATCTGTCTGTAAGTCTTTCTCTGTCTCTCCTGTCTGTCTGTCTATCCCTGTCTCTGTTTGGTTGTCTATCCCTGTCAGTCTGTCTGTCTGTTTCTGTCTCTCCATCTCAGTATGTCTCTCTATCTCTGTCTGTCTCTATCCATTCATCTCTGTCTGTCTCATCTATCTCTGTCTGTCTCTCTCTTTTTGTCTCTCCATCCCTGTCTGTCTTACCGTTTCTGTCTGTTTGTCTTTTTTGGTCTATCTGTAAGCCTGTCTCTGTCTGTCTGTCTGCCTGCCTCTCCTTCTGTCTGTCTGTCTTTCCATCTCTATCTCTGTCTGTAAGTCTATTTGTCTTTGTCTATCGTTTGCCTGTCTGTTTCTATCTCTTTCTGTCTGTCTGTCTCTGTCTATCTCTGGTTGTCTGTTTCTGTTTGTTTCTGTCTCTCCTGTCTGTCTATCTCAGTCTCTGTCTGTCTGTCTATCTCTGTGTTTTCTGTCTATGTCTCTCTGTCTCTCCTTCTGTTTGTCTCTCCTATCTGTCTGTCTCTGTGTGTTTGTCTGTCTCTGTCTTTGTAAGTCTGTCTATTTCTGTTTCTCTGTAAGTATGTCTGTCTGTCTTTGTTCATCTTTGTCTGTCTTTACATCTCTCTGAATGTCTCTGTCCATTTCTGTTTGTCTACCTCTGTCTGCAAGTCTGTCTCTGTCTGTTTGTCCCTCTGTCTCTCCATCTCTCTGTCTTTTTCTCTGTCTCTCTGTTCCCCACACCCCTGTCTTCTTTGTGCTTGTATGTGTGTTGACCTCTCTCTGATGGTCCTAGGTTCCTTTCTTTTTCCAGGACCTTGGACTTCATCTCTACCTTGCAAAGAGGCAAAGATAAGAATTCTTTTTAAAGTTTAGTAATCCAAAATCAATTTAAAGGAGTGCCTGTTTACACTGAGTGGTTCAGAAGAGAGGCCTCATCAATGAAGAAGACAGTAGCTATTTCTGTGTTTCTGCTTCCCCAGTTTTGTTGCAGTTTGAATTTGTCTTCATGTTGGTTGTCTTATCACCCTGCTGCCTAGGTGATCTGATGACTGGGGAATTTTCACAGACTTCATGAGTTCCTTTTCTTTTTCTTTCTTCCTTCCTTCCTTCCTTCCTTCCTTCCTTTCTTTCTTTTCTTTTCTTTTTTTAGGTTAGGGTTATGATGACAGCACAACATTTTTTAAATCCTGGGACCATCCTGCTTCTCAAGGGGCATTTATTAGTACCTGGGGAGAGTTTTGATTGTCACCTTGGAGGAGAATGCTATTAGCATCTTAGTGTAGTGCACTGGTCTCTTGATATTGCTGTATTTATCAGAGAATCAAAAGAGACTCCTTCCTGTGGTCCTCTCTTAGGTTCTCATGACCATAAGCAGTCATTAATATTTATTCTGTGGCTGGTAGAAGCATCACTCCAATCTCTGCCTCTGAATTTTCATGGCCTTCTGTTTTGTATCTCATCCCCTTACTATTCTTATAAAAACTCACCCGTCACTGGACTTAAGACCTTCCCTCAGTGTAGGATGAGCTCATCCCAAGAGCATTAATGTCATCTGCAAAGACAAATGCTATTTCCTAATAAGCTCACACTCACAGGTGCTGAGGCTTGGGACTTGAACTGATCTTTTGAGAGCTCATTCCTCAACTTGATGTACAAGAAGAGGGCAGAGATATGAGAAACATTCTACAGTGCCCAGAACAGTATAGCAAAGAGATTAGACAACTGCTCTGCCCTGAGTGAGAAGTTTATTCGTTTGAGAACACCTGTCACTAAGCCTTGAGCCATTCAGCCAGCTGTAGCAACAATGTGACCCAGTGCAAGCAGTGCTGCTAGCTGGTAGTTGGTTCCAGGTTCTGTAGTATGAATGATGCTTTTCAATGCGTTGAGGCTACTTGTGCCCAGTAGGTGGCATTCACATACCCCATATAATTGAGCCTGGTGTGCAGATGACACAATGCAACTCTCAGGAGTGTATGTGTTCTGGTCTACAGATCTAAGACTTATATCACTCTTTTGAATGCAAATTAAACCAGTGAGCCTCTGATTTCTCAGCACAGACTCTCAAAGTTTCAATTCCCCCAGGTTCCCCAATCATAACAATTAATCTATTTGGATAGTGTTTTGTATTGGTGTGATCCCAAAGTTTAATGTGAAAGGGCAGATAACAAATATTTGGGGATTTTCTTGCCCAAAGGTAACACAGAGGAGGTTGTCTGGGTTCTGGTTTATTGAGGGGGGGAGAAGTCTTGCTGTACCCTGTCCCATTTGCCTTAGATGGTCCTAAGAGGAGTTGCCATGTTACATAGACTTCCTCAGGAAGAACAGTGCTCATAGAGCTGGGGCCTGGATCCAGGAGGGGTAGGTGGTGAGCAGAGTTAGTAGGACTAACCTAGATCAGTTTTACTCTCTGCCCTGGTAATGCCCACTGCCTAATGTATCTTGCTAGTGACTCCTGCCATTCAACTTGATAGCTAGCCGAAGGATCCTAGACTGCTTGGTACCCAGAAGTTATCAACAGCAGTGGAATCAATGTATACATGGTGACCAGCACAGCCCTTTGAACAACATCCACCAGTTTGGGAAGCAGGGTCTGGGCTAGAGGTAGAAAAAAGGGATGCCTGATTGGCCTTCTAGATCACAGTGCTATCCTGTAGCAGCAATGTCTTTGGGTTACAAAAGCTGTAGGTTATATTTAGACCACAGGCCATAGTTTTCCAGACTCTGGGTACACTGCATAACAAATATTTAAATAGGTTTTTTTTTTTTTAGCTTGGCAAACTGCACTTCTTTTTCAAAGTCACAATGATGACAGCAATAAGGACCATCTGACACCCCCATACCAAGCTAGTCTGTCTTTAAAGTTTTAAAACTTATTTTATTATTTTTAAGTATGTGTACATGCATTCAGAAGCCAGAGGTATTGGATTTCTCCAGAGCAGGAGTTGCAGGTGGTTGTCAGTTATATGATGTACGTGCTAGGAATTGAACGTGTGTCCTCTGGAAGAACAGTACATGTTTTTAGTAACTGAACCACATCTATGATATTTTTAAAGCTAATACATACAGGCTTAGAAACATGTACTGCTCACCATCACTCTAAAAATTCATAGGTAAGCCAAAGGGATACCTAAAAGTGGGGAGCCAAAAGGAAGGCTCTTGACCATTGTCCTTTGAAGTTTTATTCCTGTCCTCCATGTACATTGCCAAACATCTTGCCAGAGTGTACCATTTTGTGAAACTACTATACAACAGATCACATTCTATTTATTTTGCTGATATATAGTTTCACCTGGGCAAACCTGTGTTTTGGCAATGCTGAACAATGAGTTTATTTTGCCTTTTACTATATAATCATCCAAGATAAATATTAGAAGCAGTATGTTTGGAAAGAACAAAAGACCAGTGAACATCTGAAGTTTTGCATGTCAGGAACTGTGTGCCGTGCAAGCTAGCCATCTGGTATTTGCTATACACACACGTTGGATAAGACAAAATGTCTGTCTAGTCAAATTTAAAAAAATCCAAAAAACAAAAATCAAACAACTGTCTTTCCTCACAGTGGCAACCTCTATCTTCCAACAAGTGTTATTCTCTGGCTTAAAAATGTCATTAAAAACCTCCTGAAAAATGAGATGCCACCTCTGCTTTATTCTGCTGACCCCCCATTATATATTCCTTTAGTTGCCTGTTTGCCTGTCTGCTCTAAGGCAGGTTATAGAGTGTCTGTTTTTGTCCTCTTTTCTTTTGCGCATGATTGCAAAGTCAGGATGAACTATCCAGAGTCCTTTGACATTTTTCTTTATCATCATTCTTTTGTTTGTTTGTTTCATTTGGATGTTTTCATTCATGGGTATCAGTGTACTTTGCTCATATTCACCCCTGCCATTATCCTGGATTACTTAATTATGCACTAACTTAGGACTGAATAACTTTTCTGCCTTCTTCTCTGCCATGGAGTCTTTTAACCACCATAAACAGAGGGTTCTAAATAGAAAATGGGGAAACTTAAGATAACAAGAGAGAGACCTGGGTCTGGGAAGAGGACAGAAGTTTTTTGGTTTTGATTTTGTTTTTTTGTTTTGTTTGTCTTCCAAGATTTTCCAAAGAATATTCTTACCTTTTTTTCTTTTTTTCTGTTGTTTTTTGTTTATCTCATTCTTTTTTCCCATTAAAAATTGTTTGTTTATTTATTTTTACTTTAATTGATTCTTTGTGAGTTTCACATCATGCATTTCAGTCCCACTTATCTCCTTGTCTGCTCACATCTACCCTCTGCCCTTGCAACCTCTACCCAAAACAAAACCAAATTTAAAAGAAAAACCAAAAACCAAACAGAGACAAACCAAAACCAAAACGAAGAAGAAGAAGAAGGAGAAGAGGAGGAGGAGGAGGAGGAGGAGGAGGAGGAGGAGGAGGAGGAGGAGGAATTATTTTGTTGAGGAAGCTGTGGTATACCCTGTTGAGACACACAGTTTACCCTTTAGTCTGTTCATCTTTACTTGCAAGTGTTCATGGCCATGAGTCATTGGTCTGGCTCCACGCCTCCGGTTTCTGCTACACCATTGACAATGGGTTCTCACTGGGGCTCTCCTTGGACATAATATTGTTGTCCTGTGTCATGGAGATCATGTTCTTTTGGATCTGTAGCTTTGTCCCTTCACATGCTCCAACAGTTTTTGGATGGGGTGGATGTTTGGGTGAGCTAACTCATAGCCCTGGTTCTGGGCTTGGGGTGTGAAAGCAACAGAGCTAGGGGGTAGGTGGGTTAGTCAGCTTGCTAGCTTTCTCTCATTGTCACTACCCAGTTGACTTATCCAGCACTGCCTAGGCTAGCTCACCCAATGCAGCCTACAGCAAGAAGCTGGAGCTAGTTCTCCTGCTCTTGGGCCCTCAGATCCACATCTCCCTTAACTCATGTAGCCAGGGTTGCTCTACTGTTTTGCCCAGGCAAGGTGCAGGGCCCCCTCTGTCTATTGCTGTAGGGGCCATATAAGGGGGGCAGGGTAACCTGAGTCCCTGACAACAGAGTCAGCTCTAGTGAAGTGCATGCCTGTGGTGAGGGGGTAGGGCCATCTTTCTCTAGTATGAATATGAGCTCTCTCCTGAGGGGTAGGGCCAGCTCCTCTGCTGCAATATCCAGTAAGGGCAGGACCAGCCATCCCAGGTTCAGTGAAGGGTGGGGCTGGCTCAGCACAGCATGGTTCCAATGACCCCTGTGCTAATTCAGGTCATGGATACCACTACAGACCCCAGATACACCAGGACCTTGAACTCAGACATGGCCCTTAGCTGCAGTTCAGGCTCAGATGCCACCATGGCCTGGGTGGCAGCATAGGTCCCTCAGGTCAGCACGGCCCCAGCAGCAGCATGGCCCCTCAGGTCAGCACGGCCTCTGGGCATCAACATAGTCCCAGGTGGCAGGCCAGACCCTAGGCATCCACAGAGCCCTCAGTGGCAACTAGAGCCATGGACACCATCACAGACCTTGGCTTTCATAGGGCCACGGACCCTGACATGGCCCTAGGTGCCTGTGCTCAGATGTCTTCATGGCTCCAGGTCACAGCACCAGCCACCCAGAGAGCAGCATGGCCTTGGGCGGCACCAATATGGTCCAAGGTGGTCAGCCAGACCCTCATCCTCTCCATGGCTCTCAGTGAAAACAGGAGCCCCAGACATCAACTCAGAGCCTGGCTGCTGTAGGGCCACAGACCAGAATGGCCCTCTGCATCTGCCCTGGCCTGGATGGCATCTTGGCCACAGGTGACAGTGTGGCCACTCAGATCAGGATGTCCCTGGTGGCAGCATGGCCATTAGATGCCCTCATGGCCACAGGTTGCAGCCCAAACCCCAGACATCTATGAGGCCTTTGGTGGCAATATGGGCTACAGACCCTGGTTGTCCTACCCCTTTCAATAGCAGCCTTTAGGGATCTGATTGGTGCTGATGGGAAATTTCTCAAAGGAGAGCTCTAAGCTCAGAGACAGGGCTAGACATGCTAGACTGGTTGCTTGCACCCCAAGACTTTGATTCTTGCCAGTGCCCAGACTGATGGAGTTAGCAGGTAAAGTTAGGGTTGTAGGGAGGAGCAGGTCAATTTTTCACTTAGAGTGGCCCTTGCTATTTGGATGCTAAATATTTTTGTGGACCTAAGCAACAAACTCTAGGTAAAGTAACAATGAGCAGTGTCTGCCTCCCATGTCTGAATATAAGGCCAGCCTTGGCCTTCTTGGTTTTATAAGCCAATAACCATATCCAGGCTTTTGATTTGAAGAGTGTCTTCCCAACCTGTATCTGGGTCCAGCCCTAGAAATTTTATAAAAGATGTTTTTTTTTCCTTTTTTAAAAAAATTATATTTGTGTTTTACACATCAGCCATGGGCTCCCCTGTCCAAACCCCTCCTGCCCCTGCCCCATCTTCCCCCCAGCCCCTCTCTTCCATTCCCATCTCCTGCAGGGCCAAGACTCCCCTGGGGATTCATTTAAACCTGGTGGATTCAGTACAGGCAGGTCCAGTCCCCTCCTTCCAGACTGAGCAAAGTGTTCTGCATAAGCCCAAGGTTCCAAACAGCCAGCTCATGCACTAAGGACAGGTCCTGGTCCCACAGCCTGGATGCCTCCCAAACAGTTCAAGCTATTCAATTGTCTAACTTATCCAGAGGGTCTGCTCCAGCTGGGGGCTTCACAGCCTCTGGCTCATAATTTATGAGCTTCCATTCGTTTGGCTATTTGTCCCTGTGCTCTTCCAATCTTGGTCTCAACAATTCACACTCTTACAGTCCCTCCTCTTTCTCAACAATTGGACTCCTGGAGCTCCACCTGGGGCCTGGCAGAGGATCTCTGCATCCACTTCCATCAGTTGTTGGATGAGAGTTCCAGCACGACAGTTAGGGTGTTTGGCCATCTGATCATCAGACCAGGTCAGATCAAGCTTTCTCTCGACAATTACCAGCAGTCTACAGAGGATGTATCATTGTGGATTTCTGGGGACCTCTCCAGCACTCTGCCTATTCCTGTTCTCATGTGGTCTTCCTTTATCATGGTCTGTTATTCCTCATTCTCCCTTTCTGTTCTTGATCCAGCTGGGATCTCCTGTTCCCCTAAGCTCTCTTTCCCTTGAACCTTGCCCTTCATGACTCCCACCGTCATCCATGTTGTTCATGTAGATCTCATCCATTTCTCTGTCATTGGGTGATCCCTGGGTCTTTCCTAGGGTCCCATTTTCTAGGTAGCCTCCCTAGAGTTGTGTAGCAGTCTAGTTATCTTTGCTTTACATCTAGTATCCTCCTATGAGTGAGTACATACCATGTTCGTCCTTCTGAGTCTGGGTTACCTCACTCAGGATGATTTTTTCTAGATCCATCCATTTGCATGCACACCTCATGATGTCATTGTTTTTCCTTTGCTGAGTAGTAGTACTCTATTGTGTACATGTACCATATTTTCTTTATCCATTCTTCAGTTGAAGGGCATCTAGGTTGTTTCCAGGTTCTGGCTATTACAAACAATGCTTATATGAACATAGCTGAGCAAATGCCCTTGTGGTATGATTGAGCATTCCTTGGGTATATGCCCAAGAGTGCTACAGCTGGGTCTTGGGGGAGATGGATTCCCAATTTTCTAAGGAAGCTCCATATTGATTTCCAAAGTGGCTGTACAAGTTTGCATTTCCACCAGCAGTTGAGGAGAGTTCCCCTTGCAGCATAAGCTGTCTTCTGTGTTTTTGATCTTAGCCATTCTGACAGGTGTAAGGTGGTATCTCAGAGTCATTTTGATTTGCATTTCCCAGATAATTAGGGATGTTGAGCAATTCCTTAAATGTCTTTCAGCCATTTGAATTTCCTCTATTGAGAATTCTCTGTTTAGTTCTATAGCCCATTTCTTAATTGGACTGTTGGGCATTTTGATGTCTAATTTCTTGAGGGCTGATATCCAGAATATATAAAGAACTTAATAAATTAGATGTAAAAGATGTTTTTAATTGAAATATAATTACATCACTTCTCATATCAATTTTCTCCCTCCAGCCTCTCCTAGCTACCCTACATGCCACCCTCATGTCAATAGCCTCTTTTTCTTTGATTATTTTTATTATGTATATAACATGTATGTGTATACACAAATATGTATTTACAATCAGCTGAGTCCATTTTGTTGTGTGTATATGCTTTCAGGCTGACCACTACACTTTGGACAACTAATAAAGGAGGTTCATTCCTGAGAGAAGTTAATTTCCTTCACTCAGCAGTCATTAGTTGAGTATAGTTATTTGTCACAGCTGGGTCCCTGTGAAATTTTCCCCCTTCCATGTTAACATGTCTATTGATAACACTGTTGTCTAGTTTTGTTTATGCAGCTATTTCTAAGAGAGGTTGTTTCACAGCAGACTTCCTGGTGCTCTGGCTCTTACAATCTTTCAGCTCTCTCTTGCTCAGTGTACCCTGATTCAGAGATGCAAGAGCTGTGATGTAGGTGTATCAATTAGGGCTGGGATCTCCAAGATCTGTTGATGACTCCATTATGTCCAGTTGTGTTTTTCTGTTATGTCTTCATTTTCTGTAAAGAGAAGCTTCTTTGGTGAGGGTTGGTACCTACACTTATCTGTGGGTATAAGCATAAGATTTGGATGGTAGTAAGGAATTATACTTGACTAGAAAAAATATCCCCAGAACTTTTGACTTGCTTCTTATTTAGATGTAGTTGAAGGTCCTGCAACCAGTGAAAACTCAATATGCTACTTACAAGAAAAGCCCTTTAGATGCAATGGCACAATCAGGTTGAGATGTATCCTCATACATATTGGAGGAGACAGATGAGGAGGAATCAATGAGCTTATTTCTTCTTATTGGTGCTGACTATGAGAGTAGAGAGACATATGGAAGATGGAGGTTGGTGTGAGGTGAGGATGGAGGAAAATGAAATTGGGTCAATGAATTATTTTGGTTTCAAATTTCAAACCCAACTCAAGCTAGTTTTTTTTTGGGGGGAGTGGGGATGGGGGAGCTCTGGTTTTTCAAGACAGAGTTTCTCTGTGTAACAGCCTTGGAATGCTCTTTGTAGAACAGGCTGGCCTGGAACTTATAGAGATCTGCCTGCCTCTGCCTTCCAAGTGTTGGGACTAAAGGCATACATCACCACTGCCTGGCCTCAAGCTGGTTTTAACATACACATACACACAGAAGACAGAGAAGAAATTATCTCAAGGAATTAGCAAGTCTGAGGAGGTTATTTAAGGAATAGTTGGATTTAGGAATTCCAATGGTGCAATCAGTTATTGTAGCGCCCGCACTACCACCCATTCACCATGTCCAAGCGAGGGGCTGAGGATTAAAAACAGAGACAGAGGGTCATTTGTCTCAGTAGAATGCTGAATGTCATTTATTGAAGGAGGGAAAAGGCCTTAAATACAGGCTTACAGCACAGTGGGAGAACCCCAGGGGGCACAAGTTTGCTACAGATGTTTTACATACTTGCATCCTAGCTGTTTACACCAAATATGCAGGATACACAAACAAAGAACCTCTGGTAAGCTGTTCAGGAGGAAGGAAACCAGCAGGGAATTAGTATAAGGAGGACATCTGATCAAGGTCAGCAAGCAAGGCAACAGCTACTCAAGGAACAGGGGTCAGGGCCCAACAAGTTATGGAGTTAGTGTCTTCTATTCAGGAGGCTGAGGCAAAGGTATATGTGTAGGTCGTGTATTTGGGAGTGACACTGTGAAGAGAACTAAGAGATACATGACTTGATGACTTGTCTGGCACCATGGGAAACTGCAGCTTGGTGCTGGGGTATCTTTGGGAGAGTCTTACAGGATGTATGTTTTCTAGGCTTTTCCTTCCAGGAGACAAAATTGGAGGAAGCATTTGTTTCTCTGTTTCTGTCTCCCATTCATCAAATGTGTCCTTAGTATTGACATTCTCACATTTATGGGTTGTTTCTTTTGTGTCTGAGTTTGTTCCTCATGTGTCTCCCAAGTGGGAAGCCTCAGGGCAGTGAGCAAAGTTTTTTTTTATTATTGTTTTATTTGTATAAGTGTTTGCCTCCATGTGTGTCTGTTGAAAACATGTGTGCCTCATGCTGATAGAGGCAAGAAGAAGGTGTTGGATCCATTAGAATTGAGTTAGAGACACTTGTGAGCTGCCAAATGGATGCTGGGAATCGGACATGGATCCTTGAGAAGCAGCTAGTACACAACATAATAACCCTGAGCTGTTTCTTCAGCTCTGACAGTCTCAGCTTTTGATCCAAGGTTAAGCTCTTCTGACAGCGTTTCCTGGTCAAGGAATGAGTAAAGGCCCTGCCTATTTATGGCCAACATGAATCTGTTCTAACACCAGTCTTTGCTCTGATACATCCTGTTAGTTGATAGAGATGTTGCCAAGTCAAAGCTTATACTTGTGTTCTGTGTTATTCAGGGTGCAATATTGTGGAATGGTTGACTAACACTTTCTGATTTTTCATACCCTATAACTTGGAATTTATGTCTTTTATTTAGCTGGCCATTTATAGACCTAAAACTTTATGCAGCACCTTCTCATAAAATTCACTCCCAATTTGAAAACCTAAAGCCAGTGATGGGTAAACCAGGTGTTTTGGAGACACATAAAACAGAATAGTTTCAGAAATATAACCACCCAAGTCAAGGTTAACAATGTGTTTCCTTACTCTTCCTCAGACTTTAGATTTCCAATTTAGCCAGAACAACCCCCTTGCTAAGGAGGCCCATCCCCCTCTGTATTTTGCCCATTAATAAAAGACAATTCGATAAAAGTTCATCTAGGGAATTATGCATTTTTCCTCGAGGGTGCAACCCTTCAGAGAAGCAGTCAATGTGAGTTCATCTGGGCCTTCTTAGAGAATGGGGAAAAAAGTTCTCCTTCCTTCACTTTTCAGGTTTTTCTTATCCCTAGGAGGGGAGAGAGAGAGAAAGACGGCATGGAGGGGAGAGAATACGGAAGGAGAGAGTGTAGAAAGAGAGGGCAAACCCACTTTTTAGGCTGGTGATGTAATTAAGGACATAATCCTTACGTGACAATTTAATACAATGTATTACTTCATAAACATTTAAAAATATTTATTATTTCACTATTTTTTATAGTATGTCTGGGTGTAAGTATGCCCCGTGATTACAGGGACCTGTAGAGGCTAAAAGAGGGTATTGATCCCCTGGAGCTTGAGTTATGGCTAATGTGAGCTGCCCAATTTGGGAGCAGAAAATCAAACTTGGGTCTTCCAGAGGAGTAGCAAGCACTGTTAACCACTGAGCAATTTCTCCAATGCCCTTTAAAATAATTTTTAGACATCCTCTCTGTAATGATGCTGGTATGATTTGGGGAGCCTACTAAGATCATACGTAACTTTTATCTCTTATAGTTTTTGATGATCTTGTGGATTTAAAAAGGTTTTTTGGGGGGTAGAAATTGCAAAATATCAACAGGCAGGCAAACACAAGAAGAGTTTATAGCATTTAAAATTTTTTCTCTATGACATCAAATTTTAATCATATGGTAACCACATTGAGTTTTCTTTTGACCATCTACTCGTAAGATTTTTCCATCTTTCAAATGTTGGAACTGAGCAGGCTGTTCTGAGATGGAGGGCTGAAAAACAGGGTCATATCTGCCATTGTAGTAGTCTGAATAAGAATGGCTCCCATAGGCTCATGTATTTGAATGCTTAGTCATCAGGGAGTAGCACTATTTGAAAAGAATTAGACTGTATGGCCTTGATGGAGGAAGTATGTCACTGGGAGTGCCGGGTTCAGTTCTCCTTCTCTGCCTGTGGATCAGGTTATAGCTCTCAGCTACTTCTCCAACACCACACTCACATTCCCACTATGTTGATTGTGGTAATATTTTATTTGTGCACCCTAAAAAAGCTTATCTGGAGATCAGAGGAAAAAGCCAGCCACATTAAACATAGAAGTCAGGCAATGATAGCACACACCTTTAATCCTAGCATTCAGGAGGCAGAGATTCATCTCTTTGAGTTCAAGGCCACACTGGGAACAGAGCCAGGTGTGGTGGCACACACCTTTAATTCCCAGCACTAGTTAACCATAGAGGTCTGGAGGTCTGTACAGATAGACAGAAAGTGGTAGAACTGGGCAGAAAGAGGAAGTGATGTAGCTGGGTGGAGAGAGGAAGTGAGATTGCAGGGCACAGAAAGGATACAGGTGTGAGTATACAGGAAGTAGCTCTCTCTGGAGGCTGAGGAATTGGTAAGGTGAGATTGGCCATGGCTTGTTCTGTTTCTCTGATCTTCCAGCTTTCACCCCAATATCTGGCTCTGGGATTTTTTTTAATAAGACCATTTAGCAATTCATCTTACAGTTGACAATGGACTAAACCTCTGGAACTGTAAGTAAGATCCAATTAAATGTTTTCTTTTATAAGAGTTGCCTTGGTCATGGTGTCTCTTCACAGCAACAGAGAAGTAAGAAGGGCAACCATCAGACTTGAATCTGGTGACTATTATTTCAACAGGAGCACAAGTGATTAGAAAAGGCCACATCAGCTTGTGATTTTACTCTGCTCAACTGGAAACACCAAAGGCCATGTTTTCTTTCTTCTCTTTAGTAATACCATAGCAACTCATAATTTTGGAATACAGGAATCTTTGTTTCAGTAATTTTACATTTTATCTCCATTTTTTTCTTTCTGTAGCATGTCTAAATTCTACTTTGGGTTAAAACAAGAGTCTTGTAGCACTTTGCAATAATGATAAAAATGTCAGTTTAGGGATCTTTTCTTTTTCAGAAGGGTAGACATACCACTGGTGAGCTAGAGCCTCTGTGCCTGCCTATCTCTATTGGTCAATGGTTTCCCAGAGCAACACTGTGCTCATAGTTTGGGATATATCCTAAACTCTTTCATCACTCATTTATATACACACAATTCCTGACTTGTTAAATTCATCCATGATATGTGAAAATTGCTTGTGGACCTTTCTGCAAGTAATCTTATTTCCCTTATAAGGCAAAGATGGTTGTATTCATCAAACTTACACTGTGCTTCCCTGTATTTTCCAGATGCTTTTGGAATGCAATGTAGGCTATCTAGTAACTTCTGTAAAACAATTGTGCATGAAAATGGTGTGTATTACTTATGGGCCAATGAAGTGAGGAGCTGGTGTATCTCTTCCAGTCTTCTCTTTTCCAACCATCACAATCTGGGAATTTACATCTTGAGAGGGCAGGAGCACCAGATGGAAGAAAGTTAGATTTCCAATGTCACCAGATGGAAATGAGCTCTGGCCAACTTGTATCAAACTTCATGCAACTGAAAAGTAAACTAATGTTTAAGCCTTTGAGACTTTTATTATAGCAGCATACCTTGTCTCAAGTGAACTAAATGTTATTTCCATGTTCTTGTAAAAATGTACAGTTTTCTCTATGAACTAATTACAAATATATTAAAGACATGGAGTTCCCATCTCCAAACATCTGTGACAGTATGAGGTAGAGAAAGATTCTAATTAGCCTCCTTTAACTCAGACATAAACAAAAAAACATACAAGCAAATACACTTCCAAGGCTTCTGCTAAAAAAAATCCTTCACTTCTAAACTGTCCATTATTCCAGAAATGAGGAAGTTTTTCATGCAGAATTATGGAATATCACATCTTTAGAAATACTGTTTAAAATATGCATATGAGTTAGTAGTAGTGAATAGTGTTGTGTGTATATGGTGGTGAGGAAATGGAAAGTTCTATGGACAATTTTACATTTCAGAAAGTTTTTTTTAGACTGTTTTATTCTTGTCTTCCTCTTCTTCTAGCACTTCATATTTTATTCCTTGTTCTTTATCTTCAACAGGTCTCAATATGTAGACATGGGTGGTCTTAAATTTGTGTTTTTCCTGCCTTAGCTCCCAGAGTGCCGGGATTATACATATATATCATCTCATTTGGCTGTGCCTTTCATTTTCTGACATTCATTCTTCGGTTACTAGGCTAAATTTGATTATCTACAAATTTGATTATCTAACAGGCAAACTATAAACACACACACACACACACACACACAAATCATTCTGGGGGAGTGGACTAACTATTTTGAAAAGACAACAATTCAAAAATCAAGGAAGAAACCAAAAATATGACTTCATTATTTTTTACCTCAGTATATTTTAAGTTTTAATTGACATTGGGAAAGGAAATGGGTTTTGGATGAGGTTTCAGTCATATATTTCAGATGCTAAGGCCTGTAACTTTCTTCATAGGATTCTGCTTAGACATTTCTCCAAAATTGTATTGTGTATCCAATTCCCCCACTGCTGAAATCAGACATTAAATACAACTGAAGCATTGTTTGATAAGAGAATTTCTTTATATATGGATATGGTAAGGGTATGTAAATGAAAGTTTGTGGTAGATTCTGACTGGTGACTAAACCATTTTCTTTCCTTCTCAGGTCATAACAGTTTGATTACATTTCCCAGAATTCTTTACAGTTTGGTAGGGAATGTATTGTGAAGCATCTCTAGGCCTGGCTCACCTACAGTCTCTCTTCAATATATATTGCTTTGTTTGCTTTCTCCTTCTGTGAGGAATGGCCTATTGCAGAGCATCCAGAGAAAATGGCTGCCATGGATTTGGTAGAGTTTAGACAGAAGAATCCTGGGTCTCTAAATGATTGTGTGGATCAGAGTGTACCTAGTAGCCTGTATGGACTAGTACATATGAGAAATAAACCTTTACAGTGTAAATACACTGACATTTGGAAGTTGTTTGCTGCAGTCAGCAACCTACTCTGCCTAATGTAGACATTTTAACCAGTAGCAGGTTATTGTTTAGGAATTGTACATGACAAGAAACTCAGTTAAAGCTCAAGGTTTGATTACTGCCTGTGTAAAGAATTCCTAGTTGCTCCCTTCCCAAATTCCTTGTTACCAACATTATGACAACAAACTTCAAAAATACTTCATTTATTCTTTGGGAATTCCCTGTATGTATATAATGCATTTTAATCATATCCACCCGTTTCCTGCTTCAACTCCTCCCCAAAATCCCCATCACACCCCCTCCTAATTTCATGTCCTTAAATTTTTTTATAACTCATGGAGTTCTATTAGTGTTATCTGTATACACATGGGTGCAAGGCCAATTACTGGAACATGTGCAATGTACCAGAGGACACATCCCTGAAGAAACAAGTGACTCTCCCTCTTCCTTTAACCATCAACTACCAACAGCTTCCTGGGATAGAGGTGGGTCCTTATGAGCCCCTCATTAATCTAATGGCAACAAACTTTTATGTCCCTGATGTAACATGTCACATAGCATTTAAATTGGTATTATTGATATACTCTGACAAAGTTAGATAAAGGGAAATTTATTTTATGTTAGGAAGTAGGACTGGTAATCTCCCAAAATGGTCATCATCAGTTCCTCTCTTCCATGTACATGCATGTTACTACACTCATCATAGGTGGAGTCTATTCCCTCCCCCATCCCTTATTATTTGCTGTGATTGGTAGATGATAGAAAATACATTTTGTATATTCTGGGTCTTATTATTAATGTGAATAATGGATCATTTGTCATGATATCTCTTGGAATCTGACTGGAGTTTAGGAATTCTGGAGCACAGGTATGCTGTCTGGCTGCTATGAGGGGAGCATTTAGCTCAGCCATGCCCTTCTGCCATTACACTTTGTCTCTCAATGTTCTAGAAACAAAGGGGCCAGCCACCTAAGGACTAAAACCTCTGAAAATGTGAGCTGAATAAGCCAACTCTTGGAAAATGGTGTTTGGAGCCAATAGTTTAAGAATCACATGGCTATGGCTTAAGGACTGAATTCAATGTTACTGATGTGCAAAGGTATGCAAACAACTACCAAAGAATGCTTAACGTAGTTTCTGCTGATGAATGGCAAGAAAGGAAGATGAAAACTGACCACTCTGGAAAGTTATTAAACCATATGACTGAAGAATCTTTTAAGTTAATGATTGTACATGCTACAGATCATATACAGACAAAGTAAAAGCAAGAGAATAGGTTGAGGTTCTTAAAGAAGTTTGAACTACATAATGATGGAGTTCCACACCTGGGTGTGAAAGTCAGATTAATTCCTTTGACTTTTTCCATTGTTGCAATTTTTTAAAGTATTGATGGGATTGATTATCAGAATGAATGACCAACATGACCTATGGATCATTCAGATCTCATAGTAGAGCAAAATTGTTATTTCAGTGTACATCTCACTTGTCCACTTCACAAAACTAATGAAACATTTCAATTTTTTCCAAAAAGTGGCAAATTTGTGAAAAGTTAATATTTCAGGAAACAGTTGGCTTTAACCTTGAAGACTCATAACCAAACACACTTATGAGATAGAATGTCACACAACATGGGTTTAATATAGAATCTGACTGGACACGTTGGCCATTTGTAGGAGTCTTTTTTGTGAGAAGTAGTTACCTTGCTTATTTGTAGATTTCTATGTAGGTTGGGGAAAAAGTATTGTTGTAGCTAGGTTCTATTTCAGGGAAAAATATATGACTTTGTTGAGACAACCATGCTGGGAGAGAGCCCAAGCTAACTGTGTGGAGAACCCACATGCAGAAACATTTAGGCTCTAGAGCCAAGAAGTATTCTTGAACCTTTGTATTCAACTAACTAAATACAACTATGTATGTGACTCCAGATAGGGCAAATAACCATGAAGAAGCATCTAGCTTAACAAGTTCACAAAATCATGAGGGAAAAATAAATTGCTGCTGATTCAAGCCATTACATTTTAAAGTAGTTTGTTATACAGTTAAAAAGTAGTAATAATAATAAAAAAAGTGTAGGAATTTTAGGTGTAAAGTTCTGATTGGTTAGGGTCATGAAAGATGGCACCTGTATTTCCTTTTAATTATCTTTTTTTGTACTGTGGTGTACAAAAGGTACTAAGGCCTTCCACATGCTATGCAGGTGTTGTACCACTGAGCTATATCCCTAATCTTCTTGTATTTTTTTTAATTGGATAAGGTCTCTCTTAGTTATCTATGTTGTCCTTGAAGTCATTGTGTACCCCAGGCTACCCTTAAACTTGCTATCACCTTGTCATAGCCTCTTAGAAGCTGTGGTTATATGCCTGTAATGGCTAACACACATTCCTTTCAAAGAGTTCTAAGAAAGGCCATTTTGCTCAGAGGCAAGCAGTAATCAGTTTCCAAAACTCATGCCTGAGCCATGGCTAATATTTTATTCATTAAAGTACATTAAATGAAAACAATTATTCATTTACCCCTCTCTTCTATCTTTTAGACTCTGAATTCTTGATGATGCAGCCATGCATGTCCTAGTCAGAAAAGAGTGTCTCAATAAGGCAGCATCAGGCTTGAAGGATTTGTTGACAGACTTAATGCTGGGCAGGGTGAAGGAAGGGTGAGGATTCCATCCTTGGAAGAAATGAGGAAGCTATGAGGAATATTTATTTCACCTTTAATATCATACCAAAGGGTCAAAGGATGGCTAAGGGGAGAAAGTTTTGTTGCTTCTTGACTCCTGGCAGTTTCAGGAAATCAATAAATATTCTAGTACATGTTGCAGAAGAGAATTCAGTTGCTATTCAAAAATTTTTAATCATTAGGCCAAAAAAACCAACCACTATGTGAGGAGAAAGTTCAGTCAAGCTGCATTTGTAAACTTCTATTTTGATTTTAGAAACACTCTTTTCTTCAAGCAGTAATTTGGCTCTCCTTAGACAGTGTGGTGATCTCCAAGGTCAAATAGCAGAAATGGCAGAGCACCAGGCAAAGTAGATGTGAAAAAGGGAGCAGACCTGAAAATTGATATATCCAATGGAAGGAAAATATGCAAAGGCTGTTACTTATCTGTTTTGTCCTATACTCAGACTATAGCTGTTTTCAATAGCCAAGTAGAGATCATATAATTCATATGTGAATTTATATTGTAGCCTGAGAAAATATAAAGGCCAGGCCTTTGTAGAGATACAAATGGAATAGCTCAGGAGAAATGAACACACCCAGTTTAATATTAAGTTGAAGAAATGTTTGCCACAAATTCTCAAGAATTTACTGTAGGGTTTTCTTATAACTTACAGTAACTCTCCTTTTTAAGGACTGGATATGAATTTTTGGTTTTTTTGACCAAGAGACCCAGAATTTTAGCCTGAAGTTATGCTTACCATCCATCTGTTCATCCATCCATCCATCCATCCATCCATCCATCCATCCATCTATCCATCCATGTCTGAGTTAGTTATACAAGCATTTGCCATTGATCTGGCTCTATGAACACCACTGGAGATATTAACAAACAAATAACTGTGAACTGAGTGTGACAAATGGTTTTGATGCATGAGCCCACAAAACCATCACTATGACAGCCTCAAATTGTTTTGATACTTTCTTATTATGTTGTTTAAAAAAATATATATTCTGTTATTTGTAGAATCCTGTGGTGGTTTGAATGAAAATGGGCCCCATGGGCTCATAAGGAGTGACACTATCAGGGGGTGTAGCTGTGTTGGAGTAGGTGTAGCTTTGTTGGAAAAAGTGTGTCACTGGGAGTGGGCTTTGAGGCTCAGATGCTTAAGCCAGGCCCAGTGTCACTCTCTTTCTGTTGCCTGAGGATCCAGATATAGATAAGAGTTGCTGTGGTCATGGTGTCTCTTCACAGCAATAAAAATCCTAAGACAAAAGTTAGTACCAGCGACTGGAGTATTTCTGTAAAAGGCTGGATCATGGTTTGCCTGGAGGAATATGGAATACTTTGGACACTTTAAGCAGGACTTAATGGGCCATACTAGTAGGAACATGGAAGACAGTGGTGCTGTGGTGCTGAGGGTGCTATTTCCCCAGCACTATGTCTGCCTTTGTGCTGCCATGTTTCTTGTCATGATGATAATGAACTAAACTTCTGAACTGTAAGTCAGCCCCCTCAGCACTTTTCCCCTCTAGGTCCCCCTAACCTGGTCTTCCCATTCCCATCCCCACCTGCCCTCAGTCCACTCACGAAATTTCTTCTATGTCTCCTTCTCAGGGAGGTCTGGGTATCCCCCCATGAACCCTGTTTGTTGCCTAGTGTTAATATTCTGATTCCATCCCTTGGGGCCACCCTGTGTCCTGATGTAGAAGCCTCTTCTTAAGGAAAAATTCCACCCCTTCCTTTCTCTCCCCTTCCACTTTTTCTCCAACAAGGTGTACACTCCTCTCCCCCCATCTCTCTCTCCCTCTTTCTGTCTTTCTGCCTCTTCATCTCTATTATAATAAACT
Organism: Onychomys torridus; assembly: GCF_903995425.1. NCBI lineage: Eukaryota > Metazoa > Chordata > Mammalia > Rodentia > Cricetidae > Onychomys > Onychomys torridus. The sequence continues at coordinate 54,056,332 of NC_050466.1, forward strand.
CTCCACGTGGATGTAGCATCTGGGTTGTGTATTACTGGTCACCACCGCTGTGCCTGCATGGAGTGGGTCATCCACCAGCCCACTGCTGCATTTATCCAGCATGCCCAGTATGTTTCCTTGCATGTTCAGGATACCCTCCCGGGTGCCCCCTCTATGTAATAAATCGTATCATTGGTGCCCAGCATTGGCAGGCAATCACACTGATTTCTCCTGCCCACCAGAAGTCTGAGGAGCTTTTGGGACCCTGTACCACCCATAATTGTGGTAATAGTGTGTCTCCCAATATATTGTATACCCTAATAAACTTATCTGGGGTCAGAGAACAGAACAGCCACTAGATAGACATAGAGGCCAGAAAATGGTGGCACACACACCTTTAATCCTAGTGTTCCTGAGGCAGAAATCCATCCGGATCTCTGTGAGTTCAAAGCCACACTGGAAACAGCCAGGCATGGTGACACATGCCTTTAATCCCAGGAAGTGATGGCAGGAAGCAGGAAGGTATTTAAGGGGTAAGGATGAGAAACTAGAGCTGGTTAAGCTTTTAGGCATCTGAGAAGCAATTCAGCTGAGATTCATTCTGGATGAGGACACAGAGGCTTCCAGTCTGAGGAAACAGGATCAGCTGAGGGACTGGCGAGGTGAGGAAGCTGTGGCTTGTTCTGTCTCTCTGATCTTTCAGCATTTACCCCAATACTTGGCCCTGGATTTGTTTTTATTAATAAGACCTTTTACAATTCATGCTACAAGTTTTTCTTGACAAAACAAACAAACAAACAAACAAACCACGTGAACATGTGGTCAGGTGCCATATTTGATTGGGGCAACCATGTGATCAGGCAGCACCATCTTAAATAAGGGCAACCACATGTTTAAACTGCTATCTTAAATAAGGGCAACCACGTGGTCTAGCAGCCATCTTGGGTAAGGTCAAAACAGGCAGATCATATGACCTCACCACCATCTTTACAAAGGGTAGTGTAGGTGGGGTGCCTGATGCTCAGGCCATTGGTATAGAAGGAGGTTAGGGAATCACCTCCCACAGTTCATTGTTTATCATTGTTTTATAGACCGAGGAAAAGTCCTCTGGCTTTGGCCTGGTGTTCTCCAGCTGCCTCTCTCAAGCTCCAGCCCTCTGGGCAGAGGGAGGTTCAGTCTTGGCCTGGCATTCATTCCTACACAGCTGCTCAGGTGGGTGGGGTCAGCACATTCCTACGCTGGGATAGGGTAGCAGCACTGTTGCTTAAGATTTTAAATTACACAGACTCTACCAGTGTCAATTGGACCAAGAGGTGAGTCTTTGTTCTCCTAGCCCATCCCCCCAGCCTCTAGGCTTTAGGCCCAGGGATATAATCCATGCCTTCATACCTCCACTCATTGCAGCCTCATTTGCAGGCCAGCAGGCAGGACTCCTGCAGTCAAGCTAGACTACCATTATCCCCCACCAGACCCTATAACTTACAAGCCCCATCCCACCCTCCAAAATGACCCATCCTCTGAGATAAGAACTGCTCCCTCAGATGCAGAGTCCACCCCATTTGGACCAAGAGCTCAAATTGGAATAAGAGCTCCCATTGGACCCAGAGCTCCCATTGAACCAAGAATGCTGATTGGACCAATAGAGGTTCCCTCAGACAGATACCACTTGCACCAATTGGAGGAAGAGATGGGTAGATCCCAGTGCAAAAATATATTCAATGACATAAAGAGCAAAATGACACCACAAGAACCTACTTCAGCAAGATCTGAACATTCCAATGCAGAAGAAGCAGAGGAAATTGACCTTAAAAATGACTTTAAGAAGATGATATAGATTTTAAAGAGGAAAATAAAAATTCCCTTAAAGAAATCGAGGAAAAGAAAAAAAAATGGAAGAAATTCCCATAAAGAAAGCCAAGAAAACCAAGAAAAAAAGCAATCAAACAGGTAAAGAAAACAGTTCAAGACTTGAAAACTGAAACATAGGGAATAAAGAAGACACAAACTGAGGGAATGCTGGAAATGGAAAATCCGAGTAAATGAACAGGATCTACAGATGCAAGCTTAGCCAACAGAATGCCAGACATAAAAGAGAAAATCTCTGGGTTGAAGATATGATAGAGGAAATAGATTCATAAATCAAAGAAAACATTAAAGCCAACAAAGTCATAGCACAAAACATCCAGGAAATCTGGGACACCATGAAAAGAACAAACCTAAGAATAGTAGGGATAGAAGAAGGAGAAGAATACCAACTCAAAGGCACAGAAAATATATTCAACAAAATCATGGAAGAAAGCTTTCCCAACTTAAAGAAGGAAATACCTATGAAGATACAAGAAGTTTACATACACCAAAGAGACTAAACCTCCCCCCCCCAAAAAAAAATCATCCTCTTGCCACAATAATCACTAAACCACTAAACATAGACAATAAAAAAAAATTAAGTGCTGCAAAATAAAAAGGCCAAAGCCGGGGTGGTGGTAGCACAAGCCTTTAATCCCAGCACTCAGGAGGCAAAGCCAGGAGGATCTCTGTGAGTTTGAGGCCAGCCTGGGCTACCAAGTGAGTTCCAGGAAAGACACAAAGCTACACAGAGAAACCCTGTCTTGAAAAACCAAAAAAAAAAAAAAAAAAAAAAAAAGGCCAAGTAACATTAGGCAGACCCAATGGAATAACACCTTGTGGGAGCCCGTTTTCGGTTCCTCGTGGCTTTACCCAGCAGGTCCACATAGAGGATAATTAGGGCCACAGGCCTGAGTGCAGGTGTCTGAAATGGTCTGCACTTGGCTGTGCTGGGGGAGGAGGTCTTTTGCTCCACCCCCTTGGCTTCTCTATAAATACCCTGGGGCAGAGACAGTCAGGGCCCGTTGGAAAAGGTTCCAGGCCCTCTTGAGGCTATCCTTTATTTTCCATCTGTTTATCTTTGCACTATAAATCCTTCTATCTAATATTTCCTGCTGCTCACACTCAAGAAAACTCTGGGGAGCTGTGGGGTTGGTAGGTAAATGCCCCACAACACCTGACTTCTCAATGGAGACTCTGAAATCCAGAAGGTCCTGGACAGACATAATGGACAGACTAAGAGACCATGTATGACAGCCCAGACTACTATACCTAGCAAAATTTTTAATCACCATAGACAGAGTACACAAGACTTTCCAAGACAAAACCAGATTTGAACAACACATACCCACAAATCCAGCCCCACAGAAAGCACTAGAAGGAAATCTTCAACCTAAAGAAGTTAGATATACCCATGAGAACACAGACAATAGATAACCACACACCAGTAAATTCCAAAGAAGGGAAATACACACATACTACCACCAAAAGATAACAGGAATTAACAATCACTGGTCATTAATATCCCTTAATATCACTGGACTCAATTGTCCTAAAAATTACACAGGCTAACAGAATGGATAAGAAAACAGCATCCACCCTTCTGGTGCATACAAGAAACACACCTAAACTTCAACGACAGACACTACCTCAGAGTAAAAGGCTGAGAAAAGACTTTCCAAACAAATGGATTCAAGAAGCAAGCTGGTGTAGCTATCTTAATATCTAACAAAATAGACTTCAAACTAAAATCAATTGAATGAGATTGGGAAGAACATTACATATTCAACACAGGAAAAATCCACCAAGATGAAGTCTCAATTCTGAACGTTTATGCCCCAAATACAAGGGCACCCACATATATAAAAGAAACATTACTAAAGTTTAAATCACACATCAAACCTCATACACTAGTAGTGGGAGACTTCAACACTGCACTCCCGACAGAAACTTAACAAAGAAATAAGGGAGCTAACAGATATTATGACTCAAATGGACTTAATAGATAGCTACAGAACATTCCACCCTAACAAGAAAGAATATGCCTTCTTCTCAGCACCCTATGGAACCTTCTCTAAAATCGACCACATACTTGGTTACAATGCAAATCTCAACAGAAAAAAAATTGGCTTAAAGTTATATTTCAACAACAAAAATTACAGAAAGCCTACAATCTCATGGAAACTGAATAATGCTCAACGGAATCACCACTGTGTCAAAGAAGAAATAAAGAAAGAAATTAAAGATTTCCTAGAATTCAATGAAAACAAATGTACAGCATACTCAAACTTATGAGACACTATGAAAGCAGTGCTAAGATGAAAATTCATAGCACTAAATGCCCACATAAAGAAGTTGGAGAAATCTCACACTAGTGACTTAACATCACACCTGAAATCTCTAGAACAAAAAGCAGCAAACTCACCCAGGAGGATTAGACACAGGAAAAAAAAATCAAATTGAGGGCTGAAATCAATAAAACAGAAACAAAGAGAACAATACAAAGAATCAATGAAACAAAGAGTTGGTTCTTTAAGAAAAATCAACAAGATAGACAAGCCCTTATCCAAACTAACCAAAAGGTAGAGAGAGAGCATCTAAATTAACAAAGTCAGAAATAAAAAGGGAGACATAACACACAACAAGGAAGTCCAGAGAATCATCAGGTCATACTTCAAAATCCAAAAAATTGGAAATCTAAAATAAATGGACAATTTTTTTGGATAGGTACCACATACCAAAATTAAATCAATTTAAATAGACCAATAACCCCTAAGGAAATAGAAACAGTCGTTAAAAGTCTCCCAACCCCCCCCATCCAAAAAAAAAAAAGCTCAGGACCAGATGGTTTCAGTGCAGAATTCTACCAGATCTTCAAAGAAGAGCTAATACCAATACTCTTCATATTGTTTCACACAAAAGAAACAGAAGGAACAATACCAAACTCTTTTTATGAGGCTGCAGTTACCCTAATACCCAAACCACAGAGGGATGCAACTAAGAAAGAGAATTACAGACCAATCTCCCTCATAAACATTGTTGCAAAAATACTCAATAAAATATTGGTAAACCAAATCCAAGGCAACAGCCTACAGAATGGGAAAAGATCTTCACCAACCCCACATCTCACAGAGGGCTGATCTTCAAAATCTATAAAGAATTCAGGAAACTAGATATCAAAATACCAGACAATTCAATTAAATAATGGGCTACAGAGCTAAACAGAGAATTCCCAACAGAAGAATCTCAAATGACTGAAAGACATTTAAGGAATTGCTCAACATCCTTAGTCATCAAGGAAATGCAAATCAAAATGACTCTGAGATACCATCTTATGTTTGTCAGAATGGCTATGATCAAAAACACTGAAAACAGTTTATATTGGAGAGGATGTGGAGCAAGGGGATCATTCCTCCACTGTTAATGGGAGTGCAAACTTGTACAGCCATATTGGAAATCATTATGGTGGTTTATCAGAAAATTAGAAATCAATTTACTTCAAGACCCAGTTATACCACTTTTCAGCATATACCTAAGGAATGCTCAAGCATACCACAAGGAGACATGCTCAACTATGTTCATAGCATTATTTCTAATAGCCAGAACCTGAAAACAATCCTGATGTCTCTCAGCCGAGGAATGGTATAAAAAAATATGACATCATGAAATTTGCAGGCAAATGGATGGAACTAGAAAATATCATCCTGAGTGAGGTAACCCAGACTCAGAAGGACAAACGTGGTATGCACACATTCATAAGTGGATACTAGATAGACAACCAGACTACAACAAACAGCTCCAGAGAAGCTAGCTAACAATGAGAACCCTACAAAGAATGCATGGATTGCCCTAGGAAGGGGAACTAGAGAACCTCTCCATGTCTACCTGGGGGTGATGGTAGGCAATGGAGCGTAGGAGATGGGAGTTGAGAACATAAGGGAATGGGATGATTGAGCTGGAACAGGGACAGAGTGAGAGAGCAGGAAAGGAGATGCCATGATGGAGGGAGACAACATGGGGATATGTGGAAATAGGGTCCTAAGGAAGTTCCCAGGAATCTATGGGGATGACCCCACCTTGGACTACTAGCAATAGTGGAGAGGTGCCTGAACTGGCCTACTCCAGTAATCAAATGCCCTAACTGTCATCATAGAGCCTTCATCAGGTGACTGATGGAAGCAGATGCAGAGATCCACAGCCTGGCACCAGGCTGAGCTCCAGGAGACCAGCTCAAGAGAGAGGTGGAATTCTATGAGCAGAGACAATCAAACCAGAGTAATGTGAACTCATGAACTTTGGACCAATAGCTGTGGAGCCTCCATGGAACTTGACTGGGCCCTCCGTGTGGGTGAGACAGTTGTTCTGACCTGCTTGAGGGGTCTCTTGGCAGTGGGATTAGGATTCATCGCTGGTGCATGGGCAGGTTTTTTGGAGCCCAGTGCCTATGGTGAGATACCTTGCACAGACTTGGTGCAGGGAGAAGGACTTGGACCTGTGTCAACTGAATGTGCCAGGCTCTGCTGACTCCCCATTGGAGACCTTGCCTTGGAGGAGGTGGGAATGGGGGCTGAGTTGGGGGGAAAGGTTGGGGGTCAGGAGGGAGAGAAGGGGATCTGTAGTTGGTGTATAAAATGAATGGAAATTTCTTAATAATAAAAAAATTAAATTTCTTGATTAGGTGGAGATAGTACATTCCTATGCCGGGTTAGGGTAGCAGCACTAACACTTAAGGTTTTCAATTTCAGATTTTATCATTAATAAAAATCTGATACTATTTGGATCAGGATTTTAAACCTGCAGGTATGAGTCTACTGTTGCTTTTCAGATGTCCCATCCATGCTCTAGTTCAGGAGTCTTTCTCACATGTCTATTCCTGAGGATGGCATTTTTCTCTCCTTGTCTCCAATTACCAAAACTATAGGCCTGAAGGCTCCAAATAAATTCATAAAGTTTAACTCCCATCTTTAGTCTGTATTCCAGCAGCCTGGCAGAAACATCGAAGCAGCAGTTGTGGACCTCAGCCAAATGTACTTGTTCCCTGCCCCTACAGCCAGGTCAGATAACCACATGCTTCTGACAAGTGCCCCATTGCCCAGCCTTTGACTAAGCCTTTCAACCTGTTTTTTTTTGGGGGGGGGGGCTGACAATAATGCCTCAATGCCAGCTCGAAGTAGTTCCAGAAGAAAATACATCATCCCATGTTCCTTTTCCAAAATAGGCTGAAATGCTGGGTCAAAAGAAACCCCCCTGGCATAGAGGACCGATTGGCTATCTAATGCCCATTGATATTTATCGACTAAAATGGTTCTGTAGTAAGATAAGACAATTGACCTTCGTTATGCAGAAACAGGAAGATATTGTATGACATTAAGGAATTAATTTTTCTATATAAATCATTCAGGATGGAGTTTCTGGTCCACCAAGAGTGTCCTTTTCTCAGAGTTGGGCTATACCCTGACTCACAAGCCCCTTTTCTCTTGTTCTCATTCAGCCTTGTGATCTTTCTCCATCACTCTTCTTTGCCTTCTCAGGAAACAGCTTAAGAAATAATTATTTCTATGTAAGTCATTTAGGATTATAATATGGCTGTACTCAAAGGTCAGAACTATGACAAGAGGGCCTTAAAAATGGTAATAGATTCAAATACCACTGCCAATAGCTTAAAGAATGTCTCCCTTATTCAAGATCTATTCAGGCTTAAAAATGTGAACTTTCCTGTCCTTGCTAACTTCATTAGGCTGTAACTAACTGAGAAACTTGTATATTCAAATTTATCTCCTATGTATGCTCTCAGAGTTATAAATACATCTAACAGATTTTGTTCCCCCAGTCCTCAATTACCTGTAGAGATCTGAGAATATGGCATTTAATATAAAAGCTTTTTATGGTAAAGAGACATCTTGCAGCAGTACCCTGTATCTTCTCCCAAGAAGATAGATGGCCACAGAACCTTCACCTGGAAGCTTATGGCAAGGCTTGCCACACAGTGAAAAGCTGAGATCCTGTCCAGACTGTGAATAAGAGGAACAACAGATTGGTTGTCCTCTCTGCCAAGACAGGTAGGATGACCTCCCCAAACTTCTATTTCACACACACACACATACACACTACACACACACACACACACACACACACATACACACACACACACACACACACACACACACACACAAATCTATCAGATCTTTGGGCTTATCAGCTGAACAATGTTTCCTTTGGGCTTCTGCCCCCACCCCAACGACCATGGAGAGACTTGGGATTGCTGCCCAGGTAGCTGGAAAGCTGTCTCACTTCTTAAATTTATCCTTCTCTGGTCTGATGATGTTTGATGACTAGGGTATATCAGTTTAACAGACCAAATCCCAAGATTACTGATAGTTCATTAGTAAGTTTCCTGTTAAAATTACAGACAGCTATGCTTCATTCACAGACTTCATGGTACAGGATAGACTGGTTTCAAATATAACTCCAGAGGTTCAAGATTTTAATATTGATGAATGCAGCTTTGATAAACCAATACAACATCGACTACAAACAATTCTTAAGAGTCCTTACATTTCTATGGATTTTAAACCTTTTTCCCATGATGTAAATCTATTACAGCTGTCTTACAGACACCTACAGGAAAAGTTCTGCTACTGCATCCAAAATCTGGTCTGATAAAAATTAACAGTCTCCAGAGCCCATTCTGACCTCATCCATTTTCAAGAGTATTTTGCAGTTTCCCTCCTCCTGCCTGGGCCAATGGACCAGTTATGCTAGCCCCGGCAACATCTGGCACCAGCTTCAAGGTTGCCAACCCTCAATCGAAAATGTTAATTGGGATGGATACACCCTTGCCTCCAGAGAAATGACGGATATGATGGCTCCTACAATTCTGAAAAACCCATCATTCAATGTACTGCCAGTACCACCTTTTCAGGCTCAGGAGGGCACCTGCCCAGCAACTGGAACCTGTTGACCCTTGCCTCTTCTGTACAACCAGGGAACTTCTCTGTTCCATTCTTTTTTTAAATAAATATTTTTATTTTATAATTAATTTAATTTTATATATCAGCCACTGATTCTACCATCCTCCCTCCTCCTACCCCCAGCCTTCCCCCAAATTCACCCCCCCATTCCCATCTCTTCCAAGGCAAGGTCTCCCCTGGAATTCAGCCCAGTAAGTAGATTCAGTTGAGGCAGGTCCAGTCCCCTCCTCCCTGCACCAAGGCTGAGCAAAGTGTCTCAGCATAGGCCCCAGGCCCCAAAAAGCCAGCTCATGCACTAAGGATAGGTCCCAGTCCCACTTCCTGGGGGCCTCCTAAACAGTTCAAGCTCATCAACTGTCTCACTTATCCAGAGGGCCTGGTCCACTTCCATGGGGGCTCCTCAGCTATTGGTTCACAGTTCATGTGTTTCTGCTAGCTTGGCTATTTGTCCCTGTGCTTTTTCCAATCATGGTCTCCATATCTCTTGCTCATAGAATCTCTCCTCTCTTGTGCTGGTTGGACTCCTGGAGCTCCATCTGGGGTTTGGCCATGGATCTCTGCATCTGCTTCCACCAGTCACTGGATGAAAGTTCTATCAGGACAGTTAGGGTGTTTGGACATCCAATCACCAGAGTAGATCAGCTTAGGCACTCTCTCAACCACTGCCAGTAGTCTATAGTGGAGGTATCTTTGTGGATTTCTGGGGACCTCTCTAGCACTCTGCTTCTTCTTATTCCCATGGGGGGTCTTCATTTATCATGGTGTCTTTTTCCTTGTTCTCCCACTCTGTTTCTGATCCAGCTGGGACCTTCTGCTACCCTATGCTTGCTTTCCCCTGGACCCTTGCCCTCCATTACCCTCCCTCACCCCCAGTTTGCTCATGTAGATCTCATCCATTTCTCTGTCGCTGGGCAAACCCTGTATCTTTCTTTCTGGCAGTTAACACTCTACCCATGGCTAGAACATAAGGCCAATGATAACATTTTTTTTCTCCTAGCAACCTCAAGGAACAGATGTCAGAGATTTCCACAAGGACAGCTAACAATGCTTCTTCACCCATGCCTCCCACCATGTGTGACTCCTGGCTTCCCCCACCCTCCTCACTTCACCCTGTAGACTCAAGAATTCAGCACCCTTGTTTCCTCACTTACTCCCATAACTCACCTCTTTTTATAATAATCAAAATGGAGAAATGTTAATATTCTGATCCTGCCCCTTGGGGCTGCCCTGTATCCTGACATAGAAGTTTCTTCTTAAGGAAAAACTCTGTCCCTTCCTCTTTCCCCTTCTGCTTTTCCTCTCATGAAATGTGCACCCCTCTCTCTTGTAGTTAGAGTTTTCCTGCCTGGCCCACAGTCAGGAAAAATCTCTCTTACCCACCAGTCCCACAGTCGCTCAGACCCAACCAAGAAAGAACACAGAAACTTATATTGCTTATAAACTGTATGGCCGTGGCAGGCTGTTTGTTATCTACCTTTTCTATCTTAAATTAACCCATTTCTGTTAGTCTATACTTTGCCACATGGCTCGTGGCTTACCGGTGTCTTTACATGTTGCTTCTCCTGGCGGCAGCTGGCGGTGTCTCCCTCCAGCCTTCTACTTCCCAGAATTCTCTTCTCTCTTGTCCCGCCTATACTTCCTGCCTGGCCACTGGCCAATCAGAACTTTATTTACACAGAGCAATATCCACAGCACTTCCCCTTTTCTTTTTTTTTAAAGGAAGGTTTTAACTTTTACATAGTACAATTACATATAACAAACAATTATCAAGCAAGAATTACAGTTACAATATTAAAGAAGATATCCTATCTATCTTATATTTGTGAGTCTAAGGTTTTATATCTAACTTATCTTGTATCATAACTGAGGAAATTATAACTATCTAGTCTTCAACCACATCAAAGACCTCAGAAGGATATAATATTACCTGAAAACCGGGAGAAGGATGTAAGCATTTTTCAGGAGTCTTACAAGAGTAGACAGAGACAGCTCGCAGCCTGGACAGTCACCTAATGTTCCTTTGTAAAGTTGGGGCATTTGTCTTCAGCCCACAGGGCTAGAGTCTCTTGGTCACTTCTCTCAGTGTCCTGTAGAATGTCTGGCAGTTTCCTCTGTGAAGCAGGAACCTGAAGGACCATTTTGTCAAGCAAAGTTTAGTGGTCACCTTTCTATGGGTCCTGCATGTCCAGTTGATCAAGCAGTCCAGGCAAGAACAGTTTCTTGCCCAAATGGCTATTTTTGCCAAGGTGAAGATAAGATATGAAGTGTCTTTAATGCCCATCCTTGTCTCTGAAGTAAATCGGTGCTGCCAGGAGCAGACATGTCTCACTGTCCAGAAAGTCTAAATTTTAAATGCCATATTTTGTAGACCTTTGAAGTATTTGAAGATTACCTGTCTATCTGAAATATCTCTGTGTATACCTAGAAGACTTAACTAACATGGCTATGAGTATGATTATCATAGATGACCAGTTATTAATCTATTTTTAATTATCCATTACAATTTAAATGAGCTATACAAACATAATACCTTAAACATGATTAGAAATATACACACAGTATAACAAAATTAACTTTAAGTTCGTATCAATAGACTAAAATCTATACCAATGTAAAACATTTTAAACAAGTTGTTGCTCTTTAGAAGTTCCTTAATCTACCCTTTCATCCTATTATATCTGTATCATATCCCCTTTTCTTCTTTAGAAAGAGATCTCATTTATAATCAACCTGCTTTAAAGAAAAATATTGGTTTTTCTCTGTCCCACACCAGAGGGCTCTTCTGATTTGGGACATAAAAATCTCTTAACCTTTTCTTTTAGCAATATGTCTGGGTTTAGAGAAGGAGTGAGCCAATTCCATCTCCAAAGCCAGCTTGATAATTTTGGGAATGTGGGCATAGTTTCTCTTACTACTTCCTGCTGGAGGAGGGCTCTGTATCTTATGGGGACACAAAGAAAATTTTAGGATTATGGAGTAGTCCATTAGGGTGAACCTCTGAGCCAGTTGCTTTGAAAGCATTCTGGATGTCAGATCATCTGGGCCATGGTGTCATCGGAGACCTTTCAGGTGGTCTTGGCTGATCAAACCTGATATATCTTAATCTGGAACAAATCCACAGCCTCTGGCTTTCTGTGGAAACAAAAGCAGAGACTCCTTTCCAAAGCAACATATCCTTATATCCAAATTTTGAAATCAAGGTACCTTTAAAATTTACATATTTGTTTAACTCAACAGCCTTTACGATCAAGTCTTTTTCTGTAGTTAAAAATTCCAAAGACAACATAAACCAGATTCTCTGTGTAATATCCATCTTTGTAAGACTGAAACACTGCTGTGGCTGCTGGCTCCGCCCACCTCAGCTTCCTAACATGGTGGTGGTTCAGTTTACCACCAGCTCTGGGTCTGGAGCCATGTGTACCATCAACTATCAGAAGCAGTTCTATCAAAGCAGTGCATAGCACAGAACCTTTTTTTTTTTTTTTTAAACTAGCAAAGGCTAAATCTACCATGCAGCAGAGTAAAGTGCCGCTTGTAGACTCCTCATTCCCGCCACACTGCAGGTCAGACACACACGCCAGGAACCCGCCATAGTAGCTCAAACCCGCAGGCTGCCGCTAACTTAAGAAAGACAACTAGGAAGCTGTTTTTAGCTCTGGTTTAGAATCTTTTTTCTCAGGTTTTAGGTGGAAATTCTTGCCCCACGTTGGGCGCCATTTGTAGTTAGAGTTTTCCTGCCTGGCCCACAGTCAGGAAAAATCTCTCTTACCCACCAGTCCCACAGTCGCTCAGACCCAACCAAGAAAGAACACAGAAACTTATATTGCTTATAAACTGTATGGCCGTGGCAGGCTGTTTGTTATCTACCTTTTCTATCTTAAATTAACCCATTTCTGTTAGTCTATACTTTGCCACATGGCTCGTGGCTTACCAGTGTCTTTACATGTTGCTTCTCCTGGCAGCGGCTGGCGGTGTCTCCCTCCAGCCTTCTACTTCCCAGAATTCTCTTCTCTCTTGTCCCGCCTATACTTCCTGCCTGGCCACTGGCCAATCAGAACTTTATTTACACAGAGCGATATCCACAGCACTCTCCCCCTCTCTCTCTGTATTACTCTTTCTATCTTCCTGCCTCTTCATCTCTCTATTATAATAAACTCTCCATGTGGATGCAGTATCTGGGTTGTGTATTACTGACTGCTGCAGCCACTACCATGCCTATATGGAGTGGGTCATCCACCAGCCCACAGCTGCACCTACCCAGCATGACTAACACATTTCCCTGCATGCATGGGATACCCTTGGGGTCCCCTGTGTAATAAATAATAACACCTAGTCTTCCTGGGTCTATGTAGCATAGTTATCCTTTATTTTACAGCTAATATTTACTAATGAATGAGTACATACCATATTTGTCTTTCTCAGTCTGGTTTACCTCACTCAGGATGATTTTTGAGCACAGTGTACCACCACCATCTACAGTTATCTCTGGATGCTAGTGAAGAGGCAGAAACACAGTATCCAGCTATAGCCCCAGGAACAGTAGAGAGCTTGGAGTGAAAATTCCTAAAATCTGAACACAGGACTTTCAGAGCTTACAGTGTTGGTTTTAGATACATGGCACTGTTACCATGTGGAAAGGTCACTGGGTATCAGAGCTTTATTAGGAGGAAAGGGGGGAGGGACAGAAGAGAGTGACCAGGCTTGGGAAGAGACATATGCAGATGGGGGAGGAGGAGAGAGCAGAAGAGAGAGGAGGAGTCTGTGACGGGCTTTTTAAGGATTTCCCTGCACATGCGCATTGTGGGCTTACAGAGCTATGTCACACATGCATTGATTGCGTGACCAAGCTATGTGCATTTGTGCAATCATGTAGCGCACTGATGACATAAGACCTAAGACCCCTTACTTAGCTACTGAACTGCACATGTGCAGTCATATAGCTGTAGTGGCAGAATCCTAACACACAGGGTCTATAGACTGCTGTCTGACCTTTGCCTAGTGATGTTTGAATTCCGGGGGCTGTAAATTTCTGGGAGAGCAGGAAAGACAGAGAGAGTTGCCATGGAAACAGCTGAAGGCTGAATGTTTTGTTGCTGAAAAGGATGATTTCCAGTGGGTCAACTAGCTATTTGAGGAGGGACCCCTCTCAAGAAAGTAGCCTGACCAGGTGTGTGTTGGGGGAGAATAAGGAACTATTAGAGATAATAGCTAAGAGCAGAGGTAGAGGTGGCCTTGCATCCCCCTCAGCAGCAGCAGTAGAAGTGGCAACAAAGCTTCACAGGTGGCTACATCAAAACTCCCTTGCAAAGTACACCTCTATATCAAAGCACCTGTGACCTTCACAATAAGAATGAGTTCAATTGACTGATAAACAATGCTCAGGAATCTGGGCCTCGGGAGGAAGACTTTGTAATAAGCATAAAGATGGGTTTTATTAATTGAGAATGCTAAGTACATGGTACCTCTTTCATAAGGATGGGTTCACTGACAAAGGTCAGGATTAGGACCTAAATAATGCTCAGGATTTGGGGGGATTCATGTGAAGGCTAGCCCCATAGAATCACAAAAGGTCACCAGGGTGTTAGACAACATCCATTCCAGCCTTCCAGATGAACAGGTGCCAGTGCTTTCTTCCCTTGAAGACAAAAGCCTGCATGTTTAACCATTCTAGTCTTTCTAATACTTTTTATAAACTGTGCCTCCTACAACACACTAAAGCTGCTGGCACATGGATCTTGGACTTCCTTCTCTCTAGAACTACAAAATGAATTTCTGTTTTTTCTAAAGAACCAAGTCCTGGGTATTTTGTTACAGCAGGATGGACTAAGGTAGAAGTTTGGTAGGAAAAACAGCAAGCAATACTGTGAAAACTGTTTTTTGTGCATCTTTGAGGAGTACCTGATTAAATGTGTTAGGGTTAGATGGCGTGGGTTATTTGGAGTCAAGCTCTGGTACATTAAGCTGATAAAGCATCAGAAGAAAGCCCTGGATCGTTTCCTTGCATCCCTTCACTTCTAGCCCAAGAGTAGTCCTGAAGGCCAAACTTGTTCCCCAGTGGAATGTCTCCTTCCTGACATTTATCTTTGAGTTATTATATAGAGCTCCAGAGAGCAAAGCCAAAAGTGCCTCAAGCATGAGACTACCTGTGGGGGTAGAACAGAAGCAGGCAGGGGTCAGGATAGGCAGAGCTAAGGTAACACTTCAGGCAACACTCATTTTCATATCCCTGGTCCTTATGATTTCATTTTTCAGCATTTAAAATCTGATGATTAGAGAGGGCAAATTGCCATAGACTTGCTCTGAATCCTTTTCCTTTAAACAGTGTCTTCCTGTCACCTCTCTGGGAACTTCCTCAGAACTCAGGCATTGGGTTGTGTGACCTTGCTGGAAATGACCTTCAATTTTCTTTGCTTAGCAAAACTATATGTGGTTCTGATAGCCTGGCTAGCTCCCTTTTACCTCCACAAAGCCCTCCATGCCCTCGAGCTCCTAGCACTTAAGTTGAGGCTTATTCCTATTGTATTGCATGGCTATTTCTGTGGCTGTTTTGTGAGTCAGTACAACTGCAGTGCCTATTTCATGATTGATTCTCCATCCTTTGGCATTGTGCTGGGTAGTAGGAAATGCATGATGATCCTTTGCAAACAAATCCTTGACGACTGCCCATTGTGATTTTTTCCCCTATATCATAATGATATATTGCATTTTAACCATTATTTTACCACCTATAACCCTGACATTTAAGTTCTGGTTTCTATTGATCTGAGAGGGCTTTGAAGTTCATTTTAATCTGATTTTTGTCAGAAAGGAGGACTCAGCTATCCCATGTGACTCACTCCAGATAATCTTGGTCCTCTGTGAGCACAGCAGGGAACTTTAGTGCACGTTTTACTGGAATGCATTACCAATATTTATCTTTTACTTACTAAATTACATAGCAATGGCCATGAAAAGTTAAAATTAAAAATCCCATATAATTAAAAAAGAAAATAGATTTGAGTAGTCATGTGTTCTTGTGATAAAGTGTGTATTTTTATATAGTATCAGTGCTGAAGGCACACATTCAATAATTTTTATTTTGAGATAATGTCTCATTCTGTAGCCCAGGATGGCTATTGTACAGAATAGCCCTGAACTTGCAACAACCCATTGCCTCAACATCCTGTGTATTGTTATTACATGCATTATGCATGCACTACCATGCCCAGCTAAATATTCAGTTTCAGTTTCTTGTCTACTTTTCAAAAGCATTAAGGCAACATGTAAGAAGTGGAATCTATCTCTGAATCCCTATTATGACCAGTGTGAAAGAACAAGGACTTAGCAACAGAAACTTATGTGCCACAAGCTTTATTCTTAGTGTTTACCATCAACCTTCATAAGGGGGAGATGCCCAGGAGGTCCCACTTCTCCTTGAGGGACAAGGGCAGTTCACTATTGTTACAAGATGATCCCATGAGCTACAATTCCCTTGTGGATCCAGAGACTCAGTCCCTCCCTGAAGCGCTACTGGCAGTTAGCTGTTGTTGGAGGAAAGGCCCATGAGGCCCTACCCCTCCCAGAAGGTCTAAGACTGTTAATTATGGTTAGAGGAGAGGCCTTTGAGCAATCCCTCCCCCACACCCTCCCACAAGAGACTCATGAAGCCCACCCCTCCATGAAGAGCCACTGGCATCTGTCTTTGGTGGAAATGTCCATGAGGCCCACCCATTCCTAAGGGTGTAGGACAGTTAACTGTTGTTAGAGAAGGAGCACATGAATAGCTTTCCTTGAAGGGCTCATGAGTTCCCACCCTTTCCTCATAGTTGTTAGGAGAGAGGTGTCCTTTTTTTTGTGATGTTACCTTTCCCTCATTGTTGTTGGGAGAGAGGTATCCTTTTATTTAGTGATATAGGTAGCCATGAATAAGTTGTCTTTGCTCCAGTAAATAACTTCCTACCCATGCTTAAGAAAGAATCTGTGGTGATATATTGTGTACCCTAATAAACTTGCCTGAGGATCAGAGGATAGAGCTAGCCACGAGATACACCTTTAATCCTATCACTCAGGAGGCAGAGATTTGGCTGGATCTCTGTGAGTTCAAGGCCACACTGGAAATAGAGCCCGGTGTGGTGGCTTTAATCCCAGTACTGGGAAGCATACATGCCTTTAATCACAGGAAGTGGTGTCTGGGCAGAGAAAGGTATATAAGTTGTGAGGAAACAGGAACTCACTCCTTAGGCTGAGGATTTCATAGAGGTAAGAACTAGTGGCTGGCTGTTCTGCTTTTCTGATCTTTCAGCTTTCACCCTGATATCTGCCTCTGGGTTTTCTATTTATTTATTTATTTATTTATTTATTTATTTATTTATTTATTTAGGTTTTTCAAGACAGGGTTTCTCTGTGTAGTTTTTGGTGCCTTTCCTGGATCTCACTCTGTAGACCAGGCTGGCCTCAAACTCACTGAGATGTGCCTGCCTCTGTTTCCCAAGTGCTGGGATTAAAGATGTGGGCCACCACCACCTGGCTCCGGGTTTTTTATTATAAGACCTTTTAAGATTCGTGTTACAAGAATCCTTTTAAACTCAGTAATTAACATGTACCCAGAGATGAGAGTGGGAATGGGACTTGGAGAGATGAATGGTTCTAATGAGAAAGGAATGAGAATGAGGGAGGGAGGGGTTACAATGACTAAATGTTAAACAATTAAAACATGTCTTCATATTGAGAATTCTCAATTTGTCTGAACTCTTCTTATTGCATGAAGACACACCAGTAGATAACAATAAGAGAAACAGGCTGTCTAAAACTGACCTGACAGTCAAATACGTGTTCAATGGAAACCACAAGAAAGGCAAAACCTGCCTTTCTTTCTGGGTGGGAAAGTAATGAGTCATCATATTCTTGTGGTAACTAGAATGATCATTTCATAAACTCTGCATAATAGGTTTTTGCTTATTGGGACTAATGGTCCATTATTTTACTTTCCAACTCCTGGTATGTACAGCTGCCAAATGTGATGTGATGGCATCTTCTGGTCTCTGATCACATCTAACAAATGTACTTGGCTCCTGATGCTGCCTGATAAATGAAGGAAATATTCACACCTTCCACTAACAGCTGTGGAGGTTGAGGTCTTTTTCAAGGGAGGAATGAACTTTTCAGTGCAATTTGCGCATGATAATATGTAAGGAGTGTGAAACAGATTATATGACCTTCTTGAAATAGCAAAGGTCACCAGAGCCCAGCTGTGTCATAGCTGGGCTGATCTCAGCCTATTAAAATTAGAAAGGCCTTTTTATCAATTCAGTCTATAGAATGTGAACTATACCCAAGATTACTATTTGTTTGAGATCTCAGTTAAGATCTGAATATATTTAATAATGTTGAGCCCCCTACTTCCTCATCCAAGGAATTTATTCTAGCCTTATATTACATGAAAATCTTCTATATGAACAAATTTGTTTTTTATTTCTGCATGTATTTGCCATGATAAATGAATCATCAGACAAATATAATAATACACTCTACATGTACTTTAAAAAGAAAGAACTCTACAGGGTTTCTCTGTGTAGCTTTGCTAGCCTTTCCTAAAACTCACTATGTAGTCCAGGCTGGCCTCAAACTCACAGAGATCTGCCTGCCTCTACCTCCCAAGTTCTGGGATTAAAAGTGTGTGCCACCACTGCCCAGCATAGATTTTTTTTTTTTTAACAAATACTATTACATATCATTCATGTGCTAATGTAACCTACAGGCTCATTCTTTCAAGTTACTGTTTCAGGATTGGTCAATGTTTTCAGTTTATATTATTCTTTTTACCTCTTCTTCCTGTTTGTCACAGGCCTGTACAGAGATTGGACCTCCTAGGCCCAGGTTTCATTCCCAGACCAGAAAATCCACATGTGACCACTAGCATGCTAGCTGTATTTCCTAGACAAATTCAGACCTGGAAATTCTTTGTCTAGAAGGCTAGACAGGAGCTAAAATGATGAATGAAATGGTCAGTGGAAAAGTAGCAGGAACCCTGAGTTCTAATACTTACCCATGGTCATTATTCTATTTGTACCTTTGGAAAAATCACTTCAAAAGAATCTGGCCTTCACTTTTTCTTCTGTACAGAAGGATTGGCTGCACGTTCTCTAGAAGGTTATGATTGTATAATTCTAATTTCTAGAATTTGACTTATTTGTATTACACCCAATTAGAGAGTTTACTTGTCTGGAACTTTACAAGGATAGCTCAGGACTCCTGATACTTCAATTTGATATATTTATAAATCATGTTTCTCAAATATCTGTTACCTCTCCCTATCTTCCCCCAACTCTTTCTAGATCAAGCCCTTACCCCTTCCCTCCCTGTCTCTGATTCATATCCTTTTTATTTTTAATAACCCACTGAGTCCAGTTTTTGCTGTCTATATACTCATTGTTTAGGGACCATCCACTGCAGTATGGTCCACATATTAGGGACCATACCCTTAAAGAAAAATGATTCTCTAGCAGCCATCAACCCTCAAAAGATCCTCAACTTTGGGTGGAGGTCCCTAAGCCCCTTCCCTGTCAATGCTGGAAGGTTGACTTACTTGATCTTGTTTAAGTCTTGTGTAAGCAACAACAGTTGCTGTTAGTTTATGAATATATTAGCCCTTTCATGTCCAGAAGACAGTTTTGTCCTGGTCCTTCCTGACCTTTCACTTTTATAGTCTTTCTACCTCTTATTCTCTAATGTTCCTTGAGCATCAACAGGCTATGTCATAAATGTCCCAGTTATGGCTGAGCACTCCATTGACTTTTATTTACAGCACTTTGGCCACTTGTGAGTTTCAGTGTTAGCTGCTCTCCATTGTACAAAGATGAGGATTTAGAGCGGCACTAATCTATGTGTATAAGAATAAGTGTCAGTATTCTTCATAAACTTCAAATTTGTGTTACATTCCTATCCCACATCTCTTTTCACTTTCTGGGAAATTTTCTTCCAATTAGCTCATTTTTTAAAACTTAACTTTTTCATAGAAATATTGTACCATTTCATTAAAGAGCTACATTATTAAGGTATTTACTTTTCTATTGCTGTGATAAAACACTATGACTAAGAAAAGAGTGTATTTTGGCCTATGGTTCCTTAGGGTTAGAGTCCATGGTGTTGAGAAGCATGGCAGCAAAAGGCTGGCATGTTAGCTGAAGAAACAAGCTGAGAACACATACCTTAAACCACAAACATGAGGCAGAGACAGAAACTGCAAACAGGTTAAGGTCTTAAGCACTCAAAACCTGCCCCCAAGTGACATACTTCTCCAGCAAAGCTGCACCTCTTAAAGCTTCCCAAACAGCATCACTAACAGGGGGCCAAGTGTTCAAATGCTTGAGACTATAGAAGGCATTTCTCATTTAAATGACTACATTCTACTCCCTGGTCCCCATAGTCTTGTAGTCTAATAACAAATGTTTTTAGTCCATCTTTGAAAGTTCCCATTGTTTTTCACAGTTGCAATACTATTTAAAAGTCTAGAGTCTCTTGGGTTCTGGAGATATTGTTGATTGGTTAAGAGAACTTGCTCTTGCAAAGGACCCAGGCTCAGTTCTCAGCATCCACATTGTGGCTCACAACCATAACTCCACTTTCAAGAATCCAATGCCCTTTTCTAACCTCTGCAGGCCTGTGATGTACATACATACATACAGGCAAAACACTCATACATATTAAGTAAAAATAAATAAAATCTTTTAAAATGTCCAAAATCTCTTCTGAAACTCAAGGCAATCTCTTAACTATAACATGCTATAGAATCAAAAACCAAATACATACGTCCAAGGTATATTGGCACAGAATATACATTGACATTCCAAAAGAGGAATCAGGACATAGTGAGGAAATACTGGACAAAAGCAAGACTGGAACCCAGCAGAGAAAACTTAAATCCTGTAGCTCCATGTCAGAT
Source organism: Onychomys torridus (assembly GCF_903995425.1). NCBI lineage: Eukaryota > Metazoa > Chordata > Mammalia > Rodentia > Cricetidae > Onychomys > Onychomys torridus. The sequence continues at coordinate 54,077,047 of NC_050466.1, forward strand.
GTCTGGGACTTTAATTTCAAAGGGCTTATATGTTCCTGTCCCTCCAGCTTTGCTGCCTTAAATATATACATATATTCTGGTTCCACTCCCTGTATTCTCTTGTACATCTCCTTTAAAGATAACTTGCCTTTCTGGCATCTCCAACATCTTGATGTTCCTACTGTAACACAGACTTTATTTTTATGGTTTTTTATTATTATTATTATTATTATTATTATTATTATTATTATTATTATATGGCTTCTCAGGACCTTCATGCAGAAACTACCCTACCACAAACTTCCTGGCCATAGCAGTTCTCTCAAATGGTGGAGGAAGATTTTCTGTCCTCATTGCTTTTTCATCTTTCAAGACTCTAAAGCCAGAACTATGAAGACAGCACTACTCAGGTTGGCTATGTGTGAAGTACTTTTCCATAGATGTAATAAAATACCATAAGCAAGGCAACTTATACAAGAAAGAGTTTGTTTGGGCTTATGACTCCAGGATAGTAGTCCATGATGGCTGAGCAAAAGGATGCAGGCTGGAGCAGCAGCGGAGAGCTCACATCTTGAACTAAAGGCAGAAAGCAATGAGAACCTGGAAATGAAACTCTAAGCCTACTACCTAGTGATATAATTCCTCTAGCAAAGCCACCTCCTAAATCTACTCCATCAGTGCCATCAGCTAGGGGACCACTCATTTAAGTGCCAAGATTATAGGGAACATCTCATTCAAATCACCACATACTTCCTGGCTCCCATAGGCTCCTGGTCATATCATAATGCATTTAATCCTCCTTTCAAGTCTCTGTAGTCTCTTAGTCTCAACACTCTTTAAACATCAAAGTCTCTTCTGAGGCTCAAGGCAATCTCTTAACTATAAAAAAGCAAATTACATAATTTCTACATATATGGCATAGCATATACACTGCCATTATAAAAGGGATGAATGAAGGCATAGTGAGAAAACACTAGACCAGAGCAGACTGAAACTATGCAGAAACAATCATCAAATCCTTTAGCTCCATGTCAGATGCCTGGTAAATTAATTCTGAAAGGCTTAGATGGCTCTGTCCTTCTACCTTTATGGCACAGCCATATTTGAATGGAATGGTAGAAGTCATAAAGCCAGCACAGCTGCTTGACAAAGATCCAGCAAAGCTGAGCTGCATGATGGCTGCCATGCCACCTTTGGTTTTCATCTCCACCTGTTACATACTTGGGACACTTTTAATATTTGTATAATTTGGGGATATGGGATTGGTGGAAAATCTCTTATGAAACATTTATGCCTTCTCCCAGGAATCCTGCTTCTAAACTTACCTAGGAAAGTCCAGAACATACTATTCTCTCTCACACACACACACTTTGAGGGAGATATCTTTATCTACCTGAAGGTTTTCCTTATGCCTTGGAGATTATGACACATAAAGAAGCCAGAGGTCTCTTCACGAGGCTATGATACATTCCTGAAACATCTGTCCCTGTACTTACACAGGAGTAAGATATTCAAGACAAAGTAAACTCAAAAAGGTCAACAAGATTAGGTGGCCTAGAAGAATTGTCCACAGTTCAGATTACAAGCCTTTTCCCACCTTACATTCAAGACAATTACGTGGCATACAACTCTGCCCTACACAGAGACATACTGATGAGCAAAGTATGGAGTGGAAAGATGATAAACGTATGAGGTGTCGGGACCTCCCTCTCTTAGAAAAGTTTGCTCATACAGAGCCATTATAATGTCATATAACCAAGGAACAACAGAATACCAGAATTAGATATATAGACAAATTCTATAAAGATATAAATGTGAACATTGATTGTATTATGTCAGAATTTGAATAATAATTACATTAGCTTTGGCCTGGGGATTTTTCCTGGGCACTCTTACTACTAAGAGTTAATAATACACTGCTTGGAACATGGCAAAATGCCCAGGGTGGTTGAAGATTTTGTTTTGGTCTAGTGTTCTTGAAGTAACCAAAGCTACCAGCCTGAGAACAGGCTGTCATATGCCTCTAGATTCTCAAAAACTGAATTATGGGGTTAGTGATCACGAATGATAATTCTGTTTATTAATTAGATGTTAAAAATTGAGGGAAAATGATTGGAAACGATAACTCTGTTCTGTCATAGTTTATTAATGATTATTAAAAGATGAGCAAAAGGAAGTGAAACACATGTCCAAAACCAAAAATGATATGATCTATGTTTTGGAACATCATGAATGTATCCCTGCTTACTAAATTCTGTATAAATAAAGAAACATTCTGGCTGCTAGTCAGTCAGGCTGCAAGATTCTCCTGACCACCATGGCCTGGCTCACTTCCTTCCCTAGCCAACTTCTTACATCCTCTACAGGACCCATCCACTGCCAGGGATGGCTCCAGGCACCTTTACTTCCTGTATCTTTTTTTTTCTCTTCGACTGTTTCCACTCCATGTATTCAGCTCTTCTTGGTAGATATTTCATAGTTCTGGCATCTCCAACAGCTTGGGGGCTTCACTGCAACTCAAGTTTTACCTTTACACCTTCACAAAAAAGACCCTCAGGGCATCCATGTCACTCACCTGCCATACATTGCCTGGCCTCATTGGCTCTCTGAAATCATGGAGGAAGATTTCATGACTGCTTAACTCTTGTATCCTTCATGACTCTAAAGTTAGAACTACATGGATAATGCTATCAAGTTTGGCTGCCTATTTGAGATGGACCTTGGCCCCTGAATCATCTTTGTAGCAGCTTGTTTGTTGTTCCTTTCTAGTAGCAGAAAATTCCTTAGGGCTTTTCCTTTAACAATTGGAAGATTAGCTTGGTGAGCTATGAGACGATCCTTTCCTACATTCCAGTGCAGATCAGGCCTGTCCTTAATCTCCTTGTCAGTTTCAGCATAGTCTTTGAATGGAAAACAAGGTTTTCTGGTGCTCTTTTTCTCTTGAAACCATATATTTCATGTTTATTTTTTACCCCACTTGCTATTTTTTTGTTGTACATCTACATAAGAGTGATTACTAATGACCATGCGATAGAGTCAATATTAGACTGGTGTGAAATCTCTTTTATTAGAGAAATTAGTCATTTACTTTTCAATTTAGCCTCAGGCAAATTATTAGGACATGGTCAGAATGCATCCAGATTTCTGCCAAACTATCACAAGAATAGTCTCTAGCTAAGCTGCTAATATTGTCCCCCTCTGAAACCTTTTGAAACCTCTGAAACTTACACAATCTGTATTGCTCTTGGCACTGTCTTCCAGGCTCTTGTTAGGTTGGCCCATTAAGTCATGTGACCATTTTTTCTAGTCTAATATCCCAAAGTCTTTCACATTACTCCAAAACAGCACATTCAGATTTTATTTCAATACCTCACCCCTGGTACCAACTTCTGTATTAGTTACTTTCTTATTGCTGTGATAAAACAACATGGCCAAGTAAACTTATAGAAGAGTTTATTTGAGCTTATGATTCTAGAGGTTCAAGTCCATTATGGCAGGCAGAGTGAAGGCCTGGTGGAGTCTCAAGCAGCAGTGGAAAGCTCATAGCTTGGCCCATAAACAGAAATCAGAGAGAGCATACTGGGAACAGTGTGAAGCTTTTGAAACTTCAAAGCTTGTCCCCTGTTACATAGTTCCTCTGGCAAGGTCACACCTTCTAATGCTGTCCAAACAGTGCCTGCCATCAACTGGAGACCAAGTATTCAAGTGCTCAAGACTATGTGGTCTCATTCAAACCACTATAGGCTGACAGCTTGGAATGGCCTCTTGGCCTTGGCACCTTGGATGATGTTTGTAGTAGGATTTATTTGTTGTTGCTTTAAAGGAATAGAAAAATTCTTAGTCTCTCTTTTACAAAAGAAAAGCTTAGTAGGTTTAGATCTTGTCCTTAGGATACCCTTCATTTTATCCCAATACATGTCAAGTCTCTCCTTAATGATTCCAATCTCCTTAGAAATTAAAGCCTGTCTTTCAGCACAAGGTGCCACTGTAACATTAAGGTTAATCAGTGTTCCTTTTCTCTTTAAACTATACATTTTGTATTTGTTTTATCCCATTAGGTTTCATGGTACTGTTTTTCTCTAAAACTTTGTATTTCTTTCTGCCTCATTTGCTCTTTTTCATTCTAGATCTACACATGAGTCATTACTAATAACCATGTGACAGAGTCAATATTAGGCTGTCTTCAAAAATCTCTTCTACCAAAGAAATTAGTCCAATATTTTAAAATTCAGCCTCAGGTAATTTCTTAGTACACAGGAAGAAAACAATCACATTTTCAGCCACATCACAAAAATAGCCTATATCTCAGATACTAATATTGTTCCTTTCTGCAACCTCTTGAGTTGAGCCTCTACAGTTTACATTACTCTCAACATTACTGTCTTTTCAGCTCCTAGTCAGGTTGACCATTAAGCTCTGATTACAATATTCAACCACTATTCTAGTCCAAAGTTCCAAAGTCTTCCACATTTCTCTAAACTCAACATGATCAAATTATTTTCTTGTTGTGATAAAACACCATGACCAAGGAAGCTTATGAAAAAAATAGTTTGTTTTGGCATATTGTTCTGGAGGATTAGAATTCATAATGGCAGGGAAGCATGGTAGCAAGAGACAGGCTTGGCTGCTGGAGCAATAAGTTGAGAGTTTCCATCTTGAACCATATGCATGAAGCAGAAAGAGAAAACTGCAAACAGGGCGAGGCCTTGATCTCTTAACAACTGGTACTAGCCATATGCTTTCTTCAGCAAGGCCATATCTCCTAAACCTTCCTAAACAGTATCACTAACTAGGGCCAAGTTGAGTCGGGTAAGGCACTGGACCACACCTTAAACAAACAGAGCTGTGACATGCACAGAGAGCACTTTGGCCAGAGGAAGCCTGACCCATAAGCTCCAAACCAAAAGATGATGACATGTAGCCTAGAGCTAACCAAGAAACACCACAGTAGCTAGGAGCATAGCCTGACAAAAATCCACATATATAAACCTCAGCCCTTTGTTTAATAAATGAGAGATTTCTTGAAAACCTCCTGGAGTCTGTGTCCTTGACTCTGTGTCTAGTCACCCCTGCCCCTGGGTATCAGAGACAGTGAGATCCCAGCTGCAGAGCCAGCAACACCAAGTGACATTTCTCATTCAAACCATCACAATTAGTACCAATTACAGCAGAAATAACTACAGTGATAGAAAATAACCATCACCCAGGGACAGTATTTCTGGATTATGGCTATAAATGCTTAGAGAAGTAAATTTAGTTTGGGTCATGAACTATAGGCACATATCCAGAGAATTCTCCAGTAATACCAATCTTAAAAATTATAAAAGAAATATAGGGCTAGACATGGTAGTACATGCCTTTAATCCCAGTACTCAGGAGGCAGAGGCAGACAGAGATTTATGAGCTCTATGCCATTCTAATCTTTTCCAGTACATCTAGAATGAGGTGATATCTTAGTCACTGTTTTATGGCTGTGCAGAACACCATGACCAAAGCAACTCTTATAAAACAAAATATTTAATTGGAGACTTACTTAAAATTTCAGAGATTTAGTTCTTTATTGGCATAGCAGAAAGCATAGCAACATGCAGGCAGGCAGGCTCAGTAGCTGTATTTGAGTGCTACATCCTGATCTGTAGGCTCAGAAAGAGATTCTGGGCTTGTCATGGGATTTGAAAACCTCAAATCCCACCCTTATTGGCACACTTCCTCTAACAAAGTCACACCTCCTAATCTTTTTAATCCATTCAAATAGTACCACTCCCTGGTGACTAAGCATTCAAATATATGAACCTATGGGGACCATTCTTATTGAAACCATCACAGTCCACTTCCTGGCCCTCATAAGCCTATAGCCATATTATATTACAAAATCCATTTATTCCAACTTCAAACATATCTATAGTCTTTCACAGCCTTAAGTCTGCTTAAAAGTCCAAAGTCTCTTCTGAGACTCACAACAGTCTCTAACTGTAACCCCTAGTAAAATCGAAATAAAAAAGCAGATCACATGCTTCCAACACACAATGGTACAGAATGTACAATACAATTCCTCTCTAAAATAGAGGAAAGGGTGCATAGTGAGGAAATACCGGTCTAAAGCAAGACTGAAAACCAGCTGGAGAAATTCCAAACTTTGCATCTCCATGTCTGATGTCAAAGTGCTCTTCAAATCTCCCACTCTTTTCAATTTTGTTAACTGCAATATACTTCTTTCTCTTGGGCTGATTCTAGCTCTCCTCAATAGGTATCCCATGACTCTGGTGTCTCCAACATATTGGGAGTTCCAAGGCAATTTAGGCTTTACCTTCACAGCTTCACACAATGTCCTCTTTGGGCCTCCATGCAGAGACACCCCAGACACATGCCTGGCCTCAGTAGCTTTCATTAGCCATGGATGGAGATTCTACACCCTCTTGTATTCCTATTCTAAAACCAGAACCACTTACCTGAAGCTGACAATTTCATCAGCATGCTGGGGCTGGAACTTGGTCCCTCATTCAAATACATCTGCACCAGCTTTCTGTTTTTGATGTTTTTCCTTCATGGTTTAAACTTTTCTTTAATTCCTTTTTGCAAATTGGAAGCTTAGCTGGATGGGGTCTTTCCCTGAGGTTACCACTCATTTTATTCCATTTAACATCAGGCTTTTCTTTAAACATTATCTTCTTGAGCACTGGTCTTGGCTCCACATTACATATCCTGGTGCTCATTTCCTCAAACTGTGCATTTTGTATTTTTCTTTGCTCAACTTGCTCCATTTCATTATAGATCCATGTAAGAGTGACCACTAATAACCAAGCAACTGAGTCAGTACTAGGCTGTCTAGAACTCTCTTCAGCCAAGTAATTAAAAACTCTATTTTGCTATTAATCCAAAACTCTTCAATTTAGCTTCCAACAAATTCTTTGCCAAAATATCACAAGAAAGGTCTCTAGGCCACTTAATAATATTCATCACCTCTGAAGCTTTTTGAGTTGGGCTCCCACAGTTCAAATTTCCCTCATCACTGTCTTCCATGCTCCTACTAGGATGGCTCAGTAAGCCCCACTTAAAGTATCCAACTGCTTTTCTGTTCCAAAGTCCCAAAGTCTTCCATATTCATCCAACAAATAACATGGTTTCAATGTTTTCTTCCTTAAGCATTTCCTTGGTCATGCTGTCTCTTTACAGCAATAGAGCAGTGACTAGGACAGGTGGTTTGAATGAGAATGACTACCCCATAGCCTCATGGATTTGAATGTTTGTTTCCCTGTTGGTAGATTGTTAGGAAGGATTAAGAGGTGTGGCATTGTTGGAGGATGCATATCATGGGGGTGGAGATGAACTCTGAGATTTCAAAAACCCTCATCAGGCCCAGTGTTTCTCTCTGCCTGCTACCTGATAATTGGGATGTAGGCTTTTAGCTACTGCTCCAGATGATCTATGCTTGCTCTCTATCATAACTGTCATGGACTAATCTTCTGAAACTGTAAGCAAGCCATTAAGTGCTTTCTGTTGTAAGTTACTTTGGTCATGGTGCCTGTTCAAATCAGTAGAACAGTAAGACATGGGGTTACATAATGGAACCCTTGTGAGAGAGAGAGAGTCAGACAGACAGACAGAGATAGAAAGATAGAGACAGACAGAAAGACAGAGACAGACAGACAGAGAGACAGAGAGAGAAAGAAAGAAATGTTTTCAGTTGAACTGAGACAATTCATTATTATCAGTGCCTACACTATAAGAAATGCTAGAGACTTTTTATTTAAAATTTTTTAAATTCATTTTGCATACCAACCACAGGTCCCCTTCTCATCCCTTCTCCAGCCCTATCCCCCAGCCTCCCCCAACCCCTCATCTCCTCCTCGAAAACAGTAAGGCCTCCCATGGGGAGTCAGTAAAGCCTGGTACATTCAGTTGAGGCAGGACCAAGCCTCTTAACCCTGCAATAAGGGTGACCCCCCACGAGGAGGAGCCCCTGGTTACAGGCTCCGGGGCCAATCAGGGCCCCCCACCCGGTCAGTCTTACCAAAAACTTAGCTTTCGCCTTGTTGAGCGACTTAAATCAGCCTGCGCTCAGTATGGCCCCACAGCTCCCTTTACCCTTGCGTTGCTTGAAAACAAGAGTGAGGCTTGGCTTACGCCAAATGATTGGTATTTTTTGGCCCATGCCACCCTGTCTGGGGGAGATTTTGTCTTATGGAAAACTGACTTTTCAGAAAACTGCCGAGAGGTGGCCTAGCGCAATGCTGATAACCTTTCCTCAAAACATTGGACCATTAATAAACTTCTTGTCAAAACTCTTTATGACAAAAACGAGGTTCAGGCCACCTTTCCACCCAGCTTATTGGCCCAGATTCAGGTCGCTGGCCTTTGAGCCTGGAAACGGCTTCCCTAAAGAGGGGCCACTACCACCTCATTGGCCAAAGTGTGTCAAGTACCAGATGAGCCCTATAGTGATTTTATATCCCATCTCAATGACGCTGCTGAGCGCCTCCTGGGCTTGGGAGAAAGCAAGAATACATTTGTTAAACACCTCGCCTTTGAAAATGTAAACCCAGCCTGTCAGGAGGTTCTCCAACCCCACAGAGATAGGGCCCCCCTTTCTGAGTATGTCTACCTTTGTGCGGGAGTTGGCTCCGCCCATGCCATAGGTCTGGATATTGGCACAGCCCTAAAGTTGGTGGGCACCCAAGAATTGAGATCCCAACAAAGTTGCCTTTGCTTCTCCTGTAAACAACTGGGACATTTTGTGCAGGAATGCCCCAAGCAGATCCCTGCCCCCTGGTGGGCACCACTCAGCCATTACCAACCACCCCATTTCCCAGATGTGGCCATGGCCTTCATTGGGCGAGGGAATGTAAATCTAAAACCAATGCTCATGGTTGCCTGCTCCCTCCCCACCCGCTCCCTCCCCACCCGCTCCCTCCCCACCCGCTCCCTCCCCACCCGCTCCCTCCCCACCCGTCAGGAAACTTTCTTCAGGGCCAGCCCCTGGGCCCTCTGCTCCGGGGGAGTGCACCATGGGGCCTCGGAGGCTGCTCCCCAACTGTCTGCTCCCTCCAACGGGCAACCCCAGGCAGCACAGGACTGGACCTCTGTGCCGCCACCAACACAATACTAGATCCATCCCAGGGCCCCCAAGTCATCCCTACCGGGATTTGGGGCCCCTTGCTCCCAGACACCATGCCCTTATCCTTGGCCATGCCTCATCCACCTTAAAAGGCGTCCAGGTCTACCCCAGAATTATTGATAATGACTATACAGGAGAGATTAAGATTTTGGCCTCAGCACTCCAGGGTCTTGTTGCCATCTCCCAAGGCACCCACCTTGCCTAGCTGGTTACTCTCCCTGCGCTTTCCTCTGATAACCCCATTCAATCCACCCAGCCCCGAGGAGCTGCTCAGATTGGTTCACCAGAGGCTTATTGGCTTCAACCTATTTCTCACTCTCCACCCACACTTACCCTTAAACTAGATGGCAAAAAATTTCAGGGGATTTTGGATACTGGCACTGATGCCACTGTAATCTCCCAAGACCACTGGCCTGCCTCCTGGCCCCTTACCCCCTCCCTCACCAACATTAAGGGCATAGGTCAATCCAATAACACCCTCCAATCCTCTAAAGTTCTGGCCTGGACAGATGAGGAGGATAACCAGGGTACTGTCACCCCCTTTGTGGTCTGTGGGCTCCCTGCCAACCTTTGGGGTCAAGATATTCTCTCCCAAGTGAAGGTCATCCTCTGTAGCCCAAGTGAGGTGGTTACCCAACAAATGTTACACATGGACTTCGTCCCAGGAAAGAGTCTCGGTAAACTTCAACAGGGCCGAACCCAACCTGTCGCTCCCACTAATAAAACAGATAGGCTCGGTCTTGGCTTTGAGGGTTTTTAATTGAGGCCACTGCTCCCCCTGTACACCATGCAGATAAAATCACTTGGCTTACCCAAGAACCTGTGTGGGGAGACCAGTGGCCTCTGCCACAAGAAAAACTACAGGCGGCAGAGATGTTGGTATAGGAACAACTCGCTGCCGGTCATATTGAACCATCCAATTCCCCCTGGAATACGCCCATCTTTGTCATAAAGAAAAAATCTGAGAAATGGAGATTCCTCCAAGACCTGAGAGCCATTAGTAAGGTTATACAGCCCATGGGCGCCCTCCAACTAGGCATGCCTTCACCCATCGCCATCCCCGAGGCCTATCATAACATGGTTATCCATTTAAAAGATTGCTTCTTTACCATTCCCCTACATCCTGATGATCGAGCTTATTTTGCCTTTAGCCTCCCTCGGGTTAATTTTTAGGGCCCCATGCTCTGTTTTCATTGTGCGTCTTACCCCAGGGAATGGCAAATAGCCCGACCTCTGCCAAAAGTTCGTGTCCCAGGCAGTTGATCCCATACACCAAAAATGGCCCTCTACTTATATCTTGCATTATGTGGATGACCTTCTTTTGGCCGCCCCTAGCTCCTCCATCCTAGAAGCAACTTTCCAAGATCTGTCACAGGCTCTTTGTGCTGCTGGTTTACAGCTGGCCCCTGATAAGATCCAGCACTCCAAGCCCTTTAGTTATCTGGACCTTGAATTACATACCAATCGAGTCTTGGTCCCGCGCATCCAGCTGCGCACAGATAACCTTATCACCCTTAATGATTTTCAAAAACTTCTCGGGGACATTCAATGGCTTTAGCCATACCTAAAACTCCCTACCGCTGATCTTCTACCCCTCTATGACATTCTTTGGGGCCCCAGTGAGCCTACCTCCCCCGCCCCCGTCAATTGACAAGGCTCTATCTTTAATCACCAAGGCCATTTCCTCCCAAGCCTCTTTTCAGATTGATTATTCCCTCCCTCTGGTTTTTGTTGTCTTATCCACTCCCCATGTGCCCACAGAGGTCCTTTGGCAGAGTTCCCCTTCTACCTTAAGGGCCCAGGATAAACTTAAGGGCCATTTCCTCTTATGGATTCATATGCCTGCCAGTCATACTAAGGTCATTCCCACCTATCCCCAACTTGTTCCTTCCCTAATCATGCGCGGCCGCCAGACCTTGCCTCAGATTTTTGGTAAGGACCCGGATTCCATCTTAACCACCTATACCCATGAACAAACTCAATTTTTGTTTCAGACACTGGATTGTGGGGTGTTGCCTTTTTGGGGTTCCTGGGCCTTCTTGACAATCACCTCCCCGATGACCCAGTCCTTCATTTTGCATCCACTCATCCCTTTATTTTCCCAAAAGTCATTTCCCCCAGCCCCTTGCCTGAGGCCTCGACCGTTTTTACAGATGGTCAGCCAACGGCACTGCGGCTTATGCCTTTCAAGGTCGCTTGTTTCCCTTCCCTTCGCCCTTTCGTTCAGCTCAGCTGGTTGAACTTTTTGCTGTTTTACAGGTTTTTCAGGATTTCCATGATTCCCCCCTTAACATTTACATTGATAGTGCATATATTGCTCATTCGATACAGCCCCCTTCATTAAGCCCACCTCCAATGCTACTCCCCTTTTCATTCAAATTGAACAAAAAGTTAGAGAACGCTCCCATCCTGATTTCATTGGCCACATTCGTGCTCATGGGGAGCTTCCTGTCCCCCTCACAGAGGGAAATGCTTTGGCTGATAAAGCCACTCATCAGGTTTTTTCAGTTGTACAGGAGCCCATCCTGTCGGCTTCTCACCGCCTCCACCATCTTAATGCCAAAACCCTTCAATTAAAGTTCAAAATCACAAAACAACAAGCTAGAGAAATAGTTAAACAATGCCCTTCTTGTGTAGTCTCCCATCCCGTCCCCCATGTTGGAGTTAACCCCTGAGGGCTCTTGCCTAATATGATCTGGTAAATGGATGTTACACATGTTCCTGACTTTGGTAGACAAAAATATCTCCATGTTTCTGTTGATATGTTCAGCGGTTTCATTTTTGCCTCCCCTCATACTGGTGAGGCCATCAAGGATGTTATTGCTCACCTCCTGGTCTGCTTTTCTACTTTGGGTGTCCCAAAACACATAAAAACAGACAATGGCCCGGCCTACACAAGTGGAGGTCTTAAACGGTTCCTCCAACAATTTGAGATCTCTCACACTGTTGGTATTCCTTATAACCCTCAAGGTCAGGGCATTATAGAATGAGCCCACCAGACCCTAAACACATGGCTTTCTCGATTAAAGATGTCTGAGCTTTCCTTTGTCTCTCCCTGAGACCGCCTGTGCCATGCTCTCTTTGTCCTTAACTTCCTCACCCTGGATGGTGAAGGTCGATCAGCGGCTGACCGTCATTGGCACCCCTCAGCAGACACCAGCCACCCTTTGGCCATGTGGCAAGACCCCCTTACAGGCGTTTGGAATGGTCTAGATTCTGTACTTATCTGGGGCCATGGCTCTGCTTGCATCCTTGATCAGGCACGTGACGCCCCACGCTGGCTCCCTGAGCGCCTGGTCCAATCTGTAAATTTACCTAATATTCCCAGGGGACCGGCTGCTCCCCCTGAGGACTCTCCTTCTCTTTCAGATGCTAAAGATACCATCGAAGACTGAGACCTCAAAACGATGGAGATCACCCATGAAGCTGCCCATTGTGAGTCAGCTGGCTGTCTGGGGTCTCATACTCCTCCTCCTGAGCCAAAGCCTCTCTAGCCTATCCCAAAACACCATGCTCCTAAACCATATGGAGCGACAGGATGTCATCTGGCAAACCTCCCTAGTCCCCCCTGGCCCTTGGTGGCCAGACCTGTTTCTGGACCTCTGTAAGCTCGCATCAGGCTCTACACCCTCCTGGGGTCTAGAAAATGACTCACTGCCTCCCCACACACCGCCTAACTGCCCCCTACAGGCCCATGCCCCGCCTGGATGTAGCAACGCCTTCCGTTGCTCCCGCTTCACTAGGCCCACCCTCTATGTCTGCCCCAGTTACCATCGTCCCCGCTCCAGTCATTACACCTGTGGTGGTCGCCCCAAGTGCCATTGTAAGGCCTGGGGCTGTGAAACCACCGGTGATACATATTGGGGCCCTTCCTTGTCCTGGGACCTTATAACTGTTAGGGCCAATTACTCCCACCCTAAGAATCCCTGAACTATTAGACCTGACTGCATTAATTCATGGTGTCATCCTCTTAGGATCCAATTTACTGACCCTGGAAAGAAGGCTACCAATTGGGAGCAGGGCTATGAATGGGGCCTCTTACTCTACAAACATGGCCATAATTCAGGTGTCATCTTCTTCATTAAACTTTTAAAACAGCCTTGTTAATTCCCCTAACCCTGTTGCCATGGGTCCCAACTCTTTTCTCAGCAACAATGATTATCTTACAACCAATATATCTTAGACAGCCATGGGTTTTTCTCCCACGTTCCCACCTCCCCCACCAACTACCAAAGATATGATTACCACCCTTATCGAAAAAACCTACCAGGTACTTAATACTTCCAAGCTTGATTTGGTTGACTACTGCTGGCTTTGCTATTATTCTGCCCCACCATTTTATGAAGGAGTGGCTGTTAATTTAGATTTCTCCCTAACCACTGACCCACATGATTGTCACTGGCAACAGCCACCCACATCTCGCCTTACACTCTCCCAAGTTATGGGCTCAGGCTGCTGCCTTGTCACCTGAGGCGCTATCATTCCTTCTGTTTATCAACCACTTTGCAATGTCACAGACAACCTAAGTACTTCCCTTAAGTCTGGATATCTTCTCCCTGCCAATCATACTTGGTGGGCCTATACTGATGGCCTAACACCATGCATTTCTCTTCATTTAAATAATCCCTCTGCCCCCTTATTTTGCATACTGGATCAGCTTATCCCTAGGCTAACCTATTATTCTCCAGATCAATTCTCCGAAAGATGGGGAGAGAAGACTCTGGCAGAGACGGCTGCCCTCGCACCCCCCCATTGCTCGAAAAGGGAGCCTGTGACCGCAGTCACTTTAGCCGTCCTCCTGGGGGTGGGGGCTGCAGGGGCCAGTATGGGCATAGCCTCCCTGGTTTTATCTAATCAACATTAGTCAGAGCTTAGACTTTCCATAGATGAAGACATAGCGCAGCTCGAGCGAGGCATTTCCGCCCTTGAATCCTCCCTCACCTCCCTTTCAGACGTGGTCCTCCAAAACCGCTGAGGGCTAGACCTCCTCTTTTTATAGCAAGGAGGCCTCTGTGCCACTCTTAAGGAAGAGTGTTGCTTCTATACTGATCACACAGGAGTAGCAAGAGATACCATGGCTAAGGTCTGTGAAGGCTTAGAGAAGCACAAAAAAGAAAGGGATCAAGAGCTAGGCTGGTTCCAAAATTGATTCTCTGCATTTCCCTGGCTAACCACCCTCCTGCTGTCCCTCCTGGGATCCTTGGTTGGGTCATTCTTATCTTGACATTTGGCCCTTGGGCTTAGTCTTGACTAACTCAATTTGTGCGCAGTCAGCTGGCTGAACTTCAGGCAAAACAAATTCAGCTTCATTACCAACACCTTGACCTCTGTGAATGTCGTCTCAATGAACCAGATACAGACCCCACATCAGCACAGACCCCTCTGCCCAGGGGAGGTTGCACCTGTGCCTGGGAGCAGGAGCCCACTGCTTAGGGGATTGACGTGCAGTCAGGACTGCAGAAGGCAGAGAGACTAAAGTGCTCCACCATCCTGGGTGCCTTGAATGACATGCTCTATTGCTCAGTGGTTATGCAGACCCTATACTCTTCCCTCCAGGATTAAAACCTGCCCCCCATAAAAAACTGGATCATTCCAGCTTCCTTCGGGACATGTGGGGACACCTACATGAACTGACCAATTAACAATGAAACTGAACTTATCAGGGATGGAGACTCTGTCACCCCTCCCCCATCATGGTGAAACATTTGGGCCTCCTTTCTTTGTTTTGCTATATGTATAGAAGGGGGAGATGTTATGGACCAAGATGTCAGGAACCAAACATGAGCCATGGAAAGTACTAGCTAGGCCAGAGAACAAGTCATAAGCCCACTGTCCCTTCACAGAGTGGTAACCAGAGGCCCCCAAAGATAAGAAGACATTCTACAGTCAGATGCCATGACAACTGAACATAAAGCGCATTCCATGGTCAGGTAGCCTTGCAACAGAACAAATGGCCCCTGACCAGTGACCTTAGCCGACATCTCACAGTTGCACAATCTGCCTTACACGTCTTGCACCCCTTCCATGTTCTGCATGCCGTTTTCCCCTTCCCTCCTTCCTGCCCCTTCCCCTCCTATGCTATATAAGCCTTGCGGAGAAAACTACAATTTGCAGCTTGATCAGAATCCTGTCTTGCCGTCGTCTCTTGTGCCCTCTGTCTCTTTCATTCGCTCCCACAGGTGGTTCGCCCCCTTTGAAACCCTGCTGGCTGGGGCAGCTCCTGTGGGGCTATTCCCTGTGGGAAGACTCCTAATGCTTAGACTAGACAAATTCTGAGAGCCTGAAGATCCTACAGGTATAGAGAGCTAATAGTGAACTTAAGAGCCTACAGGGCCTGAAAGCCTTGAGAATCTACAAGATCTAAAAATCTACATAGATTAAAGAGCTAGTAAAGTACCCAAGAGCCTAGAGAATCCACAGAGTCTGAAATCCTGGAGAACCTACATAAGCAAGAGAGCTAGTAGAGCCTGGAGAACTTACAAAGCCCAAGAGCTGTGGAAACAGTCCCGAGAGCTAAAATGAACCAGAGAGCATATTGGGCCTAAGAATGTAAGAAAACCTACAAGGCCTAAGAAATTGTGGAGCCAAAATAGCTTGGAGAGAAAGAGTTGTAGGCCTAAACATCTACAACTGAAGAACCTTGAAGAGCTATAGGTCTTGTCAGCATGGAAATTCTAAAGACCATGAGTGCATGGAAAACCTATAAGATCAAAAACCTACAAAATATAGAGAGTAGTGTTCTCCTATTTTGTTACTTTGGATAATGGACCCAAATTACACCATTATGGTTCTGGTCTGATAAGGGTTAAAAATATGGAATAGAAAGTAGTAGGGGTCAGTTTATGTTTAGACTCTGGTGATTGGATGGCCAAACATCCTAACTGTTGTGCTAGAAATCTCATCCAATAACTGAGGGAAGCGGATGCAAAGATCCATGGCCAGGCCCCAGGTGGAGCTCCAGGAGTCCAATTGTCGAGGAAAGAGGAGGGATTGTGTGAGTGAGAAGTGTTGAGACCAAGATTGGAAAAAACACAGGGACAAATAGCCAAACTAATGGAAACACATGAACTATGAACCAATAGCTAAGGAGCCCCCAACTGGATCAGGCCCTCTGGACAAGTGAGACAGTTGATTAGCTTGAAATGTTTGGGAGGCCCCCAGGCAGTGGGACCTGGACCTGTCCTTAGTGCATGAGTTGGCTGTTTGGAACCTGGGACTTATGTAGGGACACTTTGCTCAGCCTGGGAGGAGGGGACTGCATCTGTCTGGACTGAATCTACTAGGTTGAGCTGAATCCCCAGGGGAGTCTTTGCCCTGGAGGAGATGAGAATGGTGGATGGGCTGGGGGTAAGGTGGGGGGGTAAGGGAAGGGGGAGGACAGGGGAATCCATGGCTGATATGTAAAATTAAATTAAATAAATATATATATATATATATATATATATATATATATATATATATATGAAAGTTGTAGGGGTCAGTTTATGTTTAGACTGCATGGCTCTGATATAGACATTAGATATGAATAAACTAAAACATAGCTGACACTGGATATCTAGGGGCCTATGAGTCCACACAAAATCATTGACTTTGGTGACCCCAAAAGCAAACATTTATGTATTCCGTTATATGAGTATTTTTATCAGAGCATCATTTTGTGTAATTCTAAACAAATACAGCTTTGAGGTCAAAAGCCTGAATCTTTGCCTTCACTAGCCCACTTGTGTGTCTGTAGGACTGTGTACCCAGCTCTGTATGGCCTATGTGTTGGTCTCTCTCTGTCTGTGCGCCTATTATATGTTCTGGCTTCTGCCTAACTAGCAGTCTGTGTGGAGGTATTTGCCCAGAGGGAATAGTATGTGTCTATGCCTCCTTGAATTCTTTTCAATCCTTTGGATTCTTGTAACCCTCCTTCTGTCTTCAGATTGGAGCATGGGCCTCATAGTAGTGGTTTCATTGTTAGTGCTGAAATCCTGATGCCCAAAGTGAAGTCTAAACATCTAGTGCTTGATGGCTAACAATTGCCACTGCAATTGTAGTTTCCCTGTTGCTATTTGTGCCTGAAGGAGATGTCAGATAAGAAGAGATTATTTTCTGATGTTACTCTTGGCTACTGGAAAAAAAACAACAACAACAACATGCAGGGCAGAGTAGAAAAAACAAGCTAGAATGGATGGCAGGGACCCAAGAAGGGAAAGAGCATTTAGGTCATGGGCTTTTAAATATGGATGTGCATTGGAATGCCTTTGGGGAAGATTTAAATAGTGCTCTTATTCAGCCTACACTACCAAGGATTCTAGTTTATCTGGGCACCAGATTTCAAGCTTTTCAGATGATTTTGATGTTTAGCTAGCTCTGAGAAAAACTGAGTCTGAATTACTAAGCAAGCTATGCATAGTTACCATTGTATTTACAGAAGACATCTCCACAAACGGTACATCAGGTTTGTCCAGAGCTCTTGTAGAAAGCAGATCCTGAACAGGCAGTCATATATAGAGTGGGGCTTGTGATTTTTCATTCACAGCAGTATTCTAAGGGATGCTACTGCTGCTGGTCTACATGTCACACTTAAGTAAAGAGGATCCTCCAATCTACTTGATGGAGAGATCTAGGCCTAGGAAACATAGATGATTTAGCAAAATTTTGTGGCTACTTTGGAACTAGGATCAAATTGTCTTCCTCACAATGAATATTTAATATTATATGCTTCTAATATGAAGAATTCAGCTATGTAAACTATCTATAAAAACTGAGCATTGAAAGATCAGACAAAAGCTGTCATGATTTAGTGACTTGTAAAAGAGTCTAAGAGACTCTCCAATAAAAAGCAGTATAGTATATTGCTATTATTCTTGGTTGCCCAACAGAACTTGATAGTAAGGCATTATTTCTGAGGACACAAAACATTTTGGTCAGAGTACATAAAGAAATCAAGCTTATATTGGCTTGGAAACTTCTTTCATAGTGTTGGAAGGTGCTATGTAGGTCACTGTGGGAGAAAAATCAACAGTCTTAACCAGCTGAGTAACTGTTGTAGCTACAATAATAACTGACCTGGCAAGGTGTGCCCATTGGTGCAATAGCGGCATGAACATTATGGGGTTAACCAACAGCTTTGTGATTGAATTTAAGGCCTGCTCTACAGGAAAGTACTCAAGCCTGGTACTATAAACCTGTCAATGAACCAACAGCCAAGGAAGTAAAAAACTCAAGGAGATAACCTACTGCTGTGATTTTGATAAACAGATCTAGTATCAGGTTTAGAACCTTCTAAATACTTACCTGTATAATCATGGATTACTGCAGCTCTCATCCCTAAGCAGAGAAGCTTCTTTTTGCAATGGACAGTGACTTATGCAGAGACTCACAACTGCTTGAAGTGCAGAGAATAAACAACTGTGGCGTGATCAGTTCTCATCGAGATGTCTATATCATACTCTATGATGGTTTGAATGAAAATTGTCTCCCATAGGCTCAATACCTGCTCTCCAGTTGGTGACACTGTTTGAAGAATTTATGATGAGATATAGCCTGCTGGATGAAGTACATCTGTGGGTTGGGATTTGAGAGTTTAAAGTCTTCTCCAACTTTCAATTTGCTCTCTGATTTGTGTTTGCTGTTAAAAATGTGATCTCTCAGCTAGTTTCCTGATCCTGCTACCATGCCTGTCACTTGCTACAATGCCCACCTGTTATTTTTGGACTCTTATTCCTCTGGTATCATAAACCAAAATAAGCTCTGTCTTCCTCAAGTTGTCTTTGGCCTTGATGTTTTTATTGTAGCAACAGGAAAGCAACTACTATAAAAATTGACACTAGGAGTAAATTGCTTCTGTGAAGAGCCTGACCATGTTGGTTTTTAGAGACATTTGGAAGACAGTGAAACTTTGGACTAGAAAAGTGGTTAAATGCTGTAAGCAAGGCTTAATGAGCCATTCTTGGAAAAGCCTTGAGTACAGTAGTGCTAACAGCAAAATGGACTGTAGAGGCCCAGCTCAAGGTTTCAGGGAGAGAATCAAGGATTTTAACAGCAACTGTTATCTTGGTAACTTGCCTGAGTCTAGATTTAAAAATGTAACAGATTAATTTCTTCAATGGAGAAAATTTCAAGACAACATGATATTGAATCTATGGCAAAGTTGTTAATGCTAATACTTATGTGGGTCTACAATGAAGGAAAAGAAACTGGGACAGAGAGGAATGCAAAATGCACAGTTCGGAGAGACAAAGAATAATAATCATCTTACTGTTATAGTCAAAGCATCAGCTGAAAGAAAGGCTGTAATTGCTATGAAGATTAGAGCCATTAAAGAGAGACCTGCTTTGCCCTCAGTACAGGACCCATCCCAGCTAAGTCTGCTGGCTAGTTGTATATCTACTTGACGCAGCTAGAGTCATCTGAAAGGAGGGAATCTCAATTAAGAAAACACGGTTGTTTGGCTTGAACTATTTGGGGGCCACCCAGGCAGGGGGATCGGGATCCGTCTCTGGTGCATGGGCAGGCTTTTGGGAATCTGGTGCCTGTGTTTTTGCGCCTTGCGCAGCCTTGGTACAGTGGGAAGGGGCTTGGACCTGCCTAGCCTCAGTGTGCTGTGCTCTGCTGACTCCCCATGGGAGACCTTGATTTGGGGGATGTGGGGATATGGGGTGCCTTGGGAGGGGGCGCTGGGAGATGGGAGGAGGGAGGAGGTGGGATCTGTGGTTGGTATGTAGAGTGAATAGAAAATTTCTTAATAAAGAAAAATGGGGAAAAAACACCTCCATAAGATCCAACTGTAAGGCATTTTCTTAATTAGTGATTGATGGGGGAGGGCCCAGCCCTGGGCTGGTGGTCCAGGGTTCTACAGGAAAGCAGGCTGAGTAAGCCATGATGAGCAGCCAGTAAGCAGCACTCCTCTGTGGCCTCTGTGTCTGCTCCTTCCTCTAGGTTCTTGCCCTGCTTGAATTCCTGTCCTGACTTCCTGCAATGATGGATTATAATGAAGAAGTATAAGTCAAATGAACCCTTCCCTCCATAACTTACTTTTGGTCATGGTGTTTCATCATAGTAATCCTAACTAGGCCACTATGCTTCCAACTTGTGAAAAGAAAAAGCCTGTGTTAAATATCAAACCCTGGGACAAATGGCTGAGGTGCCTATTTAATATATCAAAGTGGACCTGGCTGCAAGGTTCTCCTAAATTCCCTCAGTACCTACCTGTTACAGGGTATGGCTGGAATACCCCATTCCCTAACCTAAACTTTTCTAGCCTGGGGAATGGGCTGCCCTTCCCTCAGAGTCTCTCCCCTACATAATCCAGCCATTTTGGCTACTCACCCCTTTTGTACTTTTGCCCTCCTGGCTGCTGTACCTGGTCCCCCTCTCTCCCCTCTCTCTTACCCTCCCCCTCCCTATATGATGCAGCTCAGTCTGGTCATATCCACTCTGGACTCTCCCAGATGTCTCTGCCTCTGACTATGATCTCCCAAATATCTACAATAAACTTTCTCCTCCACCATACCTAAGAGCAGTCATGTCCTATCCTTTCCTTTGATTTCTTTCTTTTATTAATGCACTAAGGAGTTTTCTGTCCTAGAAAGCAGCTGCAAACAAAAGCTGCTGCTAATGTAATTCAAGATTGGGAGGGGCCATCCAGAGCTGACAGCTGAACTTGGCAGTGTCATCTATCTGGTATTGGCTTCAGAGGCATGAAGGATGCAAGAACAATGGAATCTTGGGATCTTACTCTGTGGGTTGAAAGAGCTGTTGAGGTCAGGCAGCATGTGGCAAAAGAATCCCTGCAGGAAAGCCCTGAAAAGACAGGGAATGCTGAGAGGCCATTGAATGCAATTGCAAAAGTGAATTCTGGTTTGTAGTGAGGAATGTGATGTTGGAGATGCCAGAGCCATGAGATAGCTGCCAAGTAGAGTTACATACAGGGAGTGGAAATGGGCCAAGCTGGAGATGGATGTTGCAGGCAGCAAAGCTAGATGGACAGCAGAGCCATCTAACCCTCTGACAGTGGATATAGAGCCATAGGATTCGGTGTTTGCCCTGCTTGGTTTTAGTCCTCATTATTTCCTCATTATGCCTCCATATCTCTATTTTAGAATGTCAATATTTATTCTGTGCAATTATATATTGGAAGGATATAACTTACTTTTTGATTTCACAGTGGGTTACAGTGAAGAGATTGCCCTGAGTTCCTGTCTTAGTTAGCTTTCTATTTCTGTGACAAAAAACCACCATGGCCAAAATCAACTTTGCGAGGAAAGGGTTTATTTTATCTTACAGCATACAGGTTATGGTAGAAAGTCAGGACAAGAACCTGAAGGCAAGAACTGAAGCAGAAGTCACAGAGAAACACTGCTTGCTCCCTGTGGCTTATTCAGCCTGATTTCTTATACAACCCAGAGTCATCTGCCCAGGAGTGGCACTGCTCGTGACTGTTCTGAGCTCTCCCACATTAATCATTAATCAAGAACATTCCCTATAAATTTACCTACAGGCAATCTGTTGGATGTATTTTCTCAGTTGAGGTTCCTCTTCCCAGATTTTGTCGTTGCCAAAAAAGAAAAGAAAAGAAAAAGAAAGCGATGAAAAAAGAAAATCATCTCAGAAGAGATTTTAGACTTTAAATAACTGTCCAGACAGTGAAAGACTATGGGGCGGGGGCAGCTTTTGAAGATGGACCCCTGTGGGCCCAGGAGTGGAATGTGATGATTTGAATAAAAAGTGTCCCTCATAGGCTCAGGCCTCTGAACACTTTGTCCACAGTTGGTGGCATTATCTGGAGAGGTTATGGTGAAGTGGAGCCTTGTTGGAGAGAGTATGTCTCTAGGCATGGGCATTGAGAATATAAAGTACCTTTCACTTTCAGCTCACTCCTGGCTTTGTGTTTGCTGTGACAAGTGTGGGTTTTTAGATGCCTCTCTTGCCACCATTCCTGGTGCTTGCTGACATGCCACCATCACACCATAACAACAGATTTTGATACATCTGGAACCACAAGTCCAATAAACTCTGTTTCTTTCGGTCATTTCTTTTTTCATCACAGCCACAGCAAAGCAACTAATACACACCCACTCCCTACAAAGCTCAGGGAACATTGGGGAAGAGAGGGCAGAGAGACTGTAGGAGTTAGAGATTGGGGAGGATGTCTCTGAAATAATGTCTCTGGACATGACAGGGTCGTTGTGTTCATGAATTCAGGACCTGGGATTGACTGCACTATACTGGCACAGGATTAAGCCAGTCAACATTCTAGCATGGATGGGAGAGGGACTCCTGAGCCTTACTCCTACCTGAAGATCTTTTGGCAGTTGATGGCTGTTAGGGGAGAAAGAATCAGCTTTCTTGCTTTCTTCAAGGGTGTAGTCCCTCTTAGGGTTGCCCATGGTCCAGTGAATGGCCTTCACACACACACACACACACACACACACACATGAGCATCACAAGTTAATCTCAGCAGATTATTAAAACATATGTCTAGGGACTGGAAACATTGCTTGGAAGTTAAGAATACTGGTAGTTTTTCCAGAGGAATTGGGTTTGATTACCAGCTGTTCACAATTATCCATAACTCTAATTCTGAGGGATCTAATGACCACTTCTAGCTTCCATAGGTACCAGGCATGCACATGGTGCACAGACATTATGTGCTGGCAAAACACCCATACATACACATCCTTTTTTTTTTTTTTAAGTGATGACTAGATGAAGTTGGAAAGGGGACATGAGGTGGATACACAGGAAGAATTGGAAAGGAGGAGGGGTTGATGGATATGCTCACAATATACTGTATACATATTTGAAATTCTCTATAAATAAGCTTTTAAAACTACTTAGTTATCTGAACAAAAGGAAAAAGAAGTTGTGTGAATCATTTACATGAATTTGTTTTCTTTTTCGGTTTTTTTTTTGGTTCTGAGGATCAAGATCAAGGCACCATATGTGCCAGGCAAGATTCTACCACTGAGCCACACCCTAGTCCCTATATGAGTTTCTTATTAACAAAATGAACATAAGTTATTTGCTTCAGGTTCTAAATTATTTATATGTATTCAGGATATCTATGCATTACCTAACTATTTATGACCCATAAGTATCTACCTGTCTATCCCTATAATCTACAAATACAGCCATACACATGGTCCCCAACAGAGGATGGTTTGATTTACAGTGTTTTTGACTTTATAATGGTGTGAAAGTGATTGGTATTCAGTAGAAACTACACTTTGCAGTTTGAAAACTGGTATGTGAATCATACATCCTTCAAATCTTGTGATGCTGAGAAATGGCTACAAACCACAGATTCCAACCAGCCCCATGGTCACCAGAAGGAAACAACTCATACTGTTCAATGTATATATTATTATCTGGGATGTTTGACAGGTTAGGAATATTCAATGCATTTCTGATAAGACTCTCAATTTACCATGGATTTATTGGAACATGCTCCATACTTAGGAGAGGAACAGCATCACATACTTGGCTATGGCTCAAGAAATCAGATCAGTTATTTTCTTACAGGAGACAGCCTTTTAAAGCAAGGAGCACACAGATGGAAGTTTGGTTGGCTCTACTGTTCAAGGTTCCTTCTGGTTTCTCTGTTACCATAACTAACATCTAGCCATTTTTCTTTCCCATTCCTCTTCTTTGTTTTCTTCTTCTTCCCTCTTTTTGCCCCTTCTTTACTTCTTCTCTTCCTTCATCCCAATCCTTTCTTCTTTTCCTCATTCTTTGTTTTCCCTTTCTCTCATTCTCTCCT
Source organism: Onychomys torridus (assembly GCF_903995425.1). Lineage (NCBI taxonomy): Eukaryota > Metazoa > Chordata > Mammalia > Rodentia > Cricetidae > Onychomys > Onychomys torridus. The sequence goes on from NC_050466.1 coordinate 54,100,890, forward strand.
CTATGAGTCCTTCTTTCTTTCTTCCCTTCTTTTTGTAAACACTCCATTGGTATCCTTAAAAATTCCAAGAATCCTTCCTCCACAAATTAGTGTAAATAATTTTTAGAATCTTAAGTAATATTTTAAAATGGTTAACTCTTAAATCCAAGCAAGGAGAAGGCAGGCAAAGTCAATGTTTCCAAATTCCCTAGTTTTGCGGCAGCCTTGTAGGAGATGGACTCTGATAAGAATCCTGTATCCTGCAGGAGGCCCTCCACCTGTAGTTCTGGGCCTTTTACTAATTTCACTGTTTCTTATTGGTTACAGGGGAACAGCAGTATTATATTTTAGGATCACTATTAAATGTAACACAGAGAAGATGGAAAATTCTCTATGGATGGTTGTGTTATAATTTCTTGTCTTGGGAAAACTGATAGAACCTTTTCCTTATACATTGAAGGGACAGAATAAAAAGTGAAATGTGGGAGTCAGCGAAGTAAAAGAAGTGTGCCTTGATTTTGTCATTAGAACTTTATAAGAAGAAAAATGAAAAGCCACATTGCTTGAAAACTGCCAGCTAGGAACTTCATTTATTTGCAAAGAATGTCTATGGCAAAGTTGGTAAGGAAGAGAAATAATGAATGTGAATAGCTCCCCCCCCACCCAAGAACCCTGTCACTTCAGAGGCTTCCAATCTCAGTGACAGTGACATCTGAGGAGGCTCTGCTGTTGATCTATGTTCTTTTAGCTTATATTGACTTTAAATCCACCCTGCACCTGAAAATCGTAATGGCAAGAAAACTCGATATTAGACTGAAAATTAATAAAATTGAATGTACTCATTAAAAATATGTGAATGGTGTCTTTCTTGTGTTTTGTTGGGTTTGTATATTTATTGTACATTTCCCTCTGAAATTGTGAAGTTGAGATGAACTGGAGAAGTGTGAGAAACATTTCTGGATTACATATGGGGAAGTAGATCGCCACACTGATTATAAACCTTGCTTACTACTGGAGTCAACTTCGTGACCATGGGCCATGTATGTAATAACTGCCGGGGAATTTGTGAAAAATACAGGTCCTAGGGCTTTGACCTTGAGTGTTATACCTCAATGGGACTAGGTATGGGTTTGAGATTATATTTTGAAATTTGGGGTGAGGGTTGTATAAATAAACAAAACTAAACAGCAGAGCTAGTGAACCGCCTAAAGATGTCTGATCTCATGGTAGTACACCAAAAAAACTGACATTGTGCCTGCTAGGTAGAAAAGAATTTTGTGGGGAGAAAAATGATTGCTTGAAAAATTACCACCAAGGGATGTCACTTATTGGGAAAGAATGTCTATGGAAAGATTGGTATTGAAGAGAAATAATGAATGTGAATAGGCAAATTAGATCAATGCAGGGAGATTTTAGAAAAACCATAGTAATTCCAGGTAAAATAAAAGAACTAGTTATTCTTTTTATTTTTAAATTGCTTTTGCAACAAATGCAGCTTGGCTTTACTACATAGAAGCTATGAGGTTGCTGGCATGGGATGGTCTATCTCTGCTGGAACTCTATAGTTGAACATGATGAGCAGGACAATGTTCAAGATCTATGTGAGGACAGATAACTATCCTTCTTCAGTTCATCAGGAATCCCAGGTACCCAGATTCTTGCTACTTTGAGAAGTGGTAGAAAGTGGCCTTTTTGATTTTGTTCAGATTGCCAGCATCAGCACTGTGTCCATATTGGATGCAAACATTCTTATTTGGCAGGTCAGTGTTGGACTACACTCCTCCCAGCTTGTTGAACATTCAGACATCTTCATAGGTGATGTGCAGAGAAGTCTAGCTTCAGCATGACTGACCCTGTGATGCTTTCAGCATCTACCATTTGGTATTCTCTTCCATTACTGATTCTTTAGTATTTACCAGGGATCAGCTACTGTACTGCATGCTTTAGTGAGATTAGTCCTTGATACTTGTGTGTTTATTTGATTTTATAAAATGAGAAAATAGATGCATTTAAATCTTAGGCAACTTGTTTAAAGTCATACAGTTATAAGTGTCGTCACTGGCCTCATGGCTGTGTAAGTCCATAGCTCAAAGTTTCCTAAGGAATAAAAGAAACAAAATCTGGTGCCTCCACACAAAAAACATGAACATTTGTTTTATATAAAATTAGGTTTATTTATGTACAACTATTACAAGGGTCACACCTAATCACATAAAATGAGTTCAGTTGCCATTAAAATTGTCATTATCTTGAAGAAAATGAATCTTGTTAAATATAGTTTAAAGAAAGAAATGATAATCAGATATTAAAGACTTGTGTGATCAATTTTGTCTCATTGACAACAAAGCCCAATGAGTATTCTGCGCAAAGCCAAAAACGTAAATTAATCTTTTAAATATGAGTTGTATAATTTCATTCTGCTTTGTTAGCTAATGCCAGACTAATAAAATGTGACAGTGCAGCAGAAGACCCTCCTTTGGTTGGTGTTTTAATTATCATAAAAATGTCATCTAGATTAAAGAGCCAGCTGAGACTGTATGGTTTCTCAAGAAGTAGGGACATCATAAAAAAATAACAATGTTATTTTTGAGATAAAGTTTTTGTCACAATTTTCTCCATGTTCTTTTTAAAGTGAGCTGGCAAATACAAAGCTATGAATTATCTTAATTCCCAGAAATCATCTTCTAAAAGCTTCCACAGGGAGGAGTCCTGGGCATTATCTTTCAGGAGAAAACAATGTCCTTCACAGGTATGCTCCTTTCTCTATACAATTTAAATGGATTCAGCCATTTGCTGGCTGCCCCAGATCTGGGCCATGGCAACACTATTATAATACTTTTGTCTTCCAGGCTTGGGGAGGATGTGGAATAATGCTTTTGTACACTGGTTTAATAAAACACTGATTGGCCAGTAGTCAGGCAGGAAGTATAGACAGGATAAGAGGACAAGGATAATTCTGCAAAAAGGGAGGCTGACTCAGGAGACACCAGCCTGCTGTCCAGGGAGCAGCATGCAATGGCACACAGGTAAAGCCACAGAACTTGTGGCAACATATACATTTATAGTGATATTTTATTTGTATTGAAATGTGACTTTATTTGTATGTCAATAAAGTTGCCTTGAGGTCAGAGCAAGCCAGAGCAGAAGCTGAGCAGTAGGGGGGCATGCCTTTAATCCCAGCACTTGGGAGGCAGAGCTAGGCAGATCTCTGTGTGTTCAAGGACACAGCCAGCATGGCAGACACGTGCCTTTAATCTCAATAACAACCATAGAAGACCTGGAGGTCTGTACAAACAGGCAGTGACGAGGAGGTCATGTGGCTGGGTTTACAACCAATGAGAAAACAGAACAGAAAGTCTTTAAATAGACAGGACGCACAGAAGTAGGTCTCTTGCAGAGAGGAAGAACAGCAGAAGCAGTGAAGGGTAAGGTTTTCCGCTCTTGCTCTGACCTCGTGGTTTTTTAACTCTGCAATCGGTTCTGTGTTTCTTATTTAACAAGCCAGTTACATCTACATACATTAACAGAAATGGGATGAGTTTAAGTGTGAGAGCTAGTTAGTAGTTAGCCTGAGCTAATGGCCAAGCAGTTATAAATAATATTAAACTTCTGTGTAATTATTTTATAAGCAGGCCATGGGATTGCAGGGCCCAGGCAGGACGAGAGAAACTTCTAGCTACAGTGGCTTTCTACTTAAGATCATTTCCAATATCTTCTTTACTGTGTATAATAATCTGGGCTGGCATCTGTGGTTTCTTAGAGTCTACAGCACATCTGTCCAAGCCCTTCTGGCTTTTAGAGTCTCCATTGAGAATTAGGGTGTAATTCTAATCGGTCTCCCTTTATATGTTATTTGGTCTTTTCCCCTTACAGCTTTCAATATTCTTTCTTTGTTCTGTATGTTTAGTGTTTTGATTATTATGTGATGAGGGGATTTTCTTTTCTGGTCCAGTCTATTTGGTATTCTGTATGCTTCTTGCACTTTGATATACATCTTCTTTAGGTTAGGAGAATTTTCTTCTATAATTTTGTTAAGTAGACTTTCTGGATTTTTGAGCTGAGATTCTCCTCCTGTTATTCTATTTCTATTATTCTTAAGTTTGGTCTTTTCATAGTGTCCCAGATTTTCTGGAAGATTTTGTAAGAAATTTTTTAGATTTAACATTTTTGTTTGACTGCTGTATCCATTTCTTGTATTGTATCTTCAATGCTTGAGATTCTCTCTTCCATTTCTTAAGTTGTGTTGGTGAAGCTTCCCTCTGTAGTTATGTTCTAATTCTTAAATTTTTCATTTCTAGAATTCCCAAAGTTTTTTTTATTGATTCTATTTCCAATTCCAGGTCTTGAACAGTTTATTTCTTTACACTGTTTGTTTTCCTGGATTTCCTTAAGGGATTTATTCATTTCCTCTTTAAGGACCTCAATCATATTCAGAAAGGCTGTTTTAAAGTCTTTTTTTCATTTTTAATAATTTACCTATTTTTATTTTATGTGCATTGGTGTTTTGCTTGCATGTATGCCTGTGTGAGGGTGTCAGATATCCTGCAACTGGAGTTACAGACAGTTTTGAGGAGCCATGTGGGTGGTGGGAATTGAACCCTGATCCTCTGGAAGAGCAACCAGTGCTCTTAACTGCTGAGCTATCTCTCCAGTCCCCAAGTCTTTTTCTTGTGTGTCAACTATGCTGGGATATTCAGGGCCTATAGTGGTAGGATAGCTGGGCTCTAGTGGAGACATACTGCCTTGGCTATTATTGATTGTGTTTTTATGCTGATATCTCAGCATCTGGGTTTGAGAAGATTGCAGTTCTAGGTGCTGGTATCTGGTCTTGTCTTTATTGGGTAGATTTCTTTTTCTTAGTTTATGTCTCCTCTCTGGATTTTCAGAGAGTGTGATTCTGTGTGTTCAGGTGGTGTGTTCCCTGCTGGTGTTGAAGGTGGCATAACTTGGATGCACTGTGGGAAAGAAGGTTGGAGGAGAATGTAGCAGGCTTTCTTTGGGGCCACCAACCAGCTCCCAAATCATGAATTGGAGACTTATTGTTAGTTATGAATATTCGACCTTATGATATGCTTGTCCCACTAGCTCTTATAATTTATCCTGTTTCTCTTCATATACATTTTATCTTGGGGCTTTTTACATTTCTTGCATTCTGTACGTCTTACTCCATGTCTGTTTCTCTGGCCATGGGCATCTCCCTTTCATTTCCCTTCATTTTCTCCTTCTCTTCTGTCTCAAGCCTAGATTCCTCCTCCCATTTATTCTCATTTCCAACCCACCCGCAACACCACCTATTCCTCTACTGTCTAGCTATTGGTTGTTCAGCTTTTTATTAGAGCAATCAGGTGTCTTAGTCAGGCAAGGTGAGCCAGCAATGGAGTTTTACATAAACAAATGCAGCAACAAATATAGCATACCTTTACATAGTTTAAGTAATATTCTGCAACATGAACAAATGTAACACATCTTTGCCTAGCTAAAGTAATACTCCACAACCTGGGGTCTTTGTGATCCATTGTGGATGGAGTCAGAGAGGAAAGAGAGACCACAGCAGGTTTCCAGCTACAGAGCTGGAGATGAGACTGGGGGGAGGTTGGATCTCGGGAGCAGGAGTAGAAGTGTGGGTCTGTTTTCAGCCTACTTGTTGGCTAGGGAGGAGCTGCCCTTGGGTTAGCAGGGGATACCTGCTGGATATAGCATCTGGGACAAGCACAAAGTCGGGGGAGGGATGTTAGAAGGAAATGGTCTGTGGGAGCCATAGGAGATGTAGGCATGGGGGAACGGAGGCTGCAGTTGGTGTTCTGTTGCAGTGCTAGGGATGAGACTCTGGAATATATTTCCAAGCTTTCCTTCCAACATGTTTTTCCATCGTGTCAGGCAATGCTAGGTACTAAAGAGTGGGAATGTATTTAGCATGTTCAACTGTAGGCTGATCAATCATCTGATTTGAAACCTTCTCCTTCTTGGAATCTACAGAACTTGAATAAACAAAATCTTACATAGATTTTGGCTGCTTTTCCTTTCTCACCAAACAGTTGAACATGTAGTGAGCATAATTCTCAATTTTCTTGACATTTATTAGAATGTCTCTTCAGATTCTGTGTTGCAGAATGACAAACTAAACCACTCCCCCAAACTTCTTTTACTTCTTTCTGATTGTACTGTGGGGGATTATTTCACTGTGGAAAAATTTAATGAACAGGGAGATGTTTTTCATGGGAATTTTTTTTTTTAAATGTTTTGTAGGTGATTCACCTCCCCGAGTCTTAAATACTGTCAAATAACTTTTGGAAATATTTTTAGAATAACATCCAAACAATAGATAAGGGATAAGGGAAAGACAAAACAGAATGAACCATGGAGTAGGGGTGACATGGGGACGAGTTTGGAGGAGGCTTTCTGCCACATTTTACACTGTAATAAGAATTGACTACATGAAAGAAAGGTGGTTTGGGAAATAGCTCTTGGAGCCTCCTGTCTCCTCACGGACTCTTTCCTTTACCACCATAGTCCCCCTCCCCCGAGGTATCCAGGTGGTACTTTCTGATTTCTTGGGTACATCCTGCTTTCTCTAGAAGACACCCCCCAACCCTGTGTCCAGAGAGGTCAGAGGCAGTGCTTTGTGAAGTCAGACAGCTTAATATTGGCGGGCGAGGCTGTGCTGACCAATCAGGGTTGAAGGGTGTGGCCCTGCATTGTTCTGGGGGCTAGATCAGTAGGGTGCTGAGAGTTCTGGGTCAGACCTCTGGTAGGCTCCATTATGGAGGTGAGTGAGGACGCCGGGGAGCCTAGCAAAGATTTCAACTCCTCAACCTCAGAGAACCAGCAAGCGAATGCCCCGACTTCCTGCCAAGCCAGTCTCCCTGCAGGTGACAAAGCCACAGGTCAGCCAGTTTCAAGAAGATTTGCAAGGGTGAGAGGACCAGAGCTAAGTACCCTTTCTTCTTCCTTGGTCAGTTTCCCTTCCCCTGGGAATCTTGTCTTTCCCTGGCCTGGCATGAATTTCCTCCTCAATCCACACCTTTGCCTCCTAATGCCTCCTTCACATGCTTACCATCCTCTCCATACCAAAGACCTTGTTTCCTCACTCTGCTGTCCTTGCAGGTGCAAAAGACTATTTTGAGGCGAACAAGACACAGGCACCATAGGAGGCGAAAAAGAAAACGTTCCAGGAAGATTCTGAGAACCTTTGCGAGAGATGGGAGAAAGCCCTCACTTGAGGACTGCCATCTGCTCAACGTGGAGACGTCTAACAGTGATCCCGAGCAAGAAGAAGAGGTCACACCGAGCACCAGCGTCTCTACTAGTGACTAGGCCATTTCAGGGTCTTAGCATGGTCAAGACCTCACAACTGTCCAGAGGTCTTAGTGCTGAGTCATGTCCAGTCATGGACATGGACAGTTACCTTGACCATTACCACAGAGCCCTCTTATGGTACTGAAAATAAAAGCAATCAGATGTCAGCAGATGAGCTTCCCTGTGGTCTGTGGTGGGCTCTTGGGAAGAAGGGTGGGGAGATGGTCTGGTGAGAGAGTGACATTGGTTTCTATAGGTCTGGCAGCCTGACAACAGGTCTACCTGTAAGCTGGTGCTGAAGGATCTGCAATGTTGGCATCCACACGAATGAACATGCTCCTGATACTTTATTTCATGGGGCAGGATGTGGGAGTAGAAAGGGCTGATGTTTCCATGTGTATTTGCCAGGGACTGGGGTTGGGGGAATGGTTTCTGGGTTCAGGTAGGAGATACTATATGATATGTGGTGTTCGGACAGCAGTATCAGCCTCAGTATTGGACATTGTGGACCCTTACCTCCTTGAAGTGTTTGTTGCATCCTACTTTGTGACATAGTCCACTTAAAGGCCTCAGGGGAGCCCAAGATATCATCCTATTAAAAATGTCAGTACAATTTCAGGGAAAACAAAGGTGATTTGAACTCACAACTGTAGCACTGACTTTTTTAATAAGATATTTTAGGTGGAACATGGTCTGGAAGGTTGTGATCTGCTAAGCCACAAATAAGTGAACCCTGACCTTAGGAGTTTTTTGAAGTGTCTATCTTCCCTACCAAGTATCATGTTTTTGTTTTGTTTTGTTTTGTTTTGTTTTTTACATTTTCCAGAATGTTTTTCTTCTCTTTGAAGACAATATAGCTCCAAAATAAGTTTATTCCCAATCTGTGCTACTTTATTACACACCTTCCAGTGTCCAAATGTAGGTTCCTAAATTATCAATGATAGTATAATGAGTACAAAAAAATAATCAAAATTGAGACAAATCCAATGAAATACTATTTAAAATTCAATCCAGAATGAGACAGACTGTTCACTGTTCCCACTCCTTTTCAATGTAGTGCTTGTAGCAAAGCTGTAAGGAATAAGATTAAATTGGAGCGATACAAATAGATATATAAGTCAAATTGTGCTGGTGGTGCAATCGGGAGGCAGAGCCAGGTGATCTCTGTGAGTTCGAGGCCAGCCTGGGCTACCAAGTGAGTTCTAGGAAAAAGGCGCAAAGCTACACAGAGAAATCCTGTCTCGAAAAACAAAAAACAAACAAACAAACAAAAACAAACAAAAAAAGAAGTCAAATTATTCCTGTTTGCAGATCATATCATACATAAAACATTCAAAATACTCTAGCAGAAAATTTATACAAATGATCAACATTTTAAACAAACTGGCAGGATTAAAAAAATTACCTCACAGAAACCAGTAGTCTCTCTATATACCAATACAAACTCACTGAAATTATGAAAAGACTCTCATTCACAATCGCTTCAAAAATATCTAAGAAAAATTCTAATCTAGGAGGTAAATGATCTTTATAATGAAAAATTTAAATCTCTGAAGAAAAAAAGTCAAGAAAGACAGTAGACAAAGACATTGGATGCCTATCAATTGCTAGATTTAATAGTGTGAAAATGATCAATATACAAAAACCGATCTATAGAATTAATGCAATCCCAGTCAAAATTCCAAAGCCCTTCACGGAAGTAGGAAAACAATACCCTACATAGCCAGGGCAATCCTGAGCAAAAAGATCAATGATGGAGCGATCACCAATCTACATTTCAAACTATGTCACAGAGCTATAACAATAAAAAAGTATTATACTGGCAGAAATACTGAGCTCTAGAGAGAGGGATAGTAGGGCACAGGTGCTATAATGTGGGAAATAGGAAGAACCAGGCAGCGAAATGCAACTGGGAAGTGAGGAGGGAAATAATGAACGGAGAAGAATGGAGGATGGATAAATAACACTAACAATGTTGGGGAAAGTCATAGGGAAATACATTATGTTTAGTTAAAAATACATACACATACATACATATTATGTGTATACACACACACACACACACACACACACACATATATATGCATACATAGATACAAACATTTATAGTGAAGCTATTTGGGGTTATAATCTTACCCCAAGAGTTATAGAATAACAAGATCCTCAGTATCAAGTTTCCCTCAAGGTCAAGGTTGTTGAAAGGGTTCCCAAAATATTATAGGCTATTGTTATAGTTCTTGGTTGCCTCCCAGAACTTGAAGATAAGATCCTATTGCTGAGGACACTACACACAGGACTTAGAGGAACTGAATAATAAATGACCTGGTAACATCTTCCCTGAGGACTGGCTCTCACAGGATCTGAAAGTGCTGCCAAGATCCTAGGGTGGGAGGATCTTAGCAAGCTTCCAAGAAAGAAAAACAGTCAATAGTCATTCCAAGCTCTGAAGCCAAAGAACCACAGCAATGGCAAGTGTAACAAGATAAACCCAAGGATTCAATAGTAGCACTTAGATCTTGGAGGTAACCAACAGGCATCCTAATTGGATTTAAGGCTGCCCAATAAAAGGGAATTCCTGTTTGGTACTGTACACCTAGCCAATTAGTATCTGGTGAGGAGATCTTGGACCCCAGAGTAGAACCTACTACTGCCGCTTTTCTAAGCTATATTTAAATATTTATTCTTACACCCACAGATAAGTGTAGCCATTCTCATCAACGAAGTTTCATTTTTCAGCAGTCAGAAATCATTACAAAAAGCCACAACTGGTTAAAATACATAGAATAACTTGGCTATTGGATTCCCAGCCCCAGATAATACACCTACAACACAACTCTTACACCTAAATCTCAGAGAACACTTCAAAAGAGGGGCCCAAAAGATTTTAAGAGCCAGATAACCAGGATGTCTGTTGCAAGATAGCTGTACTCATAAAAATCTCAAAAATGTAGTCACTTAAATAAGATCCACACAATGACAACATCAGTTGACATGCAATATGGATGGAAGAAATTGCACAAGGCCTCAGACTAGATAAAGAGCTACAGGACTGCTGAGAGAGGAAAGTGTGTCTTCTATAAGGATGAGCCCTGGATAGGTCATCCAATCCCAAGTGGTCAGCCCTAAACACATACAAATATAAGCAACAGCAAACAGACTCATCAGGCAGTATATATATATATGTAACAATAATTAAAAGAAAACGAGACCATGAAGTTGAGAGAGATTGGGAGGACATGAGAGAAGCTGGAGGGGAGAGAAGGAGGGGAAGATGATACAGTACTCATATATGTGATTTTCAAAAAAAAAAATTAAAAGGAAAAAGAGGAATATGTAATATTAATTTATTTTTTCTTGGTTTATTCGTGTGTGTGTGTGTGTGTGTGTGCGTGTGTGTGCATTTTCCATAGCACAAGTATGGAAATCAGAAGAGAATTTGAAGAAATTGGTTCTCTCTTCATACCCTAGGATCTGGGCTTTGAATTCAGGTTATATGGTTTGGTGGCAGAAGCTAGAATCACTGAGCTATCTCCTATAAATTCTCATTTTGCCACTTTGCATAAAAACTAATGTATATTTTCTTCTAAGTAAGTGAAACAAAGCACGACTGAAAAAGATACAAATATGTGATAGAAATATTTCTACATTTTGTTGAATTAATTCATTTTTTCCTGTTTTATCTTATTTATTTATTTGTTTGTTTTACATACCAACCATAGATTCCCCTCCCTCCTCTCATCCTGTTCCTGCCCCCCACCTCATTTCTATCTTCTATCCACTTCTCAGAAAGGGTAAGGCCTCTCATTGGATATATTAAAGTGTGGCATATCAAGTCGAAGCAGGACCAAACTCCTCCCCGCTGCATTGGAGGCATCCCACCATAAAGAGTAGCTAACCTTTGCTCAGCCCCCACTTAAGGCGGCTTCCCAACAGAGCTCTGCTTCTCCAGCTAAAATGTTGCTTCCATTGCTTCACTCTGCAGGAAACTCCTGCAGAAATGTAACAAATCTCCTCTGGCTCTGGAGCAAAGTGTTACTTTTTCAGCTCTCCTTTGCTTTTTCACCGAGGGATGTCCTAGCAAGGATCTTCTGTTCAGCTCCTTCTTGTACTGTCTACTATGGGATGTCTCAGCAAGGATCTTCTGTTTGCCAGTGAATGAAGTTCTTCACACTCAAAGCTCTTTTGAGAAAGAGATTTATTTAGGAAGGAGGAGTCCAGGAGAGTAGCTACCTCTACCAGAGTGGAGAGAACAGGTCACAACTGACCAGGCAGGGTGGTTTATATATAGGATGTCTTGAGGGTGGAGTCAACCAGTGATTCGTTAGTTTGTTTTGTTTTTTTCTGCCCAAGGATTGGTCAATTTTGTGGACTTGGGGCAGAGATGGCCCTGATTTCAGAGCCAAACTGTTTCTTTCACTGGCCTTGCTTGGCTTTTTTTCAGAATCAGGGCACATTTCCTTCGTTCTGGGTTTGGGGATAAAGTGTTCATTTCTCTGGCTCAGGTCCGAAACTCAGGATGTGTTTCTTTCCCTGATTCTGGGTTCCCGGGCCAGGTTGCTACTCTGTAATTGCTTGGTTTCATAAGTCAGTTTGCCAAGAGCAGAGATGGCTCTGGGCTCTGATCTCACTGAGCCAAACTTTACTTCTTTCTGCCCTGATTTGAGCCATCTTTCCCTAGTTCTGGACTCCAGGGTCAGGGTAGGTTTCTTTTTCTTTTTTCTTTTTTTTTAAATTTTTCTTTAGTAAGAAATTTTGTACTCACTCTACATACCACCCACAGATCCCCTTCCTCCCTCTTCCCACCCTCCAGCCTTCTTTCCCTAGCCACCCCACATTCCCCAAATCAAGGTCTCCCATGGGGAGTCAGCAGAGCCTGGCACACTGAGCCTAGGCAAGTCCAAGCCCCTCTTCACTGCACCAAGGCTGTGTAGCAAGGCGTCACACCACAGTCACTGGGCTCCCAAAAGCCTGCCCATGTACCACCCCCTGCCTGGGTGTCCCCCAAACAGTTTGAGCCAAACAACCATCTTCCATATCCAGAGGGCCTAGTCCAGCCCCATGGGGGCTCCACAGCCACTAGTCTACAGTTCATGGGCTTCCACTAGTGTGGCAGGTCATCTCTGCATGTCCTCCCATCATGATCTTAACTCCTTTGCCTGCAGAATCCCTCCTCTCTCTCATCAACTGGATTCCCAGAGCTCAGCCTGGCATCTGGCCATGGATCTATTGGTGAAATTATTAAGGCCACTCCACGTAGTTAAAAGGGAGGTTTATTTTGTGAGGTAACTTACAAATGAAGGGGTAGGTTGCAGGGTCTGGCAAGGGTATAGGGCAGTCCGGCGGTGTTCTCTGGAGAACTCTGCTCGGTCTCTTCCTGCGTCCCGCGTCCCAGAACCAAGAGAGCCACCTCCTCCTGCTCCTCGGTCTTCCGCTCCCTCCTCTGCCCCGCCTTGTGGGCGTGATCATTACTGAAGCCTCAATGGAGGTTGGAACTTCCAGGCCAATGCTGGGATGGCTATCCACTACATGGATCTCTGCATCTTCCTCCATCAGTCACTGGAAAAAGGCTCTGTGATGACAGTTAGGGTATTCGCTAGACTGGTCACCAGAGTAGACCAGTCCAGGCACCCTCTAGACCACTGCCAGCACTCCAAGGTGGGGTCATCCTTGTGGATTCCTGAGAGCCTCCCTGGCACCCTGCCTCTTCCTATTCCCATGATGTCCTCATCTATCATGGTATCTTCTTCACTGCCCTCCCACTCTGTCCCTGTTCCAGTTTGACCCTCCCATTTTCATATGTTTACATGCCCCACTCCTCCCCTCTGCCACCCTCTCCCAGTACGCTCATGTAGATCTTATCAGGGTGGGTTTCTTTTGCCAGCCTTTTCCCCCTACAGTCCCCATCTCCCATCTCCTTCCTTCTACCTGTCCACTTATAGTTTACCCAGGAGGTCTCATCTATTCTACCAAAGGTGATCCATGCATTCCTCTTAGAGTCCTCCTTGCTGCCTAGTTTCTCTAGGGCTGTGGATTGCAGCCTGATTATCCTTTGCTTTTCATCTACTATCCCCTTATTAATGAGTACATACTGTATTTGTCTTTCTGGATCTGGCTTACCTCACTCAGGATGATTTTTTCTAGTTCCATCCATTTGCCTGAAATTTTCTTGCTGTCATTTTTTTTTTTTTTTATATTTTTGGTTGTGAGCCTAGCATTTAACGGCTGAGCCATCTGTCCAGCCCGATGTCATTTTTTTTTTATAGCTGAGCAATACCCTATTGTGTATATGTACCACATTTTCTTTGTCCATTCTTTGGTTGAGGGGCATCTAGGTTGTTTTCAGGTTCTGGATATTATGAATAATGCTGCTATGAACATAGTCAAGCAAGTGTCCTTGTGATATGATTGAGCATCCTTTAGGTATGTGCCCAAGAGTGATCTTGCTGGGTCTTGAAGAAGATTGATTCCCAATTTTCTAAGAAGCTGCCATACTAATTTCCTAAGTGGTTGTACAAGTTTGCATTACCATCAGCAGTAGAGGAGTGTTCCTCTTACTCCACATCCTCTACAGCATAAGCTGTCATCAGTGTTTTTTATCTCAGCCATTCTGACATGTGTAAGATGGTATCTCAGAGTTGTTTTGATTTGCCTTTCCCTGATGACTAAGGATGTCAAGCAATTCCTTAAATGTCTTTTGGTCATTTGATAGTCTTCTGTTGAGAATTATCTGTTTAGATTGGTACTCCATTTTTAAATTGGATTATTTGGTATTTCGATGTCTAGTTTCTTGAGTTCTTTATGTATTTTGAGATCAGCCCTCTGTCAGACGTGGGGTTGGTGAAGATCTTTTCCCATTCTGTAGGCAGACAATTTGTCTTATTGATTTACAGAAGCTTTTCAGTTTCAAGAGGTCCCTTTTATTAATTGTCTTTCTCAGTGTGCTACTGGTGTTATATTCAGGAAGCAGTCTCCTCTGCCAATTCGTTCAAAGCTACTTCCCACTTTCTCTTCTATCAGGTTGAGTGTAACTGGATTTAAGTTGGGGTCTTTGATCCACTTGGACTCAAGTTTTGTGCAGAGTGATAGGGATGAATCTATTAACATTCTTCTACATGTTGACATCCAGTTATGCCACCACCATTTGTTGCAGATGCTTTCTTTTTTTTTTTTCCATTGTACAATTTTGGTGTCTTTGTCAAAAATTAGGTATTTATAGGTGTGAGGATTTATATCAGGTCTTTGATTTGATTCAATTGATCCATGTGTCTGTTTTTATGCCAACACCAATGTGTTTTTATTAATATAGCTCTATAGTAGAGCTTGAAGTCAGATATGGTGATTCCTTCAGAAGTTCCCTTATTATTCAAGATTGTTTCAGTTATCCTGTGTTTTTTGCTTTTCCATATGAAGTTGAGAATTATTCTTTCCAGGTCTGTGAATAATTCTGTTGGGATTTTGATGGAAATTGCATTGAGTCAGTAGACTGTTTTTGTTAAGACTGCCATTTTTACTATGTTAATCCTACCTATCCATGAGCATGAGAGATCTTTCAATTTTCAGATATCTTCTTTAATTTCTTTCTTCAGAGACTCAAAGTTCTTATCATACATGTCTTTCAGTTGTTTTGTTAGAGTTACCCCAAGATATTTTATGTTATTTGTGGCTATTGTGATATTTCTCTGATTTCCTTCTTAGTCCATTATCATTTGTATATAGCAGGGATACTGATTTTTTAAGTTAATCTTGTATCCTGACACATTACTGAAAATGTTAATTAGCTGTAGGAGTTCCTGGTAGATTTTTTGGGGTCACTTAGGTATACTATCATATCATCAGCAAATAGCGAAAGTTTGACTTCTTCCTTTCCAATTTGTATCCCCTTAATCTTCTTTTTTTTGTCTTACTGCTCTAGCTAGAACTTCAAGTACTATATTTAATAAATATGGGGAGAGTGGACAGTCTTGTCTCATTCATTCCTGATTATAGTGGAATCACTTTGAGTTTCTCTCCATTTAATTTGATGTTGGCTGTAGGCTTGTGATATATTGCTTTTATTGTGTTTAGACATGTTCCTTGTCTCCATGGTCTCTCCAAGGCCTTTATCATGAAGGTGTATTAAATTTTATCAAAGGATTTTCAACATCTAATGAGATGATCATGTTTTTTTTCTTTCAGTTTGTTTATATGGTGTATTATACATTGACAGATTTTCATATGTTGAGCCACCCCTGCATTTCTGGAATTAAGTCTACTTGATCATGGTGGATGATTGTTTTTAATGTGTTCTTGGATTCTGTTTGCCAGTATTTTATTGAGAATTTTTGTATCAATGTTCATGAGGGAGATTGGTCTGTAATTTTCTTTCTTTGCTGTGTCTTTGTGTGGTTTGTGTATCAGGGCAACTGTAGCCTCATAAAAAGAGTTTGGCAAAGTTCCTTCTATTTCTACTGTGTGGAACAATTTGAAGAGTATTGGTATTAGCTCTTCTTTGAAATTTTGGTAGAATTCTGTGCTGAATCCATCTGGCCCTGAGCTTTTTTTGGGCTTTTTAAAAAATGACTGCTTCTATTTTCTTAGAGGTTATAGATCTATTTAAATTGTTTTTCAGTCTTGATTTAATTTTGGTATTTGGTACCTATCCAGAAAAATTTCTATTTCTTTTAGATTTTCCTATTTTATGGAGTACAGGTTTTTAAACTATGACCTAATTATTTACTGGATTTCTTCAGTGTCTGTTGTTATGTCCCCCTCTTCATTTATGATTTTGTTAATTTGGATAATTCTCTCTCTGCCTTTTGTTTAATTTAGATAAGGGTTTGTCTGCCTTGTTGATTTTTCTCAAAGAACCTACTCTTTGTTTCTTTGATTCTTTGTATTGTTCTCTTTGTTTCTATTTTATTGATTTCAGCCCTCAGTTTGATTACTTCCTATAATCTACTCCTCCTGGGTAAGTTTGCTTCTTTTTGTTCTAGAGTTTTCAAGTGTGCTCACTAGTGTGAGATTTCTCAAATTCTTTTTTTTTTTTCATGACAGAGTTTCTCTGTGTAGTTTTGTGCTTTTCCTGGAACTCGATTTAGAGACCAGGCTGGCCTCAAACTCACAGAGATCCACCTGCCTCTGCTTCCCAAGAGCTAGGATTAAAGGCGTGCACCACCGCCCAGCGATTTCTCTAAATTCTTTATGTGGGTACTTAGTGCTATGAACTTTCCTCTTATCACAGCTTTCACGGTGTCCTGTAAGTTTGGGTATGTTGTGCGTTCATTTTCATTGAAATCTAGGAAGTGTTTAATTTCTTTATTTCTTCTTTGAACCATTGGTGATTCAGTTGAGCACTGTTCAGTTTCCATGGGTTTGTAGGTTTTCTATAATTTGTGTTGTTGTTGAATTCTATCTTTAAGCCATGGTGATATGATAAGATGCAGGGGGATATTCCAATTTTTTTTTTTTTGTATCTGTTGAGATTTGGTTTGTGACTGAGTATGTGGTCAATTTTAGAAAAGGTTCCATGAAGTTCTGAGAAAAAGGTATATTCTTTTGTGTTTGGGTGAAATGTTCTATAGAGGTCTGATAAGTTCATTTGAGTCATAACATCTGTTAGCTCCATTATTTCTCTGTTAAGTTTCTGTCTGGCAGACTTGTCCATAGGTGAGAGTAGGGTGTTGAAATCTCCCACTATTTTTTTTTTGTTGTTGTTGTTTTCCAGACAGGGTTTCTCTGTGTAGCTTTGTGCCTTTCCTGGAACTCACCTGGTAGCCCAGGCTGGCCTCAAACTCACAGAGATCCACCTGGCTCTACCTCCCAAGTGCTGTGATTAAAGGCGTGCACCACCACCACCAGGTGAAGTCTCCCACTATTACTGTGTTGGGTTTGATGTGTGATTTAAGCTTTAGTAATGTTTCTTTTACAAATGTGAGTGCCCTTGTATTTGGGGCAAAAATGTGCAGAATTGGGACTTCATCTTGATGGATTTTTCCTGTGATGAATATGAAATTTCCTACTCCATCTCTTTTGATTAATTTTAGTTTGAAGTCCATTTTGTTACATATTAGGATAGCTACACCTGCTTGCTTCTTAGGTCCATTTGACTAGACAATCTTTTCCCAACCCTTTACTCTGAGATATTGTCTGTCTTTGAAGTTGAGGTGTGTTTCTTGTATGCAGGAGAAGGTTGGCTCCTGTTTTCATATCCATTCTGTTAGCCTGTGTCTTTTTATAGGTGAATTGAGTCCATTGTTATTGAGAGATATTAACAACCAGTGATTGTTGATTCTTGGGGGGTTTTTTGGTTTTGTTGTTGTGATTTTTTTTGGTGTGTGTGTGTGTGTGTGTGTGTGTGTGTGTGTGTGTGTGTGTGTTTCCTTTCTTTGGATTTGCTGGTATGAGATTATCTATTGCCTATGTTTTTGTGGGTGCTGCTAACTTCCTTGTGATGGAATTTTCCTTCAAGTACTTTCTGTAAGGCTGGATTTGTGGATAGGTATTGTTTAAATATGGTTTTGTCATGGAATATCTTGTTTTCTCTATCTATGGTGATTGAAACTTTTGCTGGATATAGTAGTCTATGCTGGCATCTGTGGTCTCTTATTGTCTGCAAAATGTCTGCCAAGGACCTTCTGGCTTTCAGAGTCTCCATTGAGAGTTGAATGTACTTCTAGTCTGCCTTTATATGTTACTTGGCCTCTTTCCTTTGCAGCTCTTGATATTCTTTCTTTATTCTGTATGTTTAGTGTTTTGATTGTTATGTGGCCAGGGGTCTTTCTTTCTTTCTTTCCTTCTTTCTTTCTTTCTTTCTTTCTTTCTTTCTTTCTTTCTTTCTTTCCTTCCTTCCTTCCTTCCTTCCTTCCTTCTTTCCTTCCTTCCTTCCTTCCTTCTTTAGGTTGGGAAATTTTTCTTCTATGATTTTGTTGAGTATATTTTCTGTGCCTTTGAGCTGGAATTCTTCTGCCTATAACATCTGCTGATGCTACTGGAGAGGGCTGTTCACAAGGAGGCTGCTCTTCTTCCAACTGGTTGGTGCAGGTGGTATTTATGTCTCTAAAGTCTCTTCTTCTAAATGGTTGAAATGGTGCCTGTGCCTCTAGGGGCTCTACTTCCAGTTGGTGTAGGTGATGCTTGTGCCTCTGGGGGCTGCTGATTTTGTGGGGATGGTTTGCCAGGGTGTGAATGGGTGGTGGGTGGGGGGTGAGGGTGGGATGGGGGTGGAATGATGGGATTGGTAGGTTTTGGCTGTGAAGTGGGTCTTATAGGTTATAGGGTCCAATGTGTAGCAGCAGTAGTGTAGCAGGCTGCCTGCAGGACCCCATTTTGTTTAATTTAAACAAAAGATTTACTTAAGATCAACTTTCTTTTGTTGTTTTGTTTTTTCGAGACAGGGTTTCTCTGTGTAGCTTTGTGCCTTTCCTGGATCTTGCTCTGTAGACCAGGCTGGCCTCGAACTCACAGAGATCTGCCTGGCTCTGCCTTCTGAGTGCTGGGATTAAAGGCGTGCACCACCACCGCCCGGCTCAAGTCCAACTATTTTAAAGGGAAAATTCATTACCCAAAATTCAGTGTTTACTTTAAAAACAGAGGACAACATAAAATTTATAAATATTATATCAACTGCATGAATTATTGGAATAAATGTTTTCTTTTTCAAACATTCTTGATTTTCTATTACAAAAATATTTTTATTTTTTGAGAATTTTATAAACTATATTTCAATCATATTCATCCCCCCTGCAATTCCTCCTAGATTCTCTCTTATTTCTCCCTTTCAATGTCATGCCCTCTTTTTTTCCATATAACCCACTGAGTCCAATTAAAGCTACTCTATATGTACATTGGGTGTGGGGTAATATGCTGAAGCATGGTCAAACTATCCATAAAGGGGCCACATCCATATAGAAAATTGCTTCTTACCTAATATCCATCAACTGCCACTAGTTCCTCAGGTAGGAGTGGGTACTCATGTGCCTTTCCCCTAACCATGCTGTAATGTTGACTGGTTTGTTCTTGTACAGGCAACCACACCTACTTGAGTTCATGAGTATTGTGGTCCTGTCATATCCAGAAGACACTGTTTCACCCCAGTCCTCTCCACTTTTTGGCTCTTACTGTCTTTGTGCTCCTTTTTCCATGGTATACGTGTACTATGACCACTTTTGAGTTTCTGTATTAACCATCACCCACTTCATGAAGAAGCTTCTCTGATGAGGTCTGAGAGTTTCAATAATCTGTAAATATGAAGATATGCATTTAGAAGGTAATTTAATAGTATCTACACTTTGCAATATAGTAGTAGCATGTTCACTCCCAGTGCCTATAAATTCCCCAGCCATTGGTTCTTGGCCAGAGTTACAGTAAGAGACATATGTTTCTTTCTGTGAACTGGTCCTTAAATACAACCAGAGAAAAATTAATTATCATAACATTCATGCAAATATTGCACCCATGGGCATGTCTTGTCATGCTGGTCATTATTGTAGCTCATGGGTTTCACAGATAGATAAGACTGTTGACAACTTTTCCTCTCCAGTAGCCTGCATAGTACCTTCCAGCACTGTGAAAGCCAGCCAGAAGGGAGGAAACTCACAGGTCATTGCCAGCTTGATTTGGTCCAAGGCATCTGACCAAAGCATGTGGCACCAGCTTTCTTACCATTCAAGTTCTGGTATGAAAACTAAACTTCCTAAATAAATATATTCAGGAGGGAACATAAAATATTTACTGCTTTGTGCTCAATTTGATTATGTTAATCTATTAACTGTGAGAATATTTTTCTTTGTACATTGTCCCTAGTATTGAATATATTTTGTGACTTTAACTCTCTATTGAACTATAATAGACATATAATAAAGTACATTTAAACTAATATTAATAGTCTGTAATTAGACTTGACATACAAACACCTGTGAAACCATCGCCACAAAAGAAAAGAAGTAACAAAATGAGGACTCAAAAGAGGATAACATTGGCCTAGAAGACAGCTCAGTGAGTCTTAGTGCCTACCATATAATCTGAATTCAAAGGCCAGATCTTAGGGTATGAGGAGAGAACCAATTCCCACAAAATCTCTTCTGATTTCCACACTTATTCTATGGAACATTCCTGCTCATACAAGCACATGAGAGAGGGTTAGAGGAGGGAGGGAAGGAGGGAGGGAGAGAGAGAGAGAGAGAGAGAGAGAGAGAGAGAGAGATTCTTGTTCATACTGAGTGCAATTACTATGTCATATATGATATATTGGGATGGGAGATGGCTCAGTCTGTATAATGATTGCTACACAAGCAAGTTAACATGAATTAGGATCTCCCAAACTCTTTTAAAAAATTAGCTCCTGTAACTACAGCCTTTGGGTCAGGGGAAAAAGGCATATCCCTGAAGTGTTTCAAGTATCCTAGCTAAATCAATCAGCTTCAGGGTCAGTGAGAGATACTGTCTCAAATGATTAAGGAGAAGATTGATTAAGGGAAGACACTCAACATTATCTCAGGCTTCCCTATGCATACACACATATGTGTATACAACACATACACAAATAGAATTTGCCATATGCCTTTTCATATTTGTTATATCATTTTATATTCCCACTAGCAATTTAATAGAGCTATAACTTACTGTAATTTTCACTAGTATTTTAAAGTTAATTTTATTATTTATTCTTTTTCTTGCTTACTTGTTTCTGTAAGTTCTTGCAGATGTAAAATGATAGCTCATTTATGTCTATATTTACATTTCCTTGATGATTGTTGAACATTTTTATCTATCCATCTATCTATCTATCTATCTATCTATCATCTATCATCTTTCTATCCATTTATCTATAACTATCTAATCTCTTCATCAGTGGAATCTCTGGCTCATTACCACTCCTCCATCACTGTCTGTACCATGCTGCAGTTTGTCTAATACAGAATAAGACTTAAATAAACATGAACAGAAACCACATGTTTCCAAGAATTTATATATACATTACTAGTTTAAAATTACTTTCAAAATTTCTTACATTTCCTAATTGTTGTTGAAAGAAATAAGAAAACTAATTCTTTCTATATTAAGGCAAATATTCTTAAATGGGGTCTTGGGTTCTTTGTTAAAAGAGAAAACATTTAAATGGAAATTCAAGGAAAAGAGAATGTCTATTTTTAAGACATATATATGTCTCTCTCTATATATAGATGTTAGATGTTCATATTCATGTTGCTCTAAATCTATTTTTTAATAAAAATTTTCATGTATTTTACATACCACATGCAGTTTCTCCTCCTTCCTTTCTTTCCATTCCCTCCTCCCACCTCCTATCTATCCCCTCCTATTTACTCCTCTTCCATCTCCATTCAGAAAGGGTTAGGCCTCCCATGGGGGTCAACAAAGCATGGCACATCAAGTAGGATCCTAGCAGTAGGGTCAGGTCCTGTCCCTGATGCTTGAGCTGGCTTTTGGGAACCTAGTCCTCATGCTAGGTTGCCTCGCTCAGCCTTGACACAGAAGGAAGAGCTTGGTCCTGCCTCAACTTCGTGTGCCATGCTCTAAATCTGTTAATAATCTCTGTCTTCTCTACTCTTTGGCCAATAAGAAAAATATAGTCATTGTACTTGATGATTAAGAAGTTTCTGGCTATTCACTAAAAACAGACAACAATCACAAATATTCTTGTCATCCCAGCTTGTATAGGCTGTGATCTTTATCACTAGTACTTGAACAGACAAAATGACCTCTGCAAATTAACTGATCCATTGGTTATAGTTTTATTGTACAAGTTTCTAAATCATACATGCTAAAATACTTCTATATTCTTGTCACTACATACGACAATATAAATTATGATATGTATTAGAATGGTATGTGTGTGTGTGTGTGTGTGTGTGTGTGTGTGTGTGTGTGTGTATTATCTCATCTAGAATTCTCTCTGCCTCCTGAAACTTAGGTTCCTGTCATGTTATATATTTGAAATTTCTGATGGAATCATCAAATACTATTTCTAGTCATGTGGTTTGAATGAGAAATGTCACACATAGGCTCAGGTATTTGAACACTTGGTGTCCTAGTAGGGAGCACTGTTGGGGAGGTTGTGAATCCTTGACAAAAGAAATAGTACATCACCAGGAGTAGGTCTTGAAAGTTCATATCCTTCCCCTACATCCAGTGTACTTCCCCTTTTAAGTGCTTATGGTTAAAGATGTGATCTATAGATTTCCTGCTCTGTTTGCTGTTATTCTGTCCCTACCATTATGAATTCTAACCCAACTAGAAGCATAAGCCCAAATAAAGTCTTCCATAAATTACTGTGGTGTTTTACCACAGCAGCACAAATGTAGTAGATAGAGAAGTCTGTACAAGAGAGTAGACTGTTGCTGTGATAAACCTGACTATGTTTGTAGAAGGCTGATGGAAGTCTTTAGATTAGAAAAGCAGTTGAACACTTAAAACAGATATTAAAGGGCCTTAATAGTAGAAGTCTGGAAGACAGTACTAATGACAGCAATGTGGACATTGGAGGCCCAGATCAAGAGTATCAGAAGGAAATGATATTGGCAAATGGGCTAGAGGCCATTTCTATAATGTTTTGGCAAAGAATCTGGCTGTTTTCTTTCTGTGTCCTGAGAGCTTGCCTGAGGCCACATTTAAAAAAAAATAGTGGATTCATTTCTTTGGTGTAAATGTCAAGATAACATAACATTGAATCTGTTGCTTAGTTTACAATAAAAAAGAGCAAATGGGGCAGAGAGAAATAAAAATTGGAGAGAAAAAGAGAACTAGGGAACTTAATGTCACAGTCAAAATATGGACTGAAAGGGACTATAATAGTTAAGGAGATTGGTATCATCAGGGAGAGGTTTGATTTGTATTAGATCAATATAAACAATGCCCAGAGTACAGGACTCCAGCCAACTAAGCCTCCAACTTGTTAAAGAGATCCCAAGGCAATTTTCTGCTCTGAAAAAGCAGTTGCTTCCTTCTACAAATTGACATCCAGTTATGCCAGCACCATTTGTTCAAGATGCTTTCTTTTTACCATTGTACATTTTTGGCTTATTTGTCAAAAATTATATGTTCATAGGTGTGCGGGTATCTCTCTCTCTCTCTCTCTCTCTCTCTCTCTCTCTCTCTCTCCCCCTCTCTCTTTCGGTGGACAGCACCTGAGTTATCCTCTAGCATCTACACACTTGCATATATGTGTACACATATCCTTTCCCCATACATTTGTACTCACAAAATACACATACACACATAAAGAATGAAATGTAAATACTCTAAATGTGTACATTTTGATCATTTTGCTATATACATACATGTCTGTAGTCATTACCATAAGAATGAGCATACCCACAACTCAGCACAGTTTTCTTATATTTGTAGTCCCTTTTCTGTGTGGCTGTTGTGAAATACCAAAGTTTGGACACTTCTTAAAGCAAAAAAGTTCATTTGGCTCTGAGTTTGGGAAGATGAAAGTTTGATGTTAAGTAGCTCCATTTTTGTTGTCCTCTATTAAGGGTCTTTAAATGTTTTAATTTTATCGATTCTTTGTGAATTTAATATATGTATACAATGCATTTTAAACACCTCTCTTTCAAATTCACAAATCTTCTTTTTCTTTCTTTCTTTCTTTCTTTCTTTCTTTCTTTCTTTCTTTCTTTCCTTTTCTTTTCTTTTTTCTTTTTCTTTTTGTTTTTTTTTCGAGACAGGGTTTCTCTGTAGCTTTAGAGGCTGTCCTGGAACTTGCTTTGTAGACCAGACTGGCCTCGAACTCATAGAGATCCACCTGCCTCTGCTTCCTGAGTGCTGGGATTACAGGCGTGCGCCACCACCGCCCGGCCCTTGTTTTTTTCTTTCTAATCCTCTTAGATCAGTACTGCCCATATATGCATAGATATAAGGCCATCCACCAGAGTAGGGGAAGCCTACAAGAGCCCACATCCCTGAAGAAAACTGACTGCCCTTCCCCCTACAGCTTTCAGCTAAGAGTGGGGCCTTGGGAGTCCTTCTTCTATGCATTCTGTAATACTGACTGTATAGATCTGCCAGTCTTGTATAGGTAACCACAGCTACTGTGAGTTTGAATACAGTAGTCTTCTCATATCCAGAAGACACTACTTTTTTCTGGTCATCCCTAACTTCTAGTTTCTCCAGTCTTTCTGCCACCTCTTAATCAATCTTCCCTGAGCCTTGCAGGTAAGGGAATGGTATAGATGTTTCATTTGGGGTTGAGCACTCCACTGTCACTTATTCTCTTACTTTGACCAGCTGTGAGTCTCTGTGTTGATTTCTGTCCATTGCAAGAAGCTTCTCTGCTGAAGGATACGAGCTGTACTAATCTATGGATATTATTTTTTAATTTACTTTTGCTACCTTCATTTGTGTGTGTATTTTTGTATGTACATGTATGCATATGCATGCACGAAGGCTTTGGGAGTTGATTCTCTCCTACCCAGGAATTGAATTTAAATTGTCAGGCTTGGCAGCAAGTGCCTTTACCCACTGAGCCATCTCACTCATTCTAGCATTATACATTTAGAGGGCATTTTGATACTATGCTAACTTAGCAAAATGACAGTAGAAGAACATATGACCTCCAACTGAGCATATGACCTTTACAGACATTGTTTTTTGGCCAGCTTTAGAGTACCAGGTATGTGTTCTTTCCTGTGGAGTAGACTGAAATACCATCAGAAAACTCTATGCAGGCTACTAGGAGAGAAAAGTCATCAACAGCCTTACCCTGCTCTGAATCTTGCAAGTTACAATAATGACCAAATGGCTAGATATGCCCAATAGTACAATGGTGGCAGGTAAGGTAAAGGCTTTTTAACTGTGCTATATAGCATGAGTAATGTCATTGCACGATGAACATAAGATCAAGATTTGGGTTTGGTGAAAATCATACTGCAAGAGATAACAAGAGACTACAGATGATGGGTCATTACTAACATACTAAAAAAGGCAAGCTTGAACATTGGTGTTCATGGGATAAATCACCTCCCCAAAGAGCCCATCTTCTGAAGACTGTTCCTTGTATCTTTAAGCAGGTGATATTATGAACTGAACTTAAAGAGGTTCAATAAGGACTCTGCTTCGGGGAATTGCTTTCTGATCCTCCCAATGCCTATAGCTCCAGGGAAACACTGGCTTACTTATTGTCACTACTAATTCCCTTCCACTTCTTTTAGATTTATAATGGAAGATTTTGTTCTAGTTTTATTCTTTTTTTGTGATAAAATACTTTGACCCAGAGTATCTTAGGGAAGAAAAGGGTTCACTTGGCTTATACTTCCAGGTCACAGGTCACTGAGCGAAAGCAGGACA
Source organism: Onychomys torridus (assembly GCF_903995425.1). NCBI lineage: Eukaryota > Metazoa > Chordata > Mammalia > Rodentia > Cricetidae > Onychomys > Onychomys torridus. The sequence continues at coordinate 54,126,450 of NC_050466.1, forward strand.
AGGACTTGAAGTAGAAACTGGAGGAGTATTGCTTGCTAGCTAGCTCACTAAGGCTCACTCTTAACTAGATTTCTTATACAGCTCAAGATTATTTGTCTAGGGATGGTGTGCCCCCCCCACTACATGCACAGTTGCTGGGGTCCTCCTTCTATAACAACTAATAATCAAAACTCTTTCTCAGATGTGCCCGCAAGCCAGTCTCATCAAGGCTATTTCTCAGACGAGGCTTTTGTCTCTTTCCCCTGGCATTGTGCTTTTATAAATTATGATCCTGGTCTATATAGGGAGTTCCAGGACATCCAGAACTGCACAATAAGACCCTGTCTCAAAAATAAACAAACAAATAAATTCTGTTTCCAAGAATGAATTGTTTCTTGTGTTTTGTTTCTCTTATTACATCAATATTACAACATTCAAACAGCAGTTTCCAAATAACCTGTGATAATATAGTGAGTGGAAATAAAAAGGAATAAACTATGTTAGTTTCCTATGTGCTTTTATTTTGCTACCTTATATGGCAGCTAATTAATCAAATCAGTGAAGCAAAGTATGAATAAGGTGAAAATATGGAAAATATCTACATTTTATTTGAATTTAAATTTAAAATTTTTTATGTATATGTGTGTGTTGCCTGCATGTATGTCTGTGCACTATATGTGAGCCTCATGCCCACAGGGCCCAGAAGAAGGTATCAGATTCCTTGGAACTGTAGTTACAGATGTTAGTGAGCAGCTACCATTTGGGTCCTCTGGAAGAGTAGCTGAGCTATCTCTCTAGTCCCATTTTATTTGATTTTTTTCATAAAATTTCTTTGCTGAAATGTAACTATATCTTATGCTAAAATTATGCCCTTTAAATTTTCATTTTCCAAAATGTTATGTCAACTGCACTAATTAATATTTTACTAAATTGTTCTGTATATATTTTAGCTTTTTTCTTTAAACACATTTTTGAAGGGTCAGGTTTCTTTAAAAGTGTAGCTCCTACTAACAGACTACAGAAATGATCCTTGAAAGAATAGGCACATGCCTTTAATACCAACACTTGGGAGGCAGAGATAGATGGATCTCTGAGTGTGAGGCTAGCCTGGTCTACAGAATAAGTTCTGAGATAGCCAAGAGTGTTACACAGAGAAATCCTGTCTTGAAAACAAAACAACCCAAAAACCAATACAAAAAACAAAAAAAGGAAAATGTAGCTTCTGATAAGCTGACCATGCTTCAGTAGAAGGCCACACATCCAAGAATATTTGAGCAACTCAAATTGGCCTAGATGGAAAACAAAACAGCACAAAGTTGAGTGGGTAGAGAGGAGGGGAGAACCTTGGAAAAGAGAGGAGTGTCTATGATCAAAATGTCTAAAATCATTATAGAACTAATAAAAATACTTTAAAAATAACATGCTATAAAACTCCATTTATTTAGTGTTGTGATATATATAATTCTCAGAAAGAAAATTGTGGAGAGCATTATTATCCCAAGTGAGATAACTTCATTTCCATTATTTAAATATGTGTACACATGCCCATATGTATATTATATGTATTTTTACTAAACATGAAATTAGATTTCCCTGTGATTTTCTCAAACATCCTTGGTGTTCTTTATTCATACTCCTTCCTTTTCCTCCGTATTGATCTCTATCCTTCACAAATAAAATCTCTCCTGTTTTTCCTATTTCCCCTTGTACACATAACCACACCTTCTCTATTCTACATTCTACTAAATCTTTCTTTATAGTTCTTCTCTTTTTCCTCCCTCCATGTTCCCTTTTTTACTTTCCTGGTATCTGTGATTATTATAGGTTTTATAATTGCATCTTAAGATTCAGAGCTATGATTCACATATAAGAGAGAACACACGGCATTTGTCTTTCTTGGTCTAGTATTACCTCACTGTAATACTTTTCTGTTGCTGTGATAAAATACTGTAACCAAGGCAACTTATGGAAGAAAGAGTTTGAGCTTACAGTTCCAACAGTATTAGGCTCCATCATGGCAGGAAATCATGGCAATAAGTGTCAGGTGTGACTGTAAGAACAGAAAGCTGAGAGCTCACACCTTGAGCCACAAGCACCAAAAGGAGAGGACAAACTGGAAGTGGCATAGAATCTATAAACTCTCAAAGTCCACCTCCAGTAGCATACTTCCTTCAACTTCCTCAAACAGCGTTGCTAACTAGAGACCAAATGTTCAAACATCTGAGCCTATGAGGAACATTCTCATTTAAACCATGCCATTCACTCATTATAACATTTTCTATTTCCATTCATTTACTGGAAATTTCACAATTTCATTTTTCTTTATGGTTCAGTAGAATTCCATTGTATATATGTATAATATTTTCATTACCTATCTATCAGGTGAAGGACTTTGAAATTGTTTCCATTTTGGAGCTATTGTGAATAGAGAGGTAAGGAACATAGCTGAGAAAGTATCTGTGGAGTAGGATGTTGAATCCTTTGGGAATATGCCAAGGAGTGCTATTATTGCACTATATGATAGATTTATTTTTGGCTTTTTGAGGGTGCTCCACACTGATTTCCACAGTTTGCATTCCCACCAACAGTGAATGAAAGTTTCTCTTTCTCCACATCTTCACCAGAATTTGTTATCAGTTGTTTTCTTAATTTTCTCATTCAGACTAGGGTAAGATTAAGTCACAAAGGTGTTTTAATTTGTATATCTCTAATCCTTAAGGATGATGAACACCTTTAAAAGATACTTATTAGCCTTTTTTAAAATTTCAGATACATATACCCTCTGTTCAGATCCATGGACGATTTTTAATTGGGTCATTTGTTGCCTTCATTTTTTTTAAAGTTCTTTGTATCTTCTGGATATTGATCCTCTATCAGATGTGTATCTGGGCAGAGATTCTTTCCTGCTTCCTTGTAGCTATATTGATTGTTTCTTTGGCAGTATAGAAGCTCTTTAGTTTTAGGGGGTCTCATCTGTCAGTTGTTGGCCTTAGTTCCTGAGAGAATGAAATCCTATTCAGAAAGCCCATTCCTACACTGTGGGTACTGTCTATATTTTCTTCTATCAGTTCCAGTGTTTCATGGTTCACATTGAGATCTTTGAACCAATTGGGTTGGTTTTTGTACAAGGAGATAGCTATGGGTCTAATTTCATTGTTCTTCATGCAACAATCCTGTTTTCCGTACCATTTGTTGAACAGCTGACTTTTCTCCAATGTGTCTTTGTGAAATATCAGATGGATATAGTTATATGCATTCATTCACATTTCAGTATTGTACTTTCTTCTATTGATCTATTTGTGTTTTTTGCCAGCACCATGCTGTTTTTATTACTATAAATCTTTAAAGTATCTTGAAATCTGGTATGATAATGTGTCTCCCCAAGAATCACAGACTAGACTATCTAACAATAACAACAACAACACCAAAAAAACCCTAGTGCTAGGCATGAGAAACCTACCTTTTTGCTGTTGATTCAAGGGAATCCCAATGTAGCCTATTGCCATTGCTCTTGCTTGCCTCAGAACTTGAAGTAAGGCTCTTTTCCTGAAGATATTATACACTTCAGACACATGACTTGGAGGAATGGATCTGGAACTCATCTGGAAGTCTTGTCTCTGAGGGCTAGTTCTCATAGTTCTATAAGGGGCTTTGCAAACTGTCAGGGGAGAAGAGCAATCAACAGTCATACCCAACTATAAAGCCCATGAACCACAGCAATGATGAGCATGGTAAGATATACTCAAGGGTGAAATAGCAGCACTTGTCTTGGAAGTAACTAACAGTGGCCCAATTGGATTTAAGGTCTGCTTATAGAAAGAAATTCCTGCAATTACAGAAAAAAAAAAGAACTAAGGGAAAACAAAACAAAACAAAACAAAACAAAACAAAACAAAACAAAACACCACAAGTGATCCATTTGATGACACAGGACCTGTTCAGAGTTCCCAAAAGAAAAGAAAAATGGCTGAGAAGTGTCTTTATATCACGCTTTGGCATATGCCTAAAGGATTCAACATTATACTCATCAGATAAATCTGCTCAGACTCATTCAAGTTGTATGTAAAAGAAGCCGTTTTTTAAGCATTTCTGTTTGCTTTAGGTAGTATTCCACTTTATGGTGTAAACCCATTTCATGATTCACACATTTATTTTTCTACTTTTTATTATTGTTTGACACTTTCATACATTTATATAATCAATTTTAACTGATCTATTCCCCCTATCATCCACCCCTTTTCCTGTTGAAATCTTCTTCCCAACAAGTCCCCTTACTCCTTTTGTGTTTTCTACTTTTGTGTGTGCCTCTGAGTTTAGTTAGAACTGCTTGTGCACATGTGGTATTTGGGGAGGAGCAAGGAGTATTTAGAACAAGGCCAATTTACCAGTAGCTACACCAGTGAAGAAAATGACATTCTGTTCCAGCAAAGCAGTTAACTGCCAGTATTTCCTCTGGGAGAGGTGGAGACTCATGGGTCTCTCCTCCAACAACAGTTAACTGCCAATAGGCTCTCAAGGAGGGAGTGGGGCCTCACTGGTACTCTCTCTGTTGTGATGAAACGTTGAAGGTTCAGTTTCTGAAGGCCTGTGCCAATAACTACAGCTGCAGTAAGATTGGCAGTGCATGGCTGTATCATGCCAGAAAGACAGCCTTTTGTTGTACATCTTCCCATCCTCTTACAGTCTTTCCTCCCTCATTTTCTCAATGTTCTGTGAGCCTGGGAGTTTGGGTAGTGGATATAACTTCTCTTTTATTTTTTGGGGAAAAGTGTTATTATGTATTACAGGAAAAACATGAATCACAGTCCTCCTCCCTCATCCTTAAGATAGGATTAGAAACATATGCCACTACACTTGTTTAGATCATTTGTTAAAGGATACTATATTAGGGTTCTCCAGAATAGTGCCAATGCAAGATATAGCTCTATCTATCTGTCTGTTTATCTATCTATCTATCTATCTACCTACGTACCTATCTACCTATCTATAAATTTCTATCTATCTATATCTATATCTAAATGTTGAAAGAAACTGGAAAAAAGTATAGATGGAGGGACAAAGTGATGATAGATAAGTACAGAGATACACATACACAGGGAAGAGAGAAGTGACAGACTGAGTGGAGGGGGTATTTAGTTAAAAGTGTTGGTCAACATAATTTTAGTGGCTGAAATGTTACACTACAAGGACACACAGAGAAATAACATTTTATTGGCATGTAGGCATTCAATAATATAGCCAACATGACAACTTGAATCCACTTCCACAGACATCTCGTTTGTGGGTACATTTAGCCAAATAAAACTCAATATTGCTGTGTAATTTTTCTCATTGTTTGGTACTAGATTTTGGAGTCAGAGTAAGCATTCTACTACTGAGCTAAATTCTCCAGACTTTTAAAACATTTTCATTTTGAGACAGGGTCATTTTGATTTATCAGCATAGCCATTGAACCTGTGATGGTTCTCCAGAGTAGCTGAGACTATTGACATGTACCAACCATGCTGAACACTTCTGCTAAGTTTTTCTGTGAATGTCAGTTTTCACTTTTCTGGGACAAATGCCTTAAAGATACAATTGTTGAGTCATATGATAATACTATATTTAGCTATTTATTGCTTCATTTTTTGAGATTATAATATAATTACAACATTTCTTCCTTCCATTTCCTCCCTTCAAACCCTCCCATATAAACCTCCTTGCTGTTTTTCAAATTGGTGGATTTTTTATTAATTATTATTACATACACATATTCTGTGTGTGTGTGTGTGTGTGTTTGTGTGTGTGTTTCTAAATGTAACCTGTTTAGTTTATATAATGCTAACTGTGTGTATGTTTTCAGGTCTGACTATTTGTCACTGGACAACCAATTGTTGTGCTCTTTCCCCGGGAAGACTATTATTTCTCCTGCTCTCAGCATTCCTTCACTCCTGATAGTTCTTTGTGTAGGACTGAAGTCTCACAGGCTTTTCATTGTCCACTTTGGAATGTCTGTTGGTGTCATCTTTGTTCACCTCATTTTTAGGCATTCATGTTGGTGAAAGTTCATGCTGGTAACAGTTTATGGATGTAGCTTCTGACATTACAAGGAGATGCAATCTTATAGCAAACTCCTTGATCTTTTGGTCTTGCCATCTTTTCCTCTGTCTTTGCAAACATAAATGACATAAAATTAGTTTTATGTATATGCCATGCAATTCAGACCTCACCCTTTCTCTTGAATTTTAGTTTTATACCCTTTTTTTCAGTATAGTTTCTCATTTCCTACTAAGGTACTGATAATAAAAGAGTTATTTCTTTCACTGTAATCTGATAAATTGCCATGTTTTCATTTTTACAGAATAATGTTCTCTTTGGACTTGGGTTATATTTCCAGCACATGTATGGGAGCCCACAAATGTCCGTAACTCCAGTTCCAGGGGATGTAACACTGTATTCTGGACTTCTGAAGCTCTGCATGCATAGGGGCACAGACATATATGAAGACAAGACATCTGTGCACATAAAGTAATAAAACAGAGAATATTTTATCCTTGTTTAAGTAGGACAAATTTTACTGATCTGTCCTCAAAATTTACTAGTGCTTTCTTTGTCATTTGCATTCTGAACAATGCCATTCAGCAATGTTCTTTTTCCCTTAAAAATTCATTCTTTGATAATTTCGTGCTTATGTATAACATCTTATCATATCAGCTCCTCATTTCTCCTCTGTCCTAGTTACTTTTCTATTGCTGTGAAGAGACATGATAAACAAGGCAACTTAGAAAGCATTTAATTGGGAGCTTTCGGTTTCAGAGGGTTAAAGTCAATGATCATAGTGGTTGGGAACATGGCAGCAAACAAGCATTACACAACCTATGTAGTTGCAAGCCTTAAGAACATGTCTAGCATATGTTCAGTACCAAATAAATAATTTTTAAGTAAAAGGTATGCTAATGTAGGAGTCTTAGGAATCTGGGATTGAGAGAACACATGAAAATACTCTCTGTGAAGCAAATAAAATATATGTGGGAAAGGAGCATTATTTCCTCATGCAATCAAGGTAGATCAGTTATATCATGCTGTGCTTGCATGCAATTGAGTTTAAAAAATATATATCCTAGAAAATCTGGAGCCAAGTTGTCTCCATGGGTAAATGAAACTGGGGATATAGTAAATCATATGAGTAGAGGCGTCTTGATTCTTATCAGGAATTTTGAACTTGTTTGAGCTTTCCTCCCTACCCCCACTCTGTTTCTTCTTGTTCACTTCTCCTCTTTCCCAGATAACCCAATTTATGGAATTGCCTCAATATGTGCTGGTGGACATGACAGTCTGACAGAAGAATGCCAGAAAACCGGGCTGTAACCTGTTGATTTATGGTCAGTCTGTCTCACTGTCACTTTCTGATTTAACATCAAAAGAATGGATTATGAATGCAATCATGCTGGGCAAACAAATCTACTGTTGCAAATGACTTTGCAGCATTTTTCTGTTCATATAGAAAATGAGCTAAAAGTGGCTCTTGGTGCAATCATTCAAATACTTTTGGGTCCTCTGAATCATATGTTTCCTACATTTTCTTTTACCATGTGTGATTGTGTATTCTAATACACAGCAATTCTAAAGGGGAACCAGATGGTTGTGTGCTTCCCAGTTCAGGATTTTCAAGCAGAACGAAAGAGGGAATTTGGGGTTCCATTAGGTTCTGGTGAAACTGACAACCCATCAGAGGTGATAATCAGAGATATTTAAGCAGGGCTTGCATTTAACAGGAGGAGTTTAAGTGCTCAATCACATCTGAATGTGTCCTTAATGGGTATATATTTTAAAAGTTGATTTAATGTATTCCTTTACCATGACTCAATTTGAATATGTTGAGACAAGCAATATTTTAAGCAAGGTTTTCTTTGTGAGATATATACATTTAGAAAAAAACAAAAAGTTTCTTGGAAAGACAGTTTAAAATATGGTCAATATTAAACTCTAGTTTCTTTATTGTTTAGGCTGCTAGGGAATCACTGGCAAAACAAACAAACAACCAAACAAACAACCAAACAAAAACTTCAACAAAATGAACAGACTAGACTAACTTGGCAAAAAGGCATTATGTGGCTAGAGATACGGCCTAGTTAGTATATATAGTGCTTGCCCAGCTTGGTGGTGGTGCTTTCCTGTAATCCCATCTCAGGAAATAGAGGCAGGAGGATCAAAAGATTAACGTCATCCTCAGCTTTATAGAGAATTCAAGGCCAGACAGGACTTCATGAGATTCTGTTTATAAAACAAGGCAGAAGAAGGGGAAGAGGTTTGTTTCCTAAACACGACGAAAGGGTTCTTGCTTGAGATGCTTATGTTCTGCTGTCAGCTTCATATATACAAGTATATGTAGCATGTTGCCATCTGCATTACCTGTATGAATTGCTCCACAACAGTGTAAAATGGCAGTTTGTCAAAAATTAAAAGCAAGAAGGAACAACTTCCATGAACGTCTTGGTGGCCTCAAATGACAGTGTCAGGTTATTTCAGCATGTCTGTCTGGACCCATCACTTAAACCTACTTTGCTCATGCTGAAAAGTGGGAATGCTATCAGTACTGTGGGATCAAAAGACAGAACTGAAAAGGAGGAATAAACTTTAAATAGCAGTTATGTAGATGGAAAGAAGCACTGGAATTCAAACCACAAACATGCAAGGCAACAAAGACTTTTACCATGTGTTTTGTACTGAGAACCTACTCACTTCTTATTGACCTTCAATGACACTTGCTGGAATTATCTCTACAATTCATTTCTTGTCTCTCTCTGTCCCTCTCCCTTAAAATCTCAGCTATACTATGCATCCTCTGCTACCTGGTGGTGTTCACATTCTCTGCCCACCATATCCCTCTGATGTTCCAAATTCATCCACCCACCTCCTACTAGAAAGATCTGTCTCTAGTCCTATAAGCACATTCAACTTAAAATGATGCACTCTGACTCAGCATTGTCTAGCCCCTTTCCTTACTTGTGCCATGTTTAAATTCTTATCTTTGCTCATGGTTTTATACTAGTAGGCAGGAATATTTTTCTTAAAGCAGAATTGTGACCATGGTGTTTCCTCATCAATTGCTTCAGAAAGATGTTCACATTCAGGATAAAGTGTAAATATCACTGTGTGACACTACGTGTCATTTTGTTTCATGTTTTCCCTTCCTTCCTTCTCTCTGTGGGGATCTTGTGAACCAACTTCATTTAGCTTCATCACAGATCTTTATATAGCATGCACTTTTTCATTCTCTAAGAGAAATCCTTCAGCTTTCTCTTCTTTTTTAGTCATTTGTGAAAAAAATTGCTCATGCACTGCTCTTTCTGATCTGGAGCTACTCTCCAGGACGTGAGCTCTTCTGTGTGTTCAGAAGTACCATGTGAGGTTGTGGTGAGGGGGCTACATGTCAGAATGAAGGGATATACATATACAGGGATATGAAGGGATGTATCCTGCTTTCCTCTCATTGAGGAAAGGAGAATGGTTGGTGTGGAAGGGGGAAAGCTCATTACTCATTTGTTTGTTTCAAAGGTATAATCCAATAAAAGTTACCATTTTAAAGTACAAATTCTTCAGGGTGCTGTGATATCTGTAATTCTAGAACCAAGAAGGCTAAGGGAGGAAGATAAATGGCTAAAGGCCAGCAGGGCAGCACAGCAAGATGCAGTCTCAAAAACACAGAGTCAAAACCCCTCAACCAACCAAAAATAAAGCAAAAACAAGAACAAAAGTAAAGTACATATTAAAGTGCATTTAAAATATATTCATAAAGTTATTCAACCATCACTACTACCTAATAATACTTACTATCTTCATCACCTCAAAAGGAAACTCCATTATACATTAGCAGTCATTCTCTTTATGTTCTACCACAGTCTTTGCCTGCTGACAATCTCCTTTCTGTCTCTATGCCACTACCCATTTCTACAAATATACTCACCTAATGTATTTTCTCTTGTGTCTGTTTCCCTCCATGTAGCATAAGGCTGCTTTTGAGGTTCATCTACATTCACATGTGCTAGAATTTTAAAATTTTATTTATAGTCGTATAATATTTCATTTTATGTGTACAACATATTTTATTTATGCATGCCTGTCTTGGTAGATAATGCATTTATTTCTACTGTTTGGTTATTGTGAGTAGAATTGTTTTGAATCCCATCTTACAGGCAGAGGAACTAAGGCTCAGAGAATGTCTTAGTCAATTTGGGATGCTACTACAAAACACCATAGACTGGGGGTTTTAAACAACAGAAATTTTTTTCTCACAGTTCTAGGCCTAGAAACTCCAAGGTCAAGTGCCATCTGGAATTCCAAGATTGAGTGCTATCTGATGAGGGTTTACTCTTTAGTTTTCAGAAAGCCATCTTCTGCTTGTATCCTCATATGGTGGAGAGTAGAAAATGGAAACTCTCCCCTCACTCTTAAAAGGGCACCAGTTATATCTATGAAGGCTTCACCCTCATCACCTCATCACATACCAGTTACTTCCCCAATACTTCACCTCTTAATATCATCCTAACAGGCAACTGAGTTTCAGCATGTGAATTTGAGAGGGACTCAAGTGTGCAATCCATAACAGACAAGTTAAGGACAATGCAATACCAAAAGAGACAGTTTTTTAATCTAATAGGCCTATATTCAAGACTTAGCTTTGTTACTTACTACCTGTGTGGATCTGGACTCTCATTTCTTTAGTATGCATAGGTAATATAAAGACAGTACTATTATCTGAGTACTAATGTTGGCATGAGGACACTTGATAATTTGTAAAATGGACTGAGTTACACATGTTAGTGCTTCCATGAAGAGTAATGATGGAATCCCCTCCAAATGCCTTTCACAGATGCCTACTATGTAATTTTGAACAAATGAATAATTTGAATTTGAATTCTGACTGGTAATTTATCAACTGTGTGAGAAACACATTACTCATTAATATAAGTGAGAAATGAACAGTTATTGTGGCAGTTCTGTTAGCTGAAGTCGAGCATGAGATATAGCAGTATTTACAGCCCATGATAGAAACTCAGTGAATATCAAGTTTTGCTCCTTAGTACCATCTCAGTATTTCCTCTTTAGCTACAGTGTGTCACACAATTTAACCACAGAGCTAAACTTTCAAGAGTACATTTATAGCTACATACAAATTTATTATCAATAATAATGTAATCTACATTACTACAGAGAAGCACAGCATTGAAATATAAAACTCAATTTGGGCTCATGAAATGTTATTTTGCTTTCTTTTGAACTTTTCAGGTTTTTTAAGCAAATTGCTCTAAAATTAATAATATGAAGTTGGAGGATTCAAAATATTTGACTTTTTCCAAAAAGGCTTAAATGCAAATTGATTATCTGATGTTTTCAAGGTTTCTGCTTAGACAGAGAAGCCAAGACTTAATGAAAAAGTCACTAAAATGGGCCTCATTTATTTTGTAAGGAGAGAACTGTAGGTCAAGGGTTCGGGCAGGGTGGAGGCAAACGTCTTTGAAAGAACTCATCAGATGTCACTCAGAGATTATTAATTTCCTGAACCATGTACCTTTGGCCCGGAGATTATACTAATGTTAGAGTGTGCTAGCTGTTTTCTTTGAACTCTTCATCTAGACATCTAGAGGAATGCTGGCTCACTCCTGTGCTGTGACCTTAAAAACCTGGCCTGAGTTATCAGTCAGCTTCAGCTGTTTCTAGGTTTATTTTTCATACATGATCCTACTCAGAATCTTCAGTAAGTTTAGAGTTTCAAAGATGATGAGAAAAGAAAAGAATGAAGGGCTCCATACTAAAGTGATGCTCTGCTGTATTAATGGAATGCTAGAATGTTTAAATCTAAAGAGGTTAATGTTACAAAGGCCATTTAGCATCTGGTAAGAAACAAGATGCTCAACGTGGGAAGAGGAGGACATAATGTTAGGGAAAACTTCTTAGCAATATCAGTCAGTATTGACACCAGCTTTTGATACTAGCTTTGGTAAATCCTCTATTCATTCATCTTTTCTACCTTCTTGCAACTTACAGTGCAGGCTTAATGTCATAGTCAGTTTGCATTTATTCATTTAATTACTTCAAGAAATTTTAGCAAATTCATGAAGACAGAAAATACCTTGGTAGTTCCTCTGTGGCTGGAAAGTGAGGAGAGGGTAGTATATTTAGTGGGTATGAGTTTGAGTCTTATGGGCTGAAAATAATTTTAGAACTGGTAATGATAATGGTTGCAGAATAATGTGAATGTACCTAATGCACTGAACTGCACATTTAAAGGTGGTTAACTGAACACCTATGAACATATAATTTTTGACAAAGAAGCCAAAAATGTACAATGGGAAAAAGAAAGCATCTTCAACAAATGGTGCTGGCATAACTGGATGTCAATGTGTAGAAGGCTGCAAATAGATCCATATCTGTCACCATGCACAAAACTTAAGTCTAAGTGGATCAAAGACCTCAACATAAATCCAGCTACTCTGAACCTGATAGAAGAGAAAGTAGGAAGTACTCTTGAACGCATTGGCACCAGAGATCACTTTCTAAATATAACACCAGTAGCACAGACACTGAGAAAAACAATCAATCAATGGGACCTGTTGAAACTGAGAAGCTTTTGTAGAGCAAAGGACATGGTCAACAAGACAAAGCGACAGCCTACAGAATGGGAAAAGGTCTTCACCAACCCCACATCTGACAGAGGGCTGGTATCCAGAATATATAAAGAACTCAAGAATTTAGACATCAAAATGCCCAACAGTCCAATTAAAAAATGGGATATAGAACTAAACAGAGAATTCTCCACAGAGGAATTTCAAATGGCTGAAAGACATTTAAGGAATTGCTCAACATCCCTAATTATCTGGGAAATGCAAATCAAAATGACTCTGAGATACCACCTTACACCTGTCAGAGTGGCTAAGATAAAAAAAACACAGAAGACAGCTTATGCTGGAGAAGATGTGGAGCAAGGGGAACTCTCTTCTACTGCTGGTGGGAATGCAAGCTTCTATAGCCACTTTGGAAATCAATATGGCACTTCCTTAGAAAATTGGGAATTCATCTCCCCCAAGACCCAGCTGTAGCACTCTTGGGTATATACCCAAGGAATGCTCAATCATACCACAAGGGCATTTGCTCAGCTATGTTCATATTAGCATTGTTTGTAATAGCCAGAACCTGGAAACAACCTAGATGCCCTTCAACTGAAGAATGGATCAAGAAAATATGGTACATATACACAATGGAGTACTACTAAGCAGAGGAAAACAATGACATCATGAGGTTTGCAGGCAAATGGATGGATCTAGAAAAAATCATACTGAGTGAGGTAACCCAGACTCAGAAGGACAAACATGGTATGTACTCACTCATAGGAGGATACTAGATGTAAAACAAAGATGACTAGACTGCTACACAACTCCAGGGAGGCTACCTAGAAAGTGGGACCCTAGGAAAGACCCAGGGATCACCCAATGACAGAGAACTGGATGAGATCTACATGAACAACCTGGATGACAGTGGGAGTAATGAAGGGCAAGGTTTGAGGGAAAGAAAGCTTAGGGGAGCAGGAGATCCCAGCTGGATCAAGAACAGAAAGGGAGAACAAGGAATAACAGACGATGATAAATGAAGACAACATGAGAACAGGAATAGGCAGAGTGCTGGAGAGGTCCCCAGATATCCACAATGATATATCCTCTGTAGACTGCTGGCAATGTTCGAGAGAAAGTTTGATCTGACCTAGTCTGGTGATAAGATGACTAAACACCCTAACAGTTGAGCTGGATCTCTCATCCAATAATTGATGGAAGTGGATGCAGAGATCCTCAGCCAGGCCCCAGGTGGAGCTCCAGGTGTCCAACTGTCGAGAAAGAGGAGGGACTGTAAGAGTGTGAATTGTTGAATGCAAGATTGCAAAAAGCACAGGGACAAATAGCCAAACGAATGGAAGCTCATAAATTATGAACCAATGGCTGTGGAGCCCTCGGCTAGATCAGGCCCTCTGGATAAGTGAGACAATTGAATAGCTTGAACTGTTTGGGAGGCACCCAGGCTGTGGGACCAGGACCTGTCCTTAGTGCATGAGCTGGCTGTTTGGAAACTTGGGCTTACACAGGGACACATGCTTAGCCTGGAAGGAGGGGACAGGACCTGCCTGTACTGAATCCACCAGGTTTAAATGAATCCCCAGGGGAGTCTTGGTCCTGGAGGACATGGGAATGGAGGGGAGGGCCTGGGGGGAAGGTGGGGGTTGGGAGCGGGAGGGGGGAGGACAGGGGAACCCATGGCTGATGTGTAAAATTAAAACACATAATAATAAAACAATAAATAAATAAAGGTGGTTAAGATCGTGAATTCTATATTATGTGTATTTTATTGCAGTTAAAGGGGATTTTAAATTTATGCTGCCAATCCTAAACCTGTTAAAGCTGTTATGTTAAAATCACCTGTTCATCAAGGAAGAGAGTCAATGTTATGCTGTTTACTATAATTTTGTATCCTTTAAAGGCACAAGTTACATAAGAATGCTATAGGCACTTTTCCAAAGGTGTAATTCTACTGGCATGCAAATATAATAATAATAATAATAATAATAATAATAATAATAATAATAAAATAAAGAAAAATATGCAAAAAAGTGTTTTGGACCCCAGTTCCAAGAGATACATCTACAAACAAGTCCTGCACCTATGGTTCAGGAACCATTATGGAATAGGGGACATAAAGATTGTAAGAGTCAGAGGTACAGGCAGGTTGTTACTAGATTCTGTCTCCTAGTAATGTTAGAAGCTACACCCATAAAGTTTTAATAACATGACTAACTGCCTAAGCATGAGCTAAACAAGGACAACAACAGACATGCTAAAGTGGACAGGAGTAGGATGGAGGACAGAAAGCCCAGGAGGCTGCAACCCTACACAAAGAACTAATGGCAACTAAAGAATGGGAGAAATAGTCTTCCCCAGGGATGAGCATATCAATTGGTCATTCAATACCAAATGGTCAGCCCTGAAAGCATACATGTAGGTAACATTATGCAGACTTACTAGGGCAAGAAAAGGAAATAACAGGACCAGCTAATGCAGTTTTGAATTGTTATTAAGGGTTCTTGCTTGGGTGCAGCTATGTTACATACCTCCATTCTGAAGTAGAGTTGCAAAAGGGTTAGTAGGGTCCTATCCTACACAATATATGCAGATTTCGTATATGTTCTTTCTAGTATTTTCTGTATAAAGTTAGAGCAAAACAACAATCACATTTCCTGGGGGTTTTTTTCCCCCTGAAGTTAAATGAACTTCAATGCCCACCATTTTTCCAGTGTTTCCCATATATGCATTTGTTTCTGTGTTTTAATAAATGTCTTGCTAAATTTTGTTCATAAGTGTAAATCTTTTGTGAGAGACTCAAGCTCCTCAAGATCAGGCCATCCAAGTTGATGAGCTTTTAGACCACCATGGAATACACAAGAGAGTCAATGATTGTAGAAAAGGAGTGAATGCGTACAGCTTAGAGATTAATATTAAGGCCCAGCATCTTACAGAAACCCTATGAGGTAATTTGCTAATATAAATTATTTTTTTTAAATTACTGAGGCCATGTGATAGAAATCTTTAGGGGGATTGGTATAAGCTCTAAATCATAATCTCCCTCTAAGATCATCACACTTGCAAAGTCCGTGTGATTACTCTTTCTCAACAACTGGCCTAGTAGGCCTTTTAGACATATTTGTTCAAAAGATTAGTTATATAGAGGACACTCTGGGAAGGCCTGATGATGATACATAAGTGCATCAGTCAATTCCAGTTGATATTGATTGGATCAATATTGCACACAAGACAGTAGATAAGGCAATGAGATTTTCCCTTGGGAACTTTAGTTGGTACAAAAAGACAATTACATTGTGACTGTTTTTGAAATAATATTTAAGTTTAGGGTCTTTGAGGTTAGCCATATATTACCACATGATGTGGAAACCAAAAGAGCTAGTCCACAGATACATACATATATGTGGATATGTGAACTTACACACACACACACACACACACACACACACACACACACACACACACACACACACACACACACACACACACTTTAGTTTTTGTTTGTTTGTTTACTTCCTGGCTATTGTTCTTATTCCCTGAGGTCCAATTTAATTCCCATCCCTTAGTTCTATAACATGTCTTGCAGATGCCCCTTCTGCCTAAAACAGCTCATTTGATTTTTGCCACATGTGACCTCAAACTATGAGTAAGTACACTGTCACCATAATTTACTTTCTTTCCTTAGATATTTCACTATTTGCAAGATTTAAAAATCACTTTAGTAAATACAGTGTTAATTTGAACTAATTTCCATTTCTCCAGGCTCTAGCTATTTTAAAATGTTGACTTGGTTCCCTTCCATTGTTTGACTAGCAAAGGAAAGCAAAAGGAGCCAGGAACCACTAGCTGATGTGCACTCTTAAGTTCTGTGTATAAATTATGCCTTTGAAACACTTGGAATCTTCCTAGGAAATCGTTTCTCAGCAGGAGAAGAAAAACTAACAAGTTTCAGAAGAAAACTGAAAGTGTTATTCATTGCTAGGGAAAAATAAAGCTTTGAAATAACCAAAGAAAATAAGTGAGTTAGCTTTAATGGTTGGATACAGAGTTGTCAGGAGTGCAGACCTGGGACCAGATGGCGTCTTAATATGTCACAATCCCCCAGCTGGAGGATATATATTGTAAAAGTAGTGTCTGGTTCATCTGTTTGGCCCTTCAGATTCCAGCAGTGGGGACTGACCTGAGAAGTTTTTCTCTAGATGTTTATTGAAAGCACACTGAAATATGAAATAAAAGATAGTGATGAAATTTGTATACTGGACTTGATGTATTGGTTTCCACAACTCTAAGTTCCAGATGGTAGAAGAACTTCTTTTTATAGTGTGTTGTTAATGGTAAATGACTTAACTGATGCAAAACATATAGCTCAATACATGCAAAGGAAGAGGAAGCAGGTGATAAATTCATTTTTAGTCATGAGTAGATTTTTTTTTTGTTGATGGAATGATAAAGGAAAGAGTAGTAGGGACATTTACTTTTAAAGTATGTACTTTAAAAATGTATAGTTAGTATACATAGTACTGAGCAACATTGGGACATTTTCATAAAAATGTATAAAGCACTTAGAGTGTATTTCCCTTACTCATGCCTCCTTTTTATTTGTTTAAGATTTTGAGACAGGATATCACTATGTATTCCAGGCTTGCCTAGAACTCTTGATGTGGACCAGGCTGGCTTAAAACTCACAGTGATCTACCCTCTTCTGCTCCTAATTGCTGGGATTAAGAGTCTATGCCATTAGGTCTAGTTCCTCCCTTTCTTATTCCTTTCCTTCCAACTTAGTCCCTGAGAAAGTTTCACTTATGCTCTTATGTCATATATACATACACACACTTTTATGTATCTCTATAAAATGTCTAACTAATACAAATGATAGAAAATACAAAACAATTTTAATTACATTTTCTCTCTCTCTCTCTCTCTCTCTCTCTCTCTCTCTCTCTCTCTCTCTGAAGAAAACTTGTAAGCATCAGTTCTCTTGTCCTATCATGTGAGTCCCAAAGATTGAACTGAAGTCACCAGTCTTGGTGGTGTGCACCTATACACACTATACCATCTTGCTGCCCCCAAAACTTTTGATAGTTATCTTTCTGTAAATAACTTAGTTTATTTATTATTATTTACAGTTACAACAATATTGCTGTAATAACTCTTATTTATGGATGAATAAAATTCATGCATATGGGAATTATATATTATATATAATATTCTTCATCCCTCAGTTGATGGATACATATATTGATTCTGCAACTTAGCTATTATTAATAGCTGCAATAAATATTGATGTGCAAATATATCTGTGATATACCAACTTCAAGATCTTCAGGTAAACATTTAAGAATGGTGCAGCTGGGTTATATGGTAGGTCTATTTGTATGTTTTTGAGAAACTTTCATACTGGCTTTCACAACAGCTAGACTATTTTATACTCCCACTCACAGCAGGATTAGCAATACAAAGTAACATGAAACTTTATGACAAAATACACTCTAAATATGAAAGATCACAGGAGGGCCAGTTGAGAAGAAATACTGCTACAGATATTATATCCTCCCTTTCATTTTCAAAAGGTCTAACAGATCTTTTTGGCTCAAGAGAACAAGTCTTGTCCTGACTAGTTCTGCTAGATGCAGTTGAAGATGTTTTCATGCCACACAGATTGGCATCTTTACTCTGTTCTTTCCTCTTGCTATGCATGACATGTATCCAACAGTCAATTTCTCCCTATCTTGCTAGTACCTGAATTGTTAGTATAAGAGAATATTGGTTTTCATTAATCCTCTCTCCTCTACATTGAACAAATCCATCTTGAGTTACTTTTTATTATTATTACTATTATTATTATATTTGTGTTTTAAATTTACACATCAGCCATGGGTTCCCCTGTCCTCCGCCCTCCCGCTCCCCTCCATTCCCATCTCGTTCAGGGCCAAGACTAGCCTGGGGATTCATTTAAACCTGGTGGATTCAGTACAGGCAGGTCCTGTCCCCTCCTTCCAGGCTGAGCAAAGTGTCCCTGTGTAAGCCCAAAGTACCAAACAGCCAGTTCATGCACTAAGGACAGGTCCTGGTCCCACAGCTTGGATGCCTCCCAAACAGTTCAAGCTATTCAATTGTCTCACTTATCCAGAGGGCCTGATCCAGTTGGGGACACCACAGCCTTTGGTTCATAATTCATATGCTTCCATTAATTTGGCTATTTATCCCTGTGCGTTTTCCAGTCTTGGGCTCAACCATTCATGCTCTTACAGTCCCTCCTATTTCTCGACAATTGGACACCTGGAGATCCACCTGGGGCCTGGCTGAGGATCCCTGTATCCACTTCCATCAGTTATTGGATGAGAGTTCCGGCTCAACTGTTAGGGTGATTGGCCATCTGATCACCAGACTAGGTCAGATCAAACTTTCTCTCGAACATTGCCAGCAGTCTACAGAGGATATATCATTGTGGATTTCTGGGAACCTCTCCAGCACTCTGCCTAGTCCTGTTCTCATGTTGTCTTCATTTATCATAATCTGTTATTCCTTGTTCTCCCTTTCTGTTCTTGATCCAGCTGGGATCTCCTGCTCCCCTAAGCTTTCTTTCCCTCAAACCTTGCCCTTCATTACTCCCACTGTCATCCAGGTTGTTCATGTAGATCTCATCCATTTCTCTGTCATTGGGTGATCCCTGGGTCTTTCCTAGGGTCCCGTTTTCTAGATAGCCTCCCTGGAGTTGTATAGCGGTCTAGTCATCTTTGTTTTACATCTAGTATCCTCCTATGAGCGAGTACATACCATGTTTGTCCTTCTGAGTCTGGGTTACCTCACTCAGTATGATTTTTTTCTAGATCCATCCATTTGCCTGCAAACCTCATGATGTCATTGTTTTCCTCTGCTTAGTAGTACTCCATTGTGTATATGTACCATATTTTCTTGATCCATTCTTCAGTTGAAGGGCATCTAGGTTGTTTCCAGGTTCTGGCTATTACAAACAATGCTGATATGAACATAGCTGAGCAAATGCCCTTGTGGTATGATTGAGCATTCCTTGGGTATATGCCCAAGAGTGCTACAGCTGGGTCTTGGGGGACATGGTTTCCCAATTTTCTAAGGAAGTGCCATATTGATTTCCAAAGTGGCTATAGAAGCTTGCATTCCCACCAGCACTGGAGGAGAGTTCCCCTTGCTCCACATCCTCTCCAGCATAAGCTGTCTTCTGTGTTTTTTTTATCTTAGCCATTCTGACAGGTGTAAGGTGGTATCTCAGAGTCATTTTGATTTGCATTTCCCAGATAATTAGGGATATTGAGCAATTCCTTAAATGTCTTTCAGCCATTTGACATAATAAAGGCAATCTAGAGCAAGCCAACAGCCAACATCAAATTTAATGGAGAGAAACTCAAAGCAATACCACTAAAATCAGGAACAAGGCAAGGCTGTCTCCTCTCCCCCTACTTATTCAATATGGTACTTGAAGTTCTAGCCAGAGCTATAAGACAACATAAAGAGATTAAGGGGATCCAAATTGGAAAGGGAGAAGTCAAGCTTTCCCTATTTGCAGATGACATGATAGTATACATGAGTGATTCCAAAAATTCAACCAAGGAACTGATACAGCTAATAAAAACCTTCAGCAACATAGCAGGATACAAGATCAACTCAAAAAATCAGTAGCCCTCCTATATACAATAGACAAACAGGCTGAGAAGGAAATCAGAGATACATCACCCTTTACAATAGCCACAAATGATATAAAATACCTTGAGGTTACTCTAACTAAGCATGTGAAGGACCTATATGACAAGAACTTTAAGTCCCTGAAAAAAGAAATTGAAGAAGATGTCAGAAAATGGAAAGACCTCCCATGCTCATGGATAGGCAGGATTAACATAGTAAAAATGGCTATCTTACCAAGAGCAATCTACAGATTCAATGCATTTCCCCATCAAAATACCAACACAATTCTTCACAAACCTGGGAAGAATAATACTCAACTTCATATGGAAAAACAAAAAAACCCAGGATAGCCAAAAGAATCCTGTACAATAAAACAACCTCTGGAGGCATCATGATCCCCAACCTCAAGCTCTACTATAGAGCTACTGTAATAAAAACAGCTTGGTACCGGCATAAAAACCATCATGTGGACCAATGGAATCGAATTAAAAACCCTGACATTAACCCACACACCTATGAACATAAAATTTTTGACAAAGAAGCCAAAAATGTACAATGGAAAAAAGAAAGCATCTTGAACATTTGGTGCTGGCATAACTGGGTATCAATGTGTAGAAGGCTGCAAATAGGTCCATATCTGTCACCATACACAAAACTTAAGTCCAAGTGGATCAAAGACCTCAACATAAATCCAGCTACTCTGAACCTGATAGAAGAGAAAGAAGGAAGTACTCTTGAACGCATTGGCACCAGAGATCACTTTCTAAATATAACACCAGTAGCACAGACACTGAGAGAAACAATCAATCAATGGGACCTGTTGAAACTGAGAAGCTTTTGTAGAGCAAAGGACATGGTCAACAAGACAAAGCGACAGCCTACAGAATGGGAAAAGGTCTTCACCAACCCCACATCTGACAGAGGGCTGATATCCAGAATATATAAAGAACTCAAGAAATTAGACATCAAAATGCCCAACAGTCCAATTAAGAAATAGGCTATAGAACTAAACAGAGAATTCTCCCCAGAGGAATTTCAAATTGTTGAGTTACTTTTAATCCTCTTGGTGGAAGACACTTGTATTTTTGTGGCTCTTGGGCATCTGTTCACAGTCTCAGTGGAAATGAGCTCCTCTATCTCTGGCATGGTTGCCCTTTCCCCCATATGTCATCTTTTGAAGGTCTCTCTGAGGATTTGACCAGAAACACTCATTTTGAGATCAACATATGTGATGGCAGGGAGCCAAGCTAAATGGCAAAATAACTCTAATGACTGTGACTATCTGGTCTGGCAGACTGGCTCACTGGGACAATGCTCTGATAATAGATTGGAAACTTAGAGCCACATCAGCCAGATTACACTATTCTTTCCCACTTCTTCTTTTTCCAAACTTTCCAACTTCCCATTCTCAATGCCGATAATATATATTTTAGCTGACAGTAAGTTTAAGAAAAAGAGTGTAGCTAAACCTTGGATAATCCTCCCCATCATCTAAACAAAGAAATCAGGTATTCGATCAGTGTGTGTCCAAGTGAAGGATGTCGCATTACATAATACTAGATTAATTAACTGTGGATACTAAAAGAGGTAGATTAGCACCAACTATCCACCCCATCCTTCTACATTCAACCAATAAGAACTATAAGCACTAAACTTCATATGGTTAGGGTCTAGGTATATCTCCAGTTGTACAAATAAGAATCATTCATGAAAATTTTGGAAGAATGAAGTGAATTCTTTAGTTTGTGTTGGCAAAGGCAGTTATAGATGTGATAATGTTCCTATTTTTGCATTGTCAAATATCTCAATATGCAAATTGAAATCCATGACACAATGTTATTTTTGTTTCATTTTGGATGTAGACTTCTCAAGAAAGGTTTAATTCATGAAGCCTACAGGTCAGAGACCATCTTCTGATGTTCACTTTTCTGGTAATGAGCAAAGTAGCAGTGATCATGTTGAAATATCTCTGCCATGGAATCCACAAATGACTCCTAGAGGCCCAACCCAGTTCCCACTCTCATGCTTCATGGTATACAATACAGGTAGAAGTTCACAGCACACAATAGTATCCCAAATAGCTATTCCATGAAGGAATATTAATAAATGGGGAATGCATTCAACATGTTTTAGAATGCAAAATATTGATCAATTGTTCTGGAATCCATCTATTATGTACTTAATGTATAATTTCAGTCTCAGTTTCCTCATTTACAAAATGGCAATAATAACACTGTAATTTGAACACAAGTTGTTCCACAAAAAGTTGCATGCATGCTTTATCCCCAGTGTAACAATGTTTGGAGGTGTTAGGTACTTTAAGATGTATTTGAGATCAGGATGGACTCATCTACACAAATGGGTTGTTTTCTTCTGGAAATGCCATAGCTCTCATGGGAATTTGACCTTCTTTATTGTTCATTCACACATTCCAGCTCTCCTTTCTGCTTCTATGAATTAAGCAGTGTGTGACTATCACTAGAAGCTGAGCAGAAGCCCATGCCATATACTTTGAATTCTAAAACCACAAACCAAAAGTGAAACTATATTTTTTAAAAATTATATGGTCTTGTTCCTTTTCATGGCACCTCTTATGTGTCAAGATGAACCTGGGTATCCCCTTCCCAGCCACCAGCTGTCAGAAACTCATTGAATGAAGCTTCATACTTTCTGTGAGAAACTCATGGCCACAAAAGTATCTGCTGATGCTCTGAGTAAGGAATGGAGGGGTTATGTGGTCCCAGAGAGTTTTGGGAACAATAAACAAGGTTTTCCCACAAAGCAAGGCATCTTGACTTATGGCAGAGTGCACCTGCTTTTGAATGAGGGGAATTATTGTTATAGAACAAGGAGAATTGGAGAGAGAGGAAGCATAAGTCTGTTCACAGACACATTGTAAATGTCAACCTCAGTGTTCTCAACACTGCCTCTCCAGTGCTGGGATTAAATGCATAGGCCATGTATTTTAAGAATGCTATTTCTTAAAGGAGAGTTTCAGCCAATGAACAATTTGACAAATTCAATCACTTGTGGGTATCTTCTTTTGTTGCTGCTTTTTGCAAATTAGTTAAAAAATTGAATCTTTAGTTAATTGCCTTTTAAAATCAGTCAACTGGGTATTTGATTATTGGTTATCACTCTTTTCAAACTTTATTGAAGATTGGTCGCTGTGCGTGTGCCAATTTAGTTCATGCACATACAGCAAAGCTTGTAGCATGTGGTTTGTTTGTTTCTCAGTGTAAAACCAGTGGAGGTCTATGCAGAATGAATAATTGAAAAGGGTAATTGGCTCCCAGAAATTAAAGTTTAGTAACAAATAACAACACAGAGAATGACTCATTATAACAACTAGTTTAATATAAACAAGCAAGGCATTGTAATGCAGAATTTTCATGGCCTAAAAAGCAAGGTTTCCTTCAGGGTATTAAAGAGAGATAGAGGTTTTAGGGATAAATGATGAGTATGTCTAGGTTCTTTTAAGACAAAGAAAACATTTGTTGAAAATGCTGTATTAGGCAATTTCCTATTGCTATGACAAAATACTACAGTCCTGATGATGTATAAAGGAAAAGTTTATTTAACTCATGGTTTTATAAACCAATAGTTCAAATATTGTGGCATTGGTTCTTTCATGAGTACTTTGGACTATGTTACAACACACATGATGACAATTTGTGTGAGAGTAAGAGATCATAAGTCAAGGTAGCAAACCAGAAAGGGCTGGCAGAGAGAGAAGACTTCCTCTTTTATAGTAGTTTCCTAACCTGGGCTTTTGCTGTTGCCTTCTGTTTGCTACTTTCATTTCAGGATATATACTAATTCAGTTGTTTTCCATGCTGTGTTCTGACTACTGGGTAATCACATAATGAAATGGACTCTATTTCTCTCCTTTTTCTGTCAGTTAATTCAAATGAAACAAGTAGTAAAGAATGGAGTTGTACTCATGGCAGATGAGAGATGGTGCTAATGTTGATTTTCTCATGCTTTCTGATTGCCTGATGGTGAAATGGAGCTGTACACTTTGCACTGTCAAGAAATAATTGATTTTTCTGGTGAGTGATCTTTTCTAAAAGTGTTCTCCCTGATTCGTTATTGCAGAATTAAATTACCACTCTTAAGTCAGGTGCTATGACGTTTGAGAATGATTCTTCTAGAATCTGAACACTTGGAATCCATGTCTCAGCTTATCTTTATGTAACTTCTAAGGTATGTGTAACATTGAACCTTCTTTCTCTGAAATGTCTGTGTGCTACATTTTCTAATTAGCTGATCACACACATATACTCTTATAGTTGTTAATTTGAGATAAGTAAGACACATCCTTCAACCAAAATAACTACTTATTCCAAATCTTCAACTATGATTTACAAGTTTGAGCTAAATACTTTAGTAGTGTTATATATTAAGCACCAATTATTTAGAAATCTACGTTCATCTTTAAAGAGTATTTATTTTAATTTATATGATTCTTTGAGAATGCCATATATGTATATAGTGTATTTTAATCATTCTGATCATATTCATCTCTATCCTCCTCTTCTAACCCTCTCAGACTCTACATTCTCCTCACAAGTTCATTTCCCTCCCTCCCTCCCCCTCCCTCCCTCCTTCCCTCCTTTCCTCTCTCTCTCTCCCCCCTTGCCCCCTCTCCTTCTCTCTCTCTCTCTCTCTCTCTCTCTCTCTCTCTCTCTCTCTCTCTGCTAATGCATTGAGTCAATTAGTGCTGCACACATGCACATGGGTGTTGGACCATCTGCTTGGGCCCACCTCTAGAGAAAACTGACTCTCACTCAATAGCTCCTAAGCAAAGGGTGGGACCTTGAGAACCCCTCCTTGTTTTTAATATTATTTAACAATGATCTGAAAAAAATGTGACAGATAAAAGTCAACATTAGTATTGGAGATGGAAATAGTAAATTCAAAAGACAGGGGCAAGATACAGAATAAATTTCCCTGAGTGATCCAGGCAGTGGTGGCACATGCCTTTAATCCCAGTACTTGAGAAGCAGAGTCAGGTGGATCTCTGTGAGTTCGAGGCCAGCCTGGTCTACAAAGCGAGTTCCAGGACAGGCACTAAAAACTTCACAGAGAAACCCTGTCTTGTAAAAACCAAAAAAATTTTTCCCCAACTAACTATATTAATTTATAGTTGGTTTTGCTTTCCTCTGCATACCCAAATGATTTAGTTGAAACACTTCATGGGTTGGCTCTTGCAAATGCACTAATTCTTATGTATTGGTTGTAGCTTGATTCCAGAGGGGTAGCTAACATTGTTCCTGCATAGTATGGGTGATGCCAGTGGGGGAATGATTCTCCATGACTGTTTTTAGTTTTCTGCATGGTCCAGGTTTTGTGAGCAAAGGCTTTGGAACCTAGGGATAGCTTCTCTATAGAATTAGAGACTTTGAAATGAATCTTCTCAGAGTGATGTTTACATTAAGGGAAGTAATAACTCAAGTCCTCCCCTTCCCATGCAGATGAGATTGGCTTCATAAATCATTTTTCTTTTTAGAGGGGAAGATGGGCAGATGCCCACATAGGCCATAGAAGCCTCAAGTCTCCAATACTGAACGTGGAGACATCTGTCCTTCATTCCATTAGTTTGTGGTGATCAGCACTTGAAGAAAGGGTGTTAAGATTGTTCTGATTGGGTTTGTTTTCCTATGAATTAAACTATTCATTCTGTAAGTTAGAAAGAAAGTGTCTTGACTCCCACTAAATCAAATAGGATAAGGTCTCAGGCCATTCAGTTTCTGATCTAATGTGTACTGGTTGGAGTCAGAGTGACTATGAAATTAGATCATATAGGTACAAAGAAGCTAAAAATGTTAAACTTAATTTTATCTTCCACAGTGGATAATAGTGCATAACCATGTAAGGGCTTTATTATGAGATGGATATCATGTTAATTTTTGTTTTCCATGTTCCTTTTGGTTTGGTTCTCAACATTAGAAAGCAAGTACACTATTATCCAGATATATTTAGGTAAGAACCCCAAGACTCAGAGAATTAAATTAATTTAGTGTTCAAAGTTAAAAGACTCATTAGTAACAAGGCAAGAATTCAACTCAGGCCCTGAAAAGGCAGAATCCAGTACAATAACCTCCACTCTCATGCCTCCTAGGATGCTATTCCTGACCTTATAAACATAAAATCACAAATAATCCATTCCAGCTATTTATTTGATGCCACTTTACTTAATAATTTAGTTCTTCTTGTTCACACGGGGATTTCCTTACTTAGAGTCTAATCTGTGAAGTTAATGGGGATGTAAATCCTTCAAAATTGCCATCTGCTAGCCTTCTCGGTGCAGTGTGACATTAGCATGATAATAGCTAATACAAAATAGAGTCTTCAAAATTCTCCAGGGCTTTTGCAAAGCTACCAGCATTCCTGACCAACTGTGTTTCCTTGGAAGGTGTACTTCCTGCAAGAAAGTATTATTTTATGCCTTCTAATAGTAAGTAAAGAATAATTTGAATCTTATAAATACAAAAAAAAGAGAAAAAATTATCCAGATCTGATCTTTACACATTGTACATGGATATTGAGGTATAACACCACACCCCATAAATATATGCAATGACTATGTGTCTGCCTTAGTTAGGGTTTCTATTGTTGTGATAAAACACCATGAACAAAAGCAACTTGGAGGAAAAGGTTTATTTCAGCTTACAGTTATCTTGTCACTGAGAAAGTCAGGGCAGGAACTTAAGGAAGAAATCTGGAAGCAGGAACAGAAACAGAGGCCATGGAAGAATGTTGCTTACTGACTTGCTCAGTTTACTTTCTTATACCACTCAAGACCACCAGCATGGGGTGGCAACACAAACAGTGAGCTGGATCCTTCCACATGGATCATTAATCAAGAAATTGCTCCACAGACCTACCTACAGGCAGTCCAATGGAGGCATTTTCTCAATAAGTATGTGTCAAGTTGACAAAAACCCCAACCAGAACAATGTCCATTAAAAATAAAATATTATTACAAAAGCCCTTTCTAAAAGCTGAGAGACATTGATGGAGAAAAAGGATGGCTAAATAAAAGGAGAACAGGAAAGAAAAGGAGGGAAGGGAGGGGAAGAATGAAGGGAGAGAGGGAGGGAACTATAGAAAAGAAACAAACAAAGAATGAATGAATGGATGGATGGAAGAAGTTGATAGAGTTGAACAAAATGTCCAGGGAAAGTTTGCATCATTTGAGGAATTAAGGGAAGACATCAAGGAGCACAAACTAGAAACACATAAAGCACTGAGTGGTGGTGGCACACGCTTTTAGTCCCAGTATTTGGGAGGCAGAGGCAGGCGGATCTCTGTGAGTTCAAGGCCAGCCTGGGCTACAGAGTGAGCTCCAAGAAAGGGGCAAAGCTACATAGAGAAACCCTGTCTCGAAAAACAAAACAAAACGAAAAAATACATACAGATTAGATAACATACTTTCTAAAATAGTTCTAGATCAAAGATCCTTGGAGCCTTCATGTTTGCTTTTAATAAGTCTCATAAAATCCTGCAGGGAAAATTGTGTTTTCTACAGCATTGAGCAGAGTTTCTTTTAGATTCCTCATTTTCTAGATTATTCTTCTGTCAAATGGCATCCAATCTGGGTGGAAGTTCTTGAAAAAAATAGCAAAAGGAGAGGAAAAGAAAAAGAGTGATAGAGAGTTATGGGGGAGCTGATAGATTTTAAAAGTTAAGGATAAGAGAAAAAAGACTACCATGGTGGGGCTGGAGAGGTGGCTCAGTGGTTAAGAGGACTTATTGCTCTTCCAGAGGCTTCAATTCCTAGCACCTACATGGTGACTCACCTGTAACTCCAGTTCCAAGGGATCCAAGGCCCTATTCTGACCTCTATGGGCTCCTGTATGTATGTGGTGCACATGCATATGCTCACAATAAAATTAATAAAAATACACATACGTTTGAATGAATAAATATTCTTTAAAAATATTAACATTGTAGGTTAGGCTGCTTTTGCTTACTGTAACAAATGCAAATCACAGAAGAAAGGTTTGTTTTGACTCACAGTTTCTGAGGTTTTAGAACATGGCTGAAAGGCCTTATTGATTTGGGCCTATGATAGCATAGTACATCTTGACAGGAATGAGTATGTAATAGAAGAGGCCTATCCACACCTCATAGCCAGGAATTTAAAAAGAACAAGAGGAAGGGCTGGATCATAAAATGCCCTTCCATAGCATATTCCCAAGAACTGGAATATTTCCCACTCAGGCCTTTTAGAAGTTTGACTATGTACACATTATACCACAGGCTGGCAACCAAGACTTTGTTTAACACACGGGCATTTGGAATATTTGTCCAAACCATAGCACATGGGAAAGAAAGCAGGTGGGATTTTTTTGGTTGTTTATTCTTTGCATTTCCACATTGCCTTAGAGACTAGAAAGAATAAGCAGCTGCTGACCGCAGTCTCTCTATTCCTCATAAGTTATGAGGAAATTAGCTTCATAGCTCATCTCAGCAGCAAACAGGAGATTCTGAATGGTCATCTAAGACACCAAGTTCTGAGCACACGGAATTGTTATTTCAAAATAGCTTTATTTGAATATGTCATGATAAATAATAATGCTGTTTATTAGCCATTTTCTGAATAACCATAATTTTTAAAATGTCAAGAAATTTGGACTT
The DNA here is from genome assembly GCF_903995425.1 of Onychomys torridus. Taxonomy (NCBI): domain Eukaryota; kingdom Metazoa; phylum Chordata; class Mammalia; order Rodentia; family Cricetidae; genus Onychomys; species Onychomys torridus. Next base: position 54,155,336 of record NC_050466.1, read on the forward strand.
GTTCAAAAGGAGAATAATGGGCATGTCTACAGCTTTCAGTAAGAGACACTGAATCAGATCTCATTTCCACACTGTATTCTCTTTTAAACTTAAAAAAATTCTCCTCTCATAAAATACCTCCTCACCACAGCCTTGCCTCCTTCCCCTCCACTCAATCCTCCCCACTACTCCTCCATTTCCCTTCAGAAAAGAACAACACTCCCAGGGATATCAACCAAACATGGCATAACAAAGATGCAACAAGACTAGGCATTAAATCCTGGTATCAAGGCTGGATGAGGCAACCCAGTAGGAGGAAAAGGGGCCTAAGAACAGGCAAATGAGTCCGAGACACCCCCACTCCCACTGTTAGGAGCCCAACAAAACCCCCAAACTAAACATGTATGCAGAATGCTTTATGGCTCTAACAATTACTATAAGCTTATTGGTTTAACTTATTGTATTGGTTTAAACTTATTGTATAACTCTAGAGGTCAAACATCTACAATAGATCCATCAGGCAGCATCCCTTGTAGAAGTACTAGAGATTGTTTATTTATTTATGTGTTTGTTTGTTTGCCTTTTCCAATTTCTAAAGTCTTCACTTGGCTCTTAGCTCATTCTTCTATTTTCAAAGCCAGCCGTGTAGTCTCCCCACTCCTCTGAGATTATATTAAATTCACTTGAATAATCCAGGATAATCTCACTAACTCAAGATTTCTAAATTATGTTTATACAGTCTGTTTTACCACATAAGGTAAAGTAGTCGTAAGTTGAACCTACTGTAAGCAGCTTTTGCTTCAGGGGAACATGTTAAATTGTAAGATATAAATGTTTGGATACAGCCAGGGGAATCAGAGCTCAAGTATGTTAGAGACACTTAAACAACTATATTTATCAAAGCATTAGTCACAGCATTGAAGTCATAGAACCAGTCTAGGTACCTAAATACAGAAAAAGTGGATAATGAAACTGTGGTATATGTACACAGTGGAATTTTATTTAATCAAAAAGTAGGACAAAATCGGGCTCGAGAGATGGCTCAGAGGTTAAGAACACTGGTTGTTCTTCCAGAGGTCCTGAGTTCAATTCCCAGCAACCATATGGTGGTTCACAACCATCTGTAATGAGATCTGGCTCCCTCTTCTGTCCTGCAGGGATACATGCAAACTGAACACTGTATACATAATAAATAAATAAATAAATAAATAAATAAATAAATAAATAAATCTTTTTTTTTAAGTAGAACAAAATCATGTAGTTTATAGGAGATTGAAGGAACTGGAGATCATAAGTGAAATAATCCATCCTCAGAAGGACAAAAAAGTTCATATCTTGTATATGGAACTTAAAAGAGTATGGAAAGGACATTGTTTTGAGACTATTCTCCCTAAAGAAGGGCTAGGCAACCTCTAGTCTCCCAAATACAAACCAAAGACAAACCACATTTTGATTCTATGAAATGTCACCTTGGGGAGCCAATGAATTTATTATTTATTAGGGTTATTTACATAGAATGGGTGAGGGGTTATGGGCAGGAACATGAATAATCCTAAAACAGCTTTACTGGAATGTTTGCATCCAGCATGAATGATGGCTTCCTCTTTGGCTGTGTTGATGGACCCCCTTCCTCTAGTCTTCCATAACTGCAAGCCATAGGAAAATGTAGTGGAATCCAGCTACTGTCACAAAAGCTACTACTTGGAAAAGTCTTTGACATTTCCAAAGGTCAAGCCATGGCCTAAGAAGTCTTGGTGATAGTTTAGCTTTTGTATACATATTTACTGATTCCTACAATGATTTTATTGTATGCTATGTGTGGTTCCAAGAACTCCTAACAGTGTATTTATCTAATATACCAATCAAGCATCCGAGGCCAAATGATTTCCTGAACTAAGGTAACACCCTTATGAAAACAACACCTGTCTCCTAGGTCAGGCGGATAGCTTTATTTCTCCTGATACAGTCTTACTAACATTATAGACTCCTAACTTCTTACCTAACCACTTTTAGGAATGTAGATTGAGCACACAAATCCCCTTTTTGATATACTAACTGATCATTAGTTCTCAGTTAACCTCTTCCTTTAACACTCCCCTTTTTGGGTTATAAAAGAAAGCCTAATGGTTACTGCCTGAGGAAAATTCTTGTCTGCCTTTATGACCCTGTAGGAATTCAAGCCTGGTAACTTGGCTGAAGGAGGAGGATTGCTATTCTTGGGTTTATAACTGGATTCCTGGGAAACTTGGGAGAACTGGGAGGTATAAGGAGACTGAGAGGAGGATTTTGAGAGAGAACTTGAGGACAAGATGGAAGATGAGGAAGAGCCAGATAGGGAAGTACAAGATGGGTAAAAAGCAGGATGAGAATAACCTAGATGAGGCAGAATTAAGATGAGAGAATTAAGATAGAACTTAGAGGGGACAGCAGATAAAGGTCGAGAGAAATCAGGCAAGAAAGGAGCTAGGCATGAGAACAGAACTGAAGCTGCATAGATAGGATTTTATCCCAGAGGAATAAAGTAGACGGACAAAGAGCTTGGTGTACTTAGATTCATTTCCCCAAAATATTTCTCCGTTTATAGTTTCTCTTCTGGGCCCCTTAATAATATTCAAGAATACTCTAGCCCCAAGGTAGAGTAATTAGGCAGTATGGCATACAACTGGTTGGTGAAGCTCCAATGGCCGTCACTACCACCTCCTTCTTTAGGGAGTGTCAACAATCCACATGTCAGCTGATCTTTTGAAGTAGGTACAACTAACTTAATGAAGATGGTAGCTATTTGGCTTGGAGGATATGCTGTACATCAGACATCAAAGTAAAAGAAGAAACATAAGGAAAAAGAAAAAAGATCAAGGGCAAGATAGAGGAAGGAAAAGCGAGAAAAAATGGCAAGGTGAATATGAACAAAGTATGTTATATGCATACATTAAAATGTCAAAAATGAAACCATTATTTCCATTTGTAAGTTTTATTTATTTTTATTTTATGTGTGTGAGTGTCTGTTTGAATGTCTGTGTACCACATGCTTGCAGTGCTCATAGATGCCAGAAGAGAGCACTGGGAACACCTGGAACTAGAGTTACAGACAGTTCTGAATCACCATGAATGCAGAGACTTGAACCTGGGTCTCTGGAGGAGCATCCAGTATTCTTAACAGCTGAGTTTTCTCTCCAGTCTAGAAACCATTATTTTAAAAAATGTAGCATATATGAATATATCCATTAATGCCATATAATACATTTGTTGTATCAGATATGATATATATCTATATATATATGTGTGTATGTGTGTGTGTGTGTGTGTGTGTGTGTGTGTGTGTGTGTATTCTTTAATACTGATAGCTTTTAAGTTGTCATTTCTGTCATTTGTGCCTTGATTCTATAGCTGAGATGCATGGAATAATCTAAGAAAACAGGTCTTTCTATGGATTCCTAATTTCTTGGCCTGTTATTCATGAGCTAAGAAATTCTCCCCAGTCCATCTGATCTCCTCTTCTGATTTCCATGGGCAGCAGGCACAAATGTAATAAACAGACTTACATTCAGATGAAAACACTCATATATGGAGCTTGAGAGATGGCTCAGCAGTTAAGAGCATTGGCTCTTCTTCCAGAGTCCTGAGTTTAATTCCCAGTAGCTTCATGGTTGCTCACACTCCTCTAGAATTGGACCTGATGCCCTGTTTTGGCATAAAGGTATACATGCAGATAGAGTACTCATATACATAAAATAAATAAATGCTGTAAAAAAACCATTCATACATGGGCTAGTGGTCCTGAATTCAATTCACAGCAACTCTACAGTGGCTCACAACCATCTATAGTGGGATCTGATGCACTTTTCTGGCATAAAGTTGTTCATGCAGATAGAGTACTCACACATTAAATAAGTAATAAATCTTAAAAATCACATTCATACACGTAAAATGAATAAATCAAAAAAGAAGAAAAAGAAAGAAATCCTCTCAATGCACATGATGGAATGGTGGCTGGGTCCTTTGTTCTTCATTATGGTCTACAAATATGTAGGTGCTGAGATACAGATAATGAAATATTGACATATGGAGCTTGGTTCAAGATGTTTATAGGCATCCAGGTATTGTCATCTAGAGCTTTCAACAGCAACAGTGAAAATCAATCAAGTAAAGTCAATCAATCCCTTAATTAATGACCCATTCTGCTTGGAATTAGACTGGGTACCTCTTTTTGCATATAACTTATTTATCAGACTTTTCCAGTATACTGTTATCAGTTTACATATATAGCACATGAATATCATGAAAGTATAAAAAATATTCAGATAGGCATTTAGACTGGCTTGCAGGAAGGGAAAGAAAAATAAGAAGCAGCAGATGAAGAGTAGAAGGATGAAGTGGGTACGACAGTTCAAAGGAAATTTGGGGGTTGAATCAGCAGTCCAAGGTTTTCATTGTCTGGGTACATGCTTGTTAGACAGAGTAATCCTTTCTGGAGCTTCCTTTAAAGGCATGCTTATTTTATTTTTTTCTTTTTAGAATTTGTGTGTGTGCATGTGTATGTACAAACATGTGGGGGCTAGAGTTTGATTAATATAGAATATTTTAATCAATTACTCTCTGCCTTACTTTGTTTTTATTACCATCAGAATTTTGTTTTTACTGGTTTAAACTCTGATTTTTTTGTTTTTAATTTTTTTCTTTTTTTATTATTATATTTGTGTTTTAAATTTACACATCAGCCATGGGTTCCCTTGTCCTCCCCCCTCCCACACCCACCCTCACCTTCCCCCCATCCCCTCCCCTCCATTCTCATCTCCTCTAGGGCCAAGACTCCCCTGGGGATTCATTTAAACCTGGTGGATTCAGTACAGGCAGGTCCAGTACCCTCCTTCCAGGCTGAGCATGTGTCCCTGTGTAAGTCCAAGGTTCCAAACAGCCATCGCATGTACCAAGGACAGGTCCCCGTCCCACAGCCTGGATGCCTCCCAAACAGTTGAAGCTATTCAACTGTCTTACTTATCTAGAGGGCCTGATCCAGCTGGGGGCTCCACAGCCTTTGGTTCATAATTCATGTGCTTCCATTTGTTTGACTATTTGTCCCTGTGCTTTTTCCAATCTTGGTCTCAACCATTCATGCTCTTACAGTCCCTCCTATTTCTCGACAATTGGACACCTGGAGCTCCACCTGGGGCCTGGCTAAGAATCTCTGCATCCACTTCCATCAGTTATTTGATGAGAGTTCCAGCTCAACTGTTAGGGTGTTTGGCCATCTGATCACCAGACTAGGTCAGATCAGGCTTTCTCTCAACCATTGCCAGCAGTCTACAGAGGATGTATCATTGTGGATTTCTGGGAACCTCTCCAGCACTCTGCCTATTCCTGTTCTCATGTGGTCTTCATTTATCATGGTCTGTTACTCCTTGTTCTCCCTTTCTGTTCTTGATCCAGCTGGGATCTCCTGCTCCCCTAAGCTTTCTTTCCCTCAAACCTTGCCCTTCATTACTCCCACTGTCATCCAGGTTGTTCATGTAGATCTCATCCATTTCTCTGTCATTGGGTGATCCTTGGGTCTTTCCTAGGGTCCCGTTTTCTCGGGAGACTCCCTGGAGTTGTGTAGCAGTCTAGTCATCTTTGTTTTACATCTAGTATCCTCCTATGAGTGAGTACATACCGTATTTGTCCTTCTGAGTCTGGGTTACCTCACTCAGGATGATTTTTCTCTAGATCCATCCATTTGCCTGCAAACCTCATGAAGTCATTGTTTTTCTCTGCTGAGTAGTACTCCATTGTGTATATGTACCATATTTTCTTTATCCATTCTTCAGTTGATGGGCATCTAGGTTGTTTCCAGGTCCTGGCTATTACAAACAATGCTGATATGAACATAGCTGAGCAAATGCCCTTGTGGAATGATTGAACACTCCTTGGGTATATGCCCAAGAGTGCTACAGCTGGGTCTTGGGGGAGATGGATTCCCAATTTTCTAAGGAAGCACCAAATTGATTTCCAAAGTGGTTGTACAAGCTTGCATTCCCACCAGCAGTGGAGGAGAGTTCCCACATAATCTCCAGCATAAGCTGTCATCTGTGTTTTTGATCTTAGCCACTCTGGCAGGTGTAAGGTGGTATCTCAGAGTCATTTTGATTTGCATTTCCCAGATAATTAGGGATGTTGAGCAATTCCTTAAATGTCTTTCAGCCATTTGAAATTCCTCTGTGGAGAATTCTCTGTTTAGTTCTATAGCCCATTTCTTAATTGGACTATTTGGCATTTTGATGTCTAATTTCTTGAGTTCTTTATATATTCTGGATATCAGCCTTCTGTCAGATGTGGGGTTGGTGAAGACCTTTTCCCATTCTGTAGGCTGTCACTTTGTCTTGTTAACCATGTCCTTTGCTCTACAAAAGCTTCTCAGTTTCAACAGGTTTGGGGGTTTACTGCTGTGGTGTTATCTATTGCCTGTGTTTTCATGGGTGTATCCGCCTTCCTTAGGTTGGAATTTCCTTCTAGTGCTTTCTGTAGGGCTGGGTTTGTGGATAAGTATTGTTTAAATCTGGTTTTGTCTTGGAAGTTCTTGTTCACTCCATCTATGATGATTGAAAGTTTTGCTGGGTATATTAGTCTAGGCTGGCATCCATGGTCTCTTAGTGTCTGCATTATATCTGTCCAGGTCCTTCTGGCTTTCAAAGTCTCCATTGAGAAATTGGGTGTTATTCTGATGGGTTTGCCTTTGTAAGTCACTTGGCCTTTTTCCTTTGCTGCCCTTAACATTCTTTCTTTATTCTGTACGTTTAGTTGTTTACTTATTATGTTTCGAGGGGATTTTTTTTTTGGGGGGGGGGGTCTAGTCTGTTTGGTGTTCTATAGGCTTCTTGTATCTTCATAGGCATTTCATTCTTTAAGTTGGGAAAGTTTTCTTCTATAATCTTGTTAAATATATTTTCTGTGCCTTTGAGTTGGTATTCTTATCCTTCCTCTATCCCTATTATTTGTAGGTTTGGTCTTTTCATGGTGTCCCAAATTTCTTGGACATTTTGGGACATGACTTTGTTGTTTTTAGTGTTTTCTTTGACTGATGAATCTATTTCTTCTACCGTATCTTCAACAACAGAGACCCTCTCTTCCATCTCTTGCATTCTGTTGGTTATACTTGCATCTGAATTTCCTGTTTGTTTACTCAGATTTTCTATTTCCAGCATTCCTTCTGCTAGTGTCTTCTTCATTTTTTTCTATTTCCCTCTTCAGGTCTTGGACTGTTTCCCTTGCTTTTTCATGATTTTCTTTCAGGGACTTATTGTTTTCTTTTGCTTTATTTGTCCTTTCCTCTAGTTTTTTTTTTTTATAGTGTTCTTGCCATTTTTTGTTTGTCTGTTCCTCCACATTATTTTTGATTTCTTCTATATAAGGCTCTAGCCTCTTCATGATGTTACTTATAAGGTTGTTTTCTTCTTCTTCTTCCATTCCATGATGTTCAGCTCTAGCTGTTGGTGAAGGGCTAGGTTCTGGTGATACTGCATTGCTCTTAGTTTTGTTGTATGTACTTCTGCCTTGAAGTCTGCCCATCTCCTTGTGGTTCGTTCTTGGTCTTATCAGTGTACTTAGTCCAGGCAGACCTGACAGATTTAGGGAGCCTCTCTCTGGTCCAGATGGGAGCTCTGGTCCAGATGAGAATGCTGACCAGACAGGAGCTGGGGGGCTGGACTCTGAGCCTCAGGAAGTCCCTGGGGTCTCCTTATCTTGTCCAGATGGGAGCTCCTCTTGCCCAGATGGGAGTTCTGAGACAGGAACTCATATGTGTGTGTGTGTGTGTGTGTGTGTGTGTGTGTGTGTGTGTGTGTTCCAGAGTACAAAATTAGTACTACACAAATGTGCATGAGTGGAAAGCCATTCACTCCAGCATAGCAAATCCAACAGCCCTGAAAAACTGACCCTCCCTTCTCTAACAGCTACCAACTGCCAAAGCTCTGGTCAAGGGATTGGAGCTCATGTGCCCCTTCCCATCCATGCTAAAATGTTGACTACCTAGATCTTGTTCAGGTAACTACAGTTTCTTGGAGTTCATGAGTACATTGTCCCTATCATGTCTAAAAGGTTGATTCTCAGACATCCTCCTTAATCTCTGCCTCTTCTCTTTCCTCTCCCTCTTCTGTGATATTTCCTTCACCCTGGGGCAGGACTCCTGGTTATTTTTGAGACAGAGTCTCTCATTGAACCTGAATATTATAGTCTTGTTGGCCAATGGGCTCCAAGAATCTACCTGTCTCTATTTCCTCAGCACAGGGACTCTAGATGACTGCTGCCATGCCTATCTTTTTACATGGTTGCTGGGGACCCAAGTTGATGTTTTTCTGCTTGTGCAACAAGTTCTTACCCGCTGAGTCATTTCTCCAGCCCTTCTTTTTAGAAAATTAATTGGGGTTTAGATGATCAGTGTGATATTGTAATACTTGTACTCAACATGTAATATTTATTATCATCTCAAACATTTACCATCTCATTTTCTTGGTAACATTAAAGTTTATTTTTTATTATATTTGTGTTTTAATTTTACATATTAGCCATGGATTCACCTGTCCTCCCTGCTCCCGACCCATTCCCACCTTCGCCCCAGCCCCACCCCTCCAATCCCATCTCCTCCAGGGCAAAGACTCCCCTGGGGATTCAGATTAACCTGGTAGATTCAGTACAGGCAGATCCAGTCCCCTCCTTCTAGGCTGAGTAGGTTCCAAACAGCCAGCTCATGCACTAAGGACAGGTCCAGGTCCCTTTGCCTGCCTGCCTCCCAAACAGTTCAAGCTATTCAATTGTCACATTTATCTAGTGAGTCTGATCCAGTTAGGGGCCCCACAGCTTCTGGTTCACAACTCATGTGTTTTCATTAGTTTGGCTATTTGTCCCTATGCTTTTTCCAATCTTGGTCCTAACAATTCACACTCTTACAATTCCTCCTCTTTCTCGACAATTGGACACCTGGAGCTCCACCTGGGGCATGGCTGAGGATCTCTGCATCCACTTCCATCAGTTATTTGATGAGAGTTCCAGCTCAACTGTTAGGGTGTTTGGCCATCTGATCACCAGACTAGGTCAGATCAGGCTTTCTCTCAACCATTGCCAGCAGTCTACAGAGGATGTATCATTGTGGATTTCTGGGAACCTCTCCAGCACTCTGCCTATTCCTGTTCTCATGTGGTCTTCATTTATCATCGTCTGTTACTCCTCGTTCTCCCTTTCTGTTCTTGATCCAGCTGGGATCTCCTGCTCCCCTAAGCTCTCTTTCCCTCAAACCTTGCCCTTCATTACCCCCACTCTCATCCAGGTTGTTCATGTAGATCTCATCCAGTTCTCTGTCATTGGATGATCCCTGTGTCTTTCTTAGGGTTCTGTTTTCTAGGTAGCCTCCCTGAAGTTGTAAGTAGCAGTCTAGTCATCTTTGTTTTACATCTAGTATCCTCCTATGAGTGAGTACATACCGTGTTTGTCTTTCTGAGTCTGGATTACCTTACTCAGGATGATTTTTTCTAGATCCCTCCATTTGCCTGCAAACCTCATGATGTCATTGTTTTTCTCTGCTGAGTAGTACTCCATTGTGTATATGTACCACATTTCCTTTATCCATTCTTCAGTTGAAGGGCATCTAGGTTGTTTCTAGGTTCTGGCTATTACAAACAATGCTGATATGAACATAGCTGAGCAAATGCCCTTGTGGTATGATTGAGCATTCCTTGGGTATATGCCCAAGGGTGCTGTAGCTGGGTCTTGGGGGAGATGGATTCCCAATTTTCTAAGGAAGCACCAAATTGATTTTCAAAGTAGCTGTACAAGTTTGCATTACCACCAGCTGTGGAAGAGAGTTCCCCTTGCTCCACATAATCTCCAGCATAAGCTGTCCTCTGTGTTTTTGATCTTAGCCATTCTGACAGATGTAAGGTGGTATCTGAGAGTCATTTTGATTTGCATTTCCCAGATAATTAGGGATGTTGAGCAATTCCTTAAATGTCTTTCAGCCATTTGAACTTCCTCTGTGGAGAATTCTCTATTTAGTTCTATAGCCCATTTCTTAATTGGACTGTTGGGCATTTTGATGTCTAATTTCTTGAGTTCTTTATATATTCTGGATATCAGCCCTCTGTCAGATGTGGGGTTGGTGAAGACCTTTTCCCATTCTATAGGCTGTCGCTTTGTTTTGTTGACCATGTCCTTTGCTCTACAAAAGCTTCTCAGTTTCAACAGGTCCCATTGATTGATTGTTTCTCTCAGTGTCTGTGCTACTGGTGTTATGTTTAGGAGGTGATCTTCTATGCCAGTGCATTCAAGACTTCTTCCTACTTTCTCTTCTATCAGGTTCAGAGTAACTGGTTTTATGTTGAGGTCTTTGATCCACTTGGACTTAAGTTTTGTGCACAGTGACAGATATGGATCTATTTGCAGCCTTCTACACATTGATATCCAGTTATGCCAGCACCATTTGTTGAAGATGCTTTCTTTTTTCCATTGTACGTTTTTGGCTTCTTTGTCAAAAAATTATATGCTCATAGGTGTGTGGATTAATGTCAGGGTCTTCAATTCGATTCCATTGGTCCACATGTCGGTTTTTATGCCAGTACCAAGCTGTTTTTATTACAGTAGCTCTGTAGTAGAGCTTGAGGTTGGGGATCATGATGCCTCCAGAGGTTGTTCTATTGTACAGTATTCTTTTGGCTATCCTGGGTTTTTTGTTTTTCCATTTGAAGTTGAGTATTATTCTTTCCAGGTTTGTGAAGAATCGTGTTGGTATTTTGATGGGGATTGCATTGAATCTGTAGATTGCTCTTGGTAAGATAGCCATTTTTACTATGTTAATCCTGCCTATCCATGAGCATAGGAGGTCTTTCCATTTTCTGACATCTTCTTCAATTTCTTTTTTCAGGGACTTAAAGTTCTTGTCATATAGGTCCTTTACATGCTTAGTTACAGTAACCCCAAGGTATTTTATATCATTTGTGGCTATTGTAAAAGGTGATGTATCTCTGATTTCCTTCTCAGCCTGTTTGTCTATTGTATATAGGAGGGCTACTGATTTTTTGAGTTGATCTTGTATCCTGCTATGTTGCTGAAGGTTTTTATTAGCTGTATCAGTTCCTTGGTTGAATTTTTGGGGTCACTCATGTATACTATCATGTCATCTGCAAGTAGGGAAAGCTTCACTTCTTCCTTTCCAATTTGTGTCCCCTTAATCTCCTTATGTTTTCCTATTGCTCTGGCTAGAACTTCAAGTACTATATTGAATAAGTAGGGGGAGAGGGGACAGCCTTGCCTTGTTCCTGATTTTAGTGGTATTGCTTTGAGTTTCTCTCCATTTAATTTGATGTTGGCTGTTGGCTTGCTGTAGATTGCCTTTATGATGTTTATGTATGTTCCCTGTATTCCTGATCGCTCCAAGACCTTTATCATGAAGGGGTGTTGGATTTTGCGAATTTCCTTTTCTGCATCTAGTGAGATGATCATGTGGTTTTTTCCTTTGAGTTTGTTTATATGGTGTGTTACACTGATGGACTTTTGTATGTTGAACCACCCTTGCATCCATGGGATGAAGCCTACTTGATCATGGTGGATAATTTTTTTGATGTGTTCTTGGAGTCTGTTTGCCAGTATTTTATTGAGTATTTTTGCATCAATGTTCATGAGAAACAAAGGTCTGTAGTTCTCTTTCTTTGTTGCTTCTTTGTTTTGGGAATCAGGGTAATTGTAGCCTCATAGAAGGAGTTTGGTAATATTCCTTCTGCTTCTATTGTGTGGAACAATTTAAAGAGTATTGGTTTTATGTCTTCTTTGAAGATCTCGTAGAACTCTGGTCCTGGGCTTTTTTTGGTTGGGATACTATTACTGACTGATTCTATTTCCTTAGGTGTCATTGGACCATTTAAATAGTTTATCTGGTCTTGATTTAACTTAGGTATGTGGTACCTATCCAGAAAATTATCCATTTCTTTTAGATTTTCCAGTTTTGTGGAGTAGAGGTTTTTGAAGTATGATCTGATGATTCTCTGGATTTCCTCATTGTCTGTTGTTATGTCCCCCTTTTCATTTCTGATTTTGTTAATTTGGATGTTCTCTCTGTGTCTTTTGGTTAGTTTGGATAAGGGCTTGTCTTTCTTGTTGATTTTCTCAAAGATGCAACTCTTTGTTTCATTAATTTTTGTATTGTTGTCTTTGTTTCTTTTTTATTGATTTCTGCTCTCAATTGGATATTCTCCTGGTGTCTATTCTTCCTGGGAGACTTTGCTTCTTCTTGTTCTAGAGCTTTCAGGTGAGCTGTCAAGTCACTAGTGTAAGATTTCTCCAAATTCTTTATGTGGGCATTTAATGCTATGAATTTCCCTCTTAGCACTGTTTTCATAGTGTCCCATAAGTTTGGGTATGTGGTGTATTCATTTTCATTGATCTCTAGGAAGTCTTTAATTTCTTTCTTTATTTCTTCCTTAATCCATTGGTGATTCAGTTGAGCATTATTCAGTTTCCATGAGATTGTAGGCTTTCTGTAGATTTTGTTGTTGTTGAAATCTAACTTTCAACCATGGTGGTCTGATAGAACACAGGAAGTTATTTCAATTGTTTTGTATCTTTTGAGATTTGCATTGGGCCAAGTATGTGGTTGATTTTAGAGAAGGTTCCATGGGGTTCTGAGAAGATGGTATATTCTTTTTTGTTTGGATGGAATGTTCTTTAGATATCAATTAAGTCCATTTGAGTCATAACATCAGTTAAATCCTTTATTTCTCTGTTAAGTTTCAATTTGGCAGATCTGTCCAGAGGTGAAAGTGTGGTGGGGTTTTATATGTTATTTAAGCTTTAGTAATGTTTCTTTTACGTATGTGGGTGCACTTGTGTTTGGAACATAAATGTTCAGAATTGAAACTTCATCCTGGTGGTTCTTTCTTGAGATGAATATGTAATGTCCTTCATGATTTCTTTTGATTGATTTTAGTTTAAAGTGTATTTTGCTGGACATTAGGATGGCTATACTACCTTACTTCTTAAGACCATTTGATTGGAAAATCTTTTTCCAGCCTTTAATCCTTAGGTAGCATCTATCTTTGAATTTGAGGTGTGTTTCTTATATGCACCAGAAAGATGGGTCCAGCTTTTGTATCCATTCTGTTAGTCTGTGTCTTTATATAGGTGAATTAAGTCTGTTGGTATTAAGGGATATTAATGACCAGTGATTGTTCATTACTGTTATTATTATTACTATTATTTTGGTGGTAGTGTGTCTGTACTTCTCTTCTTTGGGGTTTACTGCTGTGATGTTATCTATTGCCTGTGTTTTTGAGCATGTATCTAACTTCCTTAGGTTGGAATTTTACTTCTAGTGCTTTCTGTAGGGCTGGGTTTATGGATAAGTTTTGTTTAAATCTGTGCCTTTGAGTTGGTATTCTTCTCCTTCCTCTATCCCTATTATTTGTAGGTTTGGTCTTTTCATGGTGTCCCAAATTTCTTGGACATTTTGGGACATGACTTTGTTGACTTTAGTGTTTTCTTTGACTGATGAATCTATTTTTTTTTCTGTATGTTCAGCACCAGAGACCCTCTCTTCCATCTCTTGCATTCTACTTGCATCTGAAGTTCCTGTTAGTTTACTCAGTTTTTCTATTTCCAGCATTCCCTGTTCCTGTGTCTTCTTCATTTTTTCTATTTCCCTCTTCAGGTCTTGGACTGTTTCCCTTGCTTTTTCATGATTTTCTTTCAGGGACTTATTGTTTTCATGTGCTTTAATTGTCCTTTCCTCTAGTTTTTTATAGCATTCTTCCCATTTTTTGTTTGTTTGTTCCTCCACTTTATTTTTGATTTCTTCTATATAAGGCTCTAGCCTCTTCATGATGTTATTTATGAGGTTGTTTTCTTCTGCTTCTTCCATTCTGTGATGTTCAGGTCTAGCTGTTGGAGGAGGGCTAGGTTCTGGTGATGCTGTATTGCTCTTAATTTTGTCGTATGTACTTCTGCCTTGACATCTGCCCATCTCCTTGTGGATTTGTTCTTGGTCTTATCAGCGCACTTGGTCCAGACAGAGCTGACAGATTTAAGGATCCTTTCTCTGGTCCAGACGGAAGCTCTGGGCCGGATGGGAGCTCTGGTCCAGATGGTAGTGTTGGCTGGATGGGAGCTGGCTGGTCTCAGAGTCTCAGGATGTTGCTGGGGTCTTGTATCTTGTCCAGATGGGAACTCTGGGGTGGCATGGGAGCTGTGGACTCTGGTCCAGATGGGAGTTCTGGGGCAGGATAGAAGCTGGGGGCTGGTTTCTAAGTCTCAGGAAGTGCCTGGGGTCTCAGGCAGATGGGTGTGGGGCCAGGGTATGTAGATTGCAGGGTCTGCCTGCAGTCTTGGAAGAAGGAAACCTTCCCACAGGGCCCGCTGGATGACCAGAAACTGGGGCCAAGTTGGGCAGGTCTTCCTGGGATGGCTGGTGCCCCGGGATGGGACCTCTCTGGCTATGACCCCAGACACTCATCTCTGGTCTAGCTGGGAGTTCTTGGGCAGGATGGAAACTGGGGGCTCGTTTCTATGTCTCAGGAAGTGGCTCAGGTCTCTGGCTGATGGGTGTGGGGGCAAGGCGTGGAGATTGTGGGGTCCGCAGGGGGTTTTGGAGAAGGGGAACCTTCCTGGTGGGGTTGGGGAGGTTCTGCCCTATGGTCAGAACCTGGGGCCAAGTTGGGCAGGTCTTCCCTGGAATGACTGGTGCCCAGGGCTGGGACCTAGGTGCGGACCTCTCTGAGTGTGACCCCAGGCACTCACCTCTGGTCCAGATGGGAGTAAGTATTTATACTTATATCATGAAGGAACCAAATGTTTTTCAGGACTTGTAAAATAAAAAAAAAAAAAAAAGAATTCACTTGAAGGGAGTCCAAAAGACAAAAGAGAACCACAAGTATACAAAGACCAAGAAACAATATAATTATTTGAGAGTCATAAAAAATAGACCCTGGGAATGATCCTGAAGTTAATGATAAAGAAATCAAAGCAATAACATTGACCAGATTGAACATTGTATAGATCTAGAAGACAGGTCTTCTGACCTTCAAGAAAGTGATTCTTTTGTGATTAATGATAGGGTACATGAACCCACCCTCTTCAGTATGTTTGCAGATGGTCATACAAGTGAATCACTAAAAAAGCAACTATTTAACTTGAAGTAAAACTTCATAGAAGGAAAGGAGAGATAGATTTATGTACCCAGAATGAACATCTAATACTTTATTTGAGCTCTACTTTTAGTAGTGGAACTATATTGCAACTGTAAAAAGAAAATGCCATTTTGAAGGAGACATAGGTGTTGAGAGTTTGTAAGGGATGAGGAGATGTGAGGCACACAACATAAATTACACCAAGTTCTAAAACTTGATTCTATGTCAGTTGGATAAGGGAGAGAGATTTTCTTGGGAAATTACCAAAAAACAGTATGGTAGAATTAGTGTATAATGGGGTCTTGGAGGATTGGTAGAACTTGCACGATGAAATTGGAGTGCTAAATTGGTCCATTCCACTTTAGAGGGGAGAATTGCCCACCTGAAGAGAATTTCAAAAAGGTAGCTTGTTATTTTGTTTGTGTTATGACAAATAAAGCTTGCCTGGAGATCAGAGGGTTGAGGTAGCCACTAGTTAACCACAGAAGCCAGGCAGTGGTGGCACACACCTTTAATCCTAGCACTTGGGAGGAGGAAGCAGGAAGATCAGGAGTTCAACGCTACCCTGGGCTACATGAGATTGAGCCAGTCTAAAAGAGAAACAGAGCTGGGTAGTGGTGGTGCACACCTTTAATCCCAGCACAATTGGGAAGTGGAGACAGGAATATAAGGCAGGTGGAGACAAGATCTTGTCTCCCCGTTCATTCTGAGAATTAGTAGAGTTAAGAATTCTCTAGTGGCTGCTGCTCTGCTTCTCTAATCTTTCAAGTTATCGTCCTGATATCTGATTCTTGGTTTTAATTGATAAGATTAATTAGATTTACACACCAGTAGCTGGATTGGTTTATTGGGTTTTTATAGATGCATTCTGTAAGATAAAGAAAATAAATGCAACCAATTAAAGCATATCATATTCTGTGAAGTGTTCTTGGCCTGTGAATTATATCTAGTACAATTTCTATTATCACTATCCATAATTGTTAGTCTTCATTTAAAGTCCTTTTGAAAATATGTATTGTGAGTATAGTAATATTTGAATGTCAGGCAGATTTTTCCAGCTTACTTGTTCAGGTTCCTTATGAGTCTTCTCTCCTTTATACTATTTTGATGGGACTGTTTGTCATTCACATGAGACCACACACTTTGTTTACCCAATCATGATACATTTTTCTAGGCATGGTGATTGGTCCAAAAGTGAGCAAGAGAAGTACTCTCAGTCAGAATAATTTTCAACTATAGTCTTATAAATGACTAATGTTTGCTTTGGAGTTTGCCAAAATAGAGTAACACAAATCATTGACTGGCACACAAAGAGTGACAAGGACTGTGTCTCTGATCCCACTTCTTAACTCAGCCTCAGCTTTGGCTGTCTGTGTTCAGCCTGTCCTTGCTATGCCTACATTCTCAGATATTAGCAAAAATACTGCTAAGTCAGTTTAGTGAGGATTCTCTACCTTTTATATCTGATTTACCCTAGAGAACTGATGAAACTCCTTAGCCTCCATCACTGATGCAGAAGTCCTTGACTGCCTTTGATAAGAATCCTGCTAGGCTGAATTTTAAGATTGTATAAACAAGTATCCTTTTAGTTTTAACATAATTTTGAGCAATTTGTCATCCACTACCCCCTTCATAGTACTCCTTGGCTGTAAATTTCCCTTCTTCCCTTTTTTATTCAAAGTTGAGCCAAATTTCTGACTCCTATTACAACTGTCATTTTGAAAACTTATTTTAAAAGCACTTTTATTTATGTATGTGTGTGTGTGTGTGTGTGTGTGTGTGTGTGTGTGTGTGTGTGTGTTTGCACGCGCATGCATGCTTGGAGGTCAGTAGATAATTTTTGGGAGTCAGTTCTCTTTCTCCACCATGTGGATCTTTGGCATTGAAAGATGGAACTGAAATGTTCATGTTTAGCAACTGAGTCATTTTACAGAGTATTCCTTACCGTTCATTGCCATTGCTAGGGGCTCTAACTTGGGGCTGTGTGTGCTAGGCAAGTATTCTACCACTAAACTACTTTCTCAGCTTCTTCACCTTTACACAACTGAAGAACAACTCTTTTTGCTCCTTAATAGGGCTTGACACAGCTCAGTAGAACAGAAGGAGGGGGAAACAAAACTGACCACATGATTCCACACACTTTATAGTTATTTGAGCCATGTGAGCCTACTGTCCCCTTTTCATGCAACCTGAATTGTGTTTGGTTCTAGTCACGTATTATTAAAAGACCTTGTAAGTATAGCCTTTAGTAAAGTAGGCTCATATGTGGAACCCAAAACCACTCAAATTTTCTGTAGGCTTTCCTCTTATGGAAATGGGTCATTAATTGATATTTCTTGTGACTATTTTATGACTATTTTGTTCTTTTGAAAAATTAATGTTTTAGGAACATATTAGAAAACATACATTTACAATAAATGATTTTATACAGGCTACTTAATTTTACCTTGTCTTTAAAAGTGCTTATTATAGCTAGTGCACAAATAAGACACTAAAGGTCAACGTGTTTTAATGAACCTTGGACTGTCTGTTACCAATTCATATGTTCTGTATTTTAGAGTTTTCTAAATATCCGTTGCCAAATATTCTATATTATTTGTTTTATTAATTAGTGCCCTAAGAAGATAGCCCAGCTGGTAAAGTACTTTCCACACAAGTACAAAGAACTAAGTTTGACTCCCTAGAACCCATTGTTATCTCAATGCTGAAGAGATAGGAGAATCCATGAGGCTTGCTGGCCAACTACTTGGCAAGTTTCAGGTCAGTGACCCTGTCTCATTAAACAAGATAGATGAATCCTGAGAAACAATGTTTAAGATTGATCTCTGGCCTCCACACACATGTGTACACCTGTACACACATGAATAGGCATCCATGACACATATAGATACACACACACACACACACACACACACACACACACACACGAGGGAGAGGGGAGAGGTGATGAAAACATCATTACAAGCATTTTTCATTATTTCCATTTCTGTGTGTGTCTGTGTGTGTCTGTGTGTGTGTGTGTGTGTGTGTGTGTGTGTGTGTGTGTGTGTGTGTGTGTGTGTGTGTGTGTGTGTGTGTGTGTGTGTTTTCAGACAGGGTTTCTCTGTGTAGCTCTGTCCTGGAAGACCATGTTGGCCTCAAACTCACAAGGATCCATCTTCCCTTGCTTCCTGAGTACTGGGAATAAAGGTGTGCACCACCATAGCCTAGCTATGAAAACTTTCTTAAATCATTTACTTATTTATTTTATTACTCTGGAAAATAGATAACCATTTTAAGCTTCTAAATTCCAAAGACATAATAAATATCATAGTTGGAATAAAATTATATTCCTAGTCTTGAATCAGAATAAAGTTATCACTATTAATTTAGCTGAGTCTATAAAATGAACATATAATTAATCTTTAAGCAGACAAATCTTTAGAACATATTTCTTCTTTTTTTAAATGAAGAAACGATTCTTTTTCTTTATGCTATTAGGAAGAAAGGGGCTTCTGTTAAATCATGCCTATACAAAAAGGAGAATTTGGCATTGCTACAGTATTGTGAGATAGTGTGATTTGGTACATCACATGAAATGTTATCTTTTCCCACATGTTAACTCTTATAAGAAGTTTTCTAGTCCATTCTAGAAGGACTAAACACAGGGTTTAACGTAAGTTATTGCAGATATTACACATTCAGTAAATGAACAACCACAATCTAGTCAATTCCAGCTTTGAATATATCACTTGCATTGAAAAAGATACAAAAATATGAATGATAAAGCGCTACATCAAAGAGCTTTACATTATGATTATAGTCTCTCTCTCTCTCTTTCTCTCTCTCTCTCTCTCTCTCTCTCTATATATATATATATATATATATATATATATATGTTTTTTTGAGACAGAATTTCTTTGTGTAACCACCTTGGTTGTCCTGGAACTCACTCTGTAAACTAGGTTGGCCTTGAACTCACAGAAATCCACCTGTCTCTGCTTCTCAAGTACTGGGAATAAAGGGTGTGCCACAATCGCCTGGCTCAAAATATAATTTTAAGTACACTGTTTCATAAAATCTGACAATTCTAAATCTTCTGAAGCCTTTGACTGGGCTAGTTACAAATCTCTTTCCTCAAAAACAAAAACAAAAACCAAAAACAAAAGAAGTACAAATTAAAACAGTTTTCAGCCATAACAGTCTTTCAAATATGAATATTTTCCAATAATAATGTAGTGTTAAAGTTTCAAATAATGAAAATACAATATTCAATACTGTCTATGTCTCTTCCTCTCTCTCCTCCCTCTATGCATCCTCTACATAATAAAATAAAACAAAACTGTACAAATATATTTTAAGCATGCTTTAGTATATATCAATATTAGGAGCAACTACTGGGCTCCTATACACTTCCAACATAAAACAAGAACAAAATCTCCTTTTTATATAAAACTTACAATTTTTTTATATCACTTTTAGGCTCATGGTGGATATTGAGCAGAAAGTACAGAGATTTGCCCTATGTTTCCTGCTTTTCCCAGTCACAGCCTCCCCCACTGTTAATATTCCCCATCACTGAGCAAGATATTTATTTCAATGAATGATCTTCATGGATACATCATTATGAGACAAAGTCTATACTTTATGCTGTGGTTCACACTTGGTGCCTTCTATTCTATGGGTTAGGGCAAACATACAATGGCACCATCAGTGTATTATACAGGGATGTTTCCCTACCTGAAAAATGTCTGCCTGCCTTGGTCCTTGGCAACCACTGATTGCTTTAATAATTCTGTAGTTTGGCCTTTTCTGAAATGTCATACAGTTGGTGCAAATTGCTCTTTAAGTGCCTTAGCCAAATATTAAACACAATGCTTTATGAGTACATATATATTCGACCTCAAATACTTTTATGTTTATCTGCTTGTTGAAAGTTATAATCATGTATTGGATATGTTAAGCACTTTGGGTGGAATTGTTTTTGAAATATTATTTCTGTTTCCAAAATTAATGCATAGTTGACCTAGAAATTAATGTCTACTACAAGAATGTTACTGAAGAAAAATCAATTAATGCTAGTTAAATGGTTGAAGGTAAACTAACATATAATAATGTCAATAGATGATGCATAAGATGTACTCAATAAAATCCAATATTTATTTATGGTAACAATCTTGGTGAACAAAGAATAAAAATTTCTCCTAAATTTTATAAAGAACATTTATAATAGAATTAGATCAAATTTTATGCTTAATGGCAACATATTAAATGGGCTCCTTCAAAAACCATGTGTAAGTAAAGCAATTCTTACCTCTCCACAGAAAAGTCCAGATCATTTGCAGATAAGCTTTTGCAATTACTGAATACAAAGTAAACATACAAAAAAGTTTCCTTTTTCCCATTAACAAGTAGGAGATTAAAAAAAAGAACAGCATCATCATTTGAATGTGTTTCAGAATGGTGTCCATGAAGCTTTCTGAAAATAATTACAAAACTTATTTAAATGTCAATTGAAGTGATTAATAAAATGAATTCTGTGATATTTATTGGCATCAACTTGTCTATTAATGAGCTCTTGCTTCATAAGAAATTACCTAAAGTTGGGACAGCAAGATGGCTAAGTGGGCAATTGCACTTGATGCCAAGCCTGATGACCTGAGTTTCAACCCTGGGAATCACAGAGTGGAAGGAGAGAACTGATTCCCACATGTTGTTCTCTGACCATCATATGCATACCATAACATATGTGCATCTACCCACCCAACAAACAAACAAACATAATTCTTAGAAGATACTACACAAAATTTTAGTTTTTTAAATAATGAACACTTGTTTTCTCACAGACACTTGTTTTGTAACCAGATAGCCTTTCGTGAAGATGTGATAACCTGTCTTTTCAGAAATTCAGAACATTATGAAAGTTAATGATTAAGACTGAAATATTGCCTAGAGGTGAAAAAGTTGACTAGTTTAACACAAGAAAAGACTCAGACACTGCTACATATATGGGAAGCTGATTTTATTGGTAAAGTTGCATGAGGTGCAAGATATGATGTGAAAGTAAGAGGATTATAGGAGGCTAGAAAGTCAAAGAGATTTCAAGGAGCCTATGGCAGATAAGAGATGTAGTATTCCATCTAGGCAACTGTCTCCACACAGACCAATGGAGAGGCAGCCATTGGCAGACACCCAGACATATGGTAGCATGTACAGGTCTCATTATGGGCTTATACAGGTAGACATAGGCACACAAACAGACCAGCACACAGGCTGCATGAAAGTAGGCACATAGACACACACACAGTAAGCTAGCAAAGGCAAAAGTAATGGTTTCTGATCTCAAAGCAGTATTTTTACTGAATCACAAAAAGTATCATTCTGTCCCTCCCCCAGAAAGTTACATATGATTTGCATTCACTTTATTTTGGGGGACCCAATATACCCAGTGTGATATTTTGTCCTGTTCTTAGATGTCCAATTTGGACATCCCAAGATGTCCTCTTGGCCCATGAAAGATACTCATAACAGTACCATGTTGTTAAACATACATTGGCTCTTACAGCCCTCTCTAAAATTCCACCCATTTTAGATAACTTGTGCTTTATCAGGGCAGACCAATAGGAGTGCTATTTAGGTCCATAATCCACAGGACAGCATGCAGAACAAGACTCACAATGCTTAGTAGGTTTTCAGACCTTGTAGGTTTTCTATGCTGTAGTGCTTTGTAGGCTCTCAGACTCATTACTAACTTTTTAGGCTCTACAGATTTCCCAAGCTCTCAGGCCTACTATTAGCTCTCTAGGCTATGTAGATCTTCCAACAGGGAATAGCCCCACAGAAGTAAAAGGTCTACATCCTAATCTAGTATACACATTTGAGTAGGGGTATAGGGAGAGGATATTTATGACTGCTAGCCATATAACACTTAATCCAGCCCACTGGTTGCTTTGGCCAATTTCTGTTTATATGTAAATAACATTAATAGACAGTTGTACTGCTTCCACCTTCTAGGTGGCTTTGTGGCCTGTCTTAGAGTTTTTATGGCTGTGAAGAGACACCATGACCATGGCAACTCTTGTAAAGGAAAATATTTAATTGGGGCTAGCTTACAGGTTCAGAGGTTCAGTCCATTATCCTCATGGCAGGAAGCATGGAGGCAGGCAGTCAGACATGGTGCTGGAGAGGTATCTGAGAGTTCTACATGGCAGGCAACAGAAAAAGTGACGCTGGGTCTGACTTGGGCTTCTGAAACTCCAAAACCCACTGCCAGGGCCACACTTTCTCCAACAAGGCCACATCTCCCTATAGTGCTACTCCCTATGAGTCTATGGGGGTCATTTTTATTCAAACTACCACATTCCACTCTCTGGCCCCCATAAGCTTGTAACCATATCATAGTACAAAAAGAATTCAGTCCAACTTCAAGTCTCCATAGTTTATCAATCTCAATCTTGTTTAAAAGTCCAAAGTCTCTTCTGAGACTCATGGCAGTCTTCTAACTGCAATTCCCTATAAAATAAAGTCAAAAAGCAGATCACATACTTCCAGCGTATAATGGTACAGGAGATATATTACCATTCCAAAAGAAGAAAAGGAAACATAGTGAGGAAATACTGCACCAAAACAAGACTGAAAACCAGCTGGGCAAACTCCAATTTCTGCACTTCTGTGTCTGATGTCAAAGTGCTCTTCATATCTCTAACTCCTTTAACTTTGTTGACTGCAATATACTTTTCTCTCTTGGACTGGTTCCACTCACTCCCTGTTAGTAGTTCTCCTTGTCATGTATCCCAGAGCTCTGGCATCTCCAACATTTTGGGGTCTCACAGCTTCACATAATGACCTCTTTAGGACTCCATACAGGAACACCTCTGCCACATACCAGGCCTCAGCATTTTTCCTTAGCCATGGAGGGAGATTCCACAACCTCTTTACTTTATCCTTGACTCTAAAGCCAGAACCCTGTGGCTGGGTGGCTAAGTTCTGTTGTTTGCTGGGACTGGAATACGCCCCCCTCATTAAGTGCATTTTCACCAGCTTTCTGTTTTCAATGGTTTCCTTCACTGCTTAAGACTGGCTGTTCTAGAACTTGAGCTGTACCAGGCTGGCCTCAAACTTAGAGATCTGCCTTCTCTGCATCCTAAATACTAGGATTAAACATGTGTGCCACAACATCAGACTCTTTTTCACAAGTTGGAAAGTTAGCTGTGTCACAACTTTCTTTAGCATCAGGCTTTCTTTAATCTCTTTATCTCCTTGAACATGGGACTTAGTGCTGGTGCTCTTTTTTTCCTCAAATGGTATATTTTATATTTTTCCTTGCTCAGCTTGTTCCTTTTTATTATAGATCTGCATAAGCGTGGCCACTAATAACCAAGTAACACAGTTATTACTAGACTGTCTAGAAATCTTATCTGCCAAAGTTGCTAAACCATAACTCTTCAATTTAGCCTCAGGCAGATTGTTTTGGACAAGGACAGAAAGCAGTCACATTCTTTGCCAAAATATGTCAAGAGTCTCTAGGCTACATATGAAAATTCTTACCTGAAACTTCTTGAATTGGAGCCCCACAGTTCAGATCACCTTGAGCACAACTGTCTTCCTTGAGCACAACTAGTATGGCCCATTAAGCCCCACTTAAAGCATTTAACTGCTTTCCTAATCCAAAGTCCCAAAGTCCACATTCCTCTAAATAAAAGCCTGGTCTGGCCTGTCATAGCAATACCCCCAGTCCCTAGGACCAACTTCTGTCTTAGGGTTTTTAATTGTTGTGAAGAGACACCATGACCACAGCAACTCTTATAAAGGAAAATATTTAATTGGGGCTAGCTTACAGGTTCAGAGGTTTAGTCTACTATTGTCATGGCAGGAAACATGAAGGCATGCAGGCAGATAAGGTGCTAGAGAGATAGCTGAGAGAGAGTGCATTATGGATTATGATCTTTGGCAGAGGAGATTTCCAGACAGCTTAGTACTGACTGTGTTACTTGGTTATTAGTGGCCACACTTATGCAGATCTATAAGAGAGAATGCCACTGGGCCTGGCTTGGGCTTCTTAAACCCCAAAGTCCACCCCCTGTGATACATTTCCTCCAAGAAGGCTATATCAACTCCAACGAAGCCATACTTCTCAATAGTGCCACTCCTACTGAAACTATCACTATACTAGACATCTATCTTTTAGGGAGCCCATTGTGTGTGCGTGTGTGTGTGTGTATGTGTGTGTGTGTGTGTGTGTGTTGCTTTTGCCAAGATTTCTTGTAATTCTGTTGTTAGGAAATGATTTAGAATCCCCTTTCAGATGAACCAGGCCCTTATACTCTGGAGTCATTCACTCTTCACCCACACAATTTTAGAGCAGCACCCAAAGCACCTCTCAGACTCACAGCCATAAATGTCAAATCTGTATGAGAAATAGAAAGCACACATCACATCCACCATCAGTGTAATGGTATTCAGTGACCACCTTGGGCTTTTACCAGGACACTGAGTCCTGAGCCACCAAACCATGACAAATGATGAAGCTATACAAATATCCTAGGAATAACTCTCCATCCACTACATAGTGATATTAATGAAAAAAGCCAGAGTTTAATTACTCTATCAGATCCATGATGAGTTGCATAGTAGATTCTGAATAATCCACAGACATTTTCTAGACTCTGTCTGGCTTCTTCACAGGCTTCACAGGGGCTTTGTAGGTCTATGGGCTACTAACATAATATGATCATGACTCTCAGACAACTGTATTGGTGTGTATGGACCACCCTTGTGTGATCGGCAACCCCTGCAGGTATGAGTAGCCCCTTACCACCAGCTTGACAGTCCCTAGCAGTTGGAAGGCTACAATCCTCAAAGAATGTCCACCCTTAGCATAGTTTCAACCATAGGAGAAATATATAACATATATGACTGGGAGGTCATAGGTCTACAATCCAAAGTCACTAGTTTGGCCTTGATTATGTGGCTGCTGTAGCCATATATGTGTTCCAGTGCTTCTCAACCCATGGGTCTCTATTCCTTTGGGGGGGGGAATCACATATAAGATATTTACATTATGATTCAAAGCAGCAGCAAAATTACAGTTATGAAGTAACAACAAAAATAATTTTATGGCTGGGGCTCACCACAACGTAAGGAACTGTATTAAAGGGTCATAGCATTAGAAAGGCTGAGAACCACTGATGTATGCCATAGGCCAGGGAAAGAAGTCTAGATTCTCATGGACTAAAGTACAGTCAGCTCCAATATGAACAAAAGCTATGACTGTTTATAAATTAATAGGAAGACCAATGAACAATGAACTCAACATGAAGCCTGAAGTCTTATTGGATCTTCTTTAACTAGGCACTTTGGCTGCATCCCCCTCCCCAGGACATGCTTAGGCATACAGAGATAAATACCCAGTTCATTAGTGAGTATTCTCCCTGATTTTATGGTCTTGGGGAGAGGTAGCCTAACTTAAAGTGATGAAGACTAACTTTTCTTTCTTTTTTTTTTTTGTGGAGCTGAGGATCGAACCCAGGGCCTTGTGCTTGCTAGGCAAGCACTCTACCACTGAGCTAAATCCCCAACCCAAGACTAACTTTTCTATCTCCCTTGCTGTCAGCAAGATGCTCTCTTTCCTTTAGTTTCATGAGTACAGGGATTTGCTCTTCCAGGTTCTGACTGTACTGCTTTTCTTTTGA
This sequence comes from Onychomys torridus, assembly GCF_903995425.1. NCBI lineage: Eukaryota > Metazoa > Chordata > Mammalia > Rodentia > Cricetidae > Onychomys > Onychomys torridus. The sequence continues at coordinate 54,181,122 of NC_050466.1, forward strand.
TGAAAGGGTCTTAATGAGTTTGTGCTCTAAATGACATAGCCAAGCTTTCAGTCTTTCCTCCAGAGCTGATAATGCACATTGTTTTCTCACTCCAACATATCCCCAGGAACATCTTTTGGTGCAGTGAAAACAGTCAGTGTACTGTGATACAACAGCAGGGAATAAAATCAAGAAGAGGTAGACAAGACCCCAGTTTTACAGAAAGAAACTCCAGAGTTTTTTTCAGACACTTTTCAGAGATATAGAAAAAGTAGACTAAAATACCTCTTGCAGATCAATAGGTAATGTGTGCACTTTCCAGAACTCATTTGGTCACACTGTGTTATTTATATGAAGAAATACAAAGAAATCACTTGAAAATGATTACAGATTAGAAAAGTTTAGACTGTACCAGAGAAGGATTTCTTAAATATGAAAGTACAAATGATGACAAAGATGAATGAGTGTGGCTTCATTTCTTTATCAAATGACACTACAGACTTCCATTTCAAGCCATGCCAACACAGCTATTGTCAACTTGAGCTTTTACCTTAAGCAACTTGAAACTGTTCAAGATAGATGACAACCATTTTATGCAAAGTAGAAAGCCATGAAAACAAAAGAAATATACAAGGTGAATTCTGTGATTCTCCTGGCTTTCAGCATAGACGCACTTCTTGAATGCCACAGTGTTTTGGAGAAATCAAGTAAAATGCTTCTGTTTCTATAAATTATAGAGACAAGATCAGAGTTCAAGATGACAAGACAGCTGGAACTCTCAGAATGGATCAGTGGAGAGGAGAGAGTCACACTGAGGGAGAGCTCCAGGATTCTTCCTTGAGGCTTCAGATAAAAGCTAAACTGCTTTCACAGAAGGGAATTTCCACCAAACCGAAAAGAACTCCTACTGCACAGCTCTAAGCTAAACAATTTCATCAAACACAGTGGACAGACATTTTTAAATTTTGTATTTTTGGTAGAGACCCACAAAGGGTCTCTTTATCTTAATAAATTTGGCTTAGGAAGAAGTTGCTTCAAACTCACCATAACAAAAGTTAAAAATAAGCTTCTAAAGTGTTAATCATATTCTCAAGTAACTTCTGAATAAAACTCAACATTCTTTTGAAAGAAGACAACAAAATCTCGGGGGAAGCACCTATAAAATTCACAAGGTCTAGCATCTCTAATAAAAAAATGAAACACATGTCTGGAGCACCTAAATGTGATTCATATTCTGAAGAACACTCAGTGAAAATAATACAGATAATGTAATAAACAGGATACAGGGAGTCCCTATGGAAGACATAAAGTTAAATAGAATTTCCATAGATGTATTTAGCTACTTTTCTGTTGCTGTGTTAAAATATCATGGCCAAGGTAACTTATAGAAGGAAGAGTTTATTAGAACTTACAGTTCCAGAGGGATAAGATTCTATCATGGTAAAGTGTAGGTGTAAGGGTCTTATTAAATAAGAAACACAGAAATAAAGGGGCATGGCAGTAGGTGGCAGACATGGTGGCAGGAGTAGAAAGCTGAAAGATCACATCTCAATGACAAGTACACAGCAGAGAGCTAGCTGGATGTAGGGTGAGGATTTAAACTACCAAAGCCCTTCCCCAATGACATACCCCACCTACACAAGGCTGTACCTCCCCATAACTTCTTAAAACAGCATCACTAGCTAAGAAACAAGTAATAGAGTGCATTCCCTTTTATCAACTTCTCTCTCTATCACACACACACACACACACACACACACACACACACACACACACACACAGAGAGAGAGAGAGAGAGAGAGAGAGAGAGAGAATGTAAAATGAATAAATAAAAAGAATAGGTACAGAAGATAAAAAAGAGCAGAGAACATAATGACAAGAATAAAATCATTCAAACTAAAGCAAAGAGAAAAATCTGAAAAAATGGCACAATATTAAGTAGTCTACCATGTAGATAATTGTAGTCACAGACACAAAAGAGGCTTGGAAAAATTATTGGGAGAAATAATGCTTAAATATTCCTAAATTTAATGAAAGAATTATTAATTTAGCCTTATAATCAGTAAATAAAATTAATTTGAGAAATTAACATTTTAAATTAAAATATACCTAAATGACTTTAAAAGTTAGAATACTAATATTAGCAAAGAAGTGGAATATTGATGGGCCTGTAAATTTGATCATTTTTGAGGAGAAAAATTAAAACTGCATTATCTCAAAAACTTAAGGATGCACTGCTATATGGCTCAGAATTCATCCCTAGATAGAAACTCTTGAGAGTTTCTTGAGCTTGCCACACTAAGAAATGAATATATGGATAAAAACAATATAGCTGTAAGAATCAGCAAATCTGATGCAATCTCAATACCCACCCACACTGCAAAGGCATAGCAATACAGATATATGATGATGGTAGATAATACCCTAGTAAAGACTGATGACTATACCTACACTCAATAACATAAATGAACATCAGCAGAAACATAGTATAAAAAAGATAACTACTTTTAGTTGAGTCATATATGCAGGACAATCTTTTAATTTTTTTAAAGATTCAGATATGCATGCATTCACATACACATGAAGACACACACACACACACACACACACACACACACACACACACATACACACAATTTTTCTCATACATGACTCTCATGAAAATGCAGATGGTCCCAGGCTTATGATGGCTTGAGTTCTAATTTGCCATGGGGCATACTGGAAATCGTAGCATGTCTGTTAACATCTCTGGCCTCTACCCACATCACAAAGATGTTAAAGTACAGGCATTCTGTAAACTAGACTTCTAATGTTGAATTTTTACCCTTTTCATGGGCAAGAGATTGGTGGACTGAAGCTCTTTGGTGATGTTTGCAGATCTGAGGGACAAACAGTCCATCGATTACAGTATACATTTTGTGGTGCTAAGGTGAGGCTTTAGGTAGATTAGGTGTATTAAATGTATTTAAGACCTATAATGTAGTCAATTTATGAAAATATAGCCTCACTACATTGAGGACAATCTTGTAAAATGAATATGCAAGAAAATGTTGACAAAAGAAAGAACTAGCAGGACGGTAAAGTTGCTTCAAAACGCATTTGGGAAAGAGATTTATGTATATAGTTAGTCAGTAGAAGAATGTTGGAATGCATTTGCAAGTTAGATTTAAAACTGATTACGTCCCACAGGGCAATTAACCTTTGGGGTTATCCTCCTTACCCAGAAGAAATAATTTTCATCTTTACTGAGCAAAAGTATGCAAGCTTACCTGTAACTTTCCCAAGTCTGAGCCTTGGTCAATAGTACATAGTAAGTCAAATCGAATCATGTTTTCTTGAAGAATGTAATCCTCCTTGGGTGGGCTGATTGGATAATGTTGCAGTATGACATTGGAAGGACATGAGTTCGATTTTAAATATTTTTCTTTTCTTTTCTTTTTTGAGCTGAGGATCAAACCCAGGGCCTTGTGCTTGCTAGGCATGTACTCTACCACCGAGCTAAATCCTCGACCGTAAGTATTTTTCTTAATAGGGTTTATATGATTTTCTTAAAAGTGGAGGGAAACAATATTTATTCATATATAAGTGGTTAGAAAATATATTAAGCAAAATCTATAATAATGTTTACTAAAGTAGTGGTTCTTTTTAAAATTATTATTGTATGAAATACTTTATTTACTTAATAGAGATGAGGTTTATCTTCTTTAAAATTTAGGTTCATCTACATTTACTAAAAAACAAATACATCACTAAACAATTTGAAATGATACAATTATAATTATATAGATATACAAATACAATTATATAGATAAACTACAGTATAGATTGTTTTCAGCATAATGAGAACATCATACCTTTCTCTTGGTAACTAAAGATGATACATGGCCTGAGTAAACACAGTGATAGAATAATATAGAATAAGTTGTGTTCCTGGAATTCTCCCTAACAATCACCAAACTTAACTTTGCTTAACAGAAGAGGAAAATTAAGACAAATGAAGATAATACCCGCCACTCATTAATGATGAGACCACTGACTGTGTGAGGTACTTGCTTGGTGCTGGGAATATTAATGTGAATAGAACATTGCACCTATATGCAAAGGCGTGCTTAGCCAGTATAGTGGAGGGTGTAGTTTTTAATGGGGTGATCTGGGTCCCTATAGACATTCAGTAATATCTGGTGGCAGTTTTGGGTTTCCTGTGTGGGGAGATGCTTCCTGGCATCTTGTGAGTAGAGCCAAAGACGCTGATGGATATTCTACAAAGCACAAAATGCTCCCATGGTAAAGAATTATGTGGATCTAAAATATTAGTAGTGTTGAGATTGAGAAACATTAGGCACTGTAATGGGCTTGGAGAGGTGGCTTGTGAGGAGGAAAATAATGATAGATTTCAGCTCTCAATGCAAACAGGAAAATATTTTAAAACAACTTCAAGCTATATATATAGCACAAACATATATATTTATATTTAATTAATACAACAAAAACATTGAATTAATGGAACTTTGTACTACTTAGACATGGAAGGCAGAGGCTAAACATTGTGTTTTGAACTATTAGATATAATTTAATACCACCCCTTTCTTATTTCTAAGAGAAAGCCTGCCAAGAATCTATCTCTAAGAACTCAGCATCTTATAGAGATGGAGAAAAGTTCTTTACAATCTATAATATTTTGAGAGTGGCCTTAGATGTAGACTGTACATAAATTATGACAAAACTGTTAGCTAAATTTTATGAATCCACATTTGTCATTTCTGATCCTTCTGGTCATTTGATGTTTCGCGTTGTCTCAGACAGGGTGGAAAGAGTAAATTCAGCAATGAGACCAGGACCTTTCAGCAGTGGAAAAGCGCCAAGTGGACAAAGGCCTCTAAGATGTCACAACTCCATTAGCTAGCTTCAGTGTTTGCCCATTACCAGCAGGCAGTGTAAGTTAGCACCAGCCAGAGAATTCTAGGCAGGTGAAAGCAATTGACTGTAAACCCAAAGCCCAGACCAATCAGATCCTCTAGGGTGTGGGCTAAGGGCATCTTGAGCCAGTTTGAACTCCCACATAAGTTCTTGCTTACTCTAGACTTCCAATGAATGAAAATCAAGTTTCCATGATTAAAAGCAAATGTTCTACGTGGTGCTACAGTTGCAGAGAGATGAAGGTCTGCAGTGTGTATCTTACACCAGAATGAACTAGAGGAGACAGAATGAGAGATGAAATTTGGGGAAACATGTGATCTATTTTACTTTTGGATTGTGCTCTGATTTCCCCCTTAACCATGTAGTTGAATTTTCACACATGAAAACAATATCTTTCTGTAGAACAGATGCAGGCTTTCTGGGAAGAGGTTTTGCACCTTATTTTGTCTTTCATAAGTCTAAAAATTATACTTAAAAACCTCAAATGTGAGCAATACACTTAAACTTTGCCAACCCTTTGTGTTCTTAAGCAGCCAACCAGGAAGCAGTGGGGCTATTCAAGTCTTAAACGTGTGTAATGACTCCTATTACAGAACTTGAAATGCAGTCCAAACTCAGAGCACCCAAATTTTCTTTAGTAATGGATGCTACTTTTAGGTATAGCTGGATGACAAGCCATAAGTCCAAAGCAGGAGCTCAAAGCCCTCAAAAGAAGTGGGGCTTTCCCCTTGTTACTCTCCTTTTAAGCATCAGCCAGCCATTTGAGTTACATTTTAAATACGTTTTAAGATGGGATCCTTACCTGAATAAATTCTGGTAAAGGCAGCAGCTGTGGTTTTCATCTAATAAGAACATGCTTAGATTTTAACAACAGAGTTTTGGAAATCAAAGTATGTAAACTATTTTTTTAAGAAGAAAGGATTTCTTTCAGAAGTAGCCATCATGCTTGGAAAATTCTTGACTCATAGAACAGAAGTGATTGACGAGGTCTCCTTCCATAATTTGAAGGACAGAATTTATGGGGTTAAAGACTGGGTGCTACAAGAATTCTGAACCACCACTTATCTCCCTGTGTATCCTCTTGATCCTGTTTCCTTTTGTGTGAGATTAGTATCTTAGGCTTATAATTTGTAAGGTCCTTCTATGACTAGCACAATATGATTCTGAAAGCTAATGAAGTTTTGTCTGCTAAAACATTCATTCTCCCATTTCTCTTTTTATGTTAGTGTCTGAATAAAACTGAAAAACTTTATCTTTAAAGTTTACTGAGCTGTTTGAAGCAACTCAAATGAATCTGGACACATTTTGATGTGGGTCACTGTACCTTAGAGATGAGAAGAGATAAATATGAAAGAAACCAAAGTAAGAAGTAGTCCCTCCTTTGAGTTTATTTAGAGGTCAACAAATACACAAGTGGTGAATGCATAGGACACATCTTTCTTGGCTTGTCTTAAAAAAATAGACTGCATACTTGGGGCTAGACATAGGAACAGCAAGGCCCCTCTATAGCTCTTTATGGTTCATACCCTACAGTCTCAGCTAAAATCTACCATTGACATCGCATCCTTTATCTATTGTTGTCTAACGACATTACCATAAAGGTAGGGGCTAAAGATGAACAACACTTCTGTTTCATAGCACAGTTTAACTGGGTCTTCTGCAAGGCTGCAATCAGTGTTGGCAGGGAGGTCATGTCATCTGGAGCTCAGGGTCCTCTTTCCAGCTCCCTGAGGTTGTTGGCAGCATTTGGCTTCTGACAGGTTGTCAGAGAAGGACTCCGGTTTCTTCCTGGCAGCTGGCCACCCAGCCAAGTGCTCTTCTCCACAGGCAGCTTGCAACATGGCAGCTTGCTTCTATAGGAAGCTGAGATTTTTCTTTTGTTGTTCCAAAAGACTGAACTGTGCCTGCTGAAATGAGCAGATATTAGAGAATAACACAGGGAAATGTACTAGTACGCAAAAAGATGGAAGTCATACAAAATGTGAGTGAAGCTCAAAGAAGAGCCAGCTGGTTAAGGATTATGCACCTCATGAGACAGAAGAGGGCGATGTGAAGTGAAGGCAATTTAGAGCACTAAATGATTTAGGGGTGATGGAAGGACTTGCAACACAGAAATGAGCTTGCGATGTATTCTCATTGGAAGTGGAATGAGTCTAAGAGACAAACATTGTATTGTCACAACTTCACATCTTCAAAACTGTTTCAATTTTCCCTCTGCCTGAGTTCTAACCTACTTTTTAGAGCTGAAATTGTGAATAGGAGAATCTAGCTCAGCACTATTGATTTTGAGGCTAGAGCAATCCCTGTGCTGGGCTGTCCTGTGTAGACTAGATGCCAACATGACCTCTTTTCTAGTTTTAACAACAAAACTGTCCTAGATACTGCTAGTCTCCTGAAGTAAGGCTCACACTTGGTTAACAACCACGGCTTTAGATAGAAAACTAATAAAACTTATTCTAAGTGTCTTTCATGGTTGCTGCAAGTTATCAAGAAGGAAACAATACTGATTGAGTCCCATCTGCATCCTTGATATAGAGACTTATTAGACTATATTTTATGTGTCTCAATTAGCTAATTAATGATAATACTTGCTCGTGTTGAAAGAAGTAAGTAGACATGTAGTTGTCATCATCTGTTCAGTCATGATGCACATGTAGATCCCTGGCAGGTGCTTGTTTGTGAGCAGCAGTCTCTGACAACCAGAGACAAGGCTGTAACCAAGTTCTAGATCATCACTAAAAGTTGACAGCTCACTGCCCACCTTCAGAAAGAATAAATTATGAGTTCTTAAAAGGAGATAGTCAGGGGCTATATATTCCCAAGCTAAGATGACACGGATTTAAAGATAACCTGGAGATCTTCACAATTCCCATCTACAAACATTAGGATTTTTCTTGTTGCATATTACATTGCACAACTCCCTAGAAATAGAAAATACAGGTTGAAACCTACAGACAGTTCAACCTCATCAGCTATATATAACAAAAGAGACCACACTACTAGCACCAAAGCTGAGACTCATGACTTACTTTTGGCCAAGTACAGTAGAATGTAGAATGTTAGATGTGCTATAATCTTCCAAATGTTGTATTATATTCTTTTGACAGTAGAGATACGTTTTAAATCAGTGTATAAACTCTGTGGCTTCATAAATCACAGCAATTTCCTAAATGTATTTTCTTAATAAGTTCTGTTTCCAACAACAGTGCTTCCTATGAATAAAAGTGGAAGAAAAAATTTACCCCCTTTCTTTCTGTTTATTACCTCACTGGTTCTTTGTCTCTGTTCAATGCTTCACTTTCTCTCTCCCTTTCTCCCCCTTCTCCCTCTTCTTTCTTCTTTGAGTCTGTTTTTCTGAACTGTCTATTTTCATGTTTGCACTTAGAGTGCAAAGATCACAGATGGCTTCTGCAAACTGAGAGCAAGACAGTGCAGGAGGAAAGCCCCAGTCATTAAAGCACCTATGTAATGCAAATGACTTGGTTTTCTCCTCCACACACGCAGCTTTTCCAAGGCTTCCGGTGATGGGTGGTTTTCACTGGACAAATCATCAGTGAATGGAGAATGGTGATTCATTAAAGTTAATTCTTAGTTTCACCTTTTGTAATCTCTACCTAGATTTCAGATTGACTATAGTGAAAATGAAAGCCAGGAAGAGGCAAAACGGTGTTTTAGCCCAGTGTAATCTTAGTATTGGAAGGCATGAAAGCTACATGAAGAGTGGGCCATGCACATTGGCCTCCAAAGGCATCACCACATCCAGGTACACAGAGCTTCCAGTGAACCTTAGAGCATGGCAGGAGATTTCCTCTCCCTGTGTTTGCCTGGTTGTCTTCTTTTTCCACATCTTCAGTAGCCATTTCAGAAAAGATTAGTTGGTTAGGGGACTTCCACTCTGTACTTCTGAGACCACTGTTAGTAAGGGCATTGTCTGCTTGTACTGAAAAATACAGTTTGATGAATTTCTCTCTTGTCAAGTTTGGTAATGCCTTTGACAAACACCTAATTACTTTAGCTTCTTCTACCAAAAATAAAACATATATATCTTTGTATAGATGGTGTTTATGCAATACATTAAAATTTTTGCTTGAGAGAAACTAAATTGTGAGAAGATCAGTTTCCAGGATTGTTTCACTTGACACTGAGTTTTGTGGAATTACATAACAATGCAACACTTATTCATTACTTCAGAAAGTCTTTAAAAATTTGGATTTGAAAGTTACTGGTAAAAAAATGTGTCAAGCTTCTGGTCTAAGGCACCAGGGTTTCAAAGCTCCTGCCCTGGTCTAGCAGCCCAGAAATAGACAAAGCCCTTGGTAACACAAAAGCTGAATGACAGGGCCTAGGGCATAAGAGCTCAAGCAGTGTCTGTTAAGTATTATTCAGATGACCTCTGAAATCAGGCTTGAGCAGCTGAAATTGCCCAATATAAAGAAATTACCCCAAATCATAGCATAGAGTTTGAACAATCAGATTTCTTGAAACCTCAAGTCAAAAAGACAGAAAAAGAAAGAAATTTTTAAAAAACAATCTTAGATATTTACTTCACTGAGGCAGAGAAATAGGCCTGAAGTGCTGGCTCTCACTGGCAATTCTGTTGGCATCCCTAGTTCAAGGCTGAATTACCTAAATTATGATGCAAATCATTTTTACTGATATAAAAGACAGCAACACTGGGAGTGGCGGATTGTGCCTGTAATCCCAGAATTCTGGAGGGTGAGGCAGGAGGATTGCTACAAGTTTGAGGCCTCTCCAGTCTACATAGTGAGTTCCAGTACAGCCTAGGATACAGAATGTCTCAAAAAGCTGCTGCTGCTGCTGCTGCTGCTGCTGCTGCTGCTGCTGCTGATAGTCTATTCTTCATGTGTGATGCATTAGAAGTCTCAAATAAGAAGATATTGAACACCACAGTCTTGTAAAGCAACCACAACATTCACTAAGACTTAGCCAATGACATCTCTGTGAGAGTAAAAAATTCATTTCCACACCAGCTGTCAGTTTGATAGTAGTTATCCCAAATCTAAATTAGCTATCACATTCAGAGGGTAAGGGTATGGCTTAGTGGAAGAGCACTTGCTTAGCATGGGTGAGACCTTGGTTTTGATTCTCAGCACCAAAAACTCCAAAATGAAACAAAACAAAATTCAGCATCTTCCCATTGCTATCTTGGAATATCTGCAGAGTTTTTCATCAGTTGATGAAATTACTACAGCATTCGTGGTCAGCAGTGTATAGAAAGTTTTTGTAGTTTATTTCCAAGAAGTTGTCATCCCTATAACTCTAATTAGACTCAGCTGGATACTGTTTCTACCATGCTCTTTTGAATATACTCAAAGAAGGCAAAGCAGTGTGTTGCGAAGTCTTGAGTCGCTAACTTTGTAAGCAAATAGAAACCATTTTCATAAAGTTCAAGCAAAGTAAGTCCTTTTTTTCTCCTTTCTCAAAGGTTTATACCTTTATAAAAGGCTTGGCCAGATGCCCTTTAAATTCAGAGCATAGCGAGGAAAGTCTTTTTCCACAGAAGAAAATGTCCTCCTCATCAGGAAGGATGAGAGTTTCCTTTCCTCTTTTCTGAGCTATGCATAACTGAATGTGTAAAGACTTGGTCTGGGAGGTGCAGCATGGGGTGTGAGTTTCCTTTGGCATGCCTCCAAGCTAGCATTCTAAAAGGGTCTTCCTCCTGCAGAGTTGGCACTGGAGAATCAATTCGACATTGCATTTCCCTGTCCAGGGGCCAGCAGTTGGTTTGGGATGGATGCCTTTTATTTTACCTTTAAGTTCCTTTAGTCTCATTCCTGGGAGGAGCACAATTGTACTTGTCTTTTCCAGGTAATCTTTCAGGTAAACACCTGGCATTTTATTTGAAGAGCTAGAACCTGAGCCTCTCTTCACTGGCCTCCACATTTGCGCTTTGCAGCTGGAAAGCATGTTCACTCACTTACGTTGCATTTTTACCATACAGGAAATCCTCCAGGGAGGGATGGATACATGTGGTACCTTTGAAGTACCACAAGCAATTTTCTCTTTCCTACTTTTCCTCAGTGTTTCGTTACATTATTTTAATTGATGTATTTTGTCTGGTGTACTGTATTAGGAAAGCTTGAAGGATGACGTGTTTAGCATACAATGTCTATTATGATTAACTCTCTTTATGGAAACATGACGCCTGCATTCCGAGTCTGCTCACTATCCCTGGTACTGGTTTGTAACAACACAAACTAGTCCTTTGTACAGAGGCAGGAAAAGCCCTCAAACGTCATGCCCCACTCCCTGCTTTGCCAAAACTGAAAATTTGTAACTTTGTTGCACATTTTAAAACTCCAATTTTTACAACATGCATTTCCTCCATTTGAGGGTCATTTATGTCAAGCGAAGCATTCAATGACATATTCATTTTCATGTATAAATGTAGTTTGTGGATAGAAACAAGTTTCTTACTATTTGGTGATGAGAGAGCTCCACAGGGCTGATAAAATCGACCTAATTATCCCATAGTTTAAATCCAAGGAAAGTATAGAAATGCCAGTGCTGCTCACTGTGCACTTTTATGCTGGTTTAAATTTCAATTCGTGGAGATTCCTTGAAACAAACATGCACAAGGAAGGAAGAAATATCCAGAAGTAATAGATTCTTTTTGCCTAGTCACTTGCTTTGGAGAAGAAAAATGACAAAACAAAACAAAAATCCCACCCATTCATCATTAACTTTCAAGTCTAAGGAGTCTGCACAGTCTCTGGAAGAAATTCAAAGAACAAAATCTCTGGGCAGTGGTGGCGCACACCTGTAATCCCAGCACTTGGGAGGCAGAGGCAGGTGGATCTCTGTGAGTTCGAGGCCAGCCTGGTCTACAAAGCGAGTTCTAGGACAGCCTCCAAAGCTACAGAGAAACCCTGTCTCGAAAAACCAAAAAAAAAAAAAAAAAAAAAAAAAAAAACTCCACATGTTTACAATCACTCAAGTCTCATCTGAGATAAACCAGCGAAGACACCCAGCTTCAAATGCTGTTTTAGAGATAACATCAAATTATTATTCATAATAACTTTTAAGTTGCTATCTATTGTTATGAAACTTCTGAGATTTCCTTCTTTTGTCTTGGTGAAACATTGTTCTCTAAAAATGTCTTTCTCTTCTCTTACCCACTTTATATTTAAATTATGCTGAAATGAGCCTTGAAATACACCTTTGTATTTTAAATAAGAAGCATTAAGTCATGAATTTGGGGTGATTTTTGCTTTCTTAAGTGGTCAGGGAATCTCTGACCTTTTAAAAGCTGAGGTAGTTTTTCTGTGTTAAGTATAGCACAAGGAAGAGGCCCAGTAAGCCAGTTTATACCTTCTTATGTCTTAAGCATGTTCAAATTGATTAATCCAACTCAGTTAGGTGAGCTTGGAAAGGGAATTGTAGCAGTTGGAGCACCTCAGAATTTTCATTGGACTAGTACACAAACTCCATAAATTTATAAGTGTGTGTGTGTGTGTGTGTGTGTGTGTGTGTGTGTGTGTGTATTCAGTGTAATGCAAAAAATTCAGGAATTTAGTGCCATGGGGTAATGTGAAATGTAGTTTGAACTGCATAGCAAAAAAAAAGGCTCTAGAATTCACAAGGTGAATGTTCATTATATTTTTGAGATCAAAACTGGCTACTTTCTAGGTTGTGTTCTAAGAAAAGGTATATTTGGCTCAGTGTCCTAAGATTGTTAAATACATACAGTTGATGTGAATCCTAACTCTGGAAGAAATTTTGAAAGGTCTTTAGTTCCCAGTGGAAATCTTCCCCTGAACCATTTGCATGGACCTGATCAATCATTTTGCGTCATTAATTCTTTAGTGTGTGTGTGTGTGTGTGTGTGTGTGTGAGAGAGAGAGAGAGAGAGAGAGAGAGAGAGAGAGAGAGAGAGAGAGAGAGAGAGAAAGAAAGAGAATGTGAAATTTGGTTGTCAATATAGTAGTCTCAGAAAGTGGGGCCTTTAAGAGAGATTGATGTCTTTGTTGTGTGACTGGAAGGAGTTTGTTATCATAAGAATGTGCTGTCGTGAAGAGTCTAGCTCTCCTTTATCTCTCTTCTGTATGCTCCTGTTTCTTTCTTCTGACATTGAGAATTTCAGCACAAGTCAATTAAATGTGGTTGCCCAGTTTTAGGATTTTCTGTCTTTAGAACCATGAGCAAAACAAACCTCTTTTTCATATACAGCATTTGGTTTACAACATTTGCTTATAACAATAGAAAATGGAGTAAAACAAGGAATATCTTCACTAGTCCTGGATTAGTCATCTCTTGGGCCTCACTGATATTCCAATCTTTCTGCTCCTCTGCAGCCCATCTCATCATTCTATGAAGTTACAAGGAAGTGGCATTATTCCATGGGTCCCTGTGGTTGAGTAGGAATGACACCTCCCCCCCCCCAATGACTCAAGTGTTTGAGTGCTTGGTCATAAGGAGTAACAATATTGGAAAGTGTGGCTTTGTTGAAGTAGGTGTGGCCTTGTTGGAGGAAGTCTGTCACTGTGGGGGCAGGCTATAAGGTCTCATATATGCTCAAGCTATACCCAGTATGGGATATAGTCTACTGCTGCTGCCTGCAAATCAAGATGTAGAAATCTCAGCTCCTTCTCCAGCATCATGTCTGCCTTTACACTGCCATGCTTCCCACCAAGATGATAATGGACTAAAACTCTGAAACTGTAAGCCAGCCTCAATCAAATGCCTTCCATTACAAGAGTTGTCATGGTCATGGTGTCTCTTCAAAGCAATAAAACCCTAACTAAACGCAGCCACTTTGACCATAAACTACCCAGATGGTTGGCTGGAGGTCTGAGTGTGTCCTGCAGCTCCCATAAGAGCCAAAGATGTATTCTAATGGAGTCAGGGTTGAGGACTGGAGAGGCATGCCAAACAAAAGCTTATAATGGTGTTTCTTAGTTGTGATTCCTCAGATCTCTTTCTTCCTCTGCCCTCTATTCCTGCATCATCACTGTATGCAGTTTGGTATGGTCAAGAGATGGAGTCACAGAGAGTCCAAAATAAAATTGAAATGGGTTTTCAAGTATACTGATTTGTTATTCTTACTGATTTTGCCTCTGTACAAAGATATTTCAAATGTTAAAGAAATGCAAATCTAGTCTTCTTTTCTCCAAGGACATTTCAGTTTTTAATGATGTTAATAGAGCATTTAATTTATTAAAAATGATTACTAAGGGACTCAGGAAATTGCCCAGCAGGTAATAGTACTTGCTGAGCAAGCATGAGTATTTGAGTTTGGATCTTACTACCCATGTAAAAAGCCTTGTATGGCTATCTGCATAACTGCAACATCCTGGAAAGTAGACTCACCTAGAGAAAAAAATGAAGTGACCATTGGAGAGTGAGGGACCACTGACAGACTGTCAGCTAGAAATCTGAAGCAGGGATGCCAAAAGGGCAACACCACCACCCTGTGTGAAAGGTCTCAGACACAAAATAATGATTTCAGATCTAAAGCTGGAAGGGAAATCTGCAACATTCAAGAGTTAGAGTTGAGATCCTAAATGTCTCAAGCACAAAGTTATGGACTAACAGGGAACAAAGAAACAACAGTGTTGTAGGAAACTGAAACAGGAGGATTGCTGAGACTTGCTTCCTGCCAGTCTGGTTACAGTTTCAATTAGAGAACCGATCTCAAAGGAACAAGGGAGAGAATGGTAGAGCAAGACATCTGATGTCCTTCTTTTGCCCTCACTCATGCATGCATGGGCATATACACACATATACATATACAAATGTGCATATAACTCACAGTATAGCATATTCACACACACACCAACAACAAAATTATTATTAAATAGCTGAAATGTTAGGTTTTATTAAAACCTTAAGCCTGTTTCTATAACCAATATCCAAAATTTTAGTCAAAATGGGGCAAAATTTTCTTATCTCCTTCTTTCAGGAGAATTTAGAGTCTCTGAAAGACCCATTTCTGTGAGGATATAATGAAGAAAATGCAGAGGATAATTGGTTCCATTCATTTTGAAATTCCTTATAATACCATGAGGAACTAATTCATATTCAAAGAAAACTGAACAAAGCTTTAGGGAAAGCCACTATGTTCCACAGTCCCCTTTCTATAGAGGGGGGTAGCCTTTTGGCAGTGGTGGGTAGAATATTTCTTAGGAAGTTCATTCATCATAATTTTACATGTCACACAGGAGTCTCCAAGCCTGGGAATAGGTCATCATCTTGAGGCTCACATATTTGTCTTATGAATATAGCCCACACAAACATATGCAGACATGTGATGTTTGAGTTCTTTACATTTGTGATTCCCAATTAGAGTTTTGTGAATCAGAATCACCCTAGGAATGACTGATTCTGAACAGGATCAGTGATACTGTAGGAACAAATGATCCTCAAATCTCTCAGTTTATATTAGCAAGCTTAGTTTGGGCTCACCATATGTGTTTTTTGAGGGGGGTAAAATGACTCTGCTTTATTTTATGTTGAGTGTAATAACAAGGTGAAAGAGTAGCTGAAACATGGTAGTTGTCATAGCATGCAGTGAAGAGAGTCTGATAGATGGCAAAGACTGACTGGCAGCTTGCTAACTGTCTCTTGCTATCACTGCCAAATTGCATTGACCAAAGAAAATCACAGCACATTTTAACAGTAGGTTTGAGAACTACAGTTCTCCTCCTCAGACAACAGTGAATCTTCTGAATAATGATATTTGTAAGGGTTCTCTAGAGTAACAGAACTTATAGAATGAATCTCTCTCTCTCTCTCTCTCTCTCTCTCTCTCTCTCTCTCTCTCTCTCTCTCTCTCTCTCTCTCTCTTACAGACTGTGACCTAGATAATACAATGATGGCTGACTATGAAGAGAAGGTTGAAGATTCGGTTGTTCAGTCCAAGGGGCTGAGGTCTTCAGGATGCTCCAGAATCCTGAAGAAGTAGGTGCTAATGGTGATGAAGGAATGGACTTGATAGTGAGGTAAGAGCAAGTAGGCAAAGAGAGGAAGCTTCCTTCTTCCATGTCCTGTATAGGCTTCCAGAAGAAGAAGTGGCCTGATTAGACATAGGTATTCCCACCTAAAGAGCTGGATTAAAAGTGTGTCTTTATACTTCAAGGATCCAGATTAAAATAGTGTCTTCCTGCCTCAAAGATCTGGATTAGAAGTGGATATTTGTAGATGAATTTCTAAATGGTCTTATTAAATAAAAAACATGGAGCCAAATATAAGGGTAAGAGCCTTAAAGAGATCAGAGAAATAGGGAAAGCCACCAGCCAACCTTACCTCACCAACTCTGCAGCTTCCAAATTTGAGTTACTTCCTGTCTACCCATGTCTATATGCCTTGCTGTTCTGCCATCTGATTTGCTCTCTGTCCAGCTACCTCACTTCCTCTTCCTGCTCAGCTCTGTCACTTCCTGTCTGTCTGTACAGACCTTCAGACCTCCATAGTTAACTAGCATTGGAATTAAGGCATGTGCCACCACATCTGGCTCTGTTTCCAGTGTGGCCTTGAACACACAGAGATCCTGCCTGCTAAGTGATAGGATTAGGGCGTGTGCTTCTTTGTTTACTTATAATGGCTGGCCTTTTTCCTCAGATCCCCAGGTAAGCTTTATTTATTAAAGCACAAATAAAATATCACCACATTTCCCCTTTTTTTTGTCTAATAAAAAATAAAAAAAATTTAAAAAGTTATACCTAATATGAGAAAAACTATATACAATAAGTACAATAATTATATATAATATATACAAGAATATATACAAGCAATAAAACATCAACAATGTCTAGTCCATTTGTATTTGACAGATTCAGAGAAAATATTCCATTAATTCAATTAGGTAGGTAATCTTCAAACACTTCAAAGACCAACAGATTTAAAATGTTTTAAGAGTCCTTTTTCCTGAAGGAGCACCAAGTGGATGCTAAGACCTGCCTCTACTGCGACCCTTTTCTCAACCCTTTTGTCACTCCCATGCTCCCTTAACCTGTGGTGTTTTCCTTCCCAGAAGGGCTTCCAGCATCCTCCTTTCTCCACTGATTTTATTTTCTATTTTCAAATCACATCTGCCTGTCTGCCTTGTTGAAGCTGTGCTAGAGGTGAGAAATCTCCTCTTGGCTGGTCCAATGGTTCCCCAAAGAACCAGCCAAGCCCATGGTGGCATAGAAAACACCCATCAAGTTGGAGCTTCTTGTCAGGAAAAACCTACAGATGGTGCGTATGTGGCAGAAGCAAGAAGCACCCATTCTGTAATGGCTCCCACTTCTTCCAAAGCACCGGCCTTTGGCCACTCAAGTTCAAGGCCCAAGAAACCTGCACAGTGGCCCTATGTACCTGCAAGGCCACCCAGGATCCTCCTTACTGCGATGGAACTCACAAGAGTGAGCAGGTACAGAAAGTAGAAGTGGGCTCCCCACTTTGAGAAGTACTGTGGCTCCCCTCCTCCCACAGCCTTCCCCTCTGTTAAGCCAACAGTGCCATAGAAGGGAACATCCAAAGACCAAGTTGTTAGCAACTGTTCCCTGAAAAACCTGTAATCTCCTGTTGTGCAGTTGAGAGCAGGCCCCTGTTTCAACACCTGGTAAAGCTGTCATTAAACAATGAGACCCCCAAAAAGGTTTTAAGAACTTAGACTTTCTGGATAGTGAGACACATCTGCTCCTGGCAGCATCAATTTACTTCAGTGAAGAAGATGAGTATCAAAGACAATCTATATGGAGTTTATCTTCTTGGCACAAAATGGTCATTTGGGCAAGAAACTGCTCTTGCCTGGACTGCTTGACTTATATAAACTGGACATGCAGGAAGGTGTCTACTGAATTTTGCATGGCAAAATGGCCCTTCAGGTTCCTGCTTCACAGAGGAAACTGCCAGACATTCAACAGGACACAGAGAGAAGCAAGTGAGAGATTCTAGACCTATATGCCCCAACATTACAGAGGAACTTTGGATGACTGTCCAGGTAAACAGCTGTCTCTGTCATTCTAGATTTTTGGAAGTTGCTTACAATGCTCTTCCTATTTACTTAGGTAATATTATATCCTTCTGAAGTCTTTGATGTAGTTGAAGACTAGATAGTTATAATTATGGTTTTCCTTAGTTACAATAAAAGATAAATTAGATATGAAACTTTAGACTCACAAATATAGTATAGATGATAAAATATTTTCTTTAATTTTGCCACATACAAATGGACTAGATATTGTAACTGTAATTCTTACTTGATAACTGTTCTATTATATGTAATTTTACTATGTTAAAGTTAAAACCTTCCTTTTTGATTAGACAGAAAAGGGGAAATGCTGTGGGATAATGTCCTTGTACACTGGTTTAATAAAAATCAAATTGGCCAGTAGCCAGGCAGGAAGTACAGATGGGGCAAGCAGACGAGGAAAATTCTGAGAAGAGGAAGGACTGGGTCAGGAGTTGCCAGCCAGACACAGAGGAAGCAAGAGGACAAGTCAGAACTGAGAAAAGGTACTAAGCCACTTGGCTAAATATAGATAAGAATTATGGGTGAGTTTAAGTATAAGATCTAGTCAGTAATAAGCCTGAGCTAATGGCAGATCAGTTATAATTAATACAAGCTTCTGAGTGATTATTTTATAAGCAGACCATGGGAATGCAGAGGACTGGTGGAACTAGAAAAAACCTCCAGCTACAGATATTTCTACTTCAAATTAAGCAAAAATCCCTCAGTGGTGTGCACCTTCATTTTGAAGTTTTAATTAATTTCAGATGTAGTTGACAAACAAAACAGCCATCACAAAAAGAAAAAAAATCCAGTTTGTATTGCTCATATACCCACTGGAGCATGGTCAAACTCCCAGTGGCCAAGCCCCTTAAAGAAAACTGAGTCCTTCTTTGCCCCTACTCCTGCCAGAAGCCATCAGCTGTGGGGAGCTACACTTCAGGATCACTATCACAATTTTTTGTCAGAGACAGGGTTTCTCTGTGTAGCTTTGCACCTTTCCTGGATCTCACTTTTGAGACCAGGCTGTCCTCAAACTCATAGAGATCCGTCTGCCTCTGCCTCCCGAGTGCTGGGATTAAAGGCATGCACCACCACCACCTGGCTCACTATCACAATTTTTAAGAGTTTTTTTTAATGGATTCCTGTTGAGACTGTTCTTTTTTTGAGGGGGTGGGGAGATAGATTGTCACAGAAGCCTTTTGTGTCTCTCATTCTCAACTGTGAGTCTGCAGTCATCAATACCAGTGCAAAAGAAGCTTCCTTGTCCTTTACAGTCAGTGGCAGCATATATCACAGACTTTCACATGGTTTCTGGTGTCAGCACATGCCATGGACCTCAGTATGGTCTCCAGGAGCAGTACAGACCATGGACATTGACATGGCCTTTGGCCACAGCACAGGTCATGGACACCATTGTAGCCCTCAGTGGCAGCACAGGCCACAGACATCAGCATGGCCTCCAGCAGTCACATAGGCCACAGAGACTGATATAGTCCATAGTGGCATCATAGCCCAAGGACATCAGCATGGCTTCAGATCACAGCACAGACCATAGACATCCATATGGTCTTTGCTGGTAGCAAAAACCTCAGTTCACCATCACTCTGGCAGCAAACACAGACCATGGACACTAATGTGGCTGGAGGTGGCAGCAGGGGTCCTGGACTTTGATATGGCATATGGCAGCAGGCCAGACCAAGAACATCCATGTGGAACTCCAGCATCAACATGGCTTGGGACAGCACCATGGACCAGGGACACCAGCATGTCTGTAGCATGGACCATGGATATCAACAGGGATTTCAGGGGCAGCACAGATCATGGAAGTCTTTCCAGTAGGACCAATTCAGAAATTAATCATTCTCCATTTCAGATAGTCTCTCCTTGCTCAGAGCAAGGGCAGTCATGTGGCTGGGTGGTGTGTTCAGGGGCAGAGCTTATATAAGCCCCAGGCTGCTGCACACCACCCAACCAGCCCTACTTGACAACAACATGTTTCCCTATCTACTACAGCCTTCTTCTACACATGTCACCTCAGTCATAGCTCTAGTTTCACCTCTCTCCATGGAGCACACACCACACCTTTCCTCCATCTTTCCCATCTCTCCATTGCATATTGTTCACTGAAGCAGCATTTAAAACTTCAGTGTATCACACAGTATATTTTTTTGCCCAAACAGCTTTACAAGCAAATATTCATTACAACAAGTAGCTGGTCTTGTTCAAGGTTTCTGGCATCTGAAGCACCATAAATACTGGACAATCACTGAGATTTATCTTGGTCGTCCTGCTGTTATCCAGAGTCAGGGTGATCTGAGGGAGGGAACTGCGAGAGCTTCAGGACACTGCACACCTCCTTGCCCTTGATACTGATGGCTCTTAGGCTTGCTAGGTACCACTGCCCCATGCTCTCTGTCTCCTAACAGGGCAAGTGGCTCCAGATGTACCGGCAGTGGCTCCATGCCAGGGCCAGCCTTATTCAGCCTTGATATGTTTCTGCAGCAGCTTCAGAGCACAGCATACCTCCCTGTCTTTGGTGCTGGCCTCCATGCAGCTCACTGGGCAGGCACAACTATTGTATTTGCAGCCTATGTCTCTGAGTCATACCCTTCATCCCTAGTCTCTAGTTTAATCATTCTCTGTCACATGGCGCCTCTGTTCTGCTACCTTTCCTTCCAATTTCATGAGTACACTTTTTAAAAGCATCTTCCCATAAGACTTTTTTATTTTGGCTCTACAGACTTTGCACCTTGTCTCCCTTCAGAGCCTTCATGGATATCTCAGACTCCTTGGAGCTGCTCTGTACTCCTGCGGCGGGTGCCAGTGGCCACAACCATCTTACTTCTCTGCTCCAGGTGACTTCTTTTTTTCCCATTTTTCTTTATTAAGAAATTTTCTACTCATTCTACATACCACCCACAGTTCCACCTCCTCCCTCCTCCCATCTCCCAGCCCTCCCTCCCTCCACATCCCCACATCCCCCAAATCGAAATCTCCCATGGGGAGTTAGCAGAGCCTGGAACACTGAGCCTAGGCAGGCCCAATCCAATTCCCACTGTACCAAGGCTGTGCAAGGTGTCACACCACAGGCACTGGATTCCCAAAAGCCGGCCCATTTACTAGGGATGGATCCCGATCCCCCTGCCTGAGTGCTCCCCAAACAGTTTGAGACAAACAACCATCTTCCGTATCCAGAGGGCCTAGTCCAGTCCTGTGGGGGCTCCACAGCCACTGGTCTACAGTTCATGGGCCTCCAATAGTGTGGTAGGTCATTTCTGCACTTCTTCCTCTCATGACCTCCACGTTCCCCACCTTCAGAATCCCTCCTCTCTCTCACCAATTGGATTCCCAGAGCTCTCAGCCTGGTGCCTGGCCGTGGATCTCTGCATCTGCCTCCATCAGTCACTGGACAAAGGCTCTATGATGATAGTTAGGGTGTTTACTAGACTAGTCACCAGAGTAGGCCAGAGGCACCCTCTGGACCACTGCCAGCAGTCCAAGAGGGTGTCATCCTTGTGGGTTCCTGAGAGGCTCCCTGGCACCCTGCCTCTTCCTTTTCCCATGATGTTCTCATCTATCATGGTATATCCCTCCCTGCCCTCCCACTCTGTCCCTGTTCCAGCTCAACCCTCCCATTTCCCTATGTTCTCATTCCCCACTCCTCACCCTCTTACCCACTACTAGTCTCTCACTACTAGTGTATGAGGTTTGATGTGTGATTTAAGCTTTAATAATGTTTCTTTTACAAATATAGGTACCATTGTATTTGGGGCATAAATATTCAGAATTGAAACTTCATCGTGTCAGATTTTCCCTGTGATAACTATGTAATGTCCTTCCCAATCTCTTTCGATTGATTTTAGTTTGAAGTCTATTTTATTAGATATTAGGATAGCTATACCAGCTTGCTTCTTAGATCCATTTGATTGGAAAGTCTTTTCCCAGCCTTTTATTCTGAGGTAGTGTCTGTCTTTGAAACTGAGGTGTGTTTCTTGTGTGCAGCAAATGGATGGATCTTGTTTATGTATCCATTCTGTTAGCCTGTGTCTTTTTATAGGTGAATTGATATCATTGATATTAATGAATATTAATGACCAGTTATTGTTAATTCCTGTTATATTTTGATGGTGTGTTGTATGTTTCCCTTCTTTGGTATTTGTTGGCATGGGATTATCTCTTACCTGTGTTTTCATGGGTGTATCTAACTTCCTCAGGTTGGATTTTTCTTTCAAGTGCTTTCTGTAGGGCTGGGTTTATGGAGAGATATTGTTTAAATCTGGTTTTATCATGGAGTATTTTGTTTACTCCGTCTATGTTGATTGAGAGTTTTTCTAGGTATAAGAGTCTGGGTTGGCATCCATGGTCTCTTAGTGTCTGCATAAAGTTTGTCCAGGACCTTCTGGCTTTTAGAGTCTCCACTAAGAAGTCAGGTGTTATTCTTATGGGTCACCCTTTATATGTAACTTGGCCTTTTTCTTTGCAGCTCTTAATATTTTTTCTTTATTCTGTATGTTTAGTGGCTTGATTATTATGTGGTTTTTTGTTTGTTTGTTTTTGATCCAGTCTATTTGGTGTTCTGTAACCTTCTTGTATCTTTATAGACATTTCCTTGTTTAGGTTGGGAAAATTTTCTTCTATGATTGTGTTGAATATATTTTCTGTGCCTTTGAGTTCGTATTCTTCTCCTTCTTCTATCCCTATTATTCTTAGGTTTGGTCTTTTCATAGTGTCCCAAATTTCCTGGACATTTTGGGTCATGACTTTGTTGGCTTTAGTGTTGTCTTTGACTGATGAATCTATTTCCTCTACAGTATCTTCAACACCAGAGATCTGCTCTTCCATCTCTTGCATTCTGTTGGTTATGCTTACATCTGTAGTTTATGTTCATTTACTCAGATTTTCTATTTGGGGGATTGGGTTGGAGGAGAATGCTGGGGGGTGGGAGGAGGGAGGAGAGAGGAGAGAGGAATCTGTGGTTGGTATGTAAAATGAATAGAAAAATCTCTTAATAATAAGAAAAAAAGATTTACGCATTCTGTGATTATGTCCCATATTTGAGATTTCTCCAGAGCCCAATGAGTCATTGATGTTCTCTAGATGTTTCTGAAGAGACTTTCACTGGTTAGAAGAGGAGAAAAATGTGTATATGCTCCATACAGACAAACAGAAGAGAAGAAAAGGTGGATAAAATGAAAAGGGAAGTGCGTAGAAAGATTGGTGGACATACATAAACACATTTCGTAGATAGACTGTGCAGGAGACAGAAGTAGGGGGCTGTCACAAGCCAGAAAGTGGGAATCATCAGACAGGAGAGGCACTGGTGATCGTGTAGGATGTTTGAGTCACACACCAACTGCAGGCTCAAGATTGCTGCTGCTGTAGAAGCCAGTGAAGCCTTTTCACTCAAGAGTTGCGTCAGCAGGCCCAAGGAAGTGGGAGCTGCTTGGCGTGAACGGGACTGGAACCCCTCTTCTTGGTAGGATTTAAGGTGGATATGTCTTACAGGTGCTATGAGCATAGGTAACTTGTGAAACAGCTCAGCACACTACCACCTTCAGAAATACTCAGGTTTTTGAAATTTTCTTTTTTCTTCTTTCCCTGTTTTTATTTATTCCCTTGATGTTTTTTGTTTTTAATTTCTTTTATTTGTTTGTTTGTTTGTTTGTATGTCTATCTATCTATATATCTATTTATTTATCTATTTATTTAATGAGTATTGAATGTGTTGCTAGTGGACATCAGAAGAAGACATTGGATTCCTGGAAGCCTGACTTACAGATGGTTGTGAGCCAGCATGTAAGTACTGGGAACCTTAACCTGGGTTCTCCACTGGGTTCTCCACAAGGACCAACTCTAGTAACATAAACATTTTGAGGTACCATCTGAGATGCTCATTTGTAAACAGTTTACTTCTAGCTGCTTTGTGATGGAGTGTGGAATTTGCATTTTTACCCTAAGCAGAGTTTTTTTTTTTTAGCACATGAGAGATAAGACATACCTGTGAAGTATTCAGGGGCAAGAAAGCTCATTATTGTCCATTAGCACATTCTCAGTCATCAATTCAGCACCCTAAATCACCCTTGCCAGACTGGAGAGCTGTGGGATAGTGAAGTCAGGCCATAGTACACATCAGGTGGGAGTCAGGTATTAAAGATGAAAAGATCAATCTGAAAAGGCACTGCCCTTGAGAATTTGATACAATTCACAAAGTTTGTATAGTGTGGCTTCAGAGGGACTTGGCATTCTCATTTTATTCATTGGTCTCCAGAGAACCAGAGAATTTTTAATTGCATTGAAATGTAAATTAAACCAAAGTTAAAATAAGGCTAGAGTGTGTGAAAGGGTCGGAGGGCTTTATTTTTCTCACAGTATCTGCTGTTACTCTCATGCTGTGATAAAATAGTTCACGTCTTCAAACAGTTGTTCTCACCATGAATCAGCATATAAACTGCAACCACCTTTAGGGAAGACAATTTGGTGACAGTAGCAGAAACTTTAAAATCATGCTCATCATTGTAACTGATGATTTCTCACACAGGACTTCAGGTCAAAGGATCAGAGAGGTACTTACTACACTGGATAAATTAAGGGCTGGGGATTTAGCTCAGTGGTAGAGTGCTTGCCTAGCAAGCACAAGGCTCTGGGTTCGATTCTCAGCTCCAAAAAAAAATTATGGACTTCTCCTAGGTAATATGAAAGTGCACAAAAATAGACATGTTTTCAAAGACAGTTTAATGACAAGAGCTTTTTCCATCATTTTAAAAAGAGATTAATTTATTTACAGTTATTTAATCTGTGTGTATTTGTGCCTATTTACACACATGTCAGTGTAGAAGCCAGAACAGGGTATTGGAGGCCCTGAATTGGCATTACAGATGGTTGTTACCTGATGTGGGTGCTGGGAACTGATCCCAGGTCTTCTCTAAGAGCAGTAAGAATTCTTAACTACTGAACCATCTCACCAGCACCATTTTTCATCATATTTTTAAGGAAAACATAGCTTGCAAAATACTACACTTAAAGTCAGTTTTGTAAGGAGCAGAGAAAGCCCTAAGTGAGTGACATCCTGATTGAACGTGTGTGTGTGTGTGTGTGTGTGTGTGTGTGTGTTAATGTGAGCTATCCATGTCACAACCCCCAAAGCTTCAGACCCATAGAGGAACAGCAAAGCCTTCCCCCTGGGGTGAGGCTTGGAGGTAAATGGCAAACCTTATTTCAAAACTCAACTTTATCTCTTTGCTTCTGGTTGTATGATTCATGTTAGAAAAGGCTTTCTGGAATTATAGTATTGCATGCCTATAATTCTAGCACTTGTGAGATAGATGCAGGCAGATTGGAAATTTATGGCGAGCCTCAGCTAGAACAGGCTTGGCACCAATGAAGATATTCTAAAGAGACACCAGTGTCTCTCAGTATAAACCTCAGACTACTGAAACAATGGACCCCAAAGAAATGGGAATTTTCCTAGGAATCTCATGCCCAGAGAAGGAAAAAGACCCAGCTAGACCAGAAATCTTTTCTCTTGGAAAGAGATTCTACACAATTTTAACAACTTGTCAGATCACTTTATGGGAGAAACTAAAGTCCAAACATGAATGCTGGGTGTGATTACACCTTTATATGTGCAACTCTGCCAGGCACGGTGGCTCATACCTGGAATTCCAGCAATGAGGAGGCAAAGGAATGCAGATCTCTGTGAATTCCAGGTCTGTTCTGTATAGGGAGTTCCAGGACTGCCAGAGTTATATGGTCTCAAAAAAAATGTGCAAATTCTTGGCCTTCTATTTAAATGTTAATTTCACTTCAGGACCCTAAAGACAGACTTGGAAGCTGGGCTCCAGTGGAGAGGGGAGAACCCCCAGATCTCTTTGCTCCTTTTCCCAGAGTGACCACATTTTGTAAAACTCCTTTTTCTGTGTTTCTATTTTTAGGTTGGCTCTTTTAATTGGCTTCTGGAGGATGAGTGGCTGTGCCTCACATGGCACAGACTGACCCCAGGTGAAGAGAAAAGATGGACATTCCCAGTGGTAATGTCACCAGTAAAGAATAAGACCACAACCACAGTTTAAAGCCAAATTTGAAGCAAGCTTTAATTAAATACTGGCCAGGTCCATCTCTGGGTTTTCAAAAAATGACCCTGAGTCACAGTTTGCAGGGACTTAAAAAGGCAAAACCCACAATTCACCGCATTTCTCATCAGGTCTAATTGGGGACAAGCATATATCCTGACATATTCTCTGCCCACTCCTGTTTCCTACCCTTTCCCCTACATCCAATCATGGGCAAACACACATCCTAATGTATTTCCTGCCCAAGGGCAGTGATCAAGCACACCTTCCTTCCTGTTTACCTTTGGACTCTTGAGCAGTTTGGGGAATTCTCTTGAACCACTTGGGTGCTGCCATTTGTTGACTGTCTTTATCTTTTGGAGTTCTTCTGTTGAGCAATGTTGGGGTGTTTGTAAAATAGAGAGAAACATAGTGAATAAGATGGTGGAGGAGAGCTTTTTGAAGACATTGGAAGCCTGACTGCTAACATCAGGCCTTTCAGAGATAGGGAGATGCCACTCTGCCCTTCCTGCAGTCCATGGCTTCAGGGAGACATGGTTATATCTTCTTTGTTTTGAGTTAGCTTTTTCCTTGTTGTGACCTATGTAGAAGAAGCCTGTCAGATTCAGGTGAGAACACTTTCTAGAGTGATTAAAGGGACAGACCCATAATTTAACAGTAATGCTACTTGTAGGACAGTCATTATCAATTTCGAAGCTCCTTTGAACAAATTTAGAGTTCTATTGAGCTATTTGGGACATCTGCCATGTGACAGGAAAGGTTTTGAGCTCTCCTGAAAGATGACAAGGTTGGTGAGGTGATCTGTCATGAATATATAGCCATGAAAATATTCAGTCTTTACTAGTTTGATACTCCCTAGAGAGAACTACAATTGGCTAGCCTTTTATAAATTTAGGGCAGATTTGAAGATAGCAGTGGAACAGAAATCAGTCTCTCTACTCCTGGAGCTCCCAGAGCTCTTGGAAAGAAAACTCTGGCCAGTTTAGTTTTGCCTTTTTGTTTTAAGCTCATTGTGCCACTGATAATTATGTCCCTTTATAAATGTCTGAGTATTAGTGTATATAAATGTGTTTGGGTCATTTTGGACTACATAGGAACAATCTTTCTGTGTCTGTTTTTTTAAGGTAAAAATCTAATGATTCAAACTTTTTAAACAATCAAATAAATTGGTTTCTGGATTTTACTTCTGGTAGACTTATCTAAAACTAATTATATTGCTAATTTTAAGCTTACTCCTTAAGCTAATTTGGGTTTGGTGCTTTCAAATGTTAATTACGGAAACACAGGCTTACAAAATTTAATTATTGAATGAAAAAAGAAGTAAGAAGGAAAGACATGACTGCTCCTAGGTATGATGGAGGAGAAAGTTTGTTGTGGCTACAGGGGAATATAAGTAGAGGCAGCAACATCTAGGAAAGTCCAGAGCAATCATAGCCCTGAGCCATGTGGAGAGCAGAGGAGTGTTGTGGAATAATCTTTTCTGTACACTGTGAAGATGTGTCTTTACCAAGGTGCCTTCTGATTGGTTTTGTAAAGAGCTGAATGGCCAATAGCTAGGCAGGAGAGGATAGGTGGGATTTCCTGGGAGAGAAAGAAAGAAGAAGAGGAGACACTGAAGAGGTTGGACATATGGTACAGGGTAGAGTTAACTGAGCCATATGGCAGAATATAGATGAATAAAACCAGATTAATTTAAGGTATTGGATATAGTGGGACACATAATAGCCCAGGATTTATCGTGGGAGCTTCCATCTCTAGAAGGCTTTTGGGACTTACATGCCCTTGCCAAGGTAGTTGATGGTTGCAGTGAATAAGGAAAGTAGTCGTTTTCCTGGTAAACAGATACCAGTCTTATGAGATTCTTGAGTATAGGTTTCTGTTTTCCCAATAACAATCCTTCTGTTTACCTCGTCAGAGTCCTTGTATTTAGGACATTGTCATAAGCACCCTCATTTTGGGGGCCCATTTTGGACCTAACAAATATTTAGAAGATACAATGTAATTTTTGAACCTATTTGGTAAGTATTAATTTTTCCAAACTGTGTAAAGATTGTCACTCAGTTAAGAATTTCATCTTGGCTGGGCATGATGGTGTGCACCTTTAATCTGTTGATGGAAAAAAAATACAGCTCTCACCTCAAAGTAAATAAGAGATAGTTTATTCTAGAGTCAAATTTGAGTGGTCTTTGGCCCAGAAAAAAATAGAGTCAAATTACCCCAGGTTCCATGTTTCCACATGGAAGCAGTTTCATGAAGTTTTATATCAACAGAACAAAGAAAGCCATAAATCAAGGCATTAAAAAAAAAATTCTTAGAATGGCCTTTCTGGGTTGTAGCTTATACCCATAATTCTATAATGTGGTAGGTAGAAGCAGGCAGATAGGCAATTTTGCAATTTTAAGGCCAATTTCAGTTCCATAAGACCCTGTCTCAAACAAACCAAATAGCTACAACAACAAAAAGCACTCTTATTCATTCCAAAGGCCACGTGATGATAAGTACATAACTCTCCAAGGACATCATTTAGTTTCCCAACTATTCACTGACAAAAGGAACTACTATTATGTGTATATTACAGCTGTTAATGTTGAACTAAAGAAAAGATTTCCTTTTCCCACCATACACTGTACTAAGAGGGATCAATTAGTACTCTAGACCTTCTCTCTGAGCTGAGTTCACAGACGCAGGTATATAAGTTTGAACTCATAGCCCAAAGGGGATTTTAAACTATGAGCTATTTAAACCCAATGAGTATGGCATGTGAAATAAAGGGCTCTTCATCATGAAAACAAGCTCTTGAATTTGAAGACAGGCCTTCACAAGTCAGTTAATCCAGCCCTACAATGAAATACACAATCTGTCTCATGGCCCAAAGCTGTTTTTTTTTACAACATAAAAAGTGTTTTTCCTGTCTGCATCTCATCATAGGCTAGTTTTCTGATGTGGTCCTGTCAGCTTTCACAGGCTGACAAAGCACAGCCTTGGCATTCTATCAACTGATATGACACTAATTAAACTGGTATCTTTAAAACAGAAAAAAAAAATCATCTATGCATCATCTTTCAGGTGCCCATTTTAACAAATGTTCTTGTATTATATATTTGCTGGAGATAAAGTCTAAGATAATTCTCAGTCTTGAGAGTCTACAAAACAAAGGATTAAGGTTTAGTCTTGAAGACATTATAAAAGGGTTGCTTAGCTAGTCAACATTCTAGCATGGAGAGGAGAGGGACTACCATCCCCAACGGAGAAGTTATTAACAGTGATGTTTATGGAGGAGGAAGAGTCAGTTTTCTTTATGAGTGTGGTCCCATACCTACGAGTATATGGGGAACACAAGTTAGACTCAGTAGGTTATTTTAATGAAAGAGAAAACATGCAGTTGTAAGGGGTGAGGAGGTGGGGTGAATCTGGGAGGAGCTGGGAGGAGGAGTAGGAGGTGAATACGATCAAACTTCATTGTACGAAATTGTCAAAGAACTAGCAAAATATTACAACTTGGTGTTTGCTGTTCAGGTATACAGTTACCATTGATCATGAAATTTCAGAAAATAATACAAAATCGAACAAAAAGAAAATGGTGCAGCTATGCCAAAACTAACCAAAATACTTAGGTTTTATCTCTCTTGCCTATTCGAACTTAGACATATAGGGTGATTTTTATATTCAGGTTACTACCTGTGGTGGTTTGAATGAGAAATGTCCCCCATAATCTCTGACATTTGAATCCTTGCTGTCTGGGAAGGTTTAGGAGGTGTGGCCTTCCTGGAAGAAATATGTCACTTGGGGTGGGCTTTCAGATTAAAAGGATATGAGAACTTAGCATCCGGTTCCTGCTGCCATCCCCCCTTTTGCTACCATGCCTCTATTCTGCCATCAGGGACACTTATTCCTCTGGAACTGCAAGCCAAAATCAACTCTCCCTTAAGCTGCCTTTGATCATAGTGTTTTTTTTTTTTAAAGATTAATTTCTGCCTACATGCATGCTTGCAGGCCAGAAGAGGTAACCAAATCTCATTATGGATGGGTGTGAGCCACCATGTGGTTGCTGGGAATTGAACTCAGGACCTCTGGAAGAACAGCCAGTACTCTTAACCGCTGAGCCATCTCTCCAGGCCCGATCATAGTGTTTTACCAAAACAGGAAAGTAATACACTATCCTTTGACAGGTCAAGATTGTCAGAATGGAAATTAAAGGTATAGATTACAGGAAAACTCCCTGCCTTAGCAAATATTAGCAGCTTACATAGGATATTTTGCCTAATCTCCAAGAATTAAACAGTAGGGTGGTTATTGTATCTTGTCTGTGAATAGTGTGCAAATGGTTGCTTTTGGGGGGAGGGCAGTCATACAAGTGAGCTCTACATGTGTAGACAATTTTACCTATCCTTATGACTATCATTAGCATCTGAATACACACATGTAAGAGTCAGTTTGAATACAGCAGGTCCCTCTGAAACAAATGGAGAGAAGGGTTTGAGTGCCAGCTGTTTATCTAGGAAAAGGCCCCAGAGAATTGCTAAATACAGTGTTTGCTATCAAGCAGAATGTCACTGTGGCAAACTATGCTTAAATTGTTCTGGGCACTTCAAGTATTTCTCGATAACACAGGTGTCTCAGATGAAGGAAGTGAATTATTGATATGCCAATTCCTATCAGTCCTTGGTTGAAGGTGCTTCCCAAAGGATGGCCCCAATTGCTATTGCTATTTCTGTTGCAAAATTGTGCTTGAAAACCAGAGAATGATCTCAGACACAAAACAACACAGGTATTAACAGTTGGAGCTAGTTGGCTGCCAGGGTTACACTGAAATAGTGAAAGTGAAGAGCTCACTGCTTTTGTCACACACTCATTTACCTTACTGGTATCTGGATCCAAACAGAATTCCAGAGGCTGTCTAAAGCCAGGAAGCATACCTAGAAACCTTCTAGGCTATGTAAAAGAGGATAAAGTGGTAGGGCTACATTTGCAAATTGTTTGAGGAAAACATGGAAGAGAGGAGACACATAACCTATGTGTTAGTTTGAATGATGCATGTCCCCTACATTCTCTGGTATTTGAATGCTTGGTTCTAAGTTGAAGGCCCTGTTTAGGGAGCCTTAGGAAGTATGGCCTTGCTAGAAGAAGTATGTCACTGGGGGCAGGTTTTGAGAGTTTAAAGGCTTGTGACATTTCAAATTTGTGCTCCCTGCTTCCTGTTTGTGGCTTGAAATGTGAGTCCATAGCTCTCAGCTTCTAGCTCTAGCCACCATGTCTGCTGCCTAGTATCCTGACCATTATGTGTCCAAACCCCCAGGAACTGTAAGCTCAAAATAAATTCTTTTCTCTATAAGTTGCCTTGGTCATGATATTTATCAGCAATAGAAATATAATTAAGATGATTCTATGACAACACTATAATGTGTCTCCTATGTGCACTCGGAGAACAAATTTTTTATTGTGGCATTCTTGATACTAGGGGGAAAAAGAAAAAAAGAAACAAGGATATGTCATTCAAAGAAAAGTTTCAAAAGGAAGGTGTTGAATGATGGCTCCAGAGTATCCTACATGTAATGTTTAAGGCATGCAAAACAGCATTATATATTGTTTATGGATGCTTACACATTCTGTGAAACCATAAGGAACTCAAAGGAATGATAAACCTAATATTCTCAAAAACAGTTAATTATCTCTCAAGAACATGTGGAGCATACCAGAGGAGGTAGAGAGGACACAGGAGCCTTGATTATTTTGTTTTTAAATTATTTGGAATAATTATGGTAGAATTGTTTTGTGGGTTCATGAAAGTTCTTTAAAAAATACTCTTGTACATTTCTTTATTCCTCAAACATTTCTCCTCTTCCTCCTCTTTCATCTTCTTGAGACAGGGACTTACTGAAGCTCTGGACCTCAAAGAAAAGGCTCAGGCTACCCTCCAACAGATGTCTGCCTCTTGTCTAAAACATTTCATATTAAAACTGAAAAGAAATAAAAGGCAAAGAATTAATGTATTTGTATCTTCTGTAGTTTTTCCATATTTTAGAAAACAAAACTATTCAATTGAGTGGTAGGATTTGGTTTTATTTCTGCAATAGAATTTATGTTTGAATTTTGAAATTTGTAATTGAAAGTGTGAATTCTCCTGTTTTAATATTTGAATTCTGAAGTTGTATATGCTGTCTGACTGTATGCACTTAAAATCTAATCAGTTCTTTTCCATTCATTCTCAGATTTGAGGGACAGGATATATATTCAGCAACATGTCAGAGATTATTATCTAGGAGTGTGTTTTCAGTGGAAGCTACTGGTCAGTAACCAAACATAATACATGGGCCCAGCCAAGAGAAAGGGGAAGAATTGATGATCTTTAAGACTTTGTTTCTGGGATTTCGTCTGTTTGAGTGTGCACTGAATGCCTGTCAAAACATGACCATCTGTGACATTTCAAATTTCTGGGTGAAAAGCAGTAAAACAAAGATCAGGTCAGGATTCATTATTAGTTACCTGCTGAGGTCATGAGGCAGATCACGTGGCTGATAAATCAGCACTGGCTTGTCCAGGATCTTCAGAACAACCTGGCTTCCAGATTTCTCTCCACCCCTTTAGAGTGAGAACAGCCTCAGGCAAAACAGAAAAGAGAGCAAAGTTTGTCTTTGGCCTGCCCTCTTCAGTACTTACTTGTAAGATAGACCACGAGTTGAGAAACTCTTTTAAAAATAGACACTATATTCACTAGGTTTGGTTTGCAATTCAAATCTTACAAAAGAGTTTGCAGTGGTAAGTGTCCCTCACATTCCTTCTCCAGGCACCCACATCTTTAACTTAGGGGCAGCCAACACTGACAGATGTTTTATGTACCATTCCAAAAATATTTTAGTGCTGTGCACACAAATATGTGAAATATATATGTGTATGTTTATAAAAAGCAGAGAATAATATGCACATATTTCTCGGCCTTATGTTTTTCATTAAATATATGTCTTGGATATTGCATCATACCAGGATCCTAAAACGTTCTCATTTGTAAAACTAATGCATAATATTCTGTTGTATGGATGTATTGTAAGTTATTTAAATAGTTCCCTTGTAGTAGGCATAGAAGTTATTTCAAATATTTGGCTATTACAAGTAATGCTGCAATAATCTTCACTTGTGCTAGTATATATAAAATAAATTCCCCAAAGTAGAAGTGCTAGGTCAAAAGGTAGTATATGTATTTGTAGTTATGACAAAAATCACCAGATTGCCCTCCATAAAAGTGATACCAGTTTACACTCTTGCCAGAAGTGTATGGGAGTACTTATTTTCCCCAATTCTCATTAGTAGTCTTTTACCAAACTTATGTCTACATTTGCTGAGCTCATAGATGAGAAATGCTATCTTAATGTGCGTTTCTTTCATTGCTTTAATTTAATAAAAGTTATTTTTGAGCCAGGCAGTTGTGGTGCATACCTTTGATCGCAGCACTTGGGAGGCAGAGGCATGAGGATCTCTGTGAGTTCAAGGCCAGCCTGGCTTACAGAGTGAGTCCCAGGATAGCCAAGGATATGAGAAACCCTGTCCCACCAAAAAAGTTGGTTTTGACATGGAAAATTTGTTTTCTAGGGTACCAGAAGTCTTCTTGGTATAGCACCCTGATTCTGGATAAATTATGACATACTTTTAATGCAATGCTGAGCTCCCAGCAAAGGGAAGGAAAATGGTAAATACAGAATAGTAATAATAATAAAATTAAGAAAAATGCTCACACTAGTGACATGGTAGGAAGCTGTCAGAAGTACTCTTGGCACAAGTTCCACAATTTTGTCAGGAAAGGATAGTTAGGAGAGAAAGATGGATATGGAAAGTAAAGATGCTGGCCTTCAAACCCCTGTATTGATCCAAGACCTAAGAAGGAATTTTGAGTGAAAAACAGAATTAGCAATAATAAGATATAGGAATGTATACTTACATAAGTCTCTGTCTCTTGTTACTCTGCAATAATAGACTTCATAGCATTTAGAATCTGATGTTCAAATTTATTTTAGTCCTGAATGTAGAGAAATTAAGTCCAAGTAGGTCCAGATTAGTAGCTTCCATCAGAAGCTGAGGTGGGGATGGTGCTTTCTGTACTAAGGCAGAAGGCTTCCAAGTTTGAGGCCAGCCGTGGCCAAATAATGAGGTATTATCTTTAGAAAACAAAATAAACAAAACAAAGGACTGACCTAAGCCTTTAAAAAAAGCCAGGAACTCACCTTGAACAATTCTAAACACACAGGGAAACAAGACAATGTATGTCAGCAAAACAATAAAATAAACAAAATCTGTTCGATGGTAATAGGCCTATGAGATGTTTCAGGATGAAATAGCAAAGAGCAAGGAGCAGTAGATAACTGAAAAATATCTGGGCAGATCTGACAAACAGCAAAATTGAAGAGTTACAAAGAAAAAAATACCGAAATTAAAAACTCTTTCTGCATACATATGTAATTGAAGTGTAAAGATGTTTGATGTACGGTTTATTTAATTTGCCAAATGTTATGGGCACACTTTCACTTATATATACTGTATTTTACCATAAAGCAATTAAATTATATGCTTTAAACATCAGGTTAGAATTAGATAAAGAGTTACTGAAATTAAATAAGTATATGAAGAAAATACTCAGAATGAAGCAAGGAATGACAAACAGCTGCAGAATATGGAAGACAAAGCCTGGTGCACATCTAATTGGAGCTCTATATGGTAAAAACAAAGAGAATTCAGGAGAGGAGATGTTTGAAGAGCTGATAGCTTAGCCAGAACCAACGAAAGTCATAAACTCACAAATAAAAGTAACACAATGTATACTAAGAATGATGAATACAAAGAAATCAGACCTGACGTATAGTTTTCAAACAGCCTCTAAGACATTATCTAAACCTGGGACTTATGCAGGGACACTTCGTTTAGCCTGGGTGTAGGGAAGAGGGGACTGGACCTGCCTGGACTGAATCTACCAGGTTGAGCTGAATCCCCAGGGGAGTCTTTGCCTTGGAGGAGATGGGAATGGGGAGTGGGCTGGGGGGAAGGCAGGGGCGGGGGCAGGAGGGGGAAGGACAGAGGAACCCATGGTTGATATGTAGAATTAAAGTATAAAATAAAATAATAAAAGACATTATCTAAGATAAAGGAACAAGATGTAGATGACAAGCAGTAACTCTTAAATGTTGGAACAATGGTGAATGACAGAACCTCTAAAGGATGTATCTTTTTGATGAAGGAAAACAAATTCAGAAAAAAAAATGTTTGAGATGTGAGAACAAGTGATGATCATATAAATTTATAAATATGCAGAAATATAAATGAACCTTATCATTAATAATTAATGATATAGCTAAAATATTTCTGAAAAGTAGAATAAGAAAGAGTAATTAGAGTTAGTAAATTCTAAGGTTTCTGAGCTTCTTTTGAAAACAAGTGAGTGTGGTGCTGGTCAAATTCATATCTTGTTAAATATTCATGGTAAGTTTTTACAGTTTTAACTTCTAAGCCAATAAGAAGTAGAATATGATAAATCAAGTAATCTAAAAAATATCAAAAAAAGTATTTTTATCATTCAGTAGAATTCTTCAATTATCTACACATTTAACATGAAGTTTGTATTTATATCTATTTCTACCTACCAATCTGTCTGTCCATCTATTTACCTACCTATTTACCTATCTGTCTACCTACTTACCTACCTACCACCTTGGGTAGGATTAGGAAGTGTGGCCCTGTTGAAGGAGATGTGTAACAGTGGCAGGATTTGAGGTTTCAAAAGCCTCCCTCTATTCCCCAATACTCTCTGTCTCCTGACAGATCTAAACTGTTTCTGTTACCATGTCTCTGCTCCACCATCATGAACTCTAATCCTCTAGAACTACCAATTAAACACCTTTTTAAGTTGCCTTGGCTATGATGTTTTATCACAGCAATAGAAATGTAACTAATATACACATATACACACACATTATGAATGAAATCCTTCTCTTGCAGTTTCTTGTAGGTATGGGGGCAAAGTTATTGCATTAGAAAACATTGTACAGAAAAATATTTTTTCTTGTGGAAAAGAATTAGTATAGCATTTTACTTCTTTGTAATAACATAATTTGAGAATTACACTTGTCAATACCAAAAGATGAAATACATAATAATATATGGGATATTTTAATTAAAAATATATTGTGGTACTTCTAGTAATTTTATATTTTAAAGCACACACAATAAATAAAAAAGACATATATTATTGATTAATTTTGTATTTATCCTCATGATAAACAATTTTGTATTTACCTCATGAGGATAAACAATAACAATTTTGTATTTTATTTAATCTGACTTTTACATTATAATTTGCTCAGTGTATTGACTAATCCATTGTTTATCACTAATTTGAGGCAGCCATTGTATCAGATACTGAAATTTAGTCATTTTTTTATAATTACATATTCTGCCTCACTTCAAAAATTGTGGTTTTATAATGTGTTTCAATGTATCTTTGAGCTAGTTTTCTTTTATTCTATTTTTAAAGAAGCTTCCCATTTTTTGTTTAGTTTTCCACATCAGCTTTAGATCTTCTATTAAAAATTATTGGTGTTTTTATTAGGATGGTTTTATATTTTTGGCTTAATCCAGGGCAACTGATAACTTTAGGCCTCTGTTTAACAATTGTTCCTTGCGCATTTATTACGTGTTTAGAGTATTTTGAACACAGGGATAAAACAATGAACCAAACACAAAAAAATAGTGCTCCTGAGGGCATAACATTTTAGATGGGAAAAAAAATAAACTGGAAAAATGAAGCATAAAACTACATACAGTACCTTTGATGGTCAAAGAACTAGAGAGAAAACTGGAGTCAACATAGGTTAGTAGGGTTTTCAGAAAACTGTCCAGAGATTGTTTCATTATGAAGGTGCACTAAAGGAACCCATGACTAAAAGAGAAAGCCATGTGTGCTATTTGAAAAGAGAACTTGGGCAGAGAGAACAGTCAGTGTTCAAGTCTGAATCCCAGAGTGTTCGAGGGACAAAGAAGTATTGTGGCTATATCAGCACAAGCCAGGGCAACAGATATGAAACTGTCTGAAGCTCATGGATGTTTAATAACTAGCTCTCAAAAACAATCCTGATGACTTTTCCAGTTTCTACCATATAAAGACTTCCTCCATGGCAAATTTCAAGCCACCAGTATTGTCCCTGAAAATGAATGGGAAAGGTTCAACATAATCGACTTCTGCAGGCTTGTGTGAGTCAACTCCAACACAATGGGGTGCTGTAGAGTTTGAATCTTGTTTGAGTATGTTCCCCAAGGGTTGGTGTGTTGAAATTTAATCTCCTTTCTGAGTTATTAACAGGGTGGAAATTTAATCTGGTCATGGTGTTTAGAGGTGAGGCCTTTGGGTGTTGATGGGAGTTAGATAAGATATTTAGCACTCCCTGATTAAATCTTGTGTCTCTTTAAGAAAAACAAGAGTGGGGCTGAAGAGATGGCTCTGTGATTAAGAGCTCCTGTGGCTTTTCCAGAGGACCTCGATTCCAAGCACCCACATTGTGGCTCACAATTCTGTAACTCCAGTCCAACAGATCCATTCTCCTTTTACCTCTGTCCTCTGTGGCCACCAGGCATGCATGTGGGGCACAAACATACATGCAGGCAAGACACTCATACTCATAAAATTAAATAAAAGTTAAAAAAGAAGAAAACTAAGAAAGAACAGAAGAAAGAAATGTATTCATACACATGTGCTCCCTGTCTCATCATGCGATGCCCTGAACCTCCTTAAGGTTCCAAGAATTTTGTTACCACATATGGACTTTCCAACTTGGATTTCTAGAACCATGAACCTCAATTTCTCTTTTTGTTAAAACTTAGCCTGTAATCCTAAGGCATTTGCAACAGAAAACAGACCAATACACAGGGCATTAGGTAACTTAGAGAAACTCTAAAAATCTTTAGCTGCAAATCAGGTGAAATATAAGGAGAGGGGAACCAGCAATCCAGCAGTGATCTTGCAGAAACCCGTATCAACACCAAGAAGAACCATATTTAGTTTTCTGCACATGTCAAGCAAATCATGTTACTTTTTGTTACCTTCAAGTCTTGGGCCAAATGATCTGTTTGGCAGTCTCTTAAGAAATTCCATACAAAATCCTAGTTACAATGGGATCTAAAAACATCTTCAGCTTTTATGTGACAAATGTGTAAAAGGTATATTTCACTAGCTGTATAAATAATCTTCAAAATTTCCCTTATTTCTGTTAATTGTAAGGCTTTTTAAATACTTACTATTTGTTTTTAAATAAATTTCAGTTTGCAAAGTTGCCAAGACAGTAATAAGAATTCTCATGTAACGTTCATCCAGCCTCCCATAATTTAAACATCATATATAACCATGACATATATAACCTAATTTCTAATAATATCTAACGAATAAAGGCTAGATTTTGAACATGGTGTATATTATGTTTTCAATGTGAAATGTCCCCCATAGGCTCATGATTTGGGCATTTGGTCTCCAGATGGGTGGAGCTGTACCAGAATGCTATGGAACCTATAGGAAGTGGAGCCTCACTGGAAGAAGTAAATCACTGGGAATGGGCCTTGTAGTTTTATAGTTTGACCCTGCTTCTTATCTGCCATCTGATTCCTGACTTGGACACAATATGCCTAGCCACTTAAGAGTCAAGGTACCATGCTTTCCACACCACCATGTACTACATCTCTCTAACCTGTAAACCAAATTAAACTTTTCCTCCCTCAAGTTGATTCCTTTAAATTTTAATTATTTTTGTATTTTAAATTTCTGCTGCTTGTTGTCAGAAGTTTAGACATAGCAGTGAGCAAAGCAACTAAAATAGTGGTATTGATACTCAGAGAGCACATCATTAACAAATACATTCAAATTTGAACAGCAATGGCTTTCTTTGGTCTTTGCACCTGATCTTGTTGTATATTGATGTGGAAGCTTCTGTTGTTCACTTGACTCCATGTGGACCTCATTCTGGCTTACTATTTCTTACTAATGCCAATAAATGCTCTTGAATAATGTGTAAAGATCATAACTGTAATGTGAGAAGCTGCCCAATGACTTAGTTCATGCTGTATAATGCTGTTAATAGTGAGCATAATCCCAAGATAAAAAGGTCCTGTATTTATAGACTGGGTTGAAGAGCAGGCCCTTAGTCTCTAAAGCTAGATGCTCAACTTACTTGTTCTAGTACACCAAAGCGTACTATAGTCACTCTGTTGCCCTGTATCAGTGTGGGTGTGAGAGACTGTGTATATGCAGATGCAGATGCAGCAGGTCTTGGGTGAAGCCTGAGATTGCACACTTCTAGTGACTCCAGGTAATAGTCACTGCTGTTGTTCCACAGATTGTACTTTAAGTCATAAGGTACAAAAACAGTACTTTATTGGCCATGATGCCAGTTTTGTAGATGCTAATAAAGGAACCATCTTTACTGTAGTTGATGAGAACCTTAAGTTAGGCTGAAATCGTGTGAAAATTCCAGATGACACTGTGTTTTAATATGAATTTAGTTACTTGACTTGTGTGTTTCTGTTTGTACATGGGCATATTTTTCAAACAGTTAAATATTACAAGTTATATGTCAGACTTAAATAGCCAGCTATGATCATTTAAGTTAAGTCTCTGTGATCCTGGAGATGGAGCAACCCAAAATTCATGGAGCATTTCACCATTACAAGATGGAAGAAATGAATCTGTTGAATTTAAGCTGAAATCATCCTTCAGAGTCCCATGTTACATTAAGGACAGTACATGGAATATAATGAATTATTTGGAGTTGGGACCTAACTTGACATTTTATAGAAGACTTTTATATATTTTGATAATACTCACAGGCTAATTTTTTGAGATCTCATGCCTCTTGAAACCTAGGCTGACCCTGAAATTGCTATATAGTTGAGGATAACCTTAAATTTCTCATCCTCCTGCCTCCAACTCCTGGATGCTGGAATCATATTCAGGTACCAATACCAGGCTTATGAGGTGCTGTGGACTGAACACAGGGCCTCATGCTTTCTACCTCTAAGCTACATTTCTAGTCGCTCAGAGGTCAATTAGTTAAGGAGTCCACAACCATGTGATATTACAGAAGATAAAAATGAGGTATTTTAGAATATTTAAAAGTTGAATCAGTCCTCAATGTTATCAAAAGAATTAGAGAATTAGCACTGCAACTCCTTTAGAATTTTCATGCAAGAGTGAACATTTGACTAGGAACAGCTCATAAGCCTTGAAATAGAAACCGCTACACATATGAAAGCACAATTTAAGTTTAGGAGTAAAACAACTGGTTTCAATTCAGGCATGATGGCACACTCTTGCAATCCTAGCACTTGAGAAGCTGATGCAGGAGGATGGAGAGGTTGAAGCCAACCTGGCCTACAGAGTAAGAGTCTGTCTACAAAGACATAAACCAAAACACCAATCATTTTCCATCAGATATACTATAATTTTTGTGTGTTTGTAAGTATTTGTATGTGTATATTTATTCTACAGGCTCAAAATGTTCAAGCCACAGGTACCATTTCTATTTTATGTAACCTATTAAAACCAACTAGGGAGGGTAGAATCCCTATAATAACTTAAACATTACAAAATGTTCCAGGCTATCACTCCTTAGAATTTATCCCCACAGACACTCTGTTACCTGGGAAAAGGAGAATGTTTCTAAGACTACCAAATACTTGAGTGTTATGTGAGTTAAGAGATATGCTCGAGGAGACATTTATTGTTGTAGAATATTATTTTAAAATGTGTTACATTTGTTTATGCTCTAGAACATTTGTTTAATGTTGCAAAGATGTGTTGCATTCCTTCAGGTTGCATTTGTTTATCTCTGTGAAGCTGTGTTATTTTGCCTGTCTAAAACACCTGATGGTCTAACAAAGAGCTGAATGGCCAATAGCAAGGCAGGAGAAAGGATGGGCAGGCTTGGCAAGCAGAGAGAATAAATAGAAGGTGAAATCTGGGAGGAAAAAAAAAGAAGAAAGGAGGAGCAAGAGAACAAGGAGAGGAGGAGGCTGGGGCCAGCCACCCAGCCATGCCACCAGCCACAGAGTAAGAAAGAAAGAAAAACATAGAATAGAGAAAGGTAAAAGCCCAGAGGCAAAAGGTAGGTGGGATAATTTAAAGTTAAGAAAAGCTGGCAAGAAAGAAGCCAAGCTAAGGCTGGCCATTTATAATTAAGAATAAGCCTCTGTGTGTATTTATTTGGGGGCTGGGTGGTAGAACCCTTAAAGAACCAAAGAGCCAAAAAAGAATAAAAGAATTTAAAAAGACAGAAACTACAATTTATTGCCGAAATTAATTGATCTGGATAATTACATAGGAGTTTAGATGTGTTTGTGTGACAGAATGTGGACCATGAACTGATAATGGGAGGAAGTTACCCTAAGAGGCTTCTCTCTATTCAAAGAGACCTCTGAGCACTATGCTTGGTATTTAAAGCAAAGAAGCTATAGGGTAGAAATGCCAAAGCTGTAGTAGGCTTCTCTCTCTGAATAAGACAGACTGAGATTGTAGACTATTACAGAATGAAGTTGATGTTCAGTTTTCAGTACGATAATTCAATGCAATTGTGTACTGGTTTTATACTGCTGTGTGGCAATATAAAACAAACCTGGTAGCTTAAAACAACACACAATGCTTATCTTACTGTTTCCCTAGGGCAGGAGTTGGCCTAGGTGAGTCAAATATCTGTCAGGTTACATGAGACAGCAGTCAAGTGTTGTGTTGTAAATGAGAGACTTTTCTGGGTAGGTTACATGAGACAGCAGTCAAGTGTTGTGTTGTAAATGAGAGACTTTTCTGGGTGTGGGTAGAATCTGCTTTACAGCACCTTCTACCTATTCTTGGACATCCCTTCCTAAGGCTGGTAGGACTGACATCCCCAGCATCAGCCTACTTGTTGGCTGGACACTAAGCTTCCAGAGGCTACTGGCAGCTCCCTGACACATGACTCCAGAAGTGGGTCACAACATGAGTTTCCTTTCTTCACAGCCAGTAAGAAAAGGTATATTGTCCTTACTGTAGAGATGAGGAAACTGAAGGAGGCTTTGCCTAAGTAGCTCAGTGGCTAATGGCATTAAGAACAAAGAGTAGAATTCAAAGCCAGTTCCCCCCCACCCACCAAATTCCACTTTTACTCTTTATAGAGCTAGGTTTTTGTTTGTTTGTTTTGTTTTTCTTGTTCTGCTCATTTTTCCTTCCAAATAAATCAGGGTCATCTGCCCAGTCTGCAGTGGTGGTTCCCTCTCTGGGTATTGTAGCACTCAGCTGGTTAGAAATTTTTCAGTCTCAGTCCACAAAACAGTGCTTGGGAAGCTGTGTTTTCCTCTCAGTTGGAACACATCGGCTTCATTTTCTCATATGTATTAAATGGCAATTCACATCCCTCTGAGTGGCTGGAAGCTTAGCAGTGATCATTATGATATGACTTTCCTTATGATCCCCTTTCAAAAGGACATGGGTCTTAGCATTTGACAGTTAGTAGGTATCTTGAACAGAATCTATGTGCTTTAGGTCAACGAATACTTATTGGCTATAATATTCTAGCCACTGAAGTAAGGAAAAGTAAAGCAAATAAAGACAGCCTCACTCCTATCACCAGGGAATTATAGGTTGCTTTCCTAGTCTCCTAAGGTATGATGGTATTATTGCCAGTCCCATAGTGATTCCACAATGGATTACTTTTGTTAAATTGGTATCTTTGAGGAAGATTTCTTTCTCTTTTAGGTTCTTGCTAGTTGATGGTGGTTAGAGAATCAATGATGGGAATCTGAGAGTTCTCTCTTAAAAAACACATTAGGAGAGAAAAAATATTTAGTCAGCTTTTCAGTGTGGAAATGAGCATAGAAAAAATTGCTGTAGCAGGTATTTCCCTTGATTTTTTAATAAAGAAATTCATACTGTATATATTCTTTAGAAGTGTAACCAGAAAGGAAATGTGGATGGAAATTCATTTTTTTTAGGGTTTATCACACAAAAATGGAAAGAATGGCAAAAATTGTCTGTAGTCTGAATGGTACTCTCCTGATATCATGCAGTACTGCTTTGCCATTATTGGTCTCACAGAATTTATTTGCATTGAATAGCCAGCAGGGTCTGTATTGGGAATGTTTATCCAATGTTGCAGGGTTAGATTCTTGTTCAGCAAATATTCTCCCTTCTGTACCCCCAGCACTACTACCTCTGTAGGAGTATGTTTCTCTACTTCATTGGAGATAGTTATATGGCCATGGTGAGTCAATGGACTAGTTGCTGAAAAAGGAATTGGTCTCAGTTTTGAGGCTAAATCTTAAAAACAGTAAGCCCTGTGGGAGCTTCTGACTTCAATCAAGAGAAGTCTATGCTCAATATCTATTTCATCTCTAGCCTGAACTATATGATGTATGGAGTGGATCAGGCCTCCACCTGCCACTTGGTGCAAGCTTCCTGGGCTGCCAGCAGGCATGCTGGGCAAAGCCATTGCTATGCAATGCCACTGAGATTTGGTGGCATCATATTCTCTAGCTAGTGTAATATTTCTGATGACAGCTGGATCATAGATGGTCCTAGGTCACCCCAGTTAATCTCCAGCTCTT
Organism: Onychomys torridus; assembly: GCF_903995425.1. Taxonomy (NCBI): domain Eukaryota; kingdom Metazoa; phylum Chordata; class Mammalia; order Rodentia; family Cricetidae; genus Onychomys; species Onychomys torridus. The sequence goes on from NC_050466.1 coordinate 54,224,640, forward strand.
CTTAGCCATGTAATTCCATCAGAGGCACTAGGAAGAACATAAATTCCTCATAACACAATAAGAGAGCCTAAATGTGTTGTTCTCTGTTGGGGTCCAAGAATTTACATTCGTCATAGGGTTCTTGGTAATACTAGTGCTTCTGGTCCAAGGACCCATTGTAAAGCAGGGACTGCTGGTGTTTGGTCAGGTCATGCTGTACATTTAGAAATGGTTTTTAAAAAGTTATATAAGCTATGAATAGGAACAATTACTTGAGGAGACAAGCTTTAATGAAGAGGATACAAGCAGTGTTGTTGATAGGGTGGTCAAGTGATGAAGGAGAGAGTCATGTGATAATGATTTAACTTCTGAAAGAATGGTATACAAGGCTCTGGAGGCATTAGTTTAGAGGGGTAGCTCCTATAGACTCAGCCATTCTAGGGAGTGGGCTGGCACATAGACAAGAATTTTACTCTTGTTAAGAAATATTCACATGCCTTCTAATCTGAAGATATAGAAGCTGAGATTGGAACATGTGGGTTTATCCAAACATATTTGAAGTATACAGTACATTAGCTTGAAGGAAGAACAAGTTAAGGATTCATCTGGAAGTTTTCAAGCATCTGTAGACTTGGCCTCATGTTGAGTCATCTGAATATAATAAGTGTGCAATGTGGAAACGGGAAGAGACAAGTTAAAAACATGAAGTGTTGCATCAACGTGCACATTCTGCTCTCAATGAAGAAGAGGTCCCACTGGCCTGATACTTTGATACAGCAAGAGGCAGGAAGCTGGTAACAGCTTGGCCAGGCATAGTTTTCTGGAAAGGGGGCAATGATATGCATCCAGCTTTGAGTTACATGGACTCCCCTGATAGCTCAAATAAGTTGTATAACATAAAATATTTGATAGAAGTCACTTGATGGGTAGAGAGCCAATTTGAGATTTGAACTAATATTATCCTCATTTACATTTATCAGTGACCTGTTTTGAAAACAGCCACTGCCGATACAGTTCCAAAGCTTACCTCTTGAACTTTAGCACAGTGCCCTTCAAACTTCACAAGTTAGAATTTTTGTACAAGCTACAAACATCTGGATGCCAGTCTTCACCCCAGACTAAGTTCATCAGGGGTAGGACCCAGGATCTTTGGGAGATAGAACCCAGGCATCAAGATTTTTCTTTACTTTCTTTTCTCTTCTTCACCTCCCCAGTTCTAAGGGACTTTCAAAGAGCAAGCTCATTTGGAAGAAAGGCTTCCCCTTACAGATTCAGAGTAATGCTTACTCTAGAGTGTTGGCTTCACTTGAGAATTTCTCAAGTAAATTCTCAAGTTAGAATGCTGCCAGGCCTACTCCGGACTCACTGACTCAGAATCCACCTTCATCATAGGTTCCAGGTGATTTACTTGAGCACTCAGATGTAGATAGAAGTCACACAGGGAAGCCGATGGTTTCCATCTTCCATGGGATCTAGGTGAACAGACACTTCCCTGACTTGAAGAAAAGTGAAGTTTGAATCTTGCTGGAGCCCCTGCCCTGAACTCATCAACAAACAGAGCACTGGTTCCTCCATCTCCCTCACCTTCTTTCTTTGTTTTCTAACAGAAAATTTGAAAGTTTTAAATGAAAAAAAAAAAAAGAAGGGCGAGGGGGAGAAGGGAAAGAAGAGAGAATAGGAGGGATTTTCACTAGCATTCATTTCTCATTTTAGCTTAGAACTTGACACAATGTTAGTCATCATGGAAGGGAAACTCCAGTTTCTTTCCATCACTTAAAGGAGAAAAAAAAGTAACTCAAATCACATTAACATCAGAAAGATAGGGGTAGAATTTTAGGTATCCCAAGAGTCAGCAGCATTTTCTTGTAATAAGCTTGATGGATAGTAATTATTTTTGTCTCTTTGTCTATATGATCCCTGTTATAACTACTGATGTCTGCTATTTTAACTGAAAAAAAACCCCACAAAATATAAACTATAGGTGTGGTTATGGTCCAGTAAAATTTATATTCAAAAGGAGGCAGCTATTTTGCTTCTATGAGTATACCAAAATGACTAAAATTAGGTACTCAACTATATGTTTGTACACACACATTAGTAGTAGTAGCAATAGTCACAGTAGCCAAAAAGGAAAAACAATATGGTTCTTAGAATGATGAATAAATGAATTGTGTTCTATGTACTCAGTAGAAGAGGGATCAGCCATAAAAGAAACCAAGTAGATGAAGATCAAAATCATTATGTTGAATTGCAGGAGGCAAATATGAAAGTTTGCATGTTGAATGATTCCATTTTGGTAGGTAAACCTATAGATACAGAAAGATAGATGATTGCTGGGAATGGAAAAGGGCCGAGGGAGCATAATGGCTTGATAGGAACAGGATACCCATTAGAAAACTGAAAATGTTTTGAACTAGATAAAGGTGGTGGTTGCCCAAATTTATGAAGATAAGTTTCAGCAAATTGTGCATTTTGATTGGTTCACTTTAGGTTATGGGAATTTTATCTCAGTTAGAAAAATTAAAATGTAAAACCACAAAGCTTCTAGGTTTGGCCCATGGGCTATACATTTCCTGTACTCCATTTGGATCTTACTCTGATAGCTGATAGAGTACCTGTGCTGAAAATCAGCTTCCAAGTTTTCTCTGTCAAAAGCTATCATAGCTACAAGGTTAAATTCTAGCCACTCTCTCTCCTTTCAGCTCTGCATCCCTACATCCTCTCTTTGCTCCTGATCTGGTCCTGGCTCCTCCAGCTGGGAACAAATTTCCACCTCTACATAAGCAGGGCCTTTAAGGACTTTGTAGGCTTTAATAATGATTTTTCAGAAGTCTTCTTTCTCTCGTGGGCTCTCCATATCCAACATCTCTTCCCAAATAATGTAACTTGGCACTTCCATTTGGTGAAGTTCTGCAACTTTAACCTAGGCAGTTTTTAGCCTTGGAAACTGCTGTCCTGAGAGCAGAAAGATGACTCTACATAATCCAGAGACCCCTGAGGTCTGAGATTTCCTATTTTATGAATTCCAAAAGGCATCTGAAGTTCACTCTTGCTTCTTCACCCGCAAATGCCAGTGCACAGAATCTTGTTACTATCAAATGATGACAGGGCAACTTCAAGCATACTGAGTGAGCAAAGCAGAACAGAGTTCTTTGAAATAAAGGGCCTAGTCTACTTTGATGGTCTTTGTGTATCACTTAATACTTAGCTTGAATTTTCATAGTCTCTAAAAAGCATCTAGTTCTATATCAGATATTAAAGAATTTAGTCTATGTGGAGCAATGGTATATATTCTATACTAATATAAATATTATCAAGTAGAAGAGTCTTAAGAGTCTAAGGAAAACAACTTAGGGCTTTATATTAGGATTTTATTGTAATATAGTAATAGTGTTTTTCTCATACTTGTGAACAAGGTCTTTCTTCCCATACTTGTTATTATAACATTATAGGCTATATTGTTTTAACAAACACATCTTGAAATAGCAGTGACTTAACATGTTAACACATTATTTCTTAATTACTGTAACATAGATCATTATTTTCAGGTATTTCAATTATCTCTGTCCTGTGTATCACCAGGGACATAGTTTTAGTCTTAGACTGGTGTAATAATAATCTCCAATGAATAAGGTTTTTGTAATTGCCCCCACAACACAAACCTTATCCAGAATCTTCAACTCTGACTCCTTCTGATGGGATCTTCTCTACCATATGGAAAAGTCCTGGCTAATCTGCGGATGATGAGATCACACAGAGTAGAGATGAACTACTACAACTGAGATTCCCCCTTCAATCAATCCCATTGAACACAGCTACATGAATGATCTTCTAGAAATCATCATACATGGTTTACAGAAGAACTGTCCAGCTGAGACCCCTTTGAAAATGTTGAAATAGAAGCATAAGCAAATACAATAGTTGTTTTGTTTTAAGTCACTTAGTTTTATGTGGTTTGTTAGGCAACAAAGATGGATGGATACATATAGCCTTGAGTAATTTTTTTTTTAATCAGGAAGGAGAGGCTAAATGGTTTTGTGAAATGTTTTTTAAAAGTGGGAAGAAACTGTTTTTTGTTTTATTTTTTTGTTTTTTGTTTTTTGTTTTTTGTTTTTTGTTTTTTTTTTTTGTTTTTTGTTTTTCAAGACAGGGTTTGTCTGTGTAGCTTTGTGCCTTTCCTGGATCTTGCTCTGTCCACCAGGCTGGCCTCGAACTCACAGAAATCTGCCTGGCTCTGCCTCCTCAGTGCTGGGATTAAAGGCATGTGCCGCCACCACACAGCAGAAACTGATTTTTATTACTTCTTATTGCATTCTATTAGCACAGACTTAGTCATCTGTCCCAATTTAAAATCTTGAGGACCATTAGACCCCTTCCCTTCCCTTCAGGAGCTAAGCCTTTGATTTTGTCAAGAAGGCCTAGTAGAGAGGACACAGAGTGATTCTGAGATTAGGTTTGCCAATTTAATAACCTTTGGTATCCATCAATGAAGGTAATACATGTGCCATCGATTCAACTCTGAAGACCAAGCATGGTCAGCATATTATAAACTCATCTCTGTCTCCTATATATTCTATGTTTTACCCCTCTTCAACTCTATTTTTGTAATAACCCACATCACCAAATGGGGAATTATTTGTTCCCAGAAAGATTTAAGAGGTAAATGTGAAAGTGATAATCACATGCCCAACTCAACTGCTTTGTTTCCACCAACTTTTCTTGGATGATAAAATTCAGATTTCTGTGTATTAACTACAGCCGAGAAACTTTTCCTCAGCTATTTAAATAAGATCATGCTCAGAAAAAAATTAAATAGAGGCTCAACTTTAGCAAGATGCAGGCTACTTTGGAGAGCAAATTTCCCATTTCAGGAAACAAAGGGGGGAAGGGCATCATTGAAATATTTGTGAAAAATCCCATCTCTTTTAAGCAAGATCCCCTCTGCTCTGATTGATTGTCCTCTTTGTGGCCCTTCAGCATGTCCTCATCCATTGACCCCATTCTAATGTCCAAGTAGGCAGCTAGAATAGGATATTGAGAGTTTCACCAAGTGTGGTCTCAGTGTTCCTGTCACTGCTCAAGAGAATTTAGGAAGCTGAGTAAGAATCCAGTTTTCCATTTATAAACTGTGAGAAGCATTATTAATGCATTTCTGAACTCACTGATTCCCTCTTCATATGTCCTATGGACACTGTCTTAATTTAATATAGATATGCTTATTGATTTCATTCTTGGTCACTCACTTGGGTGGTAAACTGAAGTGAACACATTAAAGAAAAACGTTTTGAAAATAGGCTCATTTTCCCCATAATTATTAAAAATTATTATTGAATATAAATAATGACAGAAAAAAGCAAACTTTTCCTCTGGATATGAGATCTCTACCCATTCTGCTTCCTTGGCTCAGTCCTTGGTATAATGATCAGGAGGCAAGAGGAGGAAATTAGCATGCTACTTGAGGAAAACAAAAAACATGAGCAATACATAGAAAATGCTTGATATTAGCATCTTTCCCAAACAGCTTACTTCAAAGGATAGCATCCATTGAGAACAGCTTGCATGTATATTTCTACTTGTTCTGTTGCTTGTTCATGTGCTCCTGCCTCTGTCAAAATGCCGGAGCTAGCCTGCTGGAGGCATGTAGAGGAGGGGCAACATGTAGCTGTCAACCTAGTTGAGTCTGGTCTAGATCTACTGCTCAAGAAGCTCACTGCAGATGCATGAGCAAATCCAGACAATGTCAGCAGAACCACTAACTGACTCATACAGTCAAAAGCCATAGTATGTAGTTTTCATAAACCACTGAAAATAGTAAGATTAGAAGGAGATTGTGAATGAGCTCACGAAACTGTTCAAAATGAAGCATAGAAAGCCCATGAGCGGAAAATTAACAAGTCAGACAGAAGAAAGTGACACATTTAATATTTGTTTAATTGAGTCATACTGCCAAAGAGAAAGACCTGTAGATGAGTCATTTTGAAGAGATGAAAGCTGGGAAAATTTTAGGAATGAGCAATGACATCAATACACAGCAGTTACAGAATCCTAAATAGATGAAAATTATCCATAATGAAACATATCATATTAAACTGTAGAAAATAGAATCGACAAGTCATTAGTTTTATTCTAGGTGACAAGATACTAATTACATAGAAACAATTCCTTAAGGTAGAAATTGAAAATGTAAGCTTTTAAATATTTTTTAAACTTTATTTTTATTTTATGTTTGGTTTTTCTGCCTGAATGTATGTTTACACAACACTTACACCTGTGCCTGGTGCCCACAGACCAGAAGAGTGCATCTGATCCCCTGGGACTAGAGTTGAACTGTGTGAGTTGAAATGTGGTTGCTGAGAGTTGAACCCAGTTCCTTTGGAAGAGCATCAAGTGCTCATAACTACTGAACCATCTCTACAGCCCCTAGGAAATAGTTTTTAATCTGATTTATTCAGAGCTTTGTGGCCCTAACAAACACTGAGAATTGTATACTAATAAGAAAAAATAACTGCATTTACATGTATATATTTCCAAGATTACAAATAGTAAGGCTCAATTTGGATATTTGATTAATCATAGTCTGGCTCCACAGCTTATGCTGTCAATTACTGCATGATATAAGCATAAGTCTGTGACCCAAGGTTCAAGTATGTAGCCATTGACCACAAATCACCATAGTGTATGAAAAAGCATGTAACAAGTATAAAAGAGAAAAGAGACACAAAACTCGTGCTTTGAAACACCATAGCTTAGCCTAGTCAAGATAGTTTTGCTCAGAAACTCCAATATTGTTTGAGATCATAAGAATATGTTACCATGCCACTGAAAGGGTATGATGTGCCAGTTTCAGGAAGCTTAAACCTCCCTAGTAATTTTTGCCACCTGATTGTGAGTGCAGAGAACAAAGTTTCAGCTCTTCACAAATTAATTCCTTGGGTCTCAACATAAGTCTGAAGAACTAAAACAGAAGACAAAATGCAAAGTTTATTCTTGTCTTTCAGATACAATCTCAGGTACAATCCAGGTGTGGTGGCACATGCCTTCAAACCCAGGCAGAGGCAGATGAATCTCTGTGACTTTGAGGCCAGAGTGATCAGCATAGTGAGTTCCAGGACAGCCAGGGTTACATAATGAGACCCTGTCTAAAATAAAACAAAACAACAAAAATCCAATCTCAGATACATATGAAACATTAATTATATATTATAATGCATATTTTGTTAACGTGGCTCTAAGCCCATATATAATATACATATTATATAATACATAGTGAATATTATGTTAAAGTATACAACCACACCTGTTCATTCACGTAGTGTCTATGTTAACTTTATCACTCCAATGACAAAACTGAATTTTTGTAATGGAAACCATATGACTTGCAAGGCCTAAAGTATTTTCTATATGGTCCTTCCCAGAAGTTATTGGTGAAATTATTAAGGCCACTCCACACAGTTAAAAGGGAGGTTTATTTTGTGGGGTAACTTACAAATGAAGGGGTAGGTTGCAGGGTCTGGCAAAGGTATAGCACAGTCCAGCAGTGTTCTCTGGAGAACTCTGCTCGGTCTACCTCCAGCGTCCAGGGTCCCGAAACCAAGAGAGAGACCTCCTCTCGATCCTCAGTCTTCTGCTTCCTCCTCTGCCCTGCCTTGTGGGCGTGACCATTACTGAAGCCTCAATGGGGGTTGGAACTTCCAGGCCAATGCTGGGATGGCTATCCACTACAAGAAGTTGGCCTATTTTTATTCAAAAGCAAAGACAATTTCATGGTATTTAGGCAAAGATCAGCGTCATTTTAATGGAACACCTGGGCTGTCTTGTCTCCTCTCTTATTTTCTTATTTTCAGGTTGGAGATTTTTAAAGGATTTATTTTTACTATTTTGTAATTATGTATGTATGTGTGTATCTGCATGTGGGTTTGTACACATGAGGGCAAGTACCCCTGGACTTCAGACATGGAGCAAGAGTTACAGGCAGTTGTGAGCCACTGTGTGGGTGCTGAGAACGAAACTCAAGTCCTCTGACAGAGCAGTATGCACTCTTAACAGCTATGAGTTAACTACTGGCCCCATGGGAGACTTTTATGTGAAAACTACAAAAGTGGAACATGCTGATTCTAGATATATTTTCAATAAACAGCACATCTTAAATTCTCAGCTTCTAGTTTGCTTGTTCATTTCCTGAATTATGATTTTTCAAAATTGAATTTGGTCAAACAGCTTAATAAATGTAAGTTAAAGAAAACCTTTCACCATGACAAGAATGGATCCAATACAAGTACAGGTATTTTTTTTTTTTTAAGAAAAACCATCAGTTTCTCCACAATATCACTATAAACCAAAGATACATTTTACTGAGTCAGAACATGAGGAATCATAAATTGATATTTCTAATAGTTATGGATTTGTTCCCATTAGTTTTTGGCAATGTATAACTTCTTGATTTTTTTAAAGTAATTTACAAAATGGTGCAGAAAGCTTCTGGGACATGAATAAAAAATACATACATTTTATAATTTTAATGTAAACAAATTCCAAACATATGGATTGCATTTCCTTTTAAAAATAAAGAGTTTTAGCATTTAATGGGAAATGTGATTTTCAAAATATGCTTTGGATTTTGCCAAAACCGAAATCAGTCAAAACGTGCAATTAACTTTAAATGAAACCAAATTCAACTGTCCCTGTTTGCAATGACTAAAAAAGACATCTCCCATTCCTGGTCATGCCTTTAAATTCCTGAGTCATGAAAGGGAAGTAAAAATGTGCTGGGTACTGTATAGCTGGCTGTCAAGCCTTCTGGCAAAATGGAATCGAGCAAGACTGTATTTCCTAGGGGAATGGATGTGGCCTTTTTAAGTGTAAATCTGCTTTGACTGTTCAGGATGTGTAAGAGGAGTTCCAGAGAGGAACTGAAGTGACTCCTGGTATATGAACAAGTCATTCATTTCTCCAGCTATGACATGCTAAGAGTTGAATCATCTGACAAGAGTCTTCTACATTTTCATGATCTTTCTGCATTTAAAACTAGAACATCACATTAGTAATAAATGTACCATTAAAAACATACTTTTTTCCAATGAATTATGGTGAATGCTGAGATTCATGCCTCCATGGGGTGCAAAGAATAAGTGACAGATCAGTGCTCCTTTCTAAACAAGACATTTATAGCATCCCTTCTAAGGATCAGATGACATTGCAGAAGAAAGAGTGGAAAGAATGTAAGAGTCAGAAGATAGGGAGAAGGACTGAGAAATGTAACCTCTCCTGCAATTTCAAATACAAACTTAGAGAAGCCTTGGGGCTGCACAAGAATGGGCCTGTCAACAGTCAGGCATGGATGGTGGAGAGGCTCAGGGGCTTCTGTCCACCACTGCTGTACTCTTTGCTTCTGACAGATTCAGGGAGAGTGGGGATCATTGCACACACTGATGACCTCACCAGGTTCCAATGGTAGTTCCAATTCAATGGTCACACAGATGGCTCTGGTTAAACTAAATCAATCATAAGACCAAAAGATGTAAATCTGAGTGAGGGTCTGGTAATGGTAAAAGGATGGGAAAGATATAAGACAGGGTGAAGGAGAGAGTAATTAGAATGCATTTTACACACACACACACACACACACACACACACACACACACACACACAAAGAACAATTCAATTAATAAAAGATTTTTAAGGTATTTATATTAGATCACATTTATTTGTATAAACAAACATGTCTGTTTTGTTAGTATACATACCTGAGTGCTTTTCTTCTTAGCAATCTCCAGTTACTCTCAGTGGTAGGAACTGAGGTTGAGGTGACTGGGGCAGGCACAAACCCAGAACACAACACCAAACGCCTGAGAACACTAGAATCTACTAGTCTCTGTTCTGCTCTTAAAACACTATATGGGTCTCCTTTGAAGAAACAGAAAATTAACAAGTAGAAGTGTTTATGCATGCAATTCTCATGAGAATTTAAATTTTAAATGTAAGTTATAGTAGAAGAAGATCTATAGGTCATTTGTAAAGAATTGAAAATCATAATAAAATTGAGTACACTATAATGATGCAAATAAATTCTTAGTTCAAGCGTGTATTGGGGAAACAAAGAGACAATATTTAAATATTGAAATTTGGAGCATTATTAGTGTTATGATATATTATGTGGGGGGACCCCAAGGGTATTCTGTGCATGCAGGGAAACATGCTGGGCAGATGCAGCGGCGAGCTGGAGGATGACCTATTCCATGTAGGCATGGTGATGGAGCAGCAGGTGGAAATTCACAACCCAGATGCTACATCTGTGTGGAAATGGTTTATTTTTATGGAGAGACAGAGAGAAGATAGGAAAGAGGGAGAGAAGAGAAAAAGAGGGAGAGAGGGAGAGGGAGATGAAGAGGGAGATGGAGATAGAGATAGAGATAGAGAGAAAGAGAGAGAGAGAGAGAGAGAGAGAGAGAGAGAGAGAGAGAGAGAGAGAGAGAGAAAGGTGGAGTTTTTCTTTATGAAGAGGCTTCTATGTCAGGACACAGAGTGGCCCCAAGGGGCGAGATTTCAAGGGGGCAGATCAGAACACTAACATTCCTCTATTTTGATTATTATAAAAAGAGGTGAGTTATGGGAACAAGTGGGGGAACAAGGGTGCTGGATACCCAAGGCTACTTCATGCTGACAAGGGCAAAGTGGGGAGGGGGATCTGGGAGTCACACACAGCAGAAGATTTTGGGAACTTTCCTTGAGGGAGCTGAGGAGGCAGGTTGCAGCAGTGGTGTTCCAGGAGCTCAGGGGCAGGGGAATGGCACACCAAATCAGGAGTATAGAAGCCATGGCATCTGCTATGTCTCTGGAAGTCAGGCAGAAACAATGAATCTGCAAAATATGCTCGAAAAATAGGTAGGGTCAGAAATGGTCTCTGAGCCGGGTGGTGGTGGTATATGCCTTTAATTTCAGCACTCGGGAGGCAGAGCTAGGCAGATCTTTGTGAGTTCGAGGCCAGCCTGGGCTACCAAGTGAGTTCCAGGAAAGGTGCAAAGCAACACAGAGAAACCCTGTCTCAAAAAACAAACAAACAAACAACAACAACAAAAATGGGCTCTTGAAATTATTAGTTTTCATCAGACTAGGATTCTTGGTGCAGTAGCAAAACTTTTCCCAGGAGCCTGGAAGTATCTGTAAGACAGCTGGAATAGATTTACATCATGGCAAAAAGGTTTAAAAAATCTATATAAGGACTCTTAAGAACTCTTGGTAGTCAATATTCTATCAGTTTATCAAAGCTTCATTTATCAATATTAAAATTTTGAACCTTGAGTTATATTTGAAACCAGTCTATCCTGTACCATGAAGTCTGTGAATGAGGCATAGCTGTCTGTAATTTTAATAGGAAACTTATTAATGAACTGTCAGTAATCTTGGGATTGGGGCTGTTAAACTGATATACCCTAGTCATCAAACATCGTCAGACCAGAGAAGGATAAATTAAGAAGTGAGACAGTTTTCCAGCTACCTAGGCAGCAATCCCAAGTCTCTCCATGGTCGTTGGGTTGGGGGCAGAAGCCCAAAGGAAATGTTGTTCAGCTGATAAGCTCAAACATCTGATAGATTTGTGTGTGTGTGTGTGTGTGTGTGTGTGTGTGTGAAATAGAAATTTGGGGAGGTCATCCTACTTGTCTTGGCAGAGAGGACAACCAATCTGTTGTTCCTCTTATTCACAGTCTGGACAGGATCTCAGCTTTTCACTGTGTGGCAAGCCTTGTCATAAGCTTCCAGGTGAAGGTTCTGTGGCCTTCTATCTTCTTGGGAGAAGATACAGGGTGCTACTGCCAGATGTCTCTTTACCATAAAAAGCTTTTATATTAAGTGCCATATTCTCAGATCTCTACAGGTAATTGAGGACTGGGGGAACAAAATCTGTTAGATGTATTTATAATTCTGAGAGCATATATATGAGATAAATTTGAATATACAAGTTTCCCAGTTAGTTACAGCTTCATGCTTCATGAAGTTAGCAAGGACATGGGGCTGATCTTTGAGTACAGCCAGGTTATAATTCTGAATGACTTATATAGGAAATAATTATTTCTTAAACTGTCTCCTGAGAAGGCAAAGAAGAGTGACAGGGAAAGATCCCAATCTTAATATAACAATACTGTGGGAGCTGGGCCATGGTGGTGCACGCCTTTAATTCCAGTACTCGGAGGCAGAGCCAGGTGGATCTCTGTGAGTTCAAGGCCAGCCTGGGCTACAGAGTGAGTTCCAGGAAAGGTGCAAAGCTACACAGAGAAACCCTGTCTCAAAAGACCAAAAAAAAAATAATAATACTGCCTGCATGTGGTTCTACTGATGCCTGAGAGGGGAGTGTATACCTCTCTGGGCCCTGCCCACACAAGTGGTGGTGGAGGAACCGAACAGCAGGCCACAACTGGACATCCCTCCTCAGACAGCTCAAGTCCCGGGCGCCCCCTTAATAAAGATGGGAAAGATGGGGTGAGGTCATATGATCTGTCCCCTTTTGACCTTAGCAAAGATGGTGTCTGCCTGATCACGTGACAGCCCTTATCAAACAGGGCAACTGATCATGTGGTCATGTGGGGTTTTTTTTTCACAAAATAAACTGAACAAATAAGGAACAGGTAAAGTGAAACATTTGGAAGTTCATCAGAAACAAGTTAACATGGCCATCTCTCAAGCTCTAGTAGTGGCAGCAGTAAAGGAATGGCAGGCTGTTGGAGGGAGGAGAGGCTTGGCTCTGAGAGGTTTGGCAGAACAGCTAATGGGGCAAGTGAAGGGCTGCATGCCAGAGTCCTGTGGGTGGAACAGGGGGTCCTGGTAACAGAGTTAAGCGATAGAGAGAAAAGATTTAAGAGGTAGAATTACAGACAAGGAGAGGAATTAGAGGCAAGGGACAGGCAGAGAGAGCGAGCTTTTCCTAGCAGGCAATATTACATGTCACAGAAAGGAACCTGGGGACAGGTGATGATGTAATTGCTTAGGGGAGGCTGGAGGAGCATGGAGAGTTGGCAATGAGGAAGGAGCTGGGATAGAGTAGGCACATTTTTCCACAGTGCAAGATAGCCAATGGACTCCCACCACAGAGACTATGGGCCATGGAATTCAGAGGGCACAGGCTGCCTCCATATGCTGTGGCATAGGGGTGGGGGTCGAGGGGCTTAGAGCCAGAAAGACATGTGGTACCAGCTAGCAAGCCAAGACTGACTGACCTTCAGTGCCCCGGAGAGTCTGTGAGGACTCACAAATGGTGCTAGGTAGCCTATGGACTGTAATCACAAAAGCTATGGGCCATGGAGGGCACAGGCTACCTCCATATGCCATTGCATGGGCCAGGGACGAAGGTCTATGAGCTTTGCTCAGTGTGAACCAGTATTTCACCCACTATATGTTGCCTTTTAAGCAGCATGTTTCTCACAGAAATCACTAAGTTCACAATCATTTATGTTTCATGTTTTCTATTTCCATCAAAACTGATCTAAATGTGGCACCTATATTACTATGCAGGGCAGTTAATCACCCCTTTCCCCTGCCAATCAGAAGTGATTGCAATTCAAAGGATTGGTCCCAGAAGTCTTGTAGTTAGAGTTTCCCTGCCTGGCCCAGTCAGGACAAATCTCTCTCACCCACCAGTCCCACAGTCGCTCAGACCCAACCAAGAAAGCACACAGAAACTTATATTGCTTACAAACTGTATGGCCGTGGCAGGCTGCTTGTTATCTACCTTTTCTATCTTAAATTAACCCATTTCTGCTTATCTATACTTTGCCACATGGCTTGTGGCTTACCAGTGTCTTTACATGTTGCTTCTCATGGCGGAGGCTGGCGGTCTCTCTCCCCAGCCTTCTACTTCCCAGAATTCTCTTCTCTCTTGTCCCGCCTATACTTCCTGCCTAGCCACTGGCCAAACAGCATTTTATTTGTACAGAGCGATATCCACAGCACTTCCCCTTTTCTTTTTTTTTTTAAGGAAGGTTTTAAGTTTTACATAGTAAAATTACATATAACAAAACAATTGTCAAGCAAGAATTACAGTTACAATATTAAAGAAGATATCCTATCTATCTTATATTTGTGAGTCTAAGGTTTTATATCTAACTTATCTTTTATCATAACTGAGGAAATTATAACTATCTAGTCTTTAACCACATCAAAGACCTCAGAAGGATATAATATTACCTGAGAACCGGGAGAAGGATGTAAGCATTTTTCAGGAGTCTTGCAAGAGTAGACAGAGACAGCTGGCAGCCTGGACAGTCACCTAATGTTCCTTTGTAAAGTTGGGGCATCTGTCTTCAGCCCACAGGGCTAGAGTCTCTCGGTCACTTTTCTCAGCGTCCTGTAGAATGTCTGGCAGTTTCCTCTGTGAAGCAGGAACCTGAAGGACCATTTTGTCAAGCAAAGTGAGAAGGCTGGGGAGAGAGACCGCCAGCCTCCGCCATGAGAAGCAACATGTAAAGACACTGGTAAGCCACAAGCCATGTGGCAAAGTATAGATAAGCAGAAATGGGTTAATTTAAGATAGAAAAGGTAGATAACAAGCAGCCTGCCACGGCCATACAGTTTGTAAGCAATATAAGTTTCTGTGTGCTTTCTTGGTTGGGTCTGAGCGACTGTGGGACTGGTGGGTGAGAGAGATTTGTCCTGACTGGGCCAGGCAGGGAAACTCTAACTACAAAGTCTCATCATTATTTCTGAAGTTCCACACTGTGTGATTAAAATTTAAATAAACATTAGGCACACTCCATTTCTTCCCTGTACCTTTTCCAGAAAGACCACATTCTTGTATATTCAGAAGCCACTTTCAGGTTTCCTTGTTCTAGCTTGCAGAAAGGAGAAAGTCACAAATACAAAGAACAGAGCTGTAAAAAGCAGTGGAGGTTCTCTGTCACTGTCTCTAGTCATTGCACAGTTTCTCTCCTCTGCCTTTATTTTTAGAGGTTACATTCTTTGTTAATTTGACAGGACATGCAATGCCACTCTTCTTTCCACTAGAGCTTCCCACTACTCTCACTTTTTCTCTGTTTCTAACTTCCCTCTTCATCCTCTTCTGCCTGTTTTCATTTATCTGGAATGGTTGCTTCCTTGCTATGTTTTCCTGACTTCCATTTTTGATGCTGGTGAAGGTGTTGGTGCAAGAGTGAATTAACTGCTTCCATCTTAACTTGGGCCCATTGGGTGACACTTGTATGGAATGGGCAATAGGCTGATATCTGTGTGATGGGTTTGGGGACATGATGCTGTTCACTCCTTGGAGATCTGGCTTCTTGAAATTCCAGAAGAATCCTTACATTCCTTTTTATGGTGGCCCATTTTTTTAAATTATACAGTTTATTATAAGATTCTTACAAATAAGTAAAATCATTACACAGCAAAATTAGCCATACCCAAAATCTATAGAGGTCAATGGATTTGTATATAGTTAGCACAGACATTGGGAACCAAAGCTGTGGAACTTCACATTAAATTTTACACTTTCAATATCTAATATACACTTTGCACTTATTTACCACCAAAACAAAAATCCGTGACAGAATTAGAAAAACAATTAGCTTTATGTTCTCTTTCATAATTCAAGACCTTCCTCATCTCCATACATTTAGCCTTTCTTGGTCTCTTTAACTTATACTTGACCCACATATACATTGTTTACACATATACATATATTATCGGCTAGATTCTATGTGTGAGAGAGCACTTGTGTGTTATTTCTTTCTACAATTATGCAGCATTGCTTAATATTGTACATTCTAAGTATACCCATTTTCTTGCAATTTTTAAGCTTATTTTTTCTTAGAACTGAATAGTGTATACATATATATGCACCAATATTTCATTATTCATTTATCTGTTGAAGGACAACTAGACTGATTACAATTACTGAATTTCTGGAAGAATTTTCACATTTATTTTCTACATTGACCTCTTTTGAGAGGACTCAGCAGATTCTTGGGGATTCTGAAACTATAGAAGTTAGTGCAATCAACAGTATGACTGAAAGGGAGCTGACAGAAGAGCTGTGTGAAAGAGGGGACATCTATGCTGGTCAGCACAGAAACCTCAATGGTGTTAAGCTATTACAATGTGGGGCATTTTTTTGCAGCAATTTGTACCTTGGTTTACTATAAGGCCATGCTTGTTCAGTCCTTCAAGTGGCTCTTCTTAATGACAGGAACTTTGATTTCAAGAGGGAGCAAGGTGGGTGCACAGTAATTTGAGGGAGGAAAGAAAGGGGAAGGGAAATGGCATAATTATCTTTTAATTTAAAAAAGAATAATATCCAAGCTTTAAAAAAGTCAGGAACATTTTATTTTGGTGATTATTGCAGCTCCTGGCACCAAGTGGAAAGGTATTCCCTCTTTCAAAAGAATGCATCACATCTGGAGATATTCAGGCACTAGAGCTGTTGGGGAATGGAACTGCTGATAATTGAAGGTATAAGTAGAGTGTCAGCCATGTTTCTCTTCACACCATCTCTTTCTTTGTTTATTATACAAGGAATACCTTGCCGTTGTTCCCTTTGTAGGCAGTGTAAACAAGGCAAGTTAATACAACATACTGCCTGTACTTTCACAATCAATCATTCTCTAAGTATAGCTGCTTTCTTTAGCCAAGCACAAAAGAGAAAGAATCAAAGATGATAGAATAGGCCCCTGTCTTCCAGAAACCTATGTAATGTCAAGCCACTAAGATTTGAGGTTGGAACTCTTGGGCATATACCCAGGGAATGCTCAATCATACCACAAGGGCATTTGCTCAGCTATGTTCATATCAGCATTGTTTGTAATAGCCAGAACCTAGAAACAACCTAGATGCCCTTCAACTGAAGAATGGATAAAGGAAATATGGTACATATACACAATGGAGTACTACTCAGCAGAGAAAAACAATGACTTCATGAGGTTTGCAGGCAAATGGAGGGATCTAGAAAAAATCATCCTGAGTGAGGTAACCCAGACTCAGAAAGACAAACATGGTATGTACTCACTCATAGGAGGATACTAGATGTAAAACAAAGATGACTAGACTGCTACTCACAACTCCAGGGAGGCTACCTAAAAAACAGGACCCTAAGAAAGACACAGGGATCACCCAATGACAGAGAACTGGATGAGATCTATATGAACAATCTGGATGAGAGTGGGAGTAATGAAGGGCAAGGTTTGAGGGAAAGAGAGCTTAAGGGAGCAGGAGATCCCAGCTGGATCAAGAACAGAAAGGGAGAATGAGGAATAACAAACCATGATAAATGAAGACCACATGAGAACAGGAAGAAGCAAAGTGCTAGGGAGGTCCCCAGAAATCTACAATGATACATCCTCTGTAGACTGCTGGCAATGGTCGAGAGAAAGCCTGATCTGACCTAGTCTGGTGATCAGATGGCCAAACACCCTAACTGTCATGCTGGAACTCTCATCCATCTAACCGATGGAAGTGGATGCAGAGATCCTCAGCCAGGCCCCAGGTGGAGCTCCAGGAGTCCAATTGTTGAGAAAGAGGAGGGACTGTAAGAGTGTGAATTGTTGAGACCAAGATTGGAAAAAGCATAGGGACAAATAGCCAAACTAATGGAAACACCTGAATTATGAACCAAAAGCTGTGGAGACCCCAACTGTATCAGGCCCTCTGGATAAGTGAACCAACTGAATAGCTTGAACTGTTTGGAAGGCATCCAGACAGTGGGACCCGGGCCTGTCCTTAGTGCATGAGCTGGCTGTTTGGAACCTTGGGCTTATGCAGGGACAGTTTGCTCAGCCTGGAAGGAGGGGATTGGACCTGCCTGGACTGAATCTACCAGGTTGAGCTGAATCCCCAGGGGAGTCTTGGCCCTGGAGGAGATGGGAATGGAGGGGAGGGGCTGGGAGGAAGGTGGGGTCGGGGACAGGACGGGTGGGGGGAGGGAAGGACAGGGGAACCCATGGCTGATATGTAAAATTAAAATACATATGTAATTTAAAAAAAAGATTTGAGGCTGGTTGTTCCAGCAGTTTGTATGTGTCATTTCAGCCATTTCTTTGGGGACCTACAAGACTCATTTCAACCATCATCTCCTCTATCCAGCAGTTGAATTATCTTGGCTTCCCTTGCTGTGAATTCTTTTCCACCTCATTGCTTTCTCAGGTAGGTTTTCGCCTCTAGTTTTGCTCACAGTCTCTTGCCTTCTATCTCTACAGAATGTGGATCCTTAACTGGGGACCATGTTACCCACCAGAGGATTGTCAGCAATGTCTGAAGGTACTTTTGGTTGTTCTTGAGGCAGTTACTACTAGTGTCTAGTGGCAAGAGGCTTAGAGATGCTGCTATACATTCTATAATACACGTAACAGCCACAATAAAAAGTTTCCTGGTTAAAAATGTCAGTTGTTCAGAGGATGAGAAAATCTGCAGTAAGACGTCTCATTCTGGTGATATATCCTGCCCTAAATATCTCCCAGGAATGGTCATTTGCTGTTACTGAGTTCTACTATTCGTTCTACTCCTTCTGTCTGTTTTATTTAATATCTTCAGCCTGGATGAGGGATTTCTACCTTCTTCCCCCATGGCACTTTCATCATTTGGGACTTCCAGGAAATCAAAGCTTTATTTCTTTCTATGGGGCTTCTTAGTTCTTTGTTTAACACAAACCTTACCCCAGAAACAAAGAGTGGAACCCATGAGTATTGGTTACTTGTCTTGTCTCTGTGACAAAATACCAAATCAAGCCAACTTATGCAAGGAAGGGCTTATTTTGGTTCCCAGTTAGCAGGAGCTGGAGGCAGTTGGTCACATTTCTTCCCCACTTAGAAAAGAGAGAGTGATGAATACTTGGATTCCCCTTGTTTTCTTCTTTTTATTCTGCCTAAGACTCCAGTCCGTGGAATAGGGTGAGCCTTCCCACCTCAATTAACCTAATCTTGATAATCTCTCACAGAAGTGCGCAGAGGTTTGGTGATTCTGAATTCTGTGAAATTGGCAATTGATATTAACCTTCCTACCATGTGAGTTAAACTTGATTTTAATATCCCAGACAAAAAAAAAATAACTTGGGATAGTGGACCTATGCATTTATATTTCTAGATTGAAAGGCTATCACAAATATATTCAGAGTGGCAAAAACATTTTTTTCTTAATTTTTTTTCAGACAGAGCTTCTCTATGTAACAGCTCTGGTTATCCTGGAACTCACCCTGTAGTCCAGGCTGACCTAGATAGAACTCACAGAGAACTGACTGTCTCTGCTTCCTGAGTGTTGGGATTAAAGGTGTATGCCACTCCTGCTCTGGTGAAAAAACATTTCTTCATTTTAAAATAATAGCTTTTTATTTGGGGTTTTCAGATAAAATACAGACTCACATGTATTTCAATTCCAGTTCAACAATGAATAGTTTTATATTATATGTCACATTTATTGTAAGACACAAACAGTGTCATAAGACCATATTTCAGAATATTATCTAAAATATTTATTTTTATTTTTTTTATTAATCTGGATATCATGAATTTTGATATCATCATGTTTTGATGTGGTTTTGATGGTTGCTCTGAATTCTTTCTCTCAGTGGTGACTTCTTTCAAGTTTACTCTTTCTTGACTGCAATATCCTAACTCCTCCTCCCTAAGTTAGGAACAACTTTCCTCTGCATCCCATATTGGTGGTACTTAGATTGAATTTCGGGCTTTGCATATGCTAAGCAAGCACCCAAACACTTGAGTTATACTGCTAGTTTTCTTTCTACTTTGTGAAACAGTATTTCTAAATTGCCCAGACAGGCCTCAAACTTACTCTGCAGCCCAAGAAGGTCATGAAATTTCAATCCTTCTGCCTCAGCCTTCCAATTAGCTGGAATTACAGGCATGATCCATCTGTACTGGCCTAAATTCTTTTCTTGTAGGATTCTAGTCCACTTCCCATTAGTTACTTGTTAGTTACTTTTCTATTGCTGACACAAAACCATGACCAAGGCAACTTATAAAAGAAAGCCTGCCAGGCGGTGGTGGCACACGCCTTTAATCCCAGCACTTGAGTTCGAGGCAAGCCTGGGCTACCAAGTGAGTTCCAGGAAAGGTGCAAAGCTACACAGAAAAACCCTGTCTCGAAAAACCAAAAAAAAAAAAAAAACAAAAAACCAAAAACAAAAACAAAAACTAAAAGAAGCCTAAGAAGCCTTTGTTTAGACTTATTGTTTCAGAGGCTTAGAGTCCATGATGATAAGACAAAGGCATGGCAGCAGGAACTGCTGATAGTTCACATGCTGATCTGCGAGTAGGAGGCAGAGAGAGAGAGAGAACAGGGGATGGCTGGAGAATTTTGAAGCTTCAAATCCTGTTCCCAAATGACACACCTCCCCCAACAAGGCAACACCTTCTAATAATTCCCAAATAATCCCCATCAAATCAGAACCGATTATTCAAGCATATTAGCCCAGGGAAGCCATTCTCATTCAAACCACCATATGAAATAACCATGACTCATTTTCAAAATTCTTGTATCCTCCAAACATGGATTCATGGTGAGGACTGTGTTAGAGACAGACATCAGAAACCTTTCGTAAAAGCACTACATTGAGAAAATGCAATGAGATTTACTTGCTTTCCAAAACCATTTTGCTTTACAAGTATGAGTAAGGTAATGATATAATTTTTATACGATGTCTTTATATAGCAAGCTTCACCATCTGATTTAATTTACTAATCCAGTTGTGACATTTTAAATAAAAATTGGACTTAAAGGATGTGGGAGGGTAAATATAGAAGAAAAGATGAGAATGAGAAATCTTGGAAAAGTAAAAAAAAAAATCAACAAAAGGGAAAGCATGAGCAGCAAATGCCTAAAACAAAAAACAAAACAAACATACAAAAAAAACCTCACAAGCTTAGTACTTGAAAGGGATTACTTATAAGTTATATAAAATAAATTTAGAGGAATCTGTAATGCTCTCCTTTCAAAAGAATTATGTAAATAGATTATTGCATTCAATAAATGTTTACTAAAATGAATTAAAGGCATAGTTCCTATTCTCAATGACTTTCTAAACATTTAAAAGAAGAAAACAGAAGTGAAGAAGGTATGTAAGATGTGTGACCCCTGTAATAAGATAACAGTGTCCTTATATTTGGAAAGTAGATATGATGGCAGCTGCATGGCAGGATATGCATGTGTCTTTATAGAAGGCAGCAATAGGCATTTTGGATTAGAAAGCCACATGTGCAAAAGGCCAAAGAGAATTTTACTATGCTAATTAAGCCATGTAAACTGTGGGAAAGCACCTAGACTAGAGAAGAAGCAACTGGAATTCAGAGGTAAGTAAGGGGTTGATTGTAAAAAGAATGAATTTCAAGTCTAGGACTCAGGGCCATGCCAAGGTCCATTAGAGAGGAGTCCATTTAGAGGCACTGGTATGCTCCTTTCAGTTAGAAACAGATTTAGATGTCCAGGTTGGAATGTTTGATACTCCCTGAAAAATCAATTTCTTAAAAGCAATTGACTTTCTCAAATCAGTCCCAGATAAGATTGGAAAGAAGATGATATGGGCTTTGGGAAACTGTACATGAAGCAGAATTGGCTTGTTAATGGCAGCTGTTTCAACAATTAAGTTCAGCACAATGATTCAATTTAGGTATAACAGAGTCAGGTTTTACATTTCAGCTTCTTAATGGCTTCCACTCCTTCAGTGCATCAGGAGAACTTGGTTTGGGTATGTGACACTGTCACTCTTGTTTAGTCAACACTAAGACAACAAACTAGAGGAAGAATGTCCACTCTTGCACTCTTGCTAAAATAATCAAATCACTAATAGCTTAATCTCAAGCAACAGGAAGATCAGTCCAACTGGCACATCCATTGACATTGCTAATTGTTATTGTCTGGCTAAGTCTTATTTTTCAAATAGACCAACAGGCTTTTGAATTGTATTGAAACAAACAAGCATATACACAAAACCTTCCTTCTGCAAAACTCACTTTTGTAAAAAAAAAAAAAAAAAAAAAAAAGTCTATTGGACAGATGCGTTTTATTCAACAGATGCTTGTCCAGGACTGAATGAATGCTCTCTTCTATATTATCTGTCAGAGACAAAAGACTGCTGTCAACATAGTGATCCAAGGCGCAGTGATGGCTTAAAGCCTGTATTCTTTTAGGCACAGGTGTTTTCAGAGACAAGGATTTTGTCTAAAAGCATCTTTGTTCGCAGATTTACCTTCTGGATTCCTCTATAGAAAGCTGGCCTTATGAAGCAAAAGGAAAACAAAGGGGGAAGCAGATGAAGGTCTGATATGATTTTGAGTACCACAAAATGACTGAACTAGAAAGACTGAACGTAACTCTGATTATCACCAAAAGATTTGAGCTTTGGCTAAGAATTCTTCCCCTACTTTGGGGGTGTAAAGCTCAGGAAAGCAAAGTCCCCTGATTCTTTTATTTCCATTGTTGTTCACAATGTTCACTAGCAGAGCATCATTCTCTCAGAATCTTCTGGAGAATCATGCGATCTATGTGGAAGAACCCTTACACATCTGGCATTAGAAATGTTGAATGACTGCATCAGAGCAGAGTAAGGAAAAAAACCACTGGCTTTTACTGTATCCCTATAATTTAAAACTTAACTCATCTCTATTTTCAAAGTTGAATTGTATTTTCCCACCCACCCCCCCTGGAAAAACAAAACAAAACACAAACAGACTAGGATTTGGGGCAATAGATTTTTTTTTTAACTCCAAGAGAGATAGACCATAGTCAAAAGAGAAAATTAATGAAGTGGAATGTAGAATTTCTAAGCCCAGGATGGGTGAAATTTTGCTAATTTGTCTTGAAATTCTTTCTCAAGCATGTTTGTCCAACAATTTGCCATTATAACTTTGTCATTCACAAAGTTCACACTAGAGAACTACACAATGGAGGTGTAGAATAATTTTTAAAAATCACAAAATATCAACTCCAAAAACCAAGAAAAGAATCTTGTGACTTTAGTTTCCTCAAAATCAAGGAACTTTTCTTGGATTAGGCTTTTGTGCTGTCCTCAGGTGTAGCAGACAGGAATGAGCAGATTATTCATTCCTGGCTATTAATATTTGTTTATATGCCTCTATAAAAACATGTTTTGCCATGTGTGGCTCATCCTTGTGATTGTTCACATTACTGTTGTGACACCCCTTAATCCTCAGAGTATAAATTAGCTGATGCTCTGAATAAAGTTGGCTATTGTATGATGAAAAAACTCACAAAGTATCTCATAATATTTAAGTTTACAATCCATGTTGAGCCATGCTCATAGATACCTTAGAGTATATGTATCTTTTTTTTTCGTTTTTCAAGACAGAGTTTCTCAGTGTAGCCTTTTGTACCTTTCCGGGAACTCATTTGGTAGTCCAGGCTGGCCTCGAACTCACAGAGATCAGATCCACCTGGCTCTGCCTCCCAAGTGCTGGGATTAAAGGCGTGCGCCACCACCTCCCTGCATATATGTGTCTTATGTACCACAGTTGGATACACCTAGGAGAAGAACATTCCCCTTGGTATAAATAAGCATAAGCCAGCTACCTGGAAAAGGATACCTGGCAAACCTCAACATTGCCGAGCTTGCTAGGCACTGCATCCATGTAAGTGCAAAGGCTTCAGATGGCTTCATTGCATACCACCTAACAATAATTGCCTAAAGCCCTAAGCAAGACCCAACAGAAGAGCCTAGATTACCCACACAGCCAGCGAGGTAGAAACATGTGGTTTAAAGCTAGTTCCCATTGGGGCAATCTATTGTGCAGCATTGGTAATTGGGACAGTTCTTGAAAAGTATCTTCAACACACGTGTTTGGTAGTGACCAGAGAAAAATGATATAGAGATAGAGCCACAGCTTGGCTGTGAGGCTGCCTGGGTTTGACCCATGCTGGGTAATTACTTGTCCCTTCCAAACCTTAGTGATTTGTTTATAAATTATATATGGCAATAATATTCATCTTTGAAGTTGTGATTTTAGGGTCAAATAAATTCACATCAACTGGCTAGCATACTGCTTGTCAAATAGTAAAAAATTAAATTAGCTTAATGTGTTTTCATTATTACCTCAACTACTCCACATAAATGGAAAAGCTCTAAGGGGAAAATAACTTGTTTACTTATTTAGATCCATGGTTTCCGTATTTGGACAGTTTATCTTGCTGATTCTGGTGGGCTGACAGACTCTATGGAAAAGAAGAATCTGTATGAGGTAAAACATGGAAAAGGAGCAAGCACACTCAAAGGTTGGTTAGAGGGAATAAGTTAGTTGTCTTACATGAGTGAAAAGCTTAATATTTTTTCTAAAAACCAAGCAACAGAAAAGCAAATACAAAATCGAGTCTTAATGCATCTGTGGCAAAGTTAAGTCCACTGGGTGCAGGGTAATGTATACTGTACATTCCAGGAATGGTGATGCCTTGGAAATTTATTATGTGTAACATTTAATAAAGGGAAGAGCTTAACAAAACACCCTGGAGACCTACGTTCTAATTGAGTATCCGCTTTGATGTCTGACTTAGGGCAAGTCACTGGAGTTCTGTCTCCTATTTCCATCTACTATAAAACAGGATTACAAGCACATTTTTTAGCACTTTCAGACACTAAAAAAATAAAGGGAGAGGGTATATAGCATCTGAAAATATGGATTCATAAAAGAGAATGGCCAGAAGGTTTGCACGGTAATGCTGTCTGGTTTTCAGTAAGAACACACATTGGGAAGGATCATGATGGAATCTAACCCAAAGATGTGGACACCTTCCCCACATTGACTTATTGACAACACAGTGTTTAGAGACTAGAAAGGATCACCTTTTTGTCTGTAAAATGATGTGCTATATACTATATGACTCATATACCTCATATATGGTATGTCCCACACAGTCCACATACTACATCCAGGTACATGCACACTGGCTTATCACTAAAACAAAACAGAAAAAACAAAACAACAAAAGGAGGTCATATCCATCCAACTTTGATCAGTTCCAAACATCTGTGGTCAGTGGAGCCTGTATTTAACACCTTGTTTTGGTTTGAAATTCTCCCTATAAAAGGTTAAGACAATGGAGAATGTTCCAATGACTGGGAAAGTTATACGTACTGTACATAATAATGAGAGGGTGTTGAGTGTGGAGGCTACTCATTATGTTTCGCTGGAAAGGCTCACTTCTAATGTGCCATTGTAAAACAATTGTTTACAAATATTTGACTTTCCTCTATATTCATAATTGGGTTCCTAGTAGCTTCCCTTCCATGCCCTGTAGCCAGGGATAATATGGAACTCATTATTGAGCTCAGGCTGGCCTCAAACTTACAGCAATCCTCTTGCCTCCGCCTCTTAAATGCTAAGATTATGGGCATGAGTCATCACATCTTGTTCTTGGTCCCTAAATCTTGATTTTCAATCTAAATCACTTTTGTTAGCATGATACTTTGTTCCAAATTGGACACATTCTTCAGAATCTTCTAAAATTTTGCCACACATACTCACTCAGAGTCATAAGTAGACCTGGAAAAAATGGAAGTTTTGTCCATTTAAGTATTTTGTGAAGAAGGTATTTGGAACCTCCAAAACATTAGATGCTTAACAAATTTGTGTGGTTGTATAACTGAGTTTTTCACACTCTAGTCTGTGTTGGCCAAAATTTTATGTAATGAGCCTCATAACAAATGGTTTTAGTTCTGTGTGTTTCAGTCTGCCTTACATGCTCACCATGGACCAGTGGAACCAACACCAATTGATTATTTAACACAGATGTAGACTTCCTGAGTCTGAGACTATATTTCAATAAGAGGCCAGCAGATGTTTGGACACACTGGAGTGTATGTAGCTCTGAATTGCATGACTTAGGGTTTCACAAGAAAACTATCCTACTTTGCTCCCCTCAAGTATGGACATGTAATATGCAGTGCAAGAGGCATAGGGGCACATTCAAGCTTCTTAAACTCTTCACAAGAGTCTAGCAGCATCTTTAGTTTTCAATTTTAGGCCTAGGCAAGACAGAGTTCTAAGCAAGGATGTTTCCATAGAGTAGCCTTTTGAAGTCATCAATTCCAGTCCCTGTATGCACAGGAGAACACAAATAGGTAGTTAAGTGACTGGCATGGAGTAGCTTGACCAGTAATGGGAAAAGCAAAGTCGTAAGCCCTTGACTACAAATCTAGGCTTCTGCCTTCGCAACACTTACCTTTTAGATGGTTTCTTCCAATCCTTCCACTTTTGTAAACCAGAGATAAAGTTGAAGTGGTTTGATTTCTGGCTAAGGAAACTTGCCATCTTGCTACATTTTATAGTATACCAGATCCAACAATGTTGCTGCAAGTCAGATACAGACAAATTTTTAAAACTTCAATCACTTAAGACAATTCTGCCTTGTGCATATTTTCTGTGTCAAAACTCAAGACTTGATGGGAGAGGAGGACCTTCACTCTCTGAGAAGAAAAACAGACCCCTATGCAGAATAGATTAAATGAGTCCAGCTTTGTTTTCAAAATGTACCCAGTAGAAGCACCTGGGGTGTCATGTGTTTCCTGTTGCATGGGCTCTTCTATATTCCTTTTTCTTACTTTGTCCATGTTTTATGTAGTTTTAGAGATTAATTCCAATGTTTGTGTTGCCTTGAGAATACAAATTCAAACACACGCCCATTTTTGACACAATACAGACAGGAGAATGTTTGTTTTTAGCTTTTGTTACTATCAATTTTTTTGCTGTCATTTTAATGGAAACTTATAAGAGGAAATTAACAACAAGCTTTTAAAATTTTGGCAAATTTTCTTATGTGGAATTTTACCATATGAAAAATCCTGTAATTCTGTATTTCTGATGAAATAGGATTTCAGGAAATATGATTTACCAAAAAAAAAAAAAAAAAAAAAAAAAAACCACTGAAGTAAGTGAGATGAACTTAGTGCTTGAATCAAGCCTATCGTCAACTGTGCATTAGTACTCAAGTCTTCTATGTGTAAAATGACCTAGGCACAAGTGTGACCTGTCTTTATTCACTTTATTGATGTTCAGAGGTCAAGGTTGAGACGGGAAAGATGTTAGATTCTTCTACAGCATTGATTTCTTCTTCTTTCAAATTATAGTATAATTACATCACGCTTCCATCCTTTCTTTCCTCCAATCCCCTCCATTCCCCACCACTTGCTCTCAAATTTATAATATTTTTTCTTCGTTATTTTATACACCCATACACACACCTAAATACAATCTGTTTAGTCCTTATAATGTTACCTGTATACATATGATCTCAGGGCTGACCATTTGGTATTGTATAATCAAATCGGAGATTCTTCCCTGGGAAAGACTATTTCTCCTGCTTTCTGAACTCTCCAGTTGCCCATATTTCTTTGTCTGGGGTTGAAGCCACATCTTTTTCTTTTATTTTTTGTGGGGAAGCAGTGGGCAATGTTAGAGATTAAACTCAGGACTTTGCACATACTTGACCACTGAACCACACATCCAGCCATTTATTTTAAGGTTTGAAAAAATCAGCAACTTGCCTGGTGTAGTGGCGCACAGTTTTAATCTCAATATTCAGGAAGCAGAGGCAGGCGAATCTCTCTGAGTTCAAGGCCAGTCTGGTCTATATAGTGAGATCCAGGACAGCCAGGGCTGCTTAGTGAGACTCTGCCTCAAAAAACAAAAAGA
This sequence comes from Onychomys torridus, assembly GCF_903995425.1. Taxonomy (NCBI): domain Eukaryota; kingdom Metazoa; phylum Chordata; class Mammalia; order Rodentia; family Cricetidae; genus Onychomys; species Onychomys torridus. The sequence continues at coordinate 54,252,242 of NC_050466.1, forward strand.
AGAGAGAGGGGGAGAGGAGAGGAGAGGAGAGGAGAGGAGAGGAGAGGAGAGGAGAGGAGAGGAGAGGAGAGGAGAGGAGAGGTAGCAACCCAACCCCAGGCCCACAAAGTCCATCTGAATTGCCTTATTATGTGTTTTTAGGTGATCATTCAAGTTGTTGATTATAATCTTGAGGTGAGCATGAGTCCATAATGGTGAGGGGAAATGGCATCTATTTCATGATAAACTCTGAGTGTTCTTGTGTTTATGTATTTTTGCTCCCATCAACACACCCTTTCCTTAACCTTCATCCATCCACCCTTTCCTTAACCCTTGAGACCATCCAACTCACCCTCCCTGCTGTTTCGGCCCTCTCTGATAAGGAGAAAACATCTCTCCCTCTTTGGTATTCTTCATGTGTATGGTTGTTTATTTCTATGGCTTGCCTCCACTGTGCATACATTTCTTAAATTTAGAGACTATCTTTCCTCTAGGCAGTGTCTTGTTCTGTAACTTGTCAGAACTGATTCTGTTTTTATGCCACAGAGATATTAAAAGTGTAGACAGCTGAGCCCATTGATAGGTTGTTCTCTTTGAATAGCAACCAGCTCTTTTAGTTATCTGGTAAGCTTAGTGTTCTGTGCATGCACTTGATGTGTTCTCCAACACTCTTTACTGTGTATCTCTCTTTTTGTTATATTTGAACACATCAGCAATTCTATTTCATCTTCCTGGGACCATCTCTAGAGTTTCTGCCTGCTTTGTCTTTCTTCCAACCTCATGTCTCCTTTCCTCAGTGTGGTTGAGAATTCTTCCACCCCTCACTTCAGGTCTCCTGTTTTCCTGAGTTTTCTCCTTGTTTCTTCTTTACTCCTTGCTTAGTAGAGTGCATCCCTTAGGGGTTTCCTGAAAATAAGTGCACCAGATGTGGATATTTCAAGACACCACATGGTCCCCATTGATAGCTTTGTTATTCTATGGAATCCTATAGAACATTTCCCTCCAAAAGATGAATGGATGGCTTCTGATTGTTTCTGATCTGGTGTTGTTATTCAGAAATCTAATAACATTCTTGTTGCTGGTCCTTTGAATGAAATTGTTCCCCTCCTTTCCCTTACTGAATACTTTGTTGAACTTCATGATGAGTTTGCATCTGTGGTCAAACATTGTGGGTGTTTCTTATTGGAAAAATCACACCGTTTGTTTCTTGCAAATTTTGTTGGATTACTTATTTAGCATTTTCCAATTCTCTATCTCTTTTGTTCAGTGTTCTCTTCTTTGGCTTCCCCCATTTAAATTTTGTGCTTCCTTAACTTTTCTTCCCATTTTCCTTAACTTTCTTTTCTAAAGCTATTCTGTGTCAGATATTTCTCAACTTTGTATCTAATAAAGACTCTCATTTCTGTTACTTTCTTTTTATTTTTAAATTCCAAAAGTCTTCCCTTCTCATGACACCTATTCTTGTTCTGTTATTTCGCCAAATGCATTAATGTATGATCTTTTCTTCTCCTTATACAGTCTTGTTTTTGCAGCAGTAATTTTTCTTTGATAACATCTTCGATATTACATGCCACCTCCCTCAAATGTTTGGCACCTTTTGGCTGCTGTGTAAGAATGGGGGCCTGAGACTGTCAGGAAGCTCTGAGCTCATGGTGAAGTTGTTTGCTCTGGGTTTCTTTCAAGAGAGATACATTTTATTAGAAAACTTCTGGGGCTGGGCTTTTAGACAGCCTTTACTCAAGCTGGCAGGATTTCTCTGAAAAGACATTTACATTCCTATCTCCTGACAGCACAATGAGACCCAACACTCTGGAAGGTGTGTGTGTGTGTGTGTGTGTGTGTGTGTGTGTGTGTGTGTGTGTGTGTGTGGTGTGTGTGTGTGTGTGTGTGTGTGTGTGTGTGTGTGTGTGTGTGTGTGTAAAGCAGGCCCGAGTTGCCATGCTGGTGTCTTAGTATTTAGGAGAGATCTGGTCCTCAAATCCATTCTTTTTACTGTGGGCTCCTTTTCCTCACCTGGAGTTTCCCAGTTTGGGCACTGATGACATTTTTGAAGAATGACCCTTTGCTACCATGGTTAGCAGCATCCTTGGCCTTTACTCACTAGATACATGTAGCATCTATTCCTCCAGTTCTAGCAACCAAAAATGTCTCTAGACTAAATGTCTAAATGTCTTCTGTAAGAAAGCATGCATTGCTCTCTGTTGAAAGCACAAAAAGACAGAGCTTTCTGCCTCTTTCTTCAGAATAAGCATCCATTTTTGTTCTGGTTTTGGTGAACATTAGATCCGTACTTGCTCAGAGTATCTGGGGTTTTAACTGTTTCTTAAATAAACATTCCACTAACCCTTTTGTCATTAGCCTCCCATTTGCACGTTTTTGCTGCTGTACCTGGGCCAATCAATTCCTGTGCCTTTGGGATTTCCATAATACTGGTTTCCCTTAGCTTTTTCCATTGCTGATTTAGGTTCCCACTTTCTTGAGCCTGCTAAATCAATTAGCATATCCATCTGTTCACCAGCTGCTGAAATTCTGTTCTTATTATCTCCTGTCTTTTTCTTTGTTGTTCTGAGTTTCTGCCTTCGTTTAGCAAATGTCTTTACAGTCATCAGAGTTAAGGAGGGACTTTAGGAAAGGGAAGAGTACAAATATATATTCTTGCCTACTGTCTTTAATGAAAAGCTACATCCATTATATTCAAGTTGTAGAAATGCAGTCGTCTGTAACATAATTTGGGGGGATAGTATAGGACAGAGAACGGTAGTTTCAACATTGAAGGAGGATTGCAAGGAACAAAGGATAATAAGTATACTGCACCAAACATGTATAAGATTCGGTGCCTACTTACTGGATATGTGCTGAATGAATGAATATTGACTACTTTGTATAATAGTTTTGTACGTGCTGGAATGATTTCAAACCAGTGGATTTAAGTTCTCCAAAGACCACCCAACAAATCATATTCCCACCAAATTAAGCTGTTGGCACAACAATAACTCTTCAGGGGGAGGGGCAGAAGCAGTTGGAAGAGCCTGTTCTTTAGCATTTGCTTTTGTCCCATGTAGGATTATTTTGTGGAGGAGTTTCTGTGTTCTCCAGAATGTGACTTAACCAGCAAGGCACTAATCCCCGTCTCATGTTCCCAGAGTGAACTATTTAGTCTGTTGAAATCTTTCCTATATGAGAAAAGCAAAGGAGAACTGTGTCTTGGGGAAGCATCTGAGTGTGGTGGTCCATGTAATCTATCAGTTCCAGTGACTATGGCTTCAAACTGTTGCTGCTTTTTATTCACTGCCTTCCTTCCTCTCAACTAGGAAAGTGAATGGCTCTTTCTGGTTCACCCCTCTAGCAATTCCTGCTTCTATCCTCTCATAAGTTTATATTCCTATCAGGTCATTCAGAGGAAAGGTAGAAAGGTAAGTTTATTTACTGTGGCGCAAGTTTTTAACCAACCTAGGGAAACAAATTCAGAATAACAAGATAGTTTAATGACTAGGTTATACTGACAAATTGTACAAGGTCATCACGGGCAAGGCTTTCACTTTATGCCAAATTATAGTCATTCCCTGACTCATAAACATGATTGATTTCACTTCTTAAACCTTTTCTTCCAAAAGAGAGGGAGGGAGGGGAGGAAAGGGAGAGAGAAAGGGGAGAGGGGGAGAAGGGAAGAGAGGGAGGGGTGAACATATTAAAAATCTGTTTTGTAGGAAACTTCCTGCATCAACTGTTCTCATTTTCTGTAACTAGATAATACCAAATAGAATTTTAAGTGTCCTCCTATTAAACTTTTTTTTTTTTTTTTTTTTTTTTTTTTTTTTTTTTTTTGAGACAGGGTTTCTCTGTGTAGTTTTGGTGCCTGTTCTGGATTTCGTTCTGTAGACCAGGCTGTCCTTGAACTCACAAAGATCTGCCTGCTTCTGCCTCCTGAGTGCTGGGATTAAGGGTGTGCACCACCACTGCCTGGCTCTATTAACAATTTTATACAACATTTTTAACATGTATATAGCTTATGTATTACAAACATTATAGAAGTTACTCCTGTCATTGCAAACATTTTAAGTCTCTGTTTCCTGACATGCCATAGAATCTTGTTGCTGACTGCCCCAATGGTAGATGTAGACAAATAGCTCAGTTAAAATAAATGCATGAGGGTGAGTATCTTAGCATTTATGCTTACCTACACATTCCAAGTAGATTTTCTATCAGCTTGATTTCCTTTGTGATTTCAACGAGAACTTATTTTGAATATATAATATGAGTAAAATTAAAAATTTTGTTGGATTAAGGACTTAAACTTTGGAGCTGTTAGTTTTTGAAGCATAATCTGGCATCTACTGACTGATATAAACCTGATGCTTATGGAGCTGATTTGTTACTTGTTCATGTATTTATTTCCCGGTACTAGTGATTGAAATCAGGGCCTCACACAAGGTAGGCAGGCATTCTATAATTGAGCTACATCCTGCCTTCATTATTCATGTCTTTGAGACAGTTAAATATAGTTGAGATTGGCTTTGACTCAGTATATAGCTGAGAATGACTTTGAATTTCTGATCCTCCTGCCTCTACCTCCTGAGTGCTGAGATTAGAGGTGTATACCATCACATCTGGCCCGCATCTTGATCAATATTTGAGAAGTATTTTTTTTTTCCAGACAGGGTTTCTCTGTGTAGCTTTGCACCTTTCCTGGAACTCACTCTGTAGCCCAGGCTGGCCTTGAACTCATAGAGATCCGCCTGGCTCTGCCTCCCGAGTGCTAGAATTAAAGGCGTGCATGCACCACCACTGCCTGGCAAGAAGTATTTCAAGATGATAAATTCTTTAGTTTTATCTTATTGTGGTAAAATTTAAATTTTAAGTGTAAAGTTCAGTGATATTGAGTGTATTCACTTTTTTATTTTTAATAATCAACACCTATATACAACTCAGGGTTTTTTTCAGCTTCTTAAACTGAGACTTTGTGCCTACAAAACACTAACTCTCCACTTACCCTTTGCATAAGGACCTTGGAAACCACTATTTTTTCTCTTACTAGGAATTTGGTGATTGAAGGTGCACAGTGGGGGTAAAATAAGCATACAGCATTTTTCTGTTTACAATGGATTTATTTTACTTAATTTTTTCAAGGTTTACCTTTGTTGTATCATGCATCAGAATTTCCCACCTTTTTAAGTTTGAATAGTATCGATCATATTGCACAGAGTATGTATACCATGTTTTATCTATTTACGTTTCAATGGATTACTGTAAGGTTTCCACATTTTAGCTATAGTGAATGATGTTGATTCTATCATGTGTACAAGTAACTGTTGGAGTTCATTCTTTCAATTGCTTTGTGCACAGTATACGCCTAGAGGTGGATTTTATGGGTCATGTGTTAATTCTATCTTTAACTTAAAAATAAAAAAAAAACCTTCCCATAACAACTGTGCCACTGAAAAATTTTACCAGAAGTGCATAAGGGCTACAATTTCTCCCCATCTTCACCAATACTTATTTTCTGGTTTTCTTTTTGTCTTTTTCAATTAACAGCCATCATTATTGGCATAATGTGGTATCTTATTATGATTTGATTTGTGTTTCCTGAATTATTAATTAATAGTATTGATCTCTATTAGTGTGCTTACCATTTTGTTTTGTTTTTAATTTTATTTTTGAGGTCCTATTTTAATTAAAACATTTCTCCATACTCTTTCCTTCCTCCAAAACTTGCCCTGTATCACTCCCTGCTCTCCTTCAAATTCATCTCCTCTTTGTTTATTAATCATTTGTTTATCTTCTTAGAAAGATATTTATTCAAGTTCTTGGCTTACTTTTAAATTAGTTTAGTTTTTGTTGTTCAGTTGTCAAACTTCTTTTCTCCTCCTCCTCTGCTGCTGCTACTGCTGTATGTGTCTATGTGTAGGTGCACATGTGTGGTGTGGGTGTCCTCAGAAGTGACTGTGATCTGCCTGATATGGGTGCTGGAACCCAAACTCATGTCCTCTGGAAGAACAGCAAGCATTCTTAACTGATAAATTATCTCTCCAGCTCTGTAGTTCTTCTTTATACATTCTGGATATTAACCCTTTTCATATATATGGCATGCAAAATTTGAACCCATTCTATAGTTGCTCTTTCATTCTATTAATAATGACCATTGATTGCACTAAAAGCTTGCAAAACTGTGATGTGATCTAAATTATTTTTTTAATCTTCTTGCCTATGCTTTCCATGTCACATTCAAAGCATTACCACCAAATTTGATGACACAAAGCATTTCTACCATGTTGTCTTCTAGGAATTTTATACTTTTAGCTCTCACATTTACAGATTTTGTTTTTATCTCTTTTCAGTTAATATTGCATAAGTCTATCACATATGTACCTAATAATTCTTTTCCATGTGGATATTCAAATTTTTGAACATCATTTGTAGAAAAGACTGTGCTTTCTCCATTGAGTGATCTGTTGAAACATTTATCATACATGCATATTAAATAAAATATATATGCTTATTTCTAGAATACATATTTTATTTAATCAGTGTTGGTATGTATACTAGTGCCACACTTTAGTGATTATTGATGTTTTGAAATAAGTTTTGAAGTCAGTAGTATGAGACTTCCAATTTTGTTCTTTTTCAAGAATGATTATTCAGGTACTGTGAGTTTTCATATCAATTTTAGGATAAAGTTTTCTATTACTGCCAAAGATGTTGTTGAAATTCTGTTAGTATTTTTATTGACTATATCAATCACTTTTTAATTATAAAGGTATTTTAATAATACTAAGTCTTCTAGTCTAAGAACATGCGGTAACTTTTCATATATTTGTGACTTCTTTGATGAATTTCAACAATATCCTTACAAATTTTACTGTATGTATCTTTCATCTCATTAGATCAGTGTATTAAGTATTTTCTTCATCCTGATGTTTTGTAAATAAATTTTTCCTAATTTCTGTTTTATATTATTAGTTGTTAGTTATAGGAACACAACTGGGGGGTTGGGGATTTAGCTCAGTGGTAGAGCGCTTGCCTAGCAAGCACAAGGCCCTGGGTTTGATCCTCATCTCAAAAAAAAAAAAAAAAAAAAAGGAACACAACTGGGTCTTGTGTGGTGATTATTGGGCAACCTTGCTGAGTTTATTAGTGCTAAGTGTGTGTGTGTGTGTGTGTGTGTGTGTGTGTGTGTGTGTGTGTGTGAGATAGTTAGGGTTTCCCCCAATGCAATGGAAACTTCATGGAATCTACGAGAGTAACCCTAGCAAAGACACCTAACAATGGGGTACATGGAGCCTGAACTGGCCATCTTCTGTAACCTGGCAAGGCCTCAAGCTGAGGAATTGGGACAGCAACCCAGCCACAAAACCTTTGACCTACCATTTGTCCTGCCTGCAGAGTGTTCTGGGACCAGACTCTAGCATAATCACGATCAGAGAGACTTCAACTAGCAATTGATGGGAGCAGAGGCAGAGTTCCAAATCCAAACATTAGGCAGAGATCTGTTAATCCTGTGGAGATGGAGGAAGGATTGGAGGAATCAGAGGGTCTGTCAGCCATGAGAACATAGCCTACAGAATCAACTGATTGGGACTCATGGTGGTGAGCAGATATCAGGGAGACTTTAAAAGTCTGACCTAGGTCCTCTGCGTATATGTTATAGCTGAGTAGCTTGATCTTCTTGTGGGATTTCTAACCAGGAGAGCAGGTGCGGTCTCTGACTCTTTTGCCTGCTTGTGGAATCCTATTCTTCCTACTGATTTGCCTCATCCAGCCTTGATGGCATGGTATGTGCCTGGTATTATTGTAGCCTGTTTGGGGTTGACGTCCCTGAGAGGCCTGCTCTTGTCTGAGGGAAAGCAGAGGACGACTGGGGGTAGGAAAGGGAGGGGGAACTGCAGTCTGGATATAATATATGAGAGAAGAATAAAAAATTAAATATTTAGGGCTTCCTACACATAAGATTAAGTCACCTGTGGACAGAAACCACTCTACCTGTTTAGGCCTAATTCTAATTATTTCTGTTTCTTTTTCTTATGTAATTGCTCTAAGACTTGTAGTACTATGTTAAATAAAAGTGGCAAAAGGGAATGTCTCTGCTTTGCTTCTGATTTTAGAGACAAAGCTTTTGCCAGTGAATATACTTTTAGCTTTTTTTTTTCATATACAGCTTTTACTACCTTAGATGTTTTCCTTTTATTTTTAGTTTGTTGATCATCATAAATACATTGAACGTTGTCGAATGTTTTTAAGCATCAGATGAGATAATCACGTGGATTTCCCTCATTATTTGAATGTATTATGTTACATTGATTTCATGTTTTTTTAAAGTATAGATATAAGTTATTTAAAATAAAACCTAAGCCAAATGCAGCTTTGATATGGCATCTCATTGTTAATTTGTGAATTTAAATAAAGTCTCTCTTGTTTGTAAGAAGTCTCCTGTATAGCCTGGCCCTTTCTCTTTTTCTCACTTCTTTCATTGTAGCATCTTCTTCAACAAATTTTTTTGATGTAGAGAAATGTTCATCTCTTGAACTACATGAAAATGTACAGTGCTTGAATTATGCATGGTTAAAGTGAAAGGTATCTTTGGAGTTAATTTTGTTTACCTGTTGCAAGGACACAGAAATTGCTTTTTTTTTAAAGTGCTATTAGGGTATGTTTTAACAGTCCAAATTTTATTTCCCATTATGTATTTAAGGCTTGATGCAGACATAGAAAAAATGAAAACTATCATCACTTAGAGCAGTGATTCTCAACCTATGGTTCAGATGACCCCTTCACAGGAGTCATATATCAGTATCCTGCATATCAGATGTTTACATACAATTCATAGCAGCTGCAAAATTACAGCTATGAAATAGCAACAAAATAATTTTATGGTTAGGGGTCACCACAACATGAGGAACTGTATTGTTACAGTTAGGGGTCACATCAGGAAGGTTGAGAACCACTGACTTAGAGGACTAGCAATGAGTAGAATTTAAACAATTTAATGTCCAGAAGAATGTCTTTTTCCTATTTTACTCCCTTGAAAGCCAAATCAAAAGTTCTATGCATCTGTGTGACAAACAAAAAAATTATAATTTTTCAAAGTAAGTTTCATTTTACCCTTAGACAGACATTATAATTCTCAATAAATATACACATGTCAAAAAATTATAAAATGGTGGTTTAATAGACATAAAGAATTCTAGTGATAAGGTGTATGATTATACTTTAGGAAAAAGTTGGAGGAATTTAGAAGTTTGTTTTATATAAAATGAACATTAAAATTCAGTTGTAAATAAAGTTTGAGAGAATTATTAGTTTTAGCATTAAAATGGAAATAAACATATGAAGTCATATCCTTAAATAGAATTTTTCCAGTTCTATAACTAAACTTTAGTGACTAAGGTAACCTGACAGCTTACTGCTTGTAGTACACATATATAAGTCTTTAATATGAGTCTCAAATACCTGAATACTAACTCCATTGTCCATTTAAATTACATTTTATGTCTGGCTTTATTTCTTGCTGGAGGAAAAAATGAAGTAAGTTTGAAACATTTGATTTTTACTAGAAAGTTAAGTATGTGAAGGGATCTATTATAAGTCTGTGGTGAATACTTAAAAGAATGACAATTAGTATAAAATGTGCAAAAGGAAGTCATAATGAAAAACAAGAATGACAAAAATAGGAAATGTCCTATTCTACTTTATTACACAAGGAAGTTTTTGATTTGAAGGAATGTGTTCCATACTTTTACAAAGCATGCCCTTACTTTAAAAATATCACTTGTACTCATCTTTTAGTAGAGAAGGTTGCACAAGCATGAAGGCCTGAGTTTGGATCTTCAATACTTAAGGTAACAAATTATGATGATGATGATGATGATGATGATGATAATGATGATGGTGATGATGATAAAGCTGGGAAACAATATTTCAGCATTATCTTCTGTTATGTACATAGTGGTGAGCCAATCAGGCTCCAATGGATAGTTCTAAACCTATGATCACAGAAACAGCTCTAGTTATCTTGATATTTTATAAAACAAATTAAAAGACATGCATATGGTAAAGAAAAATAAGCCTATGGGAGCACTTGACAGAGGGAGATGAGAGAGCATGGGGTAAGAATAAACAGAAACCAATATATACATACAGGAAATTGTCAAAGAATAAATTTAATCAATAAAATAGCTAGAGATGAAACAAGAGAGAGATGGATTTACTCAGATATAGCCATACTCAATTACAGGAAAAAAATGAAAAAAAAACCCACTGGTAATCACTAAATATTATATAATGATGCACACATCCTTAAACATTTGTCAAAACCCACAGAATACATAACACCAAGACTTTATATGACCTGTGGACTCTCAATGGTAATGTTGCATCAATAAATGATCATCAACTGTAAGCACCACTCTGGTGGGTAGCAGTGAAACACAGAGAGGCTATGTAAGGACCGTTGGCATATTGGAAATCTTTGTGCCTCTCAGTCTATTTGCTATGAACTTAAAATTTCTCTAAAACTAATATCTATTTAAAAATACTCACAAACATTTAGAATCTGACACTGGTGTCATATGAATGGGATTATCATTGATAGGATGGTTTTTTAAATGAATTTGAAATAGTAGAAAATAATGTATTTTTTATCATTACTTATTGCTGGTTCTGAGACATGGACAGTTTCATTTGTCTTACAAGAATGAACTATTGGAATACACGGTTACAACTGATGTGAAGATGCTGTGGAACAGGGTTTGGTTCATACAGTTTTCAGAACAAGTTAATAAAGTGAAAATTCCTAAAAACAAAGACAATTAAATGGGGAATGGGGAAGACAGCAAAACCAAAGTAGCTCATGTGCTAGAAGTTTCTCCATCTTTCATTTGAAATAACCTGAGATTTTATTTATAGTAGCAGAGCCAGGAGGAGTGTGCCAATATGGAGAAGATGTAGGCTATATTTGCATTCATGTCATCAACACTCTTGGAATGAGATGATAGATGACATTTTGTTTCAGGGAAGGGTAAGATCTGGGAAACAGGGCCAGCATGCTAAATGTAAACATTTGGAAACTTAGTCTGAGATTCAAGATAACCTATAGAAATCCCTTTGCCTGAGATTCTCATCTTCCTTGGAGGAAATTCTCCTCCCTTCCAAAAACGTGGGGGTTTGCTAGGTTAAGGCATTCTGTTCAAATTGGAGTAATCAGAATTTCCCAGGGACATGTATGTATATTATTGAAGTCCCCCACGAGATTCTGATGCCTTGTCTACTTAGGAGGGATAATCTTCCCCTCTGTCAATCACACTCCCTACCTACTTAATGGCAAGGGCTTTAATGTTTGCAGAAGTAAAAATGGTAACTCCAAGAAACAGCTCAAAGTAACTGGTTGTCAAAGTGTATTTTTCATAGAAATCAAAGCTAAAACCAATGGAGACATTATGATTGAAATGATTAAGGTAAATTAAGTATATTGTCTTATTTTCTTGATGTATATAGAATAATCCATCCAAATTCATTGAATCCACTGAAAAACATTACCATCATCAGGAAAAATATTTATATTTCACTTGAAGAGATATATTTCACCTTTTACTAATCTGAGTACTATTGATAAGTAAAATATATGAAATGCTAGTGTCTCAAAATAGTAACCTCTTACTTTTTCCACAATATATTGAATCTAGCAACCAACAACCTATTTTATATTCTATGTCAAGTACAGTTGATTTCCACAACTGTATAGAAGTGGGTGCTGACATACTCCCTCAGCCAACGAAAGAAAGCTTTCATCAAATTTAACTGAGAAAATCCAGTATGTGTTTTTCCACACCACACTAAGTGGATCTGTGTGTGAATAGTTTCTTATCTGATTTGGGAATTGAGGCACAAAAAAGGTAAGGGAAAAGAACATTTCTTAGGCAATACAGACACTTCCATAAAGCTTTCCTGTGGCCTTCTTGTGGGACTAATTGTTTCTTTCTTGTTACTTCCATTAACATTTTATGAGCACTGTTACATGAGAACTGATTTTATTGTTCGTGGAGGGTTACTGGGCCTCTGTTAGTTTGAGATGCCCTCAAGGTCAGTTGCTGTGCCCCACATTGCCCTGTGATCCTTAAAGCCCTCACTGCCTTGTTCCATGCCTATGAGGAGGGTTGCCAGAAATCAGCTAAGTAGGGTAGCAATACCTGGCTTGTCTCAGTGTCTCCCTGGCTGTCCTTGCCTCCCACCATCCCTAAAACTTTGCCTACATCTTTCCCATACAGTTTTTCAGCTATGCTTTCAACTCCCAAATGAATTCCATTTATCTTCCACTCCCCAAAGTTGTGCTTCATTTGTTTGAAACAAAGCACATTGCTTGAGACATTCCTCCACCAATACCTCTATGCTCCTCCTCCCGTCACTGGCTTCCTCTCTGATATAACACAATGGGAGTCATGTAACATAAAAGCACATAAAAAATTGCCCAAACATGGGATTTATAGTTAGTTGACTCTGGGACCACATTCCGGCTCTACCACCCACTATGTGACCTTGGACAAGTAAACCCACTTAGCCATGATAAAGTTGTGGTAGCACAGCTAAGGAAATGGACATGAGTGTGACTTCTTTTTGGAATCCTATAACCTCAAGAAGTAGAGGAGATACTGCAGTTGGATATCTTAATAAATGCTACAAAGAATTGAGCAGACAAGAACAAGACTAACTCCATAATCTGTAAAAAAGCAACTGTCATTTATGCCAGGAGAGGAGGATTTTTTTTCTCAATTTAATTATATATATATATAGTGGCTTGGATGATGTCTGTGTGCTTGTCTGAGTTCAGACATGACTATGGAAAAATATTGATCTTTTCTAACATACTCATATAATGGTCTTGTTTAATATTGATGCCTGATGAAATTGTTCTTGTTCATTAGGAAAACACAAAGACATTGCTCTGAGTATCCACTAGCTCCAAGATGCCATTGGCTACTTTTCCTTTTTTTTTTCTTTTACTGTATATTTATTGTGCAAAGTGTTGGGCTTCATAACAAAAGTTTTTGTTCAGTGTTTTGTACTCTGACCATATTCAATATTCATTATACTTTTTCTGTCCTCCCTCCCTGGGGCTAATATTCTCCCTGTTTCCAAATACTTCCCCTCTTCTTATTAGTAAAAACATACAACATAGTTTCCATATATATATATCCTGGTATTGCAGGCAACTTGCTTGCCTTATCTATTTAAAAAATGTTTGTCATAGCTACAGGAAGTGTAACATTAGCTATGTGGCTAACATCTTATTTCCCTTTGACAGTGCTACTTTCAACCAAGAGTCTACTCAGGCTAATTCAACTTGTAGGCTATTTATGCAAACAACATTTTATTGAAACAAAGCCACACCATTGGATTATGTATTGTTTGTGGTATTTTTTTTTTAATCTCCATGGTGTTTGGGAAAACTTCATTTCCTTACTGACCTTTCAATAATGGCTGAATTAAATAGTTGACACAGAAATTGCATGGCCTGTGAAGCCCCAAGTATTTACTACCAGCTCCCCTCTGCCCTTTTTGTTTTGTTTTGTTTTTTTAATACAGGGTTTCCTCTGTGTAGCCCTGGCCATCCTGGAACTTGTTCTACAGACCAGGCTGGCCTTGAACTCAGAGATCCACCTGCTTCTGCCTCCTGAGTGCTGAGATCAAAGGTGTATGTCACCACTGCCCAGCTTCACTATCTGGCCCTTTAAAGGAAAGGTTTGTCAACTTTTGTTCTAGACTATTAAATAAAATTTGTGCTTTAAACTTATTAAATCCACTGATTATTTTTATGAAATAAATGTAACAGTGTATATTCAGCCAAAGAGGTTTAGGGAATCTCTCTATTAGTTATGTCACATCCTTATGAGTGGGTACTGATGACTTCCACCATCCAATGACATGACACATAGAGGGGGTAAATCATATCATCACTTTCGTGCATGTTCCTACCAGATCCATGTATCAAGATAAGTGCTTGTTGTGAGTGAGCGGTGGCCAGGTTAATCAAACAGAATTGTGCATATCAGCCTCAACCTGTGGTTTGCAAGTTACACTTGGAAGCTACAGTTCCTGGAGAAAGCAATACCTTTCAGGGTAGAAAATTCCTTTCAGCATTATCAGAGAATTATATCTAACAACATGTGGTCTCCTTTCCTGAACTCAGGAGGTGGAGCCAATTGGCACAAATGATTATTATATTCTTCATTTCTCTACTGACCACCTTTCATCTTTTCTGTTGTTGTCAATTATCCCTGTGAAGCGTTACTCTTTCGGTGGGGGTGTGTATGTCACGAAAGCACGTTCGGCATTACATTGAAAATTATGGCCTCAAAGCCTTCTTAAATTACACTCAAATATTATTTTCTTGGAAGTCATTATGATTTTTGGTTCCTCTTAACCTTTGCCACTGGGGATCAAATAGCACAGCTCAACGTTTCCGTTGCTGCATTTTATAATGGTGGTAATGTAAGAATTTACTGGGGACTTTATACAGAGAGACAAAAGCATGCCACTTTATGAAGCTATTAAACACCATGGATTTTCCCACATGAGAGATCAAGCTTATTGTATTTCTCCAGTCTCACAGCCATCACCCCCAGCCTAGCTCCATTGTATGAGATGGTGTGCCTGGCCCAGCCAGTCTCTAAGCAGAAGTTGTTAACATCTTGACTGCAGCCCAGCCATTTTACCAAAGCATAACTGCAGAGACGACGCACCCCTTCTATCTCCATGGTTTGTTACTGCGGGACACCTGGCCTGGCCTGTAAGTAGGAATGGTTATTGGATTCCTTTTTGACAATAGAAGCTTTTCAATGGCTAACAATGCATTTTTTTTACACCAGATATTAAAGTTCAAAACATGACAAGCAGAGAGCAGTCTGCTTTTGTGTGCAGACATCAGACATTTACAGCCCAAGAAGGCAATAAGCTGCATGATAAAAATTCGAACTTGAAACTCCCAGGGCTCGCCAATTAGATGCTTATCTCTTCTTTTATGGGGGAGGCTTTGTTTAAAACAAAATTTCTAAAGGGAAAAATATGGTTTCATTACCAAAATGCATTTGTTATGGAAATAGCAGGCTGGTAAAACACACAAGGAAAATTATTAACATGAAAAATGATTAAATAGTATACCTTTATGTTAACAGGATCTTAAAAATTCAGAATAATACTCTTTGTATTAACGGGGAGCTGTGGTATTCATTAAGGCTCTCTTTGGGGTAATTTAGTTATTAAAATCAATCGTGTTTTATGGAAATTATGAAAACATTTCTTAGATTTGCAGGTTTGTTTTCTAAAAAAGTTAATAGTGCTCTGAATCTGGAGGTATTTACTGTATGGTTTTACTCACTGATATAACTCTAAAAATATGTGAAGCTGCCTATGAGATACAAATCATCCAACTGCCAAATGTCCTTGTTTCTTCTTCAGTGGAAGAAGAGGCAAGGTTCTTTCTGATGGTGAGCAGGTAGACACAGGACTTGCTGGGGCTACTTTGGAATATCATTGTGGATACTGCAGCATGGGGTAACATCTAGCTGAATACTGAAAAGTGGTATAAGGCTGGGGAGCCAGCTCAGTGGCCAAAAGTATTTACTCTGCAAGCATGAGGGCATGACTCAGAATCCCTAGCACCCACATAAAAAGCTGAGCAAGCCTATAATAGGGGGCAGAGACAGGTGGATCCAGAGAGCTTGTTAGCCAACAGTGAGCTTCTATTTCAGTGAAAGAATCTGCCCCAAGGCAATAAGAGGAGAGAGAGCAAGGAAGACACCTGTTCTGGCTTAAATGAGAATGGCCCCCATAGGCTCATATGATGGACTGCTTAGTCCCTCCTTGATGAAATGTTTGGGGAGGGTTAAGAAGTGTGGTCTTGTTGGAGTAGGTGTGGCCTGGTTGAAGGAAGTGTGTTCACTGGGGATGGGCTTTGATGTTTCTTAAGCCTATGTCCCAGGATATCTCTCTCACCACCATCACTACCTGCCCCAACCCCAACTCCTATACCACCCCACACCCCACACCCCCCCCCCCGCCTGCTGTCCAAAGAACAGGATGTAGCTCTCAGGCACATCTGATCCAACACTGTGCCTTCTTGCTATGCCACTATGCTTCCTGCTGTGATAATAAATGAACCAACTATGAAACTGTAAGCAAGCCCCCAGTTAAATGTTTTCTCTTGTAAGAATTGCCTTGGTCGTAATGTCCCTTCACAGCAATAAAATAGTGACCAAGCAAAAACTTGATGTTCTGTTTTGGCCTCCAATGTATACCCATGGATATGAGCACACTCACATGCATGCATCACATATACCATGCATATATACATGCATATCACATGCATATGAACAAATTAAATAAATGAATGGATAAATAAATAAGAAATGGCATAACATTCACGTAGAGCTAATTCTCATTTAGGCAGAGACATCAGAACTATTGATTATCTAGATACTTCACCGGGGGTATGAAGATTCACAGAGCACAAGGATCCACCCAGTAACTTCTGATACACATCATGTGCTTTTCATTTCTTTTCACAGTTCCCCAGAGACCTGGGCCCATCCCACTACCAACCAGCAGGAAATGCAATCACACAGTGAGCATGGTTAATTTTGATTTTGCCATCCTCAATCCACATACATTTTCCATAGAACTCTGAACTCACAGTCAAGCCCAATGGGAATACTTCTAAGTATAGGAAACTGGAGACAACCCTGCTGGTGTTAGGATCTGGATGGAGTCATTGGACCTGTTGAGGAGAATGGGCTCTTAGTGACTTACATTTGCTGACAGAATGCTGTCAAGAGAATTGAGGTGTTGTTGGAAGGACTGGTGGATGAGAAATACAAGGCATTTTAAGGTCCATCTCCTGAAAGGAAAAAAACTCCCAAATAGAGTGAAGTGATAGGGGACTTGACCCAATCTTCCAGCACAGTTTGGGCTGCACATAATTCCAGCATCTGCCATAAAATTCATAGTACCATAAGGGACTCTAAGTTTAATAGTGTGTGATTTTTTTTCTTAACTCTCTTGTTGCCTCTTAGCTACCTTTTTATTTTGCATTTAGATTTAGGAGCATAAAGAAGAAATTGCAAAGTACCAAATGTCTTAATTTAAATATACTTGAAATCATGTGGTCAGCAAAATATCCAAAAGGCAGTGCTACTTGACTTATGGAAATATCCATATCCCAGGTGCCCAGGACTCTGATACTAATTTTCTTGTGGCTTCCTAGACATCCCTTACCAGCATCCATCTAGAGTCATTTAAGACCCAGAATTACCAAGTTGCTCATCTTTCAAGCTCTTCAGGTATCTTTACAGTCAGTATTTGGTCAACCCTGAATTTAGTACTCACTCAATGCCTCAGCCATGCTTGGGATTGTAAGGGGTTGGACTTACGGAAAACCAAGTAGAAAATAAATTTTAATTTCAAAGATAATCCTTTGTATCTCTACATTGTAAATATATGAATCTTGTAGGATTTATGATGTGCTAGGAAATATATTACATTACACAGTACAAGTTAATACAATCCACGAAGTTTCAAATACCCTTTGGAGTATTGAAGCCAACATTTACAATTTAAAATTGAGAAGAACTAAATGGGTGTTATTATTCTGTTCCAAGCCTGCTAACAAATTCTCAAGAAAGTAGCCTGAATTGATTGTCAAGGTAATGTCTGGGAAGGTGGCAGAAACTGTCACTAACCCAAGTGAAAAAATTAAAACTCTCCGCCATATCCAGGAATCCTCCAGCAAAAAGAAATTCCTAGACACCTCTCAGATCCCTTTTGTATGTTTCTTTTTCAGTCTCAATCCTCTTTCCCATCATCCTATAGATGAACAAACAAAACAGAATGTTCTTTAAAATAAATTAATAAATAAATAAAACTCCATCATTTAGAGAAGTTGAGCTCAGGGTCAGTGTTTTGGTTTTTGTTTTGGTTTAGTTTTTAACCTTTTTTCCCATCTACAAGTCTTTCTTTTCATTTATATGCTCTGGGCTGATTCAAATTAGAAAAGTATTTTGGACTCGACAGAGGACACATGGTGGAATATCCTAAATTGGAAATGCATGTTTCATGATAACCAACATTTCCACTCTTGCTGGGCATTTCCAAGTGCTTTAAAGCACCTCTATGACATGAACTAATCCAAAGACCCTCTGGAGACTCAGCAGAGAAACTGAGGCCATGAAAGTGATTACAGGGCCATTAAGCATAAATGGTAGAAAAGAAATTACATTTGAATTTTTTTCATGTTTTGCTTTCATATAAATTACATAAGACAATGGAAAGAAAAGACCATCTGGGTTTGGATTTCATAAAACGAGGCTCACATCTGCTTTGGTATGTCATATAAATATTCCCTCATTAGAGAGTTCAAGCTATGAAACACTTTTGGTCAAAAAAAGCATTAAGAGAAAAGAAGGAGAGATTGCATTTCATGGACACTGATTATGTTTAAATCCTCAGTTCTAAATACCAACCAGCAAACACCTCAGAGGATTGTTTATAACTTTATTTTTAGAAACGAGAGTATCTTAGGCTATGTCTACTTGGACTAAGTATTGTGTGTAGCTTTTTTATTGGGAAAACAGCAGATTTAATGCATCTTTTCCATCCAAATTAAGGGGCCTCATGCTCAGCTCATCTTTTCAAAGAAGCTGGAATGGAAAGGTGAACATTTATAAATAAATTGTCTGACTCCATCAGCAGGAGTTGAATGTTGAACTGCTTGGCTCTCCAGAAATCCTTTTGCTTTCCCCTTATCTCATCTATGAACTTTAGGCTTCATCTACCTTCAGTTAGTCCCATCTCAAACTTCATTTGATCTTAAGAGCGTGGCAACAGGTCCAGACTTGTTCTGTCTTAGACTCAAGCCCAGAGGGAAGAGTTACAGGTATCACTTCACATCTAATTGCTGCTGAATGGATTGCATGCCAATCTGGAGTTAATTATCAATCACAAGACCTGCAGAAGGTATTAATCTGATTGGTTGGCACCTAATCACATATGCTACTCGTGAATCAAGGAAGTCAGCACTACCTAAATCTGACTATCAGGACTATGCCTCCTTGACTCTTGGCCCTTATGGTCAACAGTTTCTAAGATGGTTCCCAATGATCCACACCTTCTGGCATTTATGACTTTATATAACTCCTTCCCTTTGAGTGCATGCTCAATCAAGACACTCACTTCTAGCCAACAGAGTATAGTAAAGGTGATGAAATGTCTCTTCAGTACATAAGAGAATGATATCTGTTAGAGTCTTACCATTATTTTCTTGGCTGGCATACATGGATGAAAAAAAAACTGTTATGTTAGATAGGACCACTTAATCAAGAACTGAGGGTAGCAACCATTTAATAGCCTTTGAAGTATGATGACCCTTGATCTAATCATTCTTAGTGAATTGAATCCCAGCAATAACCATTTATATGAAGTTAGAAGCAGATTCATCCCCAGCTTAGATTTCAAATGAGATTCAATCTTCAGACCAGCCACTTAATTGTTTTCTACATTTGTTTTAAAGAGAAGAAAACCAAAGGGGAAAGCTGGGTGGGGGGAGTGGGAGGAGGGATGAGGGGGGATCTGTGGTTGGTATATGGAATGAATCAAAAATTTCTTAATAAAAAAACAAAAAGAAGAAAATTAAAGCACAGAGATATTAAACATCCCCAAAGAACTCAGGAAGTCGCAACATCTCTATGAAAATGGGACTAGAGAAGGTAGAATGTGTCACTGGCAGAGCAATTTTTTTAACCTTAAGTGGTGTGAAATATGCTCATCTTCTAGTTTCTGCCTAAGTAATGTTACAGCTTGAGTCTACCATGTTTCTTACAGCCTGGTTTGAGCACTATATGCCTGCTGGTGGTACATTTAAAGGAAGCTGTGGAACCTTTAGGAGATGGGACCTAACTGGGGGAAGTAGGTCCCTGGGAGTGTTTCTTTGAAGGTTATACCCTCTTCTGGTTCTGACCTGCTCTTTCTGCTTACTGGTTCCTTACATGGGAGCAGTTGCCACTGCACCCTCATGCCACCATGACACTATAATGGACTGCATCTCTTTGAAAGAATGAGCCCCAGTAGACTTTTCCTCCCTTTTAAGTTGTTTCTGCTTGTATTTTTGGTCACAGTAACATGGAAGCTAACTAATACAGCTTACTTTAAACTTGGTATTTATTTATTATTTTAAGGTTTTTTGAACAATAGTAAATAGGAACCTTTTTCTAGGTGGATTTCTTATCTTTCCAAGCAGCTATCCAATTGGATTCAAGAGCCAGTTAAACTTACTGGCCCCAAACAGGTGGAAGGAACAAGTCATTGTTACCAGTTATCAGCTGTACCTTCCTTTCCTAGCCTGCTCATTGGGGTACTATTATATAATTTTCCAAACAGGTTTCTGGATCAGCCCCAAGAAGGCCAGAGTCTGTGTCTGCAGTCTCCTGTTCATCTGTGATGGGGTTTGGATCTGATCTTACTTTCTTTGACTCAGGTCCTGCATGCCAGGCAGAGGTCATTAACACAATACACTATCTTCTATCTAAGTCACCCTGGCCTCTCTTCTCCTGTGACATTAGCACCAGCAGCCAAGAATTTCCTTTTCCAGTACAAGCAGGATCTCTGGACGTTAGCAAATTGACAAAGACTTAAGAGTTCTTCCCAGACAGATAGTGACATAATAAAGCAATCCAAGGCTAGGATGGGGGTTGGATGGAATGGAGGCACTCTTTGCATCATGAGAAAATGCAGCTCCATGTTTACTTCCCTTACTCTGTCTTGTTACAATAGCTTTCATTCATATTTTATTTCACCTTTTAGATTCCGAACTTTTTGAGGTTTCTGACTTTATGTATATTGTACATATATTACTTCTCAAGTGTATGTAGCGTGAGTACATGTGTGTACATATGTGTATATGCAGGTGTGTGTTTGTAGGCCCTATGTTGATATTAGGAATCTCTCTTGATTACTTTCCACCTTGATTCTTTTTGAAGCAGTGTTTCTTAATTAAACCCAGTACTCACTAGCATGACTAGTTTCACTAGTCATCTTGTACAGGGCACCCCTGGTCTCTCATTCCTAAGTAGGAAACAATGCCCACCTGGCATTAATGTGAGTTGCAAACTCCTGTCCTCTTATTTTCCTGGGAAATAGGTCTTTTCAACCTATATGAAAAATTAATTAAAAAGCTCATCTACTTCTCCAGTGCCATGCCTACCTGCTGCTGGCATGCTTCCTACCATGAGGGAAATGAATTAACACTCTGAAACTGTAAGCAAGCCTCCAATTATTAATGTTTTCTTTTATAAGTTATCTTGGTCATGGTCTCTTTACAACAATAGAACAGTATCTAAAACCCTCGCTGAACCTGGAGCTCATTGATTCTGCTAGACTGGCTGGCCAGCAAGCCCCCAGGATCCTCCTGCCTCTGATTTCCAATGTTGAGATTATAGGTATGTGCAGACACACCTGGATTTTGACATGGGTGTTGGGGTACCAAACTCAGGTTCTCATGCTCGCATGACAAACATTTTACCCATTGATATATTTCTCTAATCCCTGTTTACCCATCTGTGGTACCCTTGCTGTGGATGGGACAATGCCAATGTCCTGCAGATATTTAAAGACTGAGAGAACAACACATTTCTATATGCTGAATTGACAATTCAATGGGAAGGCTGTTTCTGTTTTTGGTTAGCAAGGTGCCTCAAACTTCTTTCTGTAAAACCACCATTTCATTGTGTGCACTGCTTTCTCAGTGGGCCATGTAAGGATGGTTTGTTTCTGCTCTGTAATACCTAGAAGCCTCAAAACAGTGGGTGGTTCAATTGGCTGGGGCTAAAATCATTCGAAAGGCTACTTTTCTCATGTGTCTGGGCATTGCTGGTTTGGGGGATCAGAATATTAGCCCTCATCTCCATTTGTGGCTACTTCCTTCCAGAATGACCATTCTCAGGTGAGTAGGCTTCAAAATAATTCTAGTCACAGCCCAGCAATGGCCAAGATGCAGGAACATAGAGGCCTCCTCTTGACAGGAGAAGACCCTGAGACATATTTGAGGAAGAAAATATGGAACAGAAAACAGTCATGGTCCTGTCTTAAGAAAAACAGAAAGTGTCAGTTAGGTACATTTGCCTACCAGACCTAAGGAAAGGAAGAGCAAACTTTTTTCAATTAAATATAAATGGGGAAAAACTACCCTGATCTTTAGAGAGTCTGTAGTAAAAGGTAAGGATTCTATGAGGCAAGAGGTCTAAATGTGCTCCACTTTAAGTAATGATTAAGGGCTTGTAATGGTTTCATTTCCACTAAGTGGTTGGTTCTTTCATTGCATTTGCTATGTCCCTGTGGTATAGAGTTGCTTTTATATGAAGTACTAAAATAGCTTTTCAAAAACAAGACAGAAAGTTTCATGCTCTAATGAACTAATATAGTAAAAATGTCAATATCATTAGCTTGACAACCTAGCTTAGAACAATTCTTGAGAAAGTACGTGAACTGAATATGACTTTATCAAGAAATATACTCATCATTATGAATACAGAATACAGAGAAAAATCACTGACAGAGAAATATTATAAGCAAAAATTCTGTGAATTTGTTGTCCAAATGACTTAATTTAAGCTGTGAGCACATATACAAATTATAATGATTATATATAAAGTTCAGAAATTTCAAATACTTATGTTTTGAAAGTAACAAATGAGTTGCAAGAGTGGGACAATCTGAATCAACAGAGGCTATTTTGACATTCCATGGCAAAAATCCAGATAGTGCATTTTCCCATGGTCTCTTAAATTTTTTAATGCTGCTTGTTCTTTTAGGTTCCAAAAGGGTCTCTTGTAAAATAGACATGAAGTAGGTTTGGTGGTACATGCCTCTAATCCCTTGGGAGGTAATAGTAAGAGAGCCACAAGCCTGGGGCCAGCTTGGCCTATCCAATTAGACTCTGGTCAGAGGAGAGAGTGGATGGGGAGGAAGAGAGCATGTGCTTCTAAGGCAGTACCAGGAATGATAGTAAGCAGCATCTTCCACAGTCTTCCTGGAAGCATTTCTATATACACTCCAGCCTCTCAGCTCAGCTCCATTAGATATTAAAGAACAGAGGAAGAATTCTTGATCTTACTATTTTGGTAGCTATTGGGGCCCAGACCTTAGCTCCACAACATCTAAATTCTTCCAAGACATGTTTTGACTATGGAGCTTCTGGCAAGCATTTGGCTTAGCAAACAGAAGCCTGACAAGTAATGTAGGATGACTAGGCAGAGCAAAGTTACATTGATATGGAAGGCACACAAAGAAAAGAAAAAGACACGCACACACACACACACACACACACACACACACACACACACACACAACCAATGGAAGTTAATTACTTTGTCATAAATCAGAACAAAGGGAGTTAAAGAGTTAACAGGGTTACCCATCCTGTCTAATATATTGTCATTCAGGGGCTCTAGCATGTTAAGCAGAAATCTTGAAATATAAGTTTTGGCTGACTTTACCACTTTCTATACATAACACATTTTGGTGGACTGCTATACTTTTAACCACATTGCTTCTGGGAAATTGAACATTTTGCAATAGTAATCAGATGTGTTCACATTGACATAAGAAGTTCAGTAGTGTAGGGTCTATTGATACTCAACTTTATTCACGTTCCTTCATTCTTATTTTTTCCACAAAAAAGCAACCAAGTTTTACCTCTCAATAATGAATTTGCGTGAAAACCTGTTCAAAATCTCTGTCTTCCCAGAGAAAGGATGAATGAGATATTCTGCTTGACTGTACACTGAGGGATATTCTTTTTCCACCACTCCTCAGAACTGCTTGCTATTGGGATTGTCAGACCTAGCTATCTGTGTCAAGCAAATGCTAATGTATGCCTTGTGATTGTGACCCTGAACTTGTTACAACTTGTTACTTGTGCCCTCCTCATTGTTACAACCACTTCAGACTCCATTCCTTCATTTGGTTTGATTGGTTACCATGTTTTCCATAATCCTCTCTCTTTAGTTAGTAGAGACAAACTTCTCCTAATAAATCCACGATTTTCAATTCTTTGGGACAGCATCTCACTACATAACCCTAGGATGTCCTTGAACTAGGAAATCTCCTGCTTCAATTTCCTGAGTGTTGAGATTATAGGCATGAATCACCACAACTATCTCTGATTTCCAATTATCTATTTTTAGTCTTTATGTCTCTTTTGAGTAAAAAGCTGTTCACAAGGTATATTTAAGTCTATGTTAATGGGCTATCCCTTATGAATATCCATTTTATTTTGTTTGAATTTTGTATTATAATCTGATATTACTTTTTATTTGGTTGGTTTCCTTCTATACTACATATTTATAGCATGCAAGGGCCAAGACTTTGTCTAGTTTGTGAAGAGCCTAGAACAATACCTACATAATAGAATGTGTCCTGGAAATATTTGTTCAGCGAATCCATGAAGAAGTCATCCTAGAAAGCTCCCCTTCAAGTCATAGGTACAGGTCTAGACAGTAGACATTGGCTAGATATTTGAGGATTCCTTTCCCAGTAAAAGTGATAATTCCAAGGGAACAACAATTAGCCCACCAGTTGCTGGAATGCCATGTGAGTGGAGCACAACTGATGAAGCAAGTAAAACCCAATGAATACTCAGTAATCTTTCTAAGTATTGTGTAGAAAATAAATATATTGCTGGGTGGTGGTGGTGCACGCCTTAAATCCCAGCACTCAGGAGGCAGAGCCAGCCAGATCTCTGTGAGTTCGAGGCCTGCCTGGTCTACAGAGTGAGATCCAGGACAGGCACCAAAACTACACAGAGAAACTCTGTCTCAAAAAGCCAAAAAACTAAGTAAGTAAGTAAGTAAGTAAGTATATATATTATTGAATCTCTTGGTTTCCAGGGCAGCATGGACATTTGTTTTTTTTTTTTTTTTTTTTTTTTTTTTTTACTACAAAAGGCCAGATAGTTCTTGTTTTAGGTCTTGTGGATCACGTGGTTTCTATTGCAGGCACTGAACCCTTGTAGTAGAAAAGCCTCTGGAACAATGTGTAAGCAAACAGGTGAGGCTGCATGACAGTAAAACTTTGTTTATAGAAACTGAAATTTCAATGTCAAGTAACTTGCACATGTTTCAAAATGCCATTCTTTGATTGATTTCCCCCAGTCATTAAAATGTATAAAAATCATTCTGAGCTTACAGACCATAGAAAATCAGACAATTGGATATGTTTAGTTTGTGGGTTGTAGTTTCCTGGCTTCTAACTTAGACTGCTAGACAACTCAGCTGTGTATGTACTTGGATTTTTTCCTGCTTTCATGGACAATTTATTGATGTTTCATAAAACATTTTCAGATAATCCTTGGACCTGAGTCTCCAGGGGGTGTCCTTGGTCACAGGGAGGCAGTGGGAAGAGACTATCCCAACCCTAAATGGTTAACATTTCTATTGCAACATAAATTATTTTTTGCTGCAGATTGCCTGTGGTATCCATGTAGAATGAGGAATGTCAAGATGATAAAATGATGCAGTCTCTTGAATTTGATTCCAGCTGTTCCCGTCTTTGATATGATTTGTGAATGACATTTGTATTTTTCACTGGTGATTAGTTAATGCTGGAAAGGACAACCAGATGATAGCTGTCTAGAATTTTAAAAGCAAAGATTTACTTGGCTTGAAAACTGCTATTGAATACTATTACAAAATTCACCACAAATTCATTTAGCATTTGTCACAGAAGGTGCTTAACATCTGCAAAACAACCTATAACTTAAAGGACTTCTTAGATCATTTGATTATATGGTGATTTCAGAATTATAGTCACCAAAAAAGAGCCCTCTTCACATGATGCATTGCTCTTGTTTGGAATTCCAGTGAACCCTGAAGAAATGAGTCCATTTTTTTTTTTCTGAGAGCCTTTTGCTGGTTCATCCATAGCTAGCAGCAGTTCCAACTGTATACCTCACAGTTTGCAAATCAAGTATCAGAACCTGCTGGCTTTAGGTAATGATGATAACAGTGACTATTTACTAAGCTACTTACAATGTGCCAGGGGCTCAACTAATTGACTGACGTTTTGTTGTTGTGTCAGTGCTTATAAACACTATACAACATTATCAGAACATCTATCCACTTACCAATCATCCACAGGGGAGGTGGATTGTGCTCTCTTGTTCTTCTCTGTTCCCAAAGCACAGCACTAAGCATCTGGGCTGAGATGATTCTTTGTTGTGGGGCTGCCCTGGGCACCATAGGATGTAGTTCATCTCTGGTTGCTGCCCATATCCCCTTCCTAATTAATTATGGCACCCACAAACATCTTGCTACATTGCCAGTGTTTCCTAGGGGACAAAATCACCTCAAGTAGGGAATTACTGGCTTGAACCAATCTGCCCAGGGTAGCATTTACACATATAGAATTGTGCTTAGACCTCAACCCATATTTTCACTTCCTAGATGACACCATCCTTAATGACATTCTCTAGAAATTGGAGTGTGAGCAGTGTCTGACTTATCATTAATTGTGCTTTGAAGAAAATCGAGTTCATTATGATGTTGGCAGCAGTGACTGGATACTCTGGGTCTAAAACAGCACAAAAGAGGCATCCTCTTCTTTTTGAGAAATACAAAGAGCAGATTCTCTCTCTCTCTCTCTCTCTCTCTCTCTCTCTTTCTGTCCCTCTCTCCTTCCCTGCTTCTTCCCTGTCTCTCTTCCTCTCCCCACCTTTGGTTGATTGATGTTTTCACAGACTCATAGCAAAAAAGCAGGTGCTTTCTCTGCATTTATGATCATAGGCATGTTGTTTGCTTTCTTTTATTCTATGCTTTATTTTGAAAACTTCCTGAAACAAACATACATCCTAATCAGAAAAAATGACTTTCAAAAACAGTCATGGATCAATTTTCTAGCTGATGGTAGTAATACTTTCTTTGGCCAATGTGAGAGTTAACTTCCTGGTCAGAGCCTGCATGCAACTGTAGCTCCAATGATAAAACTTTTTATGGACAATTTGGTCAGTAAATTTTTAAAAATACTTAACAACAACAACAAAAAAAGAATTAGAAGAGCATCCTGAAAAATGAAAATACCTGGGACCCGGAAAAAAGTCTCATTCCTAGTTTGTGTTATTTAATAACTTTCATTAAAGAGGTACAGGGATCAGAAGCAACAATTACTTTTAATTACATGCATCTTTGGGATCAGCAAAAGAGGACCAATAAGGTTTTTTATGTTTCCAATGTTAGTCAATTACTGGCTTTCTCAGTTCTTATGTGTATATGCTTCCCAAGTTGGAGAGGTGACACAAAGCCCTGGAGACAAAGGTCAGGTCTTTTATTGATTCTGCATAAGAGTACACTACATTGGTGAGCTCATTTGCATTGGCAGAACATTTTGACCACTGATAACAGCTTGCAGAGAATTTGACTCAGAATCCCCAGGCCAAGGTGGAAACAGCCTGGAAACAATGCCTGGGAAGGTCTTTTCTTACTAAAAAGCCCCTAGCAAGAATACAACTTTCCCAGTCAACACAGGAACTTGGCTCTGGCTTGTCATTAAATTGTGGGCATTGACCCAGCCCTACCACCTGGAAAGTGGCACCCTCCTGGTCTGCCAGGCTTCTATGAGAAAGAAGCAAGCTCTGGCTATGAGTCCCCTGAGAACTGAGAATGTCACATCCTGAGGAGTTCCAATGTTCTCCTGCATGAAAAAAAGAGAGGAAGAGATCGCTTTCTGGCTGAAGCCTTCTAGGGCAATATTCCATAATTTCCAGCCAAAGAAGACAGTTGTGAAGCAGAAAAACAAATGATGTACTGATGTATGTATGTACAAACTGAATTCAACAATTTGCTTTCCAGGTCAGAAAGGAAGTGATTGGATGGCAGTATAGAGCACCACACAGAGCCACAGCTCCTTTGTCCTTGGAGCATAAGCCAGGGGAAAATGTCCCTGCGCTAACAGGATCAGAGGGTTGAAACATTTAATCTCTCAGCTAGGCAGCAATTGACTAAAGCTCCTTGCACCATTGTGGCAGACTCTATTTGGTTCTTAAGTTTTGATTAGCTTCTGGTTCTCTGACCAATAGGAGCAATCAGATTTCTTCACCAGAATTAAGTTGGTAAGTTCCTCTTTGCACAGGGGAGGAAACATTCTCCAGTAATTTTCATTCAAATGAAATGGGGATAAACTGGTCTTGAACTAGTTATGAGGAAAGAATTCAAATAGTAACTCTATTCCCAGGTATGTCTTTCTCCTGTAGGAAACAGTGCTTTAAAGTTTATGGAGCAGGTTAATGAGTTGGAGAGCCTTGCCTTTTGGCCCATGTCCTAAAATAAGGCTTTTAAACACACTTCAAAAATATATGGCACTTCTCATTAATGGCAAATAAAGAGTAGGATCTGAAAGCAGGATGTTAAGGTGAATGATTCATAAAGCAATATGCAGCAGGAATGACGTTTTTCAGAAATGAAAAATTTTGTTGATTAAATGATTCCTGGAACAATGTGGACATTTATTTTACTTTGATTTATTCTTCATTCTTTTCTATATTTTTCAGACTTTTCTTTAATAAAATGTACCCCTTGACTGAAGAGAATAGACTACATTTGAGAATTGAAAAACCAACTCAATATAAGAAGGGCATTTTCAGGAGCTGGAGAGAAAGTCAGTGGGACAGTGCTTGCTGAGCATGAATGAGGCCATGGGTTCAATTCCCAGCACCACACACACACACACACACACACACACACACACACACACACACACTCATGTACTCAGGCATGCATGCATGCGCACACACACACATATCCAGAAGTTGAGAGTTGCCTTCAAGTCTGTGGATGAGGGAAAAAATAAATTTGGGGCTTTACTTAAAGGCAATGGAATAGATTGGAAGATTGTTAAGTCTGTTCTCTTAGTCTAATTGCTCATCCTTTAGGATGCCATGCTGGAAACCTTGTTATCTTTTCTACTGCTAACTGAATGGGAGTGTGTACAATTTGAAAAGCCTGGCATCTGCTGACATGTTATTACTGATCATTTTCACTCCATGTGGGTTTTCTCTCAGGGCATCTCAACCAGCACACCCATGTCATTTTGTTCTGCGTGAAATATTGGTTGTCAGAAAGGGCGGCTAATCCCTGGGCTATATGGTGACAAAGGAGAGTGGGTTAGGCTAACATTCAATGGCATAAATTCTATGGAACAAATCTGCATGGTGAAAAATATGAATGTATCATCGATGTCTTTCTTCTTCCATGCCTTTTCCATTTTTTGCCTCTTATAATCTTCCCTGCCATCTATTTAAATCTGTGTCCCTCCAACCTTCCCCCTTTTCTTCTTCATTTCTATTTAATGAAACGCTCATTACAGACATACAGCAAAGGACTCTTATGTCAACAACATTAAAAAGGGATCATTGTGGATAATTTTGATCCTTGGGGAGCTTCCATACTACCAGGAAAAGAAACCTCAGAGAAAGGCAACCATTTACAGATTCTTCTGAACTGTGTAAGAGGGAAACCAAATAAAGAGATGCTATGAGAATGATATTTGGAGCTACTATATTCTTTCAAACAAGAGCTTTCCCCCAATATTCTAGTAAGGGGAGACACATCTGTAATCTCAGCATTCTAGAGACAAATACCGGAAAAACATGAGTTTGAAGAGCACCAAGGCTACACAGTGAGACTGTCTGAACTTAATCTGGAGCTTTCTATCAAATACAACAGCATTTCTCTTAATGGTACAGCAACAACAAGACACAGGGGACTGTGTCCAGATGCTATAGACTGTCTTATTGTCTAATTTGAAAGTTAGACACATTAAGAGTAACTGTCCTATAAGAAAGTACAGAAATAATTCATTGTTTTTCAGTGCAAAGAAATATTTTGAGAACTTAAGGCCCATTTAAAACTTTAGTTTATATATACAAAACTTCAATCTCTTTCTTTGCATTAATAATAATTTTAAGAATGTCACAAGCCAAAGATCCCTCCATCAAATTGTACAAATGGAAGAGACCGCTATTGTGAGTGTCAGCTTGCTGGTGTTTAGTGTTCCCACAGTCTGGTCTCCTTCATTCCAGACCTTCCTGGCAAGGAGCAGATGGAGCCCAGAAGTATCGCTGAACCTTCTACAATGCCCTGGGCCACCGCAGCCAGCCAGAATCATCCTGTTCCAAATCTGACCAGAAGGAAATCCTCTCTAGGCAAGAGATAGCTGGATAAAAAGACAGTTGCAGACAGGCAGTGCCTTTAATCCCAGTACTCGGGAGGCAGAGCCACACGGATGTCTGTGAGTTCGAGGCCAGCCTGGTATCAGAGCAAGATCCAGGACAGGCACCAGAATTACACAAAGAAACCCTGTCTCAAAAAACCAAACCAAACAAAAACCAAAAAAAAAAAAAAAGACAGCTGCAGCAATTTGACCCCACAAGCAATGATGCAAGAAAGAAAAGGTACTGAGTGTGCTCAACAGATCCTTGCTTTCCTGTCCTACTGACCCTGAAGGTAGATGAGTATAATTGGAACATCATTAGAGTCAACACACAGAAGCAAACAGAGTCCTTAATATTCTTCCTAAATAAGAAATAATTTGACATTCAGTCTGTAATGAGCAAGAATGAACACCTTCCTGGTTCTCTTGTAATTTGCCAAAGCATTTTAACACCCAATCATCTAATTCCCTCTAAGAGCAGTAAAGGTGTCATGATTTCTGTTTCCCCATGATGGACTTTTTCTCCAACTCTGAGCCTGGCCTTTCCACTGTGGGGGTGGTTTGGATGGTTGTGTCCAGCATTAAGGCAAATTGGTTACATTTGTGTCTCTTATGCTGTCATGAGCTGTGCTGATTTTGAGGTGGTCAGAACTGCCCATGAAGGCTTCCTGGGTTTGAGGGCATAACCCTCAGGAAGCAAAGCTGCCTTTGAAAGGCCTCTGATAGCTCTCTGAAGTCCTTCATAGGGAGCGAGCTCACACCCCTGGTGGCCTCTATAGCTTGCTTCCCAGTGGGGAGCTGACAAACAGCCTGTAGCCCTGCTCTCTGTTCCAGGCCTGGGGCATTTCCCATGCTGTTGCTTGCCAGGACATGTGTATTCCCATCCCTGTCAGCCACTATCTCCCTTGCTCAAACAAGCCCACCAAAGTTCTGATTGACTTGGAAATTTGAGGACTGTATGTATTTCAGGGTCTAGAGGCGGCCCAGGAGGCTGCAGAGGTGTGTTGGCCCTGGAATTCAGTAGCACTGCTTGATGAGAAAGGTGTGTCTTTTTGATGTGATCAAGGCCTCAGCTTCTGCAGGCTGGTTGACCCTGTGAACTATGGGGTCAAGGGGTCATGCCCTGGCACTTCTGCTTCTAGTCAGTCATTTAAAGGTTTCAAACACAAGCTCAGCAGTAACCGTCTCCATTTCAAATGACTTGTGTTCCCGGCCTGGAATGCAGAAAGAGAGAAAACAGCAACTGATAACAGATGCTGAGACATGGCCAGCCATCCTCTTTCTGGTTGCACCAATTTTCCAGGGGGTGGTCTGGTGAGGAACTTTGACTGGGCTCATTGTTCCAAGATGACAGCTGCCCATTTAATGCATATTTGAGCCTTTTGCTGCTTCTCAACATGGCCTCTCCAAAATGGCCTCACCCCAAGACCTGACTTGGAGACTTAAACCCAAGCAATCCATCTCTGTCATCATTCACATCTGCTTATTTATTGGGTGCTGACTGTAGAATCCAGAAGCACCTGGCCCCCTGAAAGACTCCACAAATGACTAACTTCACCTTGCTTGTCTCGCCTGACACTGTCCACACTTGTATCTTCATCTTTGGGAGGCTGTAAGAGAAACATGGGAAGAAGAGGGAATTATGATTGATTCAGGGAGTCCTAGAAAAACTAATTTATGTAGGGGGCAATAATGTCAAAGTGAAAACATACAAAATTGTTATTGTCTCACGTAAATACATTTTTAATCTACATTAAAAAATGTTCATGGGAGTTCTATGCTAATACTCCAGGTGAAGGACTTAGGACCTACAACCTACAACTAGGTGTAGTGTCTTTCATCTACAACCTAAGCAACTGAAGGGAGGCTAAGGTAGGAGAATTGCCCTGAAATTGAGGTCAGCGTGTATTAAATAATGAGGTCCAAGACAGCTTAGGTTACAGAGTGATATTTTTGTTTCAAAATAACAAAATTTAACCTGTTTTTTAAATTTTTTCTCAAATTTGAAATGTATTTTTATTATTTATTCTACACTTTTGGAGACCATCAAAATTTCACTTTTTTTTGATTATAGAAATTGGATCCAGGTCTTTGTGTATGATGAGAAAGTGCTCTACCAATCCTCATACAAATATTGTAATTGATATGGTAATTATACATACTTATGGGATACACTATAACATTTCAGAAAAGTTATATGATGTGTAATGACCAGATAAGGTAATCAGATAAGGTAATATAGCCTCATGTATTTATTATTCTTTTGTGCTGGAAAAATTTTATTATACCTGCTAAACATGTTCTTCTGTCCATTCCCTCATCCATGTCATTCATAGGCTCTGAAAATCAATACTCTATTTCTGTGAGTTCAATTTTAGTGGGTTATTTGTGTCTAGAAACATAGCACTTTTGCCCAAATTTTCTAACTTGTTGGCATATGATTTTTCATAATAAATTTTAAAAGGAACCTTACTATTTACATGGTATTCATTGTAATGTCATTTTACAGCTCTAATTTTATTTAGGTCTCTCTGTCCTCTGTTCTAATCTCTCTTTTACTCTCATTTATTTATTTCAGAGTCTGTCAGTTGCATTTATGCATTCGGAATCAACACTTTTCAATAATTTTTTGCACACTGAAAATTTTATTCAATTAGCCAATTTGCAATTTCTATAATTTAGTTAAATGCATCTTGATACTTAAGCTATGGCTGGAGAGATGGCTCAGAGGTTAAGAGCACTGACTGCTCTTCCAGAGGTCCTGAGTTCAATTCCCAGTATCCACATGGGGGCTCACAACCATCTGTAATGAGATCTGGTGCCCTCTTCTGACCTGCAGTCATACATGTTGCATATAAATAAACAAACAAACAAACAAATAAGCTATGATCTGAGAGAAATACAAAATATTGAACAGTGAGCCCGAGCCTGTTTTCCATTCTGGGGAGATAACAGATGGCTTTTGTTGATTTTTTTAAAAAAAAATTTTTCATTTTACATACCAACCACAGTACTCCCTCCCTCTCCTTCTCCTTCCCCCTCTATTCCAACATCCTCATCTACTTCTCAGAGGGGGTAAGGCCTCGCTTGGGGAGTCAACAAAGTATGGCATACCAAGTTGAGGCAGGACCAAACTCCCCCCACACCCCAATCAAGGCTGAACAAGGTATCCAACCATAGGGAATGGGCTCCAAGAAGCCAGTTCATGCACCCGGAATAAGTCTTGGCCTCACTGCCAGGGGCCCCACAACAGATCAAGCCATACAATTGTCACCCACATTTTTAATATCTTATAAAAATTCTGTATTTAATGTACTTCTATAGTGATTATTATTTTGTTCCAACTTAGATTTGATTTGGTTATGTTTTCTAGTATCTAGAGTTGTATCATTAAATCATTTATTTGAAATCTCTATAAAAAACCAACATGTCATGATGGCTCTGTATTTTCGTGTTATAATCGACTTATTTATTTTTTTACTTATATTTTTTCAAGAATTTCATACATGAGTACTGTATTTACATAATTTTCAACCCTCTCTCTACACCATCCAATTCCTCTCATATCCTTCCACTCCTACTCAAATTCATGACATCCACTTTTTAAATTATTGTTACACACACACACACACACACACACACACACACACACATACACACAAGCACACACATTTAGTGTTGCTCATATGTATATACATTTTTGGTAAAGGCATTTGCTGCTAGAAACTTTTCCCTAGCACTGCTTTTGCTGTATCTTGTAGGTTTGGACACATTGTATTTTCATTTTCATTTCTTTCAAGAAAAAATCACTTTCCTTCTTCATTTCTTCACTGATACATTAGTCATTTGATAGAAGGTTGTATGTATTTGAACACTATGTGACGTTCTGAATGTTGATTTGTAGTTTTATTGCATTGTGATCAAAGAAGGTGTTTGATAAGATTTTTGGATTTTCTAATTTTGTTAAAGGCATGTTTTGTGGCCTAGTATATGATCTATTCTGGAGAATATTCCATGTGCTGATGAGTGTATAGTACTCTTCTAATGGTTGAAATAGCCTCTAATTTGCTAGGTCCTATCTTAGATAGGGTTTCTATTGCTGCAATAAACACCATGACCAAAAGCACCTTGAGGAGGAAAGGGTTTACTTGGCTTATACTTTCATATCACAGTCCATCACTGTAAGGGAAATCAGTGCAGGAATTCAAGGTAGGAATGTGGAAGCAGGAGCTGATGCAAAGGCCTTGAAGGAGAGCTACTTACTCACCTGCTCCTCATGATTTGTTCAGACTGCTTTCTTATAACACCCAGGACCACCTGCCTGGGGAAGGTACCACCCACAGCAATTTGGACTCTCTCACATCAATCATCAGTCAAGAAAATGCCCACAGGCTGCCCACAGGCCAGTCCCCTGGGGGCATTTTCTCAATTGAAAGTCCTTCTTCCAAAATGACTAGTTAGTGTCAAGTTTACCTAAATAGCCAGCACAATTGACCCCTTGACATATTTTCATTTATTTATTTATTTATCTATCTATCTATCTATCTATCTATTTATTTATTGTGTATACAGAAGAGGGTGCCATATATCATTACAGATGGTTGTGAGCCACCATGTAGTTGCTGGGAATTGAACTCAGGACCTCTGGAAGAGCAGTCAGTGCTCTTAACCTCTAAGCCATCTCTCCAGCCCTGACCCCTTGACATCTTGACACATAAACGCATCACCATTAAAGCATAACCTTTTCCTTCTTGGTCATTCCTAAGATCTCATATTATTAATATTTCAACTTTTAAAAGTCCCAGTCTTTAAAAATTCAAATATTTAAAATCACCCAAGTCTTTTTCAAAGTTCAAACCTTTCTAAAATATCCATCATCTCTTGAAAACTCCAAAGTCTTGGTTAAAACTCCAAAATCTCTTTAAAAGTTCAAAGTCTCTCAACTGTGGGTTCCTGTAAAACAAACAAACAAAAAAAATAAACTGATAAATACTTTTATTCCAAGAAGGAAGAACCAGAGCACTGCTACATTCAATAAAGCCAAACCAAAATTCAACAGTGTAACAAGTTCAGTGCTTGATGTCTGGATCAAAAGAGCCCTGGCAGTGGTACTTCTTTGGCTCTGACATTTGAAACACAGCTTGTCTTGTAGGCTCAGGACAGCACCACTGCACACCTGCTGCTGTCCTTGGTGGTGGTCCCATGGTACTGGCATCTCCAAAATATGGGAGTCTCTGCTGCAACTGGGCTGTACCTTCACCAATGGCCTCTCCTGGCCTCTCACAGTGCCAAGCCTCAGCGGCTCTCCATGACCCCTTCATGCTTTCAAAACCAGTACCACCTGTAAGAGTGACTCTTACACATTACCAAGTTCAGCTGCCAGCATGAGGAATAGCCTTGACAACCTCTAGTATACAGTTTCTGCTTACTGACCATCAGGGAAACACTTTCTAGATTTCACCTCCCTGATGCTGGTTTCTTAATCACCACTGTTTCTTCAGCCCCAACAGACCAGTATCGACTGTCTCAATAAAACAACGTTTTCACTTTAGTGATTCTGGTCTAATGTTAATCACATCCAGTTCTTCATCCCCAGTTTACCAGAACCACATACTCTTTTGTTTTGTTTCTTTTTTTGTTTTTTGTTTGTTTGTTTTGTTTTCTAGACAGGGTTTCTCTGTGTAGCCCTGTTGTTCTGGAACTTGCTCTGTAGACCAGGCTGGCCTTGAATTCACAGAGAATTCTGGGGTTAAAGGTATGTGCCACCATGCCTGGTCATATATTCTTATTATAACATACAAACCAGCCCTCATTGTAGTTTTTGCTTCCCTCTGAAATATCATGATAGGTCAATGGCTCTAAACGTTCCTAATGCCGCCACACTTTGATTGACATTTAATATAGTTCCTCATGTTGTAGGGACCCCAACTATAAGATTATTTTTGTTACTGTTATGAATCATAATATAAATATTGTATTTTCAAATGGTCATAAGTGACCCTGTGAAAGTCTCTTGACCCTCAAAGGGATTGCATCCCAAGGGTTAAAAACCACTGATTTGGCTTCCACTGTCTGCATTGCTGTCAAAATTTTTATCTTCCTTCAGAACAGTCCACTGAGCTTTGAACACTCAAAGTTCAAATGCTACTACAGTCTTCCCAAAAACATATGGTCAGATCTGTAATCTGCTCTCAGTTAGGGTTTCTATTTCTGTGATAAAAACAACAACAACAAAAAACATGACTGCTGTGGGATATTCACCAGAGAAGACTGCTCTGACATGGGTTTAAGCCATTGGAAAGTCTTTATTAGCTGGGCGGTGATCAGATTGGGTGTTTGGAATCCCAGTGTGTAGTCTTAACCATCTTGTTAAATAAGAAACACAGAGCCAGTTGCAGAGTTAAAAACCAAGAGATCAGAGCAATAGCTGAGAGCCTTACCCTTCACTGCTTCTGCTGTCTTTCCTCTCTGCAAGAGACCTACTTCTGTGTGTCCTGTCCTTTTTTATAGACTTTCTGTTCTGTTTTCTCATTGGTTGTAAACCCAGCCACATGACCTCCTCGTCACTGCCTGTCTGTACAGACCTCCAGGTCTTCTATGGTTGGTATTGAGATTAAAGGCATGTGTCTGCCATGCTGGGGGTGTCCTTGAACACATAGAGATTTACCTAGCTCTGCCTCCCAAGTGCTGGGATTAAAGGCGTGCACCACTACCACCCAGCTTCTGCTCTGGCTTGCTCTGACCTCAAGGCAACTTTATTAACATACAAATAAAATCACATTTCAATACAAATAAAATATTTCCCTTTTTCTGTTTTAATAAAAAAAGGAAAAAAGTTATAACTAATATAAGAAAAACTATATACAAAAGTACAATAACTATATATACCATATATACAAACAATAAATACCAAACAATGTCTAGTCCATTTGCATTTGACAAATTCAGAGAAAATAATTCCATTATCTATCCTATTTTGGTAAGTCCAAAATGTACCTGATTCACTTTCTATCCTAACTTATATTACTAACAGAACTGTCTTATAACGTCTTTCAAATTTATACACTTACAGCTCTTAGTGAGTTTGTCTGAAATCCTTAACAAAGATAATTATAACTATAACTAACTGATCTTCAACTCCCTCAGAGACCCAAGAAGGAAATAATACTACCTAATAAAATATAAAAACAGGAAGTGCATGCAAGCAGCTTCCAAAAACAATG
This sequence comes from Onychomys torridus, assembly GCF_903995425.1. NCBI lineage: Eukaryota > Metazoa > Chordata > Mammalia > Rodentia > Cricetidae > Onychomys > Onychomys torridus. The sequence goes on from NC_050466.1 coordinate 54,289,678, forward strand.
TGAGTTGACAGAAACAGCCAGCTGCCTGGAGAGTCACCTGAGGTTTCTCCGCAGTGTTGGGGCATCATCATCAGCCTATAGGCTTAGCGTATCTGACAGACTCATTTGTGAACTAGGATGTATACAAGGTCAACAGTTTGACCTCACATTTGGTGAGAGCAGTCCATGTACCAGAAACATCTGAATTCCATTAGTGTCATGTCATGATTCAGGATTTTAAATTCTGGACATTTTTGATATATATTTTTTTAATTCAGCTGTCCATTTTTCTTGGCTGTGTATAATGTGGCTTCATCTCAGCATCCTGTTCTTCTCCACATCCCTCTATTAAATGTCAGAGGGGTGAGCTTAGTTAATCTTCAAGAATAACTGTTCCATCTGCTATTCCATTGCACATCAGAAGCTATCAGCCCACTCCCTGTTCAGCTGCCTTCGAAGAAAAGGCCACTTATTTCAGGGATGGTGCCATTTTGTCCTGGCTTCAGAAGATACTTTGTTAAAGCCACAACCACACTTGTTTTGGCAAGAATCAGTAGTCCTTTGTTTCATGTCCTGTCTGTCCTGTTTGTCAGCAGTTGATTTGAGGATACTTTGTTGTCCAATGGCAAACTTTTGCCACAATGAAAGTTAACTCTATATGCAGTTTCTTCAATGCCCATCTCTGAAGTAGATTGGTACTGCCAGGAGCCGACATGTCTCATAATCATAGCAAAAAAGAAAAATTCCTAAGTTATTAAAACATTTTAAATGCCATATTCTGTAGATCTCTGAAGGGTTTGAAGATGGCCTGTCTATCTAAAATATATCTGTTTGATCTTGAAAACACACGTAATATGACTACACGTTTAATTGTAATGTCTAACCACTAACTTTCATTTCTATATGTCCTAAGTTGGTAATAATAACATTCAAGGATTAGCAAATTGCATTACATTGTTAAATGAAAAGTATAAGTACAATATCTCGAGCAAGATTAGAAATATTTGTATGCCATATTCTAACAATCTCAATCTCTCTCTCTCTTTCTCTCTCTCTGTATATATACCTATATATAATTTGTATATAATATAAAACAATCCAATCCAATGTAAAATATTTAAAACTAGTAATTGTCTTTTTCATTTTTTTTTTTTTTTTTGGACAAGCACCTAAAATCTAATCTCCTTTGCCTAGCCCTTTTCTTAACCCTTAACAACAACTTATAACCAACCCTCCTAAAGAATGAAAACTATCCCAGACCCAATACCCATACATAAAAAGACCAAAAAACCACCCACCCCATACCACCCCTTTGGGAATGTGGGCATTGTATTCTTAAAATTGCTTCCTGCTGGGTATGGGCGAAGTTATCTTTATTCTGAAAAGAAAAATTTGGGGGTTAATTGTCAAATTCTAGGAAAGGTAACTATATTCTTTGTTATCCATAATGCCAAAGTTCAGAGTTTATCTCAAGTCCTTATTCAAGTGAAACTGGATCATCTCAGCTAGCCATCTCAGAATTGCTCTAAGCACTTTGTAGTCCAAAGCTGATCTGTAGATGATGTTTGTCAGCTTAGTAATATTATTTTCCATGTGGAATTGTCGTTGTGGGGCCCCATCTTCTTCCTGGAGATTTCAGTTGATGTTAGGCCTGGCTGTGATTTCCTGCAGAAAACTGAAAAGAGACTCGAACACAAAGACATGTATAGGCAGCTAATTGAAGCCTTTTCTCTAGAATTAATTAGTACTCTATATGACCATTATAATCTTAACAAAGTTTAATATATATATATATATATATATGCATATATATATATATATATATATATATTGATATAAAATTCATACTTTAAGAAAAGTTTAAAGGATGAGAATAGAATCAAAGAATTGAGATTAGTAATAGAATAGTCCCTTAATTAATTTGGTTTTTCTCCTGTCCCATGTCAGAAGATGGCTCTTTCTTCTGGTATGATACAGGGAGTTTGCATTTTCCTTTTAACAACATGCTTGAGTTTAAAGAAGGAGAGAGCCATTCTCCAACTCCAAAGTCAGCTTTAAATTTCAATTGAACTGGGACTATAAGAAGACCATGGCGCCCAACGTTTTGAAAGAGTTTCCACCTAAAACCTGAGAAAAAAGATTCTAAAATGGAGCTAAAAACAGGTACCTAGTTGTCTCTCTCAAGTTAGCAGCAGCCTGCCAGTTTGAGCTAATATGTCGGGTTCCTAGCTTGTGCATGTGACCTGCAGTGTGGCGGGAATGAGGAGTCTATAAGCGGCACTTTACTCTGCTGCATGGTGGATTTAGCCTTTGCTAGTTAAAAAAAAAAAAAAGGTGTCTGGGCTATGCACTGCTTTGATAGAACTGCTTCTGATAGTTGATGGTACACATGGCTCCAGACCCAGAGCTGGTGGTAAACTGTACCACCGCCATGTTGGGAAGCTGAGGTGGGCAGAGCCAGCAGCCACAGTGGTGTTTCAGTCTTACAAAGATGGATATTACACAGAGAATCTGGTTTGTCTTGTCTTTGGGATTTTTAACTGCAGAAAAAGATTTGATCGTAAAGGCTGTTGAGTTAAACAAATATGTAAATTTTAAAGGTACCTTGATTTCAAAATTTGGATATAAGGATATGTTGCTTTGGAAAAGAGTCTCTGCTTTTGTTTCCACAGAAAGCCAGAGGCTGTTCCAGATTGATACATCAGGTTTGATCAGCCAAGACCACCTGAAAGGTCTCCAATGACACCATGGCCCAGATGATCCAACATCCAGAATGGTTTCAAGGCAACTGGCTCAGAGGTTTACCCTCACGGACTACTCCATAATCCTAAAATTTTCTCTGTGTCCCCATAAGATACAGTGCCCCCCTCCAGCAGGAAGTAGTAAGAAAAACTATGCCAAATTTCCCAAAATTATCAAGCTGGCTTTGGAGATGGAATTGGCTCACTCCTTCTCTAAACCCAGACATATTGCTAAAAGAAAAGGTTAAGAGACTTTTATGTCCCAAATCAGAAGAGCCCTCTGATGTGGGACAGGAAAAAAACAGTATTTTTATTTAAAGCAGGTTGATTATAAATGTGATCTCTTTCTAAAGAAGAAAAGGGGATATGATATAGATATAATAGGATGAAAGGGTAGATTAAGGAACTTACTTCTAAAGAGCAACAACTTGTTTAAAATGTTTTACACTGGTATAGATTTTAGTCTATTGATACAAACTTAAAGTTAATTTTGTTATACTATGTGTATATTTCTACCTGTGTTTAAGGTATTATGCTTGTATAGCTCATTTTAAATTATAATGGATAATCAAAAATAGAATAATAATTAGTCATCTATGATAATCATACTCATAGCCATGTTAGTTAAGTCTTCTAGGTATACATAGAGGTATTTCAGATAGATAGGTAATCTTCAAATACTTCAAAGACCTACAGAATATGGCATTTAAAATATTTTTAAAATTTAGACTTCCTGGACAGTGAGACATGTCTGCTCCTGGCAACATCGATTTACTTCAAAGAAGAGGATGGGCATCAAAGACACTCCATTATGGAGTTTATCTTCTTCTTGGCAAAAATAGCCATTTGGGCAGGAAACTGTTCTTGCCTGGACTGCTTAAAAAAATGTATTGACTTGACATGCAGGACGCATAAGAAGTTGACAACTAAACTTTGCTTGACAAAATGGTGAGTGTGGTGTGGTGGGGGAATAGAGGGGAGAAGGGTAGGAGGGGGAACTGTTGTTGGTATGTAAAATGAATAATTAAAAAAAAGTAGAACCCTGAGGTCAAAGGTTCCAAGATGGAGTTAGTGATACCTTAGATTATGATTTCTGGGTTTACACCTGGGTAACTTTCACAGTGTCAGGTAAGCTAAGCCAGAAAACTAAAATTATGTAAGCATGCTCCAGATTTAGAATTCAGAGACAAAAGTGAGGCAGGAGATAATAAAATACTGATGGACAAATTTTTCCCACATTTTTCTTGATAAACTTGTAGATGTTATAAAGGTAATATGGAATTTACCAGAAGATAGATATTCTAGATTTTATTTTGATACTATTATTTATTTTTAATATTGTTTTATTTAATTTTAACAAAATATCACAATTGGCAATTGACAATGTAATTCAAATCTTTGCATCCATATTACTTGCAGGAAGCACTTAGAATTTGCTTTAGATTTGATCTGTGTTTTCTTTCCTTTCTTTTTTTGGGATATTATAGTATAATTACATCATTTCCCTCCTCCTTTTTCTCCCTTCAAACTCTCCCATATATCTCTCCTTGATCTCTTTCAAATTCATGGCTTCTTTTTTTATTGTGTTGTTACAGGTATATATGTATATGGATATGGATATACATTTGAATATAAAACTTGCTCAGTCTATATAATATAACTTGTATGTATATTTTTAGGGCTTAACCATTTGATATTGGACAATTAATTGGTGTGCTCTTCCATGGGGGAAGCTATTTCTCCCATTCTCAGTGTTTCTTAGTTTCCTATAGTTCACTGTGTATTTTTTTATTCTGTGGTGCATGTGGTTGCTATCGCTATGAAGGAGTGTGTTTTGAGAAACACAAGTCTGTAAATAGTCTTCTCCGGCATATATGGGAGAGTTCAGAGTAAGAAAATGGACGACATAAGTGTTGTAACTATAGTGTAACCTCAAAAATAAAAAAATATTGAAAAGTAGAGAGAGAAAAAGAACACAAAGTTAGGTGGTTAGGGAGGTGGGGGTTATCTGAGAGGAATTGAGGGAGGTAAAATAAGATGAAAACATATTATATAAAATGTTTATCAAGAAAAAAATTTAAAAAAGATTATTGAAGATGTGAATTGAAGAGAAAAATTGTAAAATACATCATTGGGAATTTGGAATTCTGCTTTAAATATTTATCAGTTACCTACTGTATGGCAAATGTTTGGCTAAACAGAGCTTGGTCACAGATTTCAGAGATATTATACACTGTGAAGGGCATGTGAACAGAAATAGTAAACAAAATTTTCCCTGATTAAAAAAAATCACATCATGTAGATAGACACAGATGTCTCTGTGAATGGATGTTAGGGCAATGTGGTTCAAGCTGGTATTCAGAAAAAGACTCTTCAGGAGCTGAAGAGGTAGGAGCAAAACTCAGAAGGGTTTTAGTCAGTATAGTAGAATGCCATATAAACTAGATAGGTCACTTTAGTGGTAGAAGTGGTGGACATGACAGAGATTGAGGTTGTGTATAGAGGTAGAAGTAAGTAAAAAGCATACTTAGGAGATAAAGTCAAAAGGACTTGGTAATGAATTGGACACAGAGGACAAGAATGACATCAAATATCTACCTATGGATTTTGGCTAGGTTTTCAAGCAGAGCTCATGAGTACAATTCTGGACATACTGAACTTGCCGTGTCACTTAGGATTTTGAGAATGATTGCCTCAAAGCTGGCCAATGTATAATGACAAAGCTCAGAGGAAAAATTAGACCTAGAGATTTGAACTTGTATGTGTAAGCAGTTTTTGCACACAATGATGATTAAGGCAATGGCAGAGATATCACCTATGGGAAGATTAAAAAGGAGGTGGCCAAGCACATCTCAAAAAGTTGTTGTATGTCGAGATGAGGACAGGTGAATACTGGAGACTGGTTTGTTTTTCTAGGTGTGGATGTCACTTCTCATATCAGTGAGTATTTTTCAGTGTAATGAAAGCCCCTGAGCTTCTGATGGCACATAGGAAGGTGCAATGCTGGATGACCAATGAGCAGTAGCAGGTGTGAACAGCCCCTGGGGAAGCTTGAGAGAGAAGAGGAGGTGAAGGAGGCCAGTAGTTGGAGGGAGAATACCATTAGTTAAGGGGAGAATCATTATTAGTACTTGAAATGCATTAGTGAATTTGAACAGCTTTCAATGACCATCATCAAAATTGAGCTTTGAGAATAAATAGACTGCAAAAGAACCAATGTTCATTAAATCATTTTTTCTGTGCTATTTCTTAATTGGTAATTGGTTTTAGGCCATGACATAATTGCTTGCTAATTGCTGTGCTTCCTATCTAATCATGCTTTAGTAATTCTCTTAAGAGGGCATTACTAAAAAAAAAAAAATCCAAAGAGATAACTCCATTCTTTTCCATAGATTGCCCACACTAAGTTAGGACAACTTAAAGAAAGGATTGCCTTTAGGACCTAGACCCCATTTTCATCTAAATGTGTATTCTGTGAGAAGGCTGATACTCAAGGGAAAGGGAATTTACAAGTACCACATCTCCCACTTTGTTCTCCTATTATTATCATAAGCAACTGCCTTTTAAATATATTACACTTAAGACAAAAAGGATGGGATGTGGGCTGCCTTGGGAATTGCTTGGCATGCCCTTCAAGTTAACGTTTGAAGGAGATTAATTATAGTGGTGTCTGTAAAGCTTTAAAAGTTCAAGTGAAATGGACTTAAAACGCTTTTCAAAGGGAATATATTTTACACACCTGTCACTTGTGAGAAATCTGATTTGAGTTAAAATTACAGAGGTTGTAAAGCTAATCATTAGAACATTGACATGCCCCACCCTAGTCTGTCAAATAAGGGATTTTCCAATATCCATTGAATAGCCATGTCTTAAATATTCCATAACCAATTCTTCATGGGTTCTGTGGTTTCATAGACTTGATGGAATTCTGTGTTTGGAAAGAACTTTTAGAGCTCACCAAGATGTGAAGAGGACACAGCCCAGTCTTGAGTAAGTGAGAGGGTACAGAATGCCCAAGGGCTTTTGGGTATTCGAGCATCCACTACAGGAGATGCCAGCAAACTACAGCTCATGGGTGAAGTTTATTGGCTCCCAATCACATCCATTCACTGACATATTTTCTATGACCACAGACTGGAGGATTGATTTATGACAGATACTGTGTGCCAGAAAACCCTAGATTCACCATCTGAACCTTAAAGTGACAAACTCAGGATATGGCACTGACTGCAAATCCTGGATGAGCGTTAGAATGATGTTTTTGAAAAGTACATACTGCTGGGATATTCCCCCCTCCTTGTCACATCACCTTTCAGAGTAGGACCTAGAAATCACCATGCATGGAAAAGAACATTTTCATACAGTCAGATGAGGAATCCCTGCATGATGTTTTGCTTTGATAGTACTTAGCCTTAGAAACACATTTTGTGTTGGAAAAAACCTTTTTATATGGGCTATGAGATTGGAGATTTCTGCAGAGAAGTGTCTCCTAAACTCTCATTAGTAGCAGAATCTAGTGTAGTGCTTATTGAAATTCAAATTGCTGGATACCTTTTTCAGAGGTTCTGACTGACAGGCCTGAAGTGAGACACAAAGGGCCTTTTCAACAACTGTTTTATGGTCCTGATACTGTGGCTCTGAGCAACTCATTTTGCTTAGCAGTGACCTAGACCAAAAGGGCTTGCATGTATAAAATGCAGAAGTCAGTTCCTGTGGCTCCTGGCATGGGTAGCGGCATGGGTATGGACTTATGAACCACGTGGAAAAATGGCTGCAGACCACACTCTAAAGACTACTGTTTCTTTGCTGGCGATCACTGTTCCCCTATTCTCTATCACCCCTATGAGACTGGACATCAAGCAATCTTTGCTCTGCTTATCCACAACTCCAAAAGGAGTTGGCTTTTTATGTTTTAAAATTCTCTGTAGGGGATCTTAACTGTTTCCCTTTCTGGGGCCCTCCATGTGTGTCCCTCTTAGGGTCCTCCTTTTTAACCTAGCTTCTCTGATTGGTATGTAAAATGAAAAACAAAAAACAAAAAACAAAAAAACCCCACAAATAAATAAATAAAATTCCCTGTAGGGGATTTTTCAGTGCTGTAAAGTACCTGTATTTTGAATGGAGGTGGGTGGATAGTGGGTATGACAGTATCAGGTGTCAAACGAAAATGAATGGCATAGCATAAAACAATGGAAGAAACACGTAGAAGTCAAGGAAATGTTTGTGCAGGTCATGAATGTGAAAACGTAAAGTGGTGAAAGGCAACAAAGCCTGGCAAAGACCAATTTTGGTGCCACAAAAGGATTTTATTTTGAACCAGGAAGCAACAGAAAACAAGAAGAGATTCAGGCTCGAGGGGCTTGGCAGTTAACTCAAGTACCAGGATTGAATTTGTGCTGGTACCAACAGGCATAGAGAAAACCTCATTTCTACACTAAGATCAACGAATCACAGCACTTATTTCAGTAATTTGCATTCATACAGTCTTGGATTGCTTTAGAATTCAGATTTTGTAAATAAGTTTTGATGATGAAGGTGCCACTTCTGTAATGGTATTGACTGTTGTGCCTTTTTGTTTGTTTGTCCCTGGAAAAAAGGCAAACATTCAAGAGTAGCTGAACTAGGACACAGCTGACATCTTGAGCTAGATATCATTTTCTGGCAAGGAGATTCACTGTGCACTGTAGGATGTTTAATACTATCCTTGACTCCTACTCACCAGATGCCAGGAACAACATGTCTCCAACTTGTGACTACCAAAATTGACTCCAGATATGGGCAAATGTCTTCTTGGGTAGCAAAATCAAGACCTGGATGAGAAGTACTATTTTCAAAACATTTCTCTTGCTAGTGTCATTGTCTCTGCTTGCCATTGATGTTTTACCAAGAGAGACCAGATGTCAGCTTTCCAATACCAGATGCACTGAACAGGCAGGCACATGTCTCTGCAGCATTTGTATGTACTCCTGGAGCTGAGATTGAAACCATCTTGAGTTGGAGGGCACTGGCTCATTCCTCAGGAAGTTCAAGGTCCATTTATCGGTACCATAATAAAAAGTCTGTCCGTGTTCAGGTGGCTTTACCCCCCACCCCAGAAACCATTGTCTATACAGTCACTTTCTGAAGTCACTTTCTTTTAAAGCTGGAGAGAAAATCTTCACCCTGCATATAACCTCATCCAATCCACCATCTAGATTTGTACTTCAACAATATGAATCTAAAGCAAGTTTCACCGAGCAATGTTCAACATTGGATCCATGTTCTCTTTATCCATTAGGAAGAGCAGTACCATGTTTTCGAGTCCTGTTCCAAGGATTGGCTACATAACACACAGGGTCAAGGGCAGAGAGAAAATTCTGGCCTTGTGTTCAAAAAGCACTAAGAGTTTCATCTTGGTGAAGAGAGAACATGATACCAGGCTTACGCCCTTCTGCATTCAGGGTGCTTGGCAACTGAGTCATTCACATACACATGGTGCCAAGCCTTTATAGCCTTTGTTGGCATCTCATCAGTTTCATTGTACTAATTTAATTGGCACTGCCATCTCTTTTGCCCCTCTATGGAAATGCTTCCTGTGAGTGGCCCCAGTCCGCTTAAAGGAAATGCAGATTTATACTGCAGCAAAATGTTTACATCATGTATTATTTAGACTTAAAAAAACCACACGGAAATCTTTTCTATATCATTATAGCAATTAAACACTGTGGCCTTTCACCATATACATATTTTCCTGTAAATATGACAACCTGGAAATAGTAACTGCTACATCCACAATGTTTTTAAGTTAGCCAAGAGTAAGACTTCCACAACAAAATTATAACATAATCTGTCTTGTCCTTACAAAAATAGTCAAAACACACCCTAAACTGCTTGCAGTGAAAATCTGAATAGTTAACATCTTTATACTGAAAAACATATTCAAGGAAATAGTGTCCTGCTAGGAAATGCTTTATGTTGACATTGTAAGGCAAACTGTAGCATTTATTGTTACCTGGAGACTATGAGTTTTTAAAAACTCAGAAATTGAGTTTTAGACCCTTTTGTTTAGAACCTGTAAGTGTACAAAGTGCATTAAAATACCTATTATCCAGTTACCCAAAATGTACATAAAAATGACTGAGACAACTTTTCAGTTTATTCAGGGAAGGCAAATACATATTTTTATATTGTCAAAAAGTCCTAAGAAGTTCCTAGAGAAAGATGAATGTTTTTCCACTGAGGTGTCCATTTTTAAGATGTGAAATTGTCTTAAACTGCTATCAAAATATTCATCTGGGTATAAATAATATAGTAAATATATAAAATCTATCCATTAAGAAAAAGGACAGCATCTGCCAGGGAAGAGACAAAAATACACAGGAAGCTGGCTTTGTCTTCCATGAAGTCCAGATTGGCAAGTACATCAATTGTGACCACAACGTGATGCTTAAATGGAGAGTGTATTGAGTAATTTCTGGGAAATGGTTGATTTGATTAAAAATAAAATCACCAAAACCAGTTCTTTAATCCACCAATCAATGTCTGGCTGACATGGTGGCCCAGATAAATATTTTAGCAATTGAAACCCTTTATACAGGTGAACCCATGCCAATGTCCCATGCCAAAGACCACCTGAGGAAGTCTTAATCCAGGGACCATTACAGTGTATCAGATCAGCATAAAAAGAATTCTATCTGAAATTTGATTAGCAGGTTCTATTAGCAGATTCCCCTATAGGAACAGTAAATTTGATTTTTTTTTCTTACTCTATGACAAACTATACTAGGATATAAGAGGATGTCTACAACTTTCAAAGTGTGCTTACTAAAAGACTGTAACTTTAGAGGCATGTATACTGGTGACTAGTACTTTGTATAATGTGTTATCATTACTCATAAATACAGTTTTTGGTGACTTATATTTGGACATGATAGTGTTCAAGGCTGTGTGTTGATGTCCCAGAGAGCAAACTCAATTAAAAATGGGATTGCTATTTGTGACAGGACATGTTAATTTCCATAGACCCAGAAAGGATAGAAAAATTGATTTGTGGAAGGATAAAATAGGGTACCTATTAAAAGTAGTGAAAAAATTTCACAGGCCTAAAATAACTAGTAAGAGGAAATGGGAAATAGTTCTACTTTTGATAAAAAACAAAATCAACATGAATTCTTGAATCATCTGTAAGATTCAATTATAATCTCATTCATGATGTTAGCCCAAAAGCTTCAGCCCTGGAGAAGTAGATGAATATATGACTAAAGGTTTAAGAAACTTCTTTCTTCCCTAGATCATCCTCTCAGTCTCAGCTAAGCTTGAGGTCCAAAGTTAATTCTTTCCTTCTCCCTTGTTCCTCATTCTATTTGATCCAATACAAGTTTCTGACATCACAGTTAAAATATCTCAAGTTCAACCAGAGTAAGGAAGCCTGTAATGTCTTTTACATTTTAAATAGCTGCATATTCTGTTATTCTAAGTGACAGGACCTAACGCGGCCTTAGTATGAAATAGAATGTGAGAAAGTAAATAAACACACAAATCTATGAAAGGGTTTTTGCAAGCCCATACACTGATGAAATGAAACTGACAAAGGGCTGGTAAACTTATGGGCCTCTTAATGCGCAAAACCAAGTGATTCCTAAGAGATGTAATCCAGACTTTTTTTTTTTTTTATAAATAATCTATGGATTTTCCTCTAAATACAAAAAAATCAAAGAAATTATTAAAGCCTGAACTTAATACAAAACACAATAAAAGGAAGGAAATCTCTCATCTGGAGCCCTATCTGAGCTGGTTTCTGGACAAGCTGGGGAGATTCAATCACACTCTTGAAGCCTTAGTTTCTCAATCCCCTAAACAGTGGCCTCAACCTTTGTTATTCCTCAGAACTACTATGGGGCTGGACACTCAAGGCAGCTGTTCTGTACAGTCCAAATGGTCTGGGATGGGAAGGCCCGTTATAATCGTCAAACACTTGTTCCACACAGTAAAGGTGGGGCACACAGGCTGCGAAAGCGCCACATCAAAGGTGTAGAGGTGGATGGAGTTCAAAGCATCATAAAAAGCGATGGAACCATTATCATAGTCCAACAGGATGCCTACGCGCCGGAGGTGGGGGGCTGGCTCAATGGGGATTTCCTTGCTGTTATGCCTAACCACCCAGTTATTGTTGCAGCGGCAGAGGGCCCAGGAAGCAGAATTCTTCCCAATCCATTCATGTTTGGGGGCCGATTTGTATGCAAGGCCAATGGCGTACCTGCAAGAGACAAAGCAGCAGTGATAAAAAAAAAAATTAAACCACATTGCATGTGAATAAAATTTGTTCTGTGTTCCACAGAAGCTTAAAATGTGATCATTTGTTGTCACTAATCACTTCCTTGAAGTGAGTATTTAAATCTAAATACTCATCTACTCATCTTTGTCCTTTCCGAACACATGGAGGTGGAAGGCATATTGGTCTACCTTCCTTTTTACATCTTAAATGTTACAAGAGAATCTTGACTTTCCATTTTACTGCTCTGTTTCTCTTTTGTGCATGCTTGCATATTAAATTCTCTGGACCAGTGCCGATCAACCCAGGCCTTTCTGTAGTAATTGAAGTGTTCTGCTCTGTTCAGTGTGGTCGTCATATGTCCCATATACCTACTGGGATTTGGAACTGTGGTTGGTGAGCCTGTAAAATTAACCTTAAACTTACAGACAATCCATGATTTAGGATGCCTGGATTTAAGTTTTTTTTTTTTTTTTTTTTTTTTTTTTTACCTCACTAAAGACAATGTACACTCAGCAAAATCATCCTCTGAGTTTTGATACTTTCCTTAGCTTGTAATGGTATCCTTTTGTATGACATTGGGTATCATGAGGGTAAATGATACTGTACAGTGTACTGAAGACAATAAAGGAAGTGAAATAATCAAGATGTTATTACAAGTAGGGCTTTGTGCTAAAGGAGTTAGGCTAACTTCAGGTTCATGTAAGTAGTCTGAGAACATTTTAGGCAGTCCAGGCTGAGCTATGATGTTCAGGAAGATAGGTGTCAGAAATACACTTATAACATTTTCTTTTGTCCCCATCGGATTATCAGCATATAATCTCAGCATACATATGGACGAGCCTGTATCTGTCTATATCTATCTGTCTGTCTGTCTATTTATTTTGAAAAACAGTTTCATACTGTAGCCCAGACTGGCCTTAAAATCTCACACCCTTTCTGTTTTCAGCCTTCTGAGTGATAGGACTTGAGCTACTAGCCCCACTTGTAATGAATTTTAATTTTCGTTAAGTTTATTTAAGTAACTACACATGTGGAGCAAGGCTGCCATACTGGAAAGTATGACTCCATATAGGTTTATTCTTTCAGAAGACTTTAAACTTTGTGATTGCTATCATATCTGCTGCTTGTCAAAGGCTTTGAAATGTACTTTGGCACAGGAAAAGTGATTTCCACTTATAAGGTTAAGTCCTTTGTCTTCATTCAATCTCAATGTCTCATATATAACACAGGAAGAAGTATAGTCTACATATCCCCAAATTAAAGAGTAAAAGAAAAATGTGTTTTAAATCCCAATCACAATGGCTGGCATGTGATGTTCTTTAACTATTATTTTATCATTACTACTTAATGACACACTAACAGTATGTACAGGAATCAGAATTCAAACCTAATATGATTCAAAAGGCCACAACTTCAATTGACACTTTATACCACCTTCCTCTTACCAGAAATTGTGCAACACATCACTGCCTTTCTGATTATATTTACTAGTACAATTTAAAGTTTTAAATATATCTTTGAGAGAGCTGTAGAAATGGCTTGTTAAGAATATATACTGATCTTCCAGAGGACCTGAGTCTGTCACAACCACCTGTAACTCTAGCTCTAAGGGATCCAATGCCCTCTTCTGACTTCCACAGGCGTGCACACACACACACACACACACACACACACACACACACACACACACACACCTAAAAATAAATCTTATGGATTCAATGTGGAAAGAAGAAAATAAAGAAGTAATGTTAAAGTTGGGTGGAAAGGAAAGGGATGGGAGGGTAATAAGGTAATAAGGAAAGAAAGCCCCATTTTTGTTTCAGTTTGGATCAGGTTGTGCAATTGCAACATCCTTGCACAGGATCTTGAAGTTGGAAGAGGATCAGGGACACTGTTTTCCAATGGCAGACAGTGGATATGAGGTTTACTGAAGCTTTAGAGGGCTTCAGGATGCATCTGCTTGGCAGTGGAGAGCAGGTCCTCTTGACTTCATGAACTGGAGTGATAGACTCCAGACCTATATTCCCAGCCCTGTTGGGATCCTATAAGTTTCCTACTCCCTTTATCTTTGTAGGTCCTTGACTGACTTCTGTTTATTTGTTAAGAGCCAACCAATACAATTTTGGAATATTAGCCCCCCCCTTCTGTGTGTGTGTGTGTGTGTGTGTGTGTGTGTGTGTGTGTGTGTGTGTATGTGTGTGTGCGTGCGCGCGCACATGTGTGAGCTCTCTCATGTCCATGTGTGCACATATGAGGTCAGAGTTCAATACTGGGTGTTGGCCTCTATTGCTCTCCACCTTATTATTTAAGACAGGCCCTCTCACTAAATCTAGACCTAACTAATTTGCTTAAGCTGTTTAGCCAGTGAGCTATGGGGAATCCTTTTATCTGTGTTTCTCCACCTCATACTAGGGTTACATGCATCTGCAACCAATGCCTGGTTTCTACGTGGATACTGGGGATCAGAACTCAGGTCCTTATGCCTGCGTAGCCGGCACATTACCAGCTAAACCATCTCTCTAGCCCCATGGTACACATTTTGCAATTTAAAATATATGTTATACTCTTGGCTCATCAGACACTATTTTAATTTTCCAGATAACATGGAACTTCAATTTGCATTCCCAAGTACCAATGGCTGTATTGTTTCCTTCTTGATGCTGCAGACCATTTTAAAATTAAAGAACACTAATGTTTATTTTGAATTTTAACCTCCATTGAACCCTTTGAAGTAGCTATAGCCTGGAGGGCTGATTTCATTCAGAAAAGCAGAAAGTTAAAATTAGAAGAAAAGTATAAAAATCTCATGCTGCCCACTCGACTTCTAGTTTAGTAATATTGGTATGAACCCATTATTACTGCCTTACTTAACACTATTCATTAACACCAAGTGCATGTTAACAGTGTTTGAGAGCAAGAAAATAATCAAGTGTACAGTCCATTAAGCAAAGGAAAATACCATTATATTATCATTAATCTGCAAAACTATGTACATATTTCCATTGAGCTTGAAAGGTGCAGGCAGAATATAATGTTCCTTAATGGTACACAGTGAGACATAAAGAAATTTAAAAGTACAAAAACTATGTTTCTCAGAGCAATGTTAACATGCTCCATTACATGGATCATAATGTATATGTTAATTTAAAATCAAGCATATATTTCATGAAAATATATATGCATCACTAACTGTTGTAAGTCACAGGCATTTAATTCTAGGGGGCAAACCCTCCCTTGCTGTTACCATCTAGAAAATGCAAAACTACTTTCTACATGTGATTTTTTTTTAATTGATGCAATCAGGTTTGCATATAAAGAACCAATGTGTGGCAACTAATTGTAGAATTTATTTTCATACACATGATTTAATTTTGACATCTGGAACGTGTTTTAAAGGTAATACTGATCTGTGTTTATGTAACTAAAGTGGTCTGGTGGAATTTTCCACACCATTCATCAATGGCAATGAGATCATAATGATCAGGTATCATTTATCACAAATAATTATTAATGGGGTTATAATCATTTAGACACTAGATTCTGAAATACCAGATTAGTAAAGCACATCAATTAACTAGAATCGATGACTTTTTTTGCACATGAATTCTGTTTTCCTTTGTGTATTTATCTCGTCTCAACATAGCTAAAAATTTCAAGTGCCAGTCTGGGGAGATGGTTAAATTGGTTCAGAGAACTCAAGCTTGGTTCTCAAGATTCCATGTAAAAGGCTAGCTATGACAGTGAAGCTATACTCAGGACATTTCAACAACATGGCTACCTACACAAGACCTGAAAATTTTCAACAACACTGAACATCACAGCATAGAAGGGAAAGTCTCATAAGGTCCTACCCACAAATGAAAACCTGTATGCAATCAACTTCTGAGAGAGGGAGAATCAGTCTTCCCTCATTTGTTATCTAATACTAAGTGGTCAGCCCTAGAGACATACATGCAGCAATACTGAACAGACTCAGCAGGCTGTATTCAATGTGTTTATTTATTTATATATATCTGTAACCACAAGGGTTGAAAATGGTTAAAGAAGAGGAGGCATCGTGAATTTGGGAGTTGTGGGCAGATGTGATAGGGGAGATAAGGAGGAAAGTGAGGGGAAAATGAAGTAATTGTGTTTTAATTAAATTTTAAAAAAAGAGGAGGGAAAAAACCCTAGGTATGGTGGTCTGAGCCTGTAATGCCAGCACTGGAGAAATGGAGACAGAAGGATCCCTGGTGGTCAGCCAATCTAGCCAAATCCTTAAACTCCATATTCAGTGAGAGACCTTGTCTCAGAAAATAAGATGGAGGGCAGTTGAGAAAGCAGGTGGCCTCCATATGTACACACACACACACACACACACACACACACACACACACACACACACACAAAGGTACACACATAAATTTCAAGTGCCAATGAATCTCACAGCCTTGGAAGAAGAAGGATTTATTCTCCATCCTCTGACAGAATGTTGGAACATGAGAATTGTCTAGGCAAAGAGAATCAAGAGGATAATAAAAGATGAAAAACTACCTGCTAGGCTAATGTAGATACCATTATTGTGCAAGCTTCCTTAGATCTGGGTTGACTTGTACCCAGCTATGTGCACATTGCCTTATTTGCACAGAGTCAAATGAAAATGACTTTTATATTAGAAGTGTTTTGTCATGCTTGTATTAAAACAAACATTGCTGGTATCCTCATCACTATCAGGTTATGCACTTTTGAATGCTGGTCTTAAGTTTTATTTTTTTGTTTTTTATTTTTTATTGCTTGGCAGCCTCATATACTTTTGTAATGAATTTTAGTCATTTTCACCTCTATCATCTCCCTCCCTCTCCCACTTGAATTCTTTTCTACAACTTCACTTCTTTTGTGTCAGATATCACTCATTAATGTAGTGGGTAGCCATTCCAGCTTTGACCTGGAAGTTCCAACCCCCACTGAGGCTTCAGTAATGGTCACGCCTACAAGGTGGGGCTGAGAGAGGACAATGAAGACCCAAGTTCCGGATGTGGGGGCTCTCTTGGTTCCTGGACCCTGGCCGCTGGAGGTAGACCAAGCAGAGTTCTCCAGAGAACACAGCTGGACTGTGCCACACCTTTCCCAGACCCTGCAACCTACCTATCCCTTCACTTGTAAGTTACACCACAAAATAAACCTCCCTTTTAACTATGTGGAGCGGCCTTAATAATTTCACCAATACATTAAGTACACTCTTTTATGTGTTAAAGCATAATTATAACATTTCAAAACTATATCACCCTTTAATGAGTGACGGTATATTGTGGCAGTTAAAGCAGAGATCAAAAAAGTACAACCCAGGGGTCAACTCTGGCACCTTGCCTATTCTCACAAATGAAGTTCAATTGGCACTCAGCCATACCCATTTGTATATGCATTGTCTGCGGCTGCTTTCCCACAAGAACAGCCCCAGGCTGTGAGTACTTGGGACAAAAATTTCCTGGCCTGTGAAATCAAGACATTAACTCTCTTGTCCTTTTTTATGAGCTCCTAGTTAAAAGTTAGACCCCTGACCAGAGAATTTGTAACTACCAACTGTGAATTTTATGACTTTGGGCTCATGCCTTAGTCACTTCATCTGTAAAATGAGAATGACATCACCTACTTTTTTTTTCTTTTGGCCTTGAAATATATATATGACCTTGAACTCTAGTTCTTCCTGCCTCTGCTTTGTGAATACTGGGATTATAGGCCTATACCACCATGTTAGATTTCTACAGTGCTGGGAACAGAGACACAGAATAGACCTAGACCCAACCAGTAGCTTAAAGTATAAACTCAGTTGGAATTAATCCTTATCAGCTAGCCCACAAATATATGTGTTTAATAGCATTAGTAAATGGTTGCTGTTGAAGACACACTGATGTCTGGGGATGTTTGTTGTGTAGCATTATTATGGGGGTAGGTTTGGTTCTTCAGAATAGATGCTGGTTATAAACTTATAACCTTGACAAAATACAAAATAACTTATTGATATCCGTGACAAAGTTTAGAACAGCTTGTGCCTTTTTACAGTTGGAGGAAAATAGATAGAAGCTACCTACCATGTGCTTCCGCTTATGACCACTTCCCAGTAATGCCGGCCACTATCAATGAACACGTTTCCAGCTACTCCGTAGCTCCCTTGGCTAGTGAAGCGTTCTGGTGTGTGACTCTTTTTGGATGATGATTCATCTCGTTCTACAGTCAGGTTGTCATGGGACACCTTCAGTTTGCGATGTGCAGATTTGGGATCCAGTTTAAATGGCTGACCTAGAAACAAGTTCACAAAAGGAAAGGAAGTGAAAAAGTACTGTTTTTTGGAATGTAACAAATGGTATATCTTCATAGATTTAAAAGTCTGAAACAAGGGATGAAGAGATAGCATAGCGGTTAAGAGCATTCACTGCTCATCCAGAGGGTTCATCCCAGCACACACATGGCAGTTCACAACTATCTGTAACTCTAGTTCCAGTGGATCTGATGCCATTTTCTGACTTCTTTGGGCATAAGTTCACAGGCACACATGCAGACAAAATACCCATACACATGAAATACAAACAAAGATTTCAAGTCTGAATGTAGACTGTTCTAAACTCTCAAACACATCATTCTGAGCTTGGCAAAAGTAAAAGTATGACTCTTTAGGGACTATACATTTAAAATTTTTTTCAGCAAGGGCAAATGACAGTAATGCTTAAGTTTTCTATTTCTGGATTTATTAATACTTATAACAAATACAATTCTCTTTTATCATTCACACTTGTGTTTTGAAAAGTTCAACATTAAAAATCCTGGCACAGTCATCTATGGGCACTTTGATGTAGCGGTTCCTTCTTTGTCAATTCAGTATTGGGTGTGAGTCCTGGCTATTGCTTGACACCACATAGGGTACAGGACTTTTAAAGACAGGCAACATATTCCAGTTTTGTAGTAATAACATGCTGTCCACCTTGAGAGTCACTGCTGCAGTTGGGAGAGGCCGTGTATACAGGTCCCAGGGAAAGACAGGAAAAAAAGCCTGGTAAATATGACTAAAAGCAATGCATGTTTGGGCTGCAGACCCCATGGAGTACTGTGTATTCACTTAAATATGGGTGGTTCTGCTTGGATCTAAACACAACACCAGAACTTCAAAAATTTTTGCCTTTAGGTCAGTGACCAGCACACTTTCTGCAAAGGGTAAGAAAATAAATATTTTTAGTTATGTAGGCCATATGGTTTCTTTTGTGACTCTGTCTTTGTAGTCATCACAAATTGATAAATGAATGGGTATATGTAAATAAAACTTTATTTATAAATGTAGGTAGTCAGATTTTGCCCTTGAACTATAGTTTTTGATCCTTGTTTTATATTTCTGTAGATATCAAAAGGAAGCCAGTTGACATGCCAGTGGGGACTCTAAATAAAGCCTAGGGCTTAGACAACAGAAATGTACCAATGTTAACTTCTTAAGTTGTGACAAATGTGCCAAAGTTATACAAGATGTTAACACTAGGGGAAGCTGAGTAAAGGTTATACAGGACTTTCTGTAATGGGAATCTACAATCATCACAAAAGAAAATGGTTTTGTTTAAGAAAATATGAAAAGGCGAGTCTTACAGCCACATGGACACCATGTGGCAGAACCTCAGCTTTCTCATGCTTAATCCAGTACTCTACTTCCACCCTTTGCTTGTCCTTAGATCATGCTCTGGGAAACAAGGATATGGTTAAACGGGAGTCCCTCTAGAAAACTCATTGTTTCTGTTGACTGGCAACCCCACGACATGGTGCCATATTGACATAGCATAGTATTTCTAGATCAAAAAGATGTAAAGAAGAAAAGAGGTTAAACGAAAACACATGTAGACAGAGACAGCGACAGTAAAATGACAGATCATGAAACACAAGGACAGGCTGCACCATTCTTTGTGTTGGGAGCTGTCTTCTATACCATAGCTGTTTAATATGCCTGTCTCCCATTCATTTGATGCCAGCAGCACCCTCCTCAGTTGTGATAATCCAGGAAAACGTCTCCAGATTTTATTAAATGTTACATGGGCTTGGGCTGTGGGAGAAAGACATAATTGCCCCCAATTTAGAATTACAGACCCAGACAGATATTTGGAATAAAACAAAGAATTTCTGAAGAAACAGTTATGAACTTGTTTTCTGCTGTGGAAACAATCCTATCGAGCCCTGTTCTGTATTGGGCTTTGTAAGCACCTATTCTATTTCTCACAAGAACTTCTCCAGGATTATTTTCTCAAGAAATGAGAGCAACTGTATGCAAAGAAGTTAATGGCCACATGGTGTAGAAGACACTTTGGAACCCAGAGGTACTCCACACTGGCTCTTTATTTTCTTTTCTGAGCCTGTCAGTGATGCCTAAGACAGAAAAGGAAAAAGAAGGCAGGGAGGAATAGAGTTAGCCAAGAGATGAACAAATGTGAGATGACAGCTCATTTGAGTTCACAGCACTTACTGTTTGTCTTCAGCTTCCCAGGCTCACTACTGCGGTTGCCTGCCTGGTTGATGGCCTTGACCATGAAGATATACTTGGTGCCACTTTGTAGGCCATGCACAGTGTAGTGGTTCTGCTTGATGTTGGGCACAATCATCCAGCTATCAGCTGAGTTACACAGACCTGCAAAACCAACAAAACAGAGGTAATTACAGGCAATGTTTGCAGAATTTTAGGTTATTTGAACTGTAAACATTGAAGAACAGAGAGCTTTTCTCACTTTTTATATGGGATAACCAATAAAAACTGCATGCTATCTCTATCGAGAACTTGCTTTATATTATATGTTCCCTTTGAGTGTTCCATCTGGACAAGCCACTGAAGATGCTTATATTGCAAACTCTGGTCTGTGTGAACAGGTGCAGCAAAGGTGTTTTTGTCTGGGATCTCATGCATTGAACATGCACATGATGTGTTATTAAGGGCTATGGGGCAGAAACAAAAGTAACCACTGATTGATCCCACCCTATCTTACTCCCTGCCCCACCAATGACACTGGTCATTCCAGCTTGGTTCTCATGAATTAGGAAACTCACGGATTGTGAGGGTTTCTGATGCCTTCACCAGCACTGACAGTTGATTGCATTTTGCCTCTGATACTTTTCCTGCACATATCCAAGCCAAAGTAGCTTTGCAGCTGCTCTCTCTGAAAAGGAGAGATATACTGCCTTGCCATGTGGCTTTGGGTTTGGTCATATGACTTGTTAACGTGAGTACAAATGACAATGTGCTTGTTGCAAGAGTAGGCTCGAGATTTTCTGTTGGTCCCCTGCTTTTCTGCCATTGCCATGGGGGGGCAACATTTGGGAGGGAGAGTCTGCTTATTTCAACAAATGAGACAAGAAAGGCAGCTATTTTGACTAATGTCAACTTGACACAAGCTAGAGTCAATGGGAGGAGGGAATTTTAACTGAGAAAATTCCCCACTAATTGTCCTGTGGAGAAATCTATGGGGAAATTTTCTTGACTGGTGATTGAAGTGCGAGAGGCCAGTCCACTGTGGATAGTGATGTCCTGGGGCTGGTGGTCCTTGGGTGCTGTAAGAAAGCAGGATGAGCAAGCTGGTAGAGTGGTACTTCATGACTTCTGCATCAGCTCCTGTCTCCTGGTTCCTGCCTTGCTTGAGTTCCTGACCTGACTTCCCTCAATGAACAGTAATGTGGAAGCGTAAGTGAAATTGACCTTTTCCTCCCCCAAGCTGCATTTTGTCATGGTGTTTCATCATAGCAGTAGTCCATCTAAGACAACAGCCTTATCCTCAGGTCAGTGCAGCAGGAAACCCCCCACAGATCAGCCAACTCCATCCAACTTAATGGAAGCAATTTAAAAGTGATCACCAAGGTAGTCAGTCTATGATCCTGTATTAGTGTAGATGGAGAGAAACCTGAGGCACCCGTAGCACTTTAGGGGCAGCTTGGCACCCAGTGTGGACCTTGAGAAAGTGTCCATAGCATTTTTAACCAGCTACATCCCTGGGATCTCTGGTCCAGATGAAGTAGGGCTGCTCTTCTGTCTTCATTCTGCAGAATGTGGGTTGAGAAATAGGCTGAGGATTTATGAGGCTTGCAAGAACATGTAGGAAAAAAGGAAGCCTTTTGTTTTGCAGCTGATTGATGCTAGAAACTTTTTTGGTATCAGGCCCAACTTTCCTCTCTCCATCCATCAATCTCCATTCCAATAGAACCTTTTCCCATTTCCCTGGTGACTAGGCTGTCATGAAGTTTTCTTTCTCAGTACTAGTCGCTGGGAGAATGCCAGACCCTTCCACTTCCTGAGGTACTACAAACTCACCTCCCACTCTTTCCTTTTTGGTTCATTTGCAAGTCAAAAGGTTAGTTTTTTTTTTTTTTTATCTCAAGGTAACTTACACCTAACCCAACTCTCAAGTAACAGTTCCACAAGAATCTAATCTTTCTGAGAGAAGAAATTCACAAATACACATCTACAACAAGCCACAAATATTTGCATAGCATTGCAGGATAGTCAGGGGCTTCCTGAAGTCTGTATTTGAATTATATACTAAATGTTTTTTCCAACTTGTGACTTTAAAATTACACCTGGGATTATGACATGTGAGAAGAACTTTTAAAAACTCTGTTTTGAAAATCCATTTACATTCTTTGTACCATTTTTGGTGTATATTCATGTATTTATAGTGTGCTTATGAGTACACATACACGCACAGGCCAGAGGTTGATACCAAGTGCCTTCCTTGATTATTCTCTACTTTAAAATCAAGACAGGATCTCTCCTTGAACCTAGAACTCACCAGTTCTAGCTAGTTTGGCTAGCCAGCTTGTTCTTAGGAGTCTTTGTCTGTGTCCTAAATGCAAAGTTTATAGGTGGCCACAATGCCTTTTGGCTTTATGTGTGGGTTCTGGAGATCCAAATATTGGTCCTTATGCTTGACCAGTAAGCAATTTATCCACTGAATCATCTTTCTAGCCTCCAGGCTCCAAATCTTGAGTGAATAGTATTTTCAGGTACTCCTGTAAGTCATTTGGTCTCATGAGAATTTTCTGACACTTCTCTTCATTTCTACCTTGGAACAATGTTTTTAGTCACAAGACCTTGAGACTTAAAAAAAGTAAGCAAAAAGCAAGGAAATAACTTGAGATTCATAGAAGAATTTGAATGTGTGAAACTGCATTTAATACTAAGTAGAAAAATTAAAGACATCTATTTCTCCTCAATTTTTCTGTAAATCTGCACCTGCATTTTCCTCCCAAGTGTCCCCTGGGTAAGAAGAAAACATCCCAAGTCCCAGTTGGCCATCTCTTATCACAAAACAAAGCTTCCAGTATCGGGACTGGGCTACATCCAATTGATTTGTTGGCCCAAGGGATGCCATGGAAATCCCCAAACAACCCAGGCAGTTGCCAAGAGAATAGGTTGCTCTCATCAAATGGAGAGGAAGTCCCACTACTAAAGACAACATCTACACAACTCATGGAACATGGAGAGGTCAAGCTGCTACCTACATAGACCCTTCACCACCATGTTCTGGTGTCTTTGGTATGGGAAGGTACTTTGCAGGCTACCAAAAGAGAAATTTAAGCATTAATCCAGCCACAAAAAGCTTGGATCTTTCCTGCAATATGGTGGTACAAAACTTATGGGAGGATTTGAGTTAATGCCTACTCCACAAGATAGAACCCATATTGGACTCTGGTTGGGTGACCGAGAATGAGAGACCAGATAGTCCATAGACCTAGGATCAGGGCTTTATTCAGCCATCATTAGGGAAGCTTCCTCCTGAAGCAGATGGGAAAAGATACAAAGACACAGAGCCAGACATTATGCAACGAGAGAGACCTTGGACACAGCTAAATGATGTCTCCATCAAATCCCTCCCTTCAGGGAGAGCAAGCACAGGAAGGACATGAGTCTGCACCAGGTTCTCTGTGTTTATATTATAGCTTTCAGTTTAGTAATTATTTTCAGGATTTTTTTTAACATTCTAACCACAGTCCCCCGCCCCCATGCCTTCTCTCCTCCCAGTCTCCCTTCTTCTCTCTGCCCTCCTTCTGGTTTAGTATTTTTCTGGAGGTCACAAGTGAGTCTCTGATTCTTGTTTCTGCTCTTAGGACTCTTTTCCTTCTGTTGGGATGCCTTGTTCAATTTCAGTGTGATGGGTTTTGTTCTATCTTATTATATTTTCTGCTGTTATATTCTGTTGTTATCTTTTAGAAGCCTGTTCGTTTCTTTTTTTTATTAAGAATTTTTTTTATTCATTATATACCAACCACAGATCCCCCTCTCTCCCCTCCTCCCAGCCTCCCCTGCCCCCCACCAACCCATCTCCCATTCTGTCCTCAAACAAGGTAAGGCCTCCCATGGGGAGTCAGCAGAGCCTAGTATACTCAGTTGAGGCAGGTCCAAGCCCCTTCCTCTCTAAGGTTGTGTGTGAGGTGTCCCACCTTATGTAGTGGGCTCCAAAAAACCAGCTCATGCACCATGGATAGATCTTGATCTTGCTGCCAGGGGGCCCCTTAAGCAGATCAAGCCATATGACTGTCTCAATTATGCAGAAGGTTTAGTCCAGTTTAATGTGAGACAGAAAGGCAGTGGATCTGGATGAGAGGGGAGGTATCAAGGAACTGGGAGGAGTAGTAGAGAAAAGGGAAATCAGGATATATTATATGAGAAAAGTATTTTAATAAAAGAAGGGGAAAACAAGAAAATATCCCCAAATGCTATGGTGACAGGAGGATCTCCCTACTCTATATTCTCTTTGATCCTTTCTTATTATACCTTGTTTTAGAAAATAACTACAACAAACCCTGTATTTCTGGAGGCTGCTGCAGCCAAATATTAGATTTTGAGCCAACTAAAGTAACATCATTTTGAACTCTATAATCCAGTCCCCAAGAGACCTATAATTTACTTGAAGACATTGAATAATATTATTAAAATAGTAATAAAACAAAATTAACTTTTCTATCTTAGGATAGTCCACTCATATCCTTAGGTCTTTATCAATAGCAGTCAGGCATGAACACAAAACAATAACAGCATTCAGCATATTCAAATGAGAATCTATCAATTTCACTGCTTTTGCACTGTTCCTGTTTAATTGCACATGTTACAAGGAAATGACTACTGAGGTCAAAGAGAGACAAGATAAAAATGCTTCAAAAAACTCTACAGTCACTGTATAAACCCAAAGCTGGGTTTAATGTGGATGGGGATAATTTCAGCAACACCATAGAGCAGATGTCTGAAATTGGTACACACTGCAACTTGGCTTCCAACCACAAATATTAACATATATTTAATGTATCAAACCCTCCCCACAAAAAGCCAGGGTGAGAAACTGACTATCTTGATTATTTTGAAGAAGTCACCAGTTTTTTTCTTTGAATATCAGCGGAATAAAATTTTACTGGGTAGCTTCACAGTGAGCAAGCTACCTTCATAAACACTAACCAGTTTTTCTTTTTTTTGCTTCCCTTTATATTACTAATATTGCCAGCATAATGACAGAGAATTTATTGAAAATGCCAAGAAAACAACAGTGAAATTTTTCTTTTGGTTATTTATTTGAGGATGCCTTGGGGTGCACCTCACATATGTTGCTAGTGTTGGTCTTATACCAGCCTGTACCACCTAATTTCTTGCACATGGTACTATGCTACCCTGACACTACACTGTGCCTAGTCTAGTGGGTAGGTTTGCTTCATCTGTTTATGAAACACTCATATGATTATCTTGACTGAAACTTTACTTTCTCCCAGACTTGTCTGGAGGCTCTGCTATTCATGACTGCAATTCAGGTAAAAATATTAAAACAACAAATGAAACGAGAAGATCATTTGTTCATAATGAAGCATAATTGAGCTTTTAACTTTGTACAGTATTTTTCATTGATGAGTCAGAAGCATTTCTCTCCCACTGTAGCATATTAAATGATCTTAATTATGTTGGGGATTTGAGAGCCTTGCATGGCAACAGCCACTTTGCCGCAGGACATTGTGCAGTGTGGACATTGTTTGCAGAGGCTGTCTATGTATTCTCAACAACCTTTGTCTCTTCTAACAGTTTGGGCAGAAGTAAGCCATTTTTATTTCTTCATTATTAAAATAATATGTGCTTAATAACTTTCATGAATGAAATATATACATATAACTATTTCACATGATGTCCAAAAGAAATGTGACTTCTGCTTATTTTGCAAATAATGAGAAGAGCTTGTTGGCAAAAGGCCCCAATTTGAGATTTTAAAAGAACACATGAAAAGTAATTTTGGTAAACATTGTAAATTAAATATGTATCTATGTCCTAATAAGAAAGTTAGTAACATAAGTGGTCATAATTCTATCAATAAAATGACAAAAGCAGTATCATTAATTTAGTATTTGGATGTGTATATTTATGAGAAATTTAATGAGATTAAATAATGTTCAAAGATATTATCTAATTCCCCCTCACTAAAGCCAGTTGAAAGTAATTAACTATGGTTTGTTACAACAAGTGAGGGAACCATGACCTAGAAACAATAAGAGATTGCCTAGTGGCACAAGGAGCCCTGGGCAGGTTTTGAAACTGTTTTCCAGTTATCAATAGAGTTTTACCAATAGATCTTGTCAATGAAAAATATTCCATCAAAGTATACGATGGATGGACAAACAGCATTCAAGGAGAGCCTTTCATTGGGGACTGTGTAAGAAGCTGTGATGGAGATAATCCTGCTAAATATACATTGAATAATTTTTCTCAGTCAAACAAAAATTGTTTCAGAGAAATACAATACTCTTCACATGGACCAAGAACTGCCCTTTTGGTTTTAAATAACTCTAAATGTTTTTTTTTTCTACTTGTAATATTCACTTATCAAGTTTTCACTTATATAATATATAATATTCACTTATCTACATATTTTTGCCATCTTTTGCATTCCATATTTAAGTCTCATAAAATCTTTAGCTTAGTTTACCCAAAACACTAGTAATTTGATACACTAAGAACTTGGATGTAATTATTTATAATAAAGTTAGTAATAAAATATAATACAATAACAGCAATATAATACAAAATAATTCCTTAAATGAAGACAAAAAAGATATTTGCCATTTTTCTGTCTTGTGTTTTCTTTTCTATACTATAGAACCTTCTACACTATATAGCATAGATGTGTATGCATTAATATATTATAGGTTCTGCATTAGTTAAGTTATACCTTAGATTTATTATATAATATTATGTAATCCTGTAGATACTTGCTTGCCTTGCTTTAAATTGGGTTTCTTACATTTAGCTTATAGTACATATGTCCAAGATCAGTGAAATGTAAGTTCCTACTGCTACTAAAATGCATTTTAAACATCACCTGTCACCTCTCTGAAGGGCAATTTAGCAATGTCAATCAAAATTAAATTGCAAATAATCTCTTTTTATCAATGATATCTCAAGAGATTATAATAGAAATTTAATTTTGCATGCACGAAATGGAAAATATGCAAGGATATTCACTGGGGTAACATTTGCAGACATTGGAAAGGAGCTAATGTTCGTCAATAGAAGATGGGGAAGATAAATCAGGCTTTGAAACAGGACTCCTTACTGCTTCAGGAAGAAATGAGGCAATTATTTGTGCCAAAATGGAATGGTCTCATTACATTTACTTTAAAAAAAGTAATATCCACATATGGTATGATAATACACAGGAAGGTAGAAAAATTGGCATTTACTAATGCCATGCAGCAAGACCTATACAATTGGGAGGAAGAATGATTTCAGAAGAATTCAGTCTTAGGATGAGTGCTGCTTAGACTTGTCTCAAAGGAATTTTGAGCAAGTAAAACACAGTGATAATGTTACAGGACTAAATCAGCTCAAGGACAAGGAGTCTTTTCAGCTGAGTGTCACTTAAAGATCTTGGTTAACCTGCACCTTAGTGAGTTCCCACGAAAGGCCTGCTGTTCTCTTTCTTCTAGCCCATTCTGTCCCCTCTCCACTCTGTGAAGTGCTGGCACAATTAAGCTTCGGATTGTGCACCTGAACATGACCCTCCAGCATGAAATTCTGTGGTCTAGTACTTGTCTCTGGGTTTAAGTGAGTGATGCCTGAGAACATGTGCTTTCTGAAGCTACTAGCTCCATGGTTATGCTTCTCCCTCTTCTTTTTTACTGCTTCCCTTTCCTCACGGAAATTTCCAGCCAGGCATCATCAAGTCAAATCTTCCAGTATATTCTACTACTTTATCTGTTGGTTTTGCTTATGATCCAGCTGTCTGCAGATAGACAGTTATCTGCAAATACCCGTAATATTTTGCTCCTGCCCCTGACGCCACCCTGTGTCCTGACATAAAAATCTCTTTTTAAGGAAAAACTCTGCCCACATCTCTCTTTCTTCTCTCTTCCACTTCCTTCCCAGGATGTGCATACCCTCGACCCCCTCTTCTCTCTCTCTCTCCCACCCTCTCCCTCTCTCCCTCTCTTGGGTCACCCTCTTCCTGTCTCTCTCTGCCTCTTTATCTTCATATTATAGCAAACTCTCCATGTGGATGCATCGTCTGGGTTGTTTATCACTGGCCGCAGCCACCGCTATGTCCTGCATGGCATGCATCTGTCCAGCTCGCTTCATCTGCCAGCATGGTTTCCTGCACACGGGGGATATCCTCGGGGCTCTAAGAGTAATAATTCATGACAGTGACCACAACCTTTCAAGATTTAGTTTAACTGTAACTTCCCTCCAAGGCCTTTTGGTCACATCCACTTTTGACTTCTCTCTGTTCTCTACCTACAAAATGGGCTGCCAAAACCATTCTTGATGTAACATTTCATGAATCACTCTTCTACTCATATATTCCACATGCTTGAAAAATTGCAAGAATTTTATTAATGCTTCCAAAGGCAAACTAATTAGGGGAAGGGAGAAAGAAGGAAGAAAGGAGGGGGGCTAGAGAAGTAGATGGGGGAGAGAGGAATAGAGAGAGCCAGGGAAGGGAGAGAGATATCTGAGAAAAGTGTCTACAAGGGGGTTAATATGGATCATTTGCACTTTTGTCACTGTGAAGCTAGTGTCTTTCTGTGTTACTCTTACAATTAATCTTAAACCAAATGTCTATTTAAAGCACTATGTACCTCAGAACAATATGTAGTGTGAAAACAAGTTGAGAGAAGAGGATTCTTATAAAAAGCACATTAAACTGATATTGATGCATTCAAAATATCTCTGTGGAAAAATGACTGCTATTGTATTCTACTTTCACATGTTCTGTATTTTCATTGCTGTGCTGGCTAGTTTTCCTTCAAGCTAGAATCATTTCAGAGGAGGGAACTTTGAGAAAATGTCCTGCTAGGTAGGCCTGTTGGAAAGTCTACAGAGAATTTTCTTGATTATTGATTGATATAGGAGGGCCAAGATCACTGTTCACAGTTCCACCCTTGGGTCCTGGGTGTAATAAGAAAGCAGGCTAAACAAGTTATGAAGAGCAAGCCTGTAAAAAATGTTCCTCCATGGACTCTGCATCAGTTGCTGCCTTGACTTCCTGCTATGACTTCCCTGGATGGTGAACCATAAGCTGTGAGATGAAATAAATCCTTTCCTCCACAAGTTGCTTCTGGTCATGGTGTTTCATCATAGCAATGGAAACTAAGAAAATCACCAAAGAAGTTTCAAATTTGTTCCCCTGGAAAGTGATTTCTTCTAGCCCTTTGCCAATACTTCAATTTATTTTAAATAGCTCTGTTCTATTATGGGCAGCTATTGCCAACTGTCAAACAAGCATCCATGACAGAAGAATCCCTCTGCATATCACGTAAGCCTGGTTCTTCCTAGGAGGTGCTAGTTACTAAAATTGGAAGTCTCAGTCCTAAACTACCTCTGAGTGGCACAGGGTACTTAGCATTCTTTAGCTGTTCATTTTACTAAATTCTTATCTTTTTTCCCCAAACTGAAACATTTAATAAAGTTTATATATTTTTAAAAATTATTTGTGTTTTAATTTTACATATCAGCCATGGGTTCCCCTGTCCTCCCCCCTCCCGCCTCCACCCCCATCTTCCCCCCCAGCACCTCCCCTCCATTCCCATCTCTTCCAGGGCCAAGACTCCCCTGGGGATTCAGCTTAACCTGGTAGATTGAGTATAGGCAAGTCCAGTCCCCTCCTTCCAGGCTGAGCAAAGTGTCCCTGCATAAGCCTAAGTTTCCAAACAGCCAGTTCATGCACTAAGGACAGGTCAGGGTCCCACTACCTGGGTGCCTTCCAAACAGTTCAAGCTATTCAATTGTCTCACTTATTCAGAGGGCCTGATCCAGTTGGGGGCTCCACAGCTTTTGGTTCATAATTCATGTGTTTCCATTAGTTTGGTAAAGTTTATAAAATTAAACACATGATAAAGTGATCAAAGCATGTTAACTCCCACCCAGAAATTGCTGTTCATCCTATAAACCATCGTATGTACAAACATATATACAATATATATGTACCCTGGATCTGAGACATGAGCCACTGAAAGAAACACTTTAGCCCTGAACCCAGAACCCAAGAAACACATCCTGGCCCTAAAATTAGAGCCAAAAGGCTAAAAAGGGCCAGTGAAAAAAACACAGTTTGGCCCTGAAATCAGAGCCAACTCTGCCCCTGACTAACGAAACTAACCAATTCCCGAGCAAGAAAACTAACCAATCCCTGAGCATAAAATCTTCTCCCTGGAGAAACTCCTCCCCTAAGAAGCTCTATTTAAGGCCCTCTGCCTGTTCAATTGTTGACTGTCATATACTATATATGTCTATTGTATATATGTATGTGTGCAGCAAGCAGGATATGTGTTTGTGTGTAGGTATGGATTTGTGTACTCATAGCTGCATGTGTATGTGGACTCCATGGTCAACATTGAGTGTCTTCCTTTATCCAACTCCATTTTGTTTTTTGACCCAGGGTCCCCACTGAACCTATGACTTGTTGATTAGGTTATACTGGCTGGCTATTGAGCCCCTAGCATTTTCTTGTCTCTATCCTTCCCTAACATTGGGATTACAGGTAAATGTCACCATGCCTAGATGTTTTACATGTGTACTAGAGTTCTAAACTCTGTTCCTATGTTTGCAAGACTAATACTTTTACTGACAGCTGTATCCCTAGTTCCCACATATATTTCATCCCAGTGACACTTTCTATATTCCATTCAGGATATAATCAACATCCTGATTAATATGTATATTTTTAACCTCTAAGAATGAATCTTTAAGCAAAAATATTTTGATCTTTAAGTTAGGAATTGACAAATGGATTTACTTTGTATATATTGTTACCAGTTGCTTTCATTAAACAACATATTCATGAGCTTCATCCATGTAGTTTTCCAACTTCATTGATATTTGATCATCTGTTTTCACTGCTGCAATACAAGTGAGCATTATCCCTTCCTTAGACAGGCAAAAGAAACCAATAAATATTGTAATTTTTTTCCTTCTTTATCTACCTTTGGTGTTTATATTCCTTCACCCAGTTTACCTGAAAACAGTCATCAAACTGAGAAGTAAATAGGCCATGTGATACTCACTAACAACATTGGCTTGTCCAGTGAATATGGTGTACTGGAGTTCATAGGAGACCACACTGAACTCATCATCCGAAGTCCAGTGAACTGTGATTGTGTCATAGGAAGCCGTGCAGAGCTCTTCTCTAATTGTGGGAGGGTTGGGAGCTGTGGGCATTAAGAATACCTATCAGTGGAGCAGCAGACATCATAGGGATCCCATTCTGGAGATATGTAACTGTTAAAGCAAGCATTCCTAAGTAGGTCTACCAGGACTGCTATCCTAGAGATGGAGATTTCAGTTACAAAGTGTCTAGTGGTCTATTTAGGGAATGTGTTTGTCCACCAGACAGTAAGACTTTAATCTCAATTCATCATTAGAATATATTTAGGAGACTAAGCAAACAATAGCTTCTTGTATGTAAAGAGAAACACATTAAAGAAAAAGTAACCAAGACAAACTTTCATAAGCTCATTCACTTTGAGGGTGGGGTTGGAAAATTTTACTGTAAATGACTAGGTGGTAATTTTAGGTATTGTAGGCCAGACTGTTGCTCTTGCAACTACTAATTGTGTCATGACAGCAGATATAGATAATTTGTACATAAATGAGTATGGTGACATTCTAATAAAACTTTATTTACAAAATAGTCACAGGAACAGATTTGACCTGAAACCCACTTTGCCAGCCTCTTATCTACATGACACCAGACATTTGAAAAATATCATTTGTTATCCAATAGCAAATCAACTAAATGATTGAAAGTTTTCTTTTATTAGATATTTGATGCTTTGCTAAAATTATTGGTGCATTCCTATTTTCTTTTCATTTTTCAATTTATAGGTGATATATTTAATTAAAAATATTAAAATTAACAACAAGTCCTCTTAGAAATGCATTTTTGTTTACTAAGAAAATCATGAATGCTTGTATATTGTTGCCTTTATCACTACAGAAGCCCTTTGTTTTATTTGTTTAACATAGTCAATAGCTGAGAAGTTTAAATCGTATTAAAAATGATTTCTAAATCACTTGCACTGAATTAAATCCAATAAGTAACTCAATAAGTAGAATAAATAAGAAAATACAAGGCTACAAGTGTTTTGTGTTGGCAATAACATATTAAAGCAGAAGTCGGCAAACTATAGCTATTTTATTTTATGTATGTAGGTATTTTGCCTGTATGTATGTCCATTCATCATGTGTGTGCAGTGCTTGTGAAGGCAGGAAGAGGGCATAAGATCCCCTGGGACTGGCGTTACAGACAATTTTGAGCCACCATGTGGGTGCTGGAAATCAAACCATCGCTCTGAGGATGAGCAGTCAGTTGTTGTTAACCACTGAGCCACCTCTCCAGCCCACAACAGCTATTTTTTTTATCAGTTATGTTTTCTTTTTCATTTTTCTTTATTAAGAAATTTTCTACTCACTTCACATACTATACACAGATCCCCACTCCTCCCTCCTTCCACCCCCAGCCCTCTTTCTCAAGCCACCCTGCATCTCCACATCCCCCAAATTGAGATTTCCCATAGGGAGTCAGCAGGGCCCAACATACTGAGCCTAGGCATGCCAAAGCCCCTTCCCACTGCAACAAGGCCACAACAGCTATTTTTGTAAATAAAGTTTTATTGGAATACAGCCACGACTCACTCAGGTACTGTCTGTCTATGACTGTTTTCACACAACAGCAAAGATAAGTAGTTACAACCACATGGCCGCAAAACCTAAGACATCTGCCATCTGGCCATTTTCAGTCAAAGTTTACCAGTCTGTGGTTTAGAGAATTGAACCACAGCTTTTCTTTATATTTTTCTGTATACTGCAGCTGAACTTCAAAGAGAGAAGCATGTTTGCATTCTATGGATTTAGAACAACTTTTACTTACACCATTGCATAAGTCTTTTCTGTTCTAGATTAGTTTCTGATTAGAACTGGTGAATTGTAAAGAAACCCCAAATGAGGGGGAGTGTTTATATAAATAGTAAATTAAAAACTCTGCTTTAATTCAGGTGCTTTGCCACCTGAAAAGTAATTTAGGACAAATCATGAAAAGCTCTGCCTGTTAAGTTATTGAATTTCACAAAGACTCTCCATTAAGAAAAAGGAGCTCAGTGGGATCTGATGGCATGCATTTGTAATCTCAATACTTGGAAGGCAGGGGCAGAGAGAATGTGAATATGAGGATAGTCTGGGTTATATAGTAGATCCCATCTCAAAATTATGTCCACAAATGAAAAACAAGGAAATAGAAATGAAATAAATAAGTATTCATCATAACCCTTCAAGCATTTTTCTGGAAATGTGTGTTTGAACATCTGTTTTCTGAAGAGCCCACACGTGAAATTTAGTTTTGTGTGGTGTGACTTGGATATGCATGAATTAGTGACACCAATCAGGAGATGCATTCCATGCAGGTCCAGCTGTGCCATCAAAAGTGTTTGTTTTTATCTGTGTGGTCATTGTTGCCATGGTATCATCCCTGCACAAATCAGTGAAAAATAACTTAGTCTTTCATAATTTAAATAGTTAATTAAAATTTTCTCTATCAGCTATTGGGGAAAGAAAAGAGATTTTGCTGTCCACATGGCAATATGTGATTAAAAAGACAGAAAATGTAAGTTCAAAATAGGCAAGTGGCTGTGAGACACATGGCAGTAGCTGCAATCAGGAAGGAAATGTCACCTCTATGGGTCATTAACTTGACATACCACTTAGAGGCAAGTCATAGGGAAAAAAAATCTTGTTTGCACAGCCAGGCAGGCTAACCCTGTTTTGATTGTAAACCCAATGGGTTTGTCCTGCAAAGTCAATTCCTAATTTTCTGTAAATGAAAACTGCAACATGCTGCCAATTTCAATACCCACACAATCAGTACCAGAAGTGTTATTTTCTTGCCTTCATCACAAACACTATACAAGGAATGGTGGGCTAATATGCCACAAACACTTCACTTCCTGCTTATAAATATCAGATAAACTATTTGGACTTGGTATTATCGGCCAAGCATTGTATGTTATGGCCAGGATTGATGTTATGTCTAGAAATGGACTTTGGGGTTGATGGCTCAAAAAGCAAATTCTTAGGTACCCGATATGGCCTTTAGTTGGCATAAACAGCTGTTGTTACAGTTTCATGCAGACCACTTTCACAGTTTCCTTTTTAGTCAATGAGTTCATGTTCCTACAGAAATTTAAATGGACATCTATTTTGAATATACTAGGTAAATGTTGGGAAATGACACGTTCTTGTTGATGGGAAAAGGACAGCATATAGCAAGACCATGTTCCTGGGCAAATATTTAATTTTCTGGTTTCCTCTGGCCTTGGAAATGAGACTGTGACATGGTTCTGGTCCAAGAGACCTAAGTGAAAATTTGCTAGGTAGGTCTTTTGAGCAAGAGTTTTGGTTTTATGATAAACAAGGTCATACTTGGCTGGCCAAGTTTTTTCAACATTATTCCCTTTTTTCTTGTGTACTTTTAGATAAAACTTCAGCGTTATAGTTGAAGATGTCAGGGCAGGAAAAGAAAAAAATGTAGATAGTGATACAGTAGCTATGGGCACCATGTAGCTGTTTAACTTTTAATTACTTTCAGCTCAATTAAAAAAAATCACATCTCACTATGCACATTTCAAGTTTTTAATAACTCATATGTTGGCCATCATGGACACAGAACATTTTTTTATCACCATAGAAAGTTCTGCTAGATGGTAATAGTTTAGACAAATCTCAAAATCAAAAGCTAAAGAAAGGAGGCATCATATCCATGAGTATTTGAAACCAAGTTTGGTTCCTTATTGTAAATGCTTTGTGAATCAAATTCTTTCTTCTTTAGTAGAAGCCATATATTTGAGAGAGAGAATTGTACAAGATAAGGAGATGTTTTGTGGGATATCTCAATCTGCTTGCAAATGCAGAATAAATGTGAAAAGGGGCAGCTGGGGTTCTAACAAGAAAAGAAAATTGAGGACTTGATAACTCCCTGCTTTCCATCCACACACTATAAAAACAAATGCTACACAATGTTCCCTCTCTTCAACTCCACCCTCCCCAACCACTCTCCCACAAACATGTACATACTGGCTGGGAGTTGAGAAACTGATACCATGCTCAGTGAGGGATGTGGTTTCTGGAAGGCTCTATGTCCTAAGTACAGGGCACATCTGGCTTCACTGTATACATGGTGTTTTCCTGAAGTGGAAGGTCCTGGTGGCTTTGGCTAACACTAATAACTTTGTCTAAATGGCCCTCATTCTTTCTACCAACCATTGAGCCCAGTTTCTGCTGCAAAGGCTAATACCAAAGGAAAGATTAAGATTTACTACTAGGAATATGAGTAGCCACAATTTTTCTTTTCTTCCTGTTTCTTTTCCTCATTGTTTTCTAAGCCAAAAAGAAAGGGAGGATGGAAGGAAGGAGAGAGAGAGAGAGAGACAGAGACAGAGACAGAGAGACAGAGACAGAGAGAGAGAGGGAGAGAGAGAGAGAGAGAGAGAGAGAGAGAGAGAGAGAGAGAGAGAGAGAGAGAGAGAGAAGGGAAAGAGGAAGAGTGGGGAAAGAGGAAGGGAGAGGAAAGCCAAGTAGACAGTATTGGGTTGAAACATGGCATCTGGAATTGCAATGTGATTTCTGTGACATTTGTCAGAGCAACATGACATTCAGGTTTTTACTAGAAAGTGCAGAGATCTTCGCTGTTCATACATAACTGAGCCAGATCCTAATTTCACTCATACCCTTCCTATGTGACCTTCAGCATGATGGCTCAAATTTGTCATTTCTAAAATGAGGACTGCAATGTTTTTCCTAAATTTGATACTGTAACAACTAAGATAAGATCACAAATACAAAGAACAAGAGTGGTATAGATGGCCAGTTATTTCAGTTGCCTTTGTTTTCCCACCATGAGAGTCAGATGCCACTTTAACATGGTGACGACAAATACCCACGTAAACTTCCATATCTTTTTGATGGCTAGCAGTGCTATTACTTTGACCATCTCCGTGTTGAGAATGAGGAAATGGTGATGACACATTTAGCAACCAGGATTCTCTTTATTTTCTTGCCCCAATTTATCCTTAGTCTGTGTTATTTGAGTTAAGAACATAAAGTGTACATGAATCATTTATAGGACTATTAGGTAGCATTTCAAAGCCTGAAGCACACATGTGGTTTTTAGAGAATAATTGATCCAGTGGAAAAGTGCTTGTGTCACTAAATGTACACTATATTAGACAGAACATAAAAGACAGTAAGATAATACCTGTAAGGTAATCCAGACATTCTAGCAGTTTCTTCTCCCGAGAAAAATCTAAGGCAAAAGTGTCGAATGTGTCATTGAGGTTGATTTCAGGAATTAGGACCTGGGAGGATGCAGTTGCCATGGAGACTCTGTAATTTAAACAAAACAATGTTTTAAGGAATGTCAAGGTGGCTTTTATCATCACTATGAAGAAGTGAGAAAAAAAATAAAAGGAAAAGCAATATCAGGTCTTTAAAAAGTACCATCTCTGCAATTAACTGATAATTTAAATATCAGTTATTTATAGTTATAAAAGTAAGAGTAACTGAAAAGAAGGTAAATTTTTACTAAGGGAATTGGTAGAAAATTATTAGGTACTACAATGCTTATTGATGTTCCTTAATATGCATG
This sequence comes from Onychomys torridus, assembly GCF_903995425.1. Taxonomy (NCBI): domain Eukaryota; kingdom Metazoa; phylum Chordata; class Mammalia; order Rodentia; family Cricetidae; genus Onychomys; species Onychomys torridus. The sequence goes on from NC_050466.1 coordinate 54,326,799, forward strand.
CCTTTTAATTATTGCTTTAAGTTGGTCCTAATGGTTGATTCTTATACTTTTGTATATATTGGTCTATTAAGAATAAAGATGTAAAACACACACACACACACACACACACACACACACACACACACACACACACACACAAAAGTACCATCTCTGAATGGCATAGTGCACTAACACAAAGCAAACATAGAGAAAAAGCAAAGGATCTGGGAGAAATAGCACAGTGCCCCTCCTTCCTTTATACTATCGGAAAAATTCCCCATGGAGGCAAAAGAATATTCATATTTCATGTTGCTGTGTGTTTAACAGCCTGGCCCAGTCACATCTAACCCCAGCAAGAAGCACATAGCTCCAGGCATTTCTTCACACATCTGTCTGGGAAACTGTTTGTTCCTTTCAGACTTGCCCCTGCTCCACTTCAAAGGGGAGTCTCCAAAATTTCAAACTGCATAAAAGGAAAAGTGAAGATTAAAAAAGAATGTTTCCAGATATTGGATTAGTTTAATCAATTACTAGCCTCTCTCTAAAATAAACATTAAAAAGGGGGTTTTGTCTGGTTCTTTTTCATTCTCCTTCTATTCACTTTTTTTTGCACCATATTCCCAGCAGATGCCATGGAAAATATTCATAAGTTTTTTCACAAATTTCCCCAGAAGGCACACAATTTCTTCTCCACACTCAGGTTTTCTGGTGAGAGCTCTCATATATAAACTATAAGGTAAGGTATATGTGTGTATTTCCTATGTGCTCTTGAGTTGATCTGGAAAGTTCAGTTACAAATAGCAGAACATTCTAGTGGGTTCCAAAATGCAAGTAATTATCTTAAAACCAAGAAAACCATGGCTTGAAGAACTCAACTTCTGAGCATAGAAAACAATGCTAGACTTTAATCTTGATGTGTTTCAAGTTTTTGTTAAGTTCCATAAACATTAGGACATTAATTTTTTAAATTTTTGCAACAACATTGAAATGACTTTGTTGTAAGTCTAGTTACTTATTTTCTTGTAAAAAGCATTGCTGCTCATTTGCACAAGATCTCAGGGCTAAGTGGCAATTAATAGTCAAGAGGACTTTTAGGTGTGTACTCTTTCATTTCATTATTGATACTTACAACAGGTAATGTATCTGGGTGGATACAGGGAGGGATACTAATTAAACTGTACCTTTAACCAATATTCACCAAATATGCATGAAGCCCTTAAAAGTGTGCCTTATACCAAAGAGCCCAAAATATTTGCATTAATGCAGAAAACTTCAAAGGAATGCTCTAGTACCATTTGCATGCCTCAAAAATATTTCAAAATAAAAAAATCTCAATAAATTCTATCTTGTAATCCCCAAATGAGAAAACTGGACCAAGCTAGTAGGAAGCAAGAACCAAACTTACAATAGCCTTTCTCTTAGGCTCTCTTGCAACCTAGATCTTGTGTCAATTGATGAGACTGCTCTGAATACAGATAAACTGGCTTTATTGTTTCCCCTCTTGGAGGCAGGAGCCTCTTTGTTCAGGCACATCCAAAACAGATGGTGTTCTCAAAATTTGTCCTGTTTCAGGGGTCAACATCCAATAAAACAAAATGTGTTTTTGTAAAATGACATAGTAAATGCTCCCACCCTTTTGACAGTGGGAACTTGGAGTGGGAAGCAGAAAGAAGATAGTGCCTAGCAAAGACTGACAGAGAAATCTTGGGAGGTTAGTGCAGCTTTTAACACCTACAGTCTTTCTTCCCTTGGTGGAAGGAAAGATACTTACCTTTGGCTATAATTTCAAGTCATCAACTTGAGTGACAGGTAAAGGGAAAGCTGCCAAACTCAACATTTTAGGGCATGTTCCCCACCCCCCAAATGCTTGTTGCCCATCTTCTGGTCTTTTATGCTGCCAACATTCAGTGGGGCTGTTAGTGCTATGTTTCTTCTTACTTCCTTGCTTTACAGTCATCCCCCTCCCCGCCCAACTCTGTGTAGAGGGATTGTCTATTACTCATTACTCCTACATATATGTCTTTCTACCTTGGTATCTCTAATCTGCAGAACACTCAGTTGTTAGTCACATAGGGCCAGTATTTCAGAAGGTGGATATGTCCAGAGAGACACTGTTCAGTGGTCTTTGCCAAACACCATACACCACCATGGTCAAAAACAGCAAAGTACCACAGAAACAAAATGTGTTCCACTTTGGTCAGCTCAAGATTTCCCAAAAATATTTGGCCCTAGAAACACAGTGTTGTTATAACATCTATTAACGTATCAACACCCTACAGATAGCATTTCAAAACCCACACATGGGATATGCTCTAACTCTTAGAACTATAACGTTTCGTCAGAGTTTCCAACTGGAATTCTTGTCTTTCTGGTTTTAGAAAAGCCTGGCATATCCTTAAACTATCTGTGTGGGTAAGGAATAAAGGGATCACCTCACAATAAAGAAAACTTCTAGGTGATCTGAAAATACATTCTGTTCTGAAGGAATTTTCTTAACATCTACTTGATAAAGAAAATTTGCTGCTAAAAGTAATTTTAGATTCCTTGAAAAAAGTGCATGAAGTTTCTTATGCCTCGATTTAGTGAATACTTTTGCTCATTTAACATACTGCTCAAAAGGTCACTTATGAAACCACACCAGTGGCAGCTTGAAAACAGTGTGGTACACATCATATATGAAGCTATGCAGGGAACAGGAAAGGAGGGATTTTGTTGCCTGTTAACCTTTGTGGCAAGAGCTGGGATTTTTTTTTTAATGTCTGTATTCATATTATGCATAACAACTCTATTTTGTAGGAATAAGTACAAATAACTACATTGTGTATAGATTAAGTAATTCATCCATGTCAGACAGTTTTCAGTATGCTGAGGCTACCCTTGTGAAAACAAGATGGATAGATTCCTGCATATTTGAAGCAAATAAGCAAAACTGGACTCAGAAATGTTAATGAGAACCCTGATTCTATCCATAATAACCAAGCAAATAGGACAGAGCTAAACAGTTGATTCCAAAAGAGATGTATCTCCCACAATGTAAAGCTTAGGACTCTCACTGCACTATGGATTTATTTAAATGCCTCTTAGTTGAAAAAATGTTTGTGCGATTTTGATTCAGTTTATAGAACACGCAAGGTTGTTTTGTGAATGGTTTTATTGACACATTCTCACTTTGGGAATGCCTGCAGGACTGAAAGCATGTTCTGGATTCTACTCTGTGCATAAAAGTGTTGTAAAATATTTAAGTGTCAAAACCCAAGGCAGACAGATGGACTAGAAGAAAGACCCCAGAAGTCATACTGTATGAATCTGAAGTGAGAGGTTGCAGAATAGAAGCAGGTAGCCAGTACAATGGAAAAGTCAAACATAAGAGGTCAACTGAAACACTGAAGGATTAGAACATCCATTCAGGCAGCATTTACAGTGTCTGTGATGGAGTTTTCAGCTTTGTTATCATTATATGCACAACTACAATGAGCACATTTCCCAAGTAGAAAATTGCACCCTCATGGTGATCTCAGAAATAAAACTGACATAGGTAAGAATTACTTTAGAACATCTAGGTGATTGACAAATAAAAATCACTCATCTTCATGGGTGTAAACACCTGTAATAATTCCAGTGGCTTCGATGAGAATCAGGCTGGGCTTGATCCAATCAATATGTGCTGCACAAATGGCATCTCAGAGCAAAGTGGCAGTGCAGGAATTTGAATCTTGATCTCCCAACAACTTGTTCCTGCCCAGTCCCCTTCTGCTATATCCCAGATCATAGAAAGAGAAAAAAGTGATGTCTTAACCAAGGAGATGGGCAAGTAAGAGATGAGACAATAGAAAGAGCTGGACAAATGTTGGCCAGTGAATAGTTACAGTACAGGTGTTCTGTATTCCTACGTGACAAGAGCAACTTATTCATGGAAACAGACACAAGTCACCCTTCCTTTCCTGATGGTATGCTTATGGTACAAGATGAGATAACGGGACAAGATCTGCTCACCAGATCAAAGGAGGACTAGTGTGCACGTGTGAGCAGCCAGGCGCTTGTGCTGTCCTTCAAATATAAGTCTTTTCCTGTTCTACCTGGAAACTGGCCACTTTCTCTGCCAGTTAGCTGCAAATGCACTCAGGCCTCACTCACTTGAACTTATAAGGATTGCTGTGGAATGCCATTTACAGTTGCTGTTTCATCTGGATATGCCCCAATTCATAAAGAGAAATGGCTTCTCAGACCCCATTGGGGATCTCCAAGCTGTGTGTTAACCATCTTTAGAGTATATTGAATACAATGGAAAGCAGTGATGTTTAAGTTTTTAGATTTGTTTTTATTTTGTAAGTGAGAATAAATAATAGAAATTGGACTTGAATTCGATGAGCAGTGCAAAGAATTAAATACTTAAAATCTAGGAAACCACAAGGAAACTCGCCTTTCTTGCAATCGGAAGGAGAGTGTCTTAAGGGCAGCCATTATTCATGTCTTTTGTGGGTGAAAAATAGCTAATCAGCTGCAAAAGGAATTTTTCCCAAATATAAAAAGAAAACAGTGAAGCCGGCTGATCAGTAGGAGACCAGGGTTATGAAAATACTGTATACTCTTAAAGGATGATGAAAATGGTTTCTAACTCAAGCAAGCACCTGTGTTAGTTTTCTTTCTCCATCTTTGAAGAAATTTAAGTCTTAGGATGGTAAGCATGTTTCCCCTACTAAAGCCATGGGCTAGTAAGGGAACACCTGCAGATTATTTTGTGAATGGTTTCCTTGGCACACAGCCACACCCACTTGCTCTCTATGGCTAACGTGGAGCTACCCAGGCAGCAGTGAGTAGCTGTGACAGATCCCTTATAGCCTACAAAGCTGAAAAATAGTTTACTTTCTGGAACAGTGTGGTGGTCTCTACTCTAGAATAGAGGCCAGTATGAATGAGTTCTCTGGGGGCATTTACTAATACAATTCTGATATGGCTTTGCATAAAGGGCAGTTGAAAATTAGAATAAATAAAAAGTCAGGGTATTTGATGTTGTCTAGAGATGCCATTTATCCAGGCCAGCCTCATGATTCTCTTTGGATCCACTGGATTTACTACATGGGTCTATGCCCAGGGAAACGAATAATTTCTATACTAAATAAATGAATATACCAAGAGAAGACTCATCTTTGCTCATCTTACTACTGAGCTGACTACACGAGGAACATCATATTTAATTTTCCTCCTCACAATTAGAGGGGATTTGAAAAGAAGGCAGTGGGAGGTGGCCTGTTAGACCTTTCTCTCCCATGTGAATCAGCCTTGGCCTTCTCAGGTGATGTCAACCTTCTCGGTCAAGTAAAAAACAAGACAAACAGAGAACAACACCTGTGCAGTTATTTTCTTTAGACAAAAGGACCACACAATGGAAGATAAGTTTTCCTTTTATTGGTTTTATTTTTCCTTCACTTCCATTCTTCGTTCCCAAGGCTACAATAAGATCAAGTTTGAGAATCACAACAAATGCTCTCCACACACCAGATTGGTTTGATTATAACTGGTGAACTGCTGATAGGAAGACCTTGAACTCTAGGCAGTTAAAGAAAGGGTTTTATTATGTCAAAGGGAAGTATCCTTAACTGGAGCAAAACAGCAACAGCTTCTATTCTGTCTGGTATTCAACCTTGAAAATAAGGGGGGGAAAGTCAGTTGAGAGCAAGACCAAGCAGTCACACCCAAATACAAGCAATCAACAGCCTGAAAACATCCTAGATGTCCCTGCACTCACCTCTCAGTGATATTCTTTGCTGTCTGTAGAAAGCGGGCATGGTCATTCTCCTTCAGAGAGTGTTCTGCTTGGGAAATGAGTGATGCCGACCTTTCAATGCACTGTTTACAGTTTGCAATCTGCTGGGCTAGTTTGCGGAGCCTCATCACCTAGAACAAAAGAAGCATGGCAGACATGGTTATACTCAAGGCTCACTTGTGAGATGGTGCAGGGCTGGGCCTTTCTGAGGTGTGCATGCTGTTATGTAGAAGCAGAGAAAAGTAGAAATTGGGAAGACTCAATTACAGAACTTCAATTTTATCTCCTTGGAGAAATGTTGGTAATTTGTTTTATGAGGAAACACTGAATTGCTAATTACTTCCCTGTTGATGGGAAAAAAAGGTGCTTGTCCAGTGGCAAGTGACAAAGGGTCACTGAACCTCTTCCCTCTACTATTTTATTCTACATAATTACTTAAGACCTTAGGGAACCCTGGAACTTTCTCCATCTCAGGTTTTCAGCTGTGCCATTAAAACAAAAACAAAAACAAAAACAAAAACAAAAACAAAAAAACAAACAAAAAAACAAAAAGCATTTCTGTAGGTGTAAATTTGAGGCTTAAGTAAAAATCATTTTCTAAAAAGTTCTTTGTAATCCATGTAATAAAATTGTGATGTAACAGCATTGAAGTATTCCTATTTTCCATACTGTCTAAAACTTGTGTATTAAATTAACAGAAAGGGAGAAGTTTTCCCATTGATTAATATTTTTCCTATTGAACTGATGAGAGAAAGCCAAAGAAAGCACAGCTGGGCCATTTCCTCTCACTATAAACGTCATTTCCAGGCACTTTGTGCTCTTGATAAGTAATAACTATTTTGATAAGCATTTCCCATTTGGGATAAAACACATACTTGCTTCACAACCTCCTTTCCAGTTCCTGGTTCTGTCTTGCTTGAAAATGACCCTCAAATGTAATTGACCATAACCTCTCAGGCAGGCAAAAATAAGTCCAAGGTAACCCATTTGACCATGGCACTAGTGTTTGAAATGTGCTGTAAGCTGGAGCTCTCTGGCCAGAAAGCAAGTTAAATTTAGACCAGTAATTGGAATCACCTCATGCCTACTGCCCCCATCTATGCAACAGGGACAGGTTTTGACTGGCTTTCTGATAATTCTGGAGTGGAAAATAACCTTGGGTGAAAGGGTAAGGAGGATGCCTGGTTAATCTGTCTTACAGACAAGACAGGCTCAGGCTCCCCCCGAATTCCTGCTAACTCCACGAAATTTCTGCTTTCTCCAAGCCATCATTATCATCCCAGGACAACTCTAATCTTGAAGCAAAGGAAGGAAGGAGATGTCAGATCTGTGCGCCTCTAGGGATTATCCAATTCCAAGTATGTACTCTAGCAAACAAAAGAAACTAAAGCAGAATTGAGAAGTGGCAGGCCCAAGATTTCAAGCAAGGCTGAGAAGAATCCATGAAAATAATGAGTCAGAATGAAATGTCCAAACTTGGCAGCAAAGAGTATGTGATCTTAAGCATGGTAAAAGTACATCATTCATTATAATGGTAGTTCTTGTTCCTATCAGGATAACTGTGTACCTTAGTTGAATAAAATAACACCATTTTACACCAAAGAGAACAGAGCTTCTGGCAACATTATATAGAGAGGCAAGGCCAAGGCAGCCATCCAGTCTAATTCAGGATGTTATAAAACATCCATTAGAAACTGTCAGAGGAAGGGAAAATTCCAGAAGGAAAACTAAGTTAATAGTCCCTACAATAGACTAAACGAATGGAATATTTAATCACATAACATAAAGAATAATTTAAATTGAAGATGTTTGATACAATTCTAACAAAAGAAAATGAGGTCAAGCTATCCTTTTGGATGTATTTCATGCTACTGTCTTATCCTTTGGATATGCGAAGTAGAGAGCACATGTATTACAAATGTTACAATGACTGACCTTCAGTTTCATCTTTTTCTGCTTCCTCTATCAAGGTATTAGAAATTAAAAGTGACATGCAAAGACAAGGAAAAAAATCCTCTCTAAATTGTGTATGTATTGAAGCAAAAGAAAATGAGAGCATCCTGGGAAACTACAAGAATGTTCTAGAGAGAACCATTTAGGGCATACTTCTAATTATAGGTCAGTGTACAGTGGCATTAGAGATTCTCAAGCACTGTATGCAAAAGAATCAACTGGGGACTCTCTCAAAGGAAAACTCTAGATGTCTGGGCACATCCTCCAATATTCTAGTTAATTAGCAGAGCAGCAGTAATTTGCATTTTAACAAGCAAGGAATGTTTTTAAATCTCCAGGTGATGAACACTAGCACAGTCAGGCCTAGCCTTTAAAACACCAATCTACTTTAATCTTTGAGTCCATGGACATCTGCCATGCTTGAATGTCACTCAGACACTTTTTTCCCTTCCTGCATTTATGGACTTCTCCAAGTGGAGGCCAAAACTTGGCTTCCCAATTTCTTTTGTAACTGTTTTCTGTCATGTATCTGTCTATGCGTTTACCTGCAAAACTGCTCATTTATCGTATTCCTATCTGTGTTTCCTCTTTAAGTCCCTTTCTCTATGGTTTCACATGTTTTTTGCTCTTTTAAAACAAAAATAATTTTTTAAAAAAATCTCTGAACTGTTTTGTTTCAAGTCTTTGGCTTACTCTCTTGCAAAACTAATCTCACTTGGGGTAAGATAATGATGCTGATTTTGTTGGTTGTAGTTTTAGAAACTGAGAGTTTCTTTGTTTTGGAACAGAGCTTAGCATTTCAGCTTTAAAGAGAAGAAGCTGAAGATAACACCTTGCTCTCCCTTACTCAGTCTACTCTAATGGTTTTACAGTTGCCTTCACCTAACCTGGCCCATGGGCTCAGCACTCTGGAATTCTATTATATCTCTCTGACTCTGAGGTACCTGTCTTGTGTGATATCAGAATTGGTGGGGCACAGGGCCCACTTAAGAACTGACATTGTTTCAGAATCCCAGAACTGAAGTTTGCCAAAGCTATGATGCCAGACAGATATTGGCAATAATCTTCTCTAATCCTTTGTAATGAATGAGAAGCCTTCTACAGCCCATGGCACTAAGGCACAAGTCTGGTTTCTGCCCTCTGTCAAAAGCAATTCTAGTCCCCTCCTACAAAACTTCAAGAGTGTTTTTAAATGACAGGAGTTGGAACTGCAGCTGTACTTCTTGACCAGATCTGTCCCTTGAGCCATAGTTGTAGCACTGTACTTTTGTCCCATTTCTGCTCTATGGAAATACTTCTCTTATTTTACTCTCTCCCATTTTATTCTATTTCTATTGATGGTGTAGGTTTGTAGTGATGTGAGTGTTTCAAAGGTGCACACCTTTAATCCCAGCACTCAGGAGGCAGAGGCAGACGGATCTCTGTGAGTTCGAGGCCAGTCTGTTCTACAAAGCGAGTTCCAGGAAAGGTGCAAAGCTACACAGAGAAACCCTGTCTCAGAAAACAAAACAAAACAAAAAGAATGAAATTTACATACCACCATGGCTAAAACTGGAATATCTTTTACCACTATCCTCTATTTCATAAGTGGAACTCCCATGCCAAGAAATTCATGTGTTGTCTATGTAAGGGTAAGCATGCTTGCTGGACAGTTATGTTGAAGTGTCATTGCAATCTGAATATGGGCTGTCAGTGAGGTCTGCATCTGGACCTTGGGAATCATTGACTATGTTACCTTCCATACAAAAGGAACTTTGTAGATATCTGGGTTAAGGATGTTGAGGAGTTGAAGTTGTTCAGGATTATGTGGATGATTTTCAGGTAATCTCTAAAGTCTTAATGAAAGGGAGACAGGAAGGTCCATGTTAGAGAAGTAGATGGGAGAACAGAAACAGAAGGTAGAGTGCTATAATGAAGTAGTTGTGAGCCAAAAACTGTGGATGGCATGCACAAGTTTGGAAAGGTAAGGAATAGCTTACCAACATTGCAAGAACCTACCTAGCCTTTAACTCAGGGAGATTGATGTAGAGGATTTTTAATCAGTCTTAGTAAATAAGAAACACAGAGCCAAATACAGGGGTGATAGCCGAAGAGATCAGAGAATTAGCAGAGAGCTACTGACTACCCTTTAGTTTATCACTAAGCCGTAGTTTTCCACACAAGAGAAACCTTCTTTCTGCCTAACCTGCACTTTTATTATTTTCCTGTTCTGCCTTCTCATTGTCTCTAAGCCCAGCCACATGACTTCCTCATCACTGCCTGTCTATACAGACCTCCAGGTCTCTATGGTTGGTACTGGAATTAAAGGCTTGTGTCACCACACTTGGCTGTGTCCTTGACCATACAGAGACTCTGTCATGTGATCAGATTAAGGATGTGTGCTACCACCGCTGGACTTCTGCTTATGGCTCACTATGTGACCTTGCTGACAGTGGAAGGCTGAGTCAGGAGACGCTGCCAGCCACCACTGTCATGAGAATTAAGATGTAAAGTGCCTATAAGCCACAAGCCATGTGGCAACTTATAGATTGATAGAAATGGGTTAATTTAAGATATAAGAACTGGATAGCAAGAAGCCTGAGCCATTAGGCCAAACAGTTTAAATAATATAAGTGTCTATGTGTTTATTTGGGTCTGAGTGGCTGCAGGCCCGGGCGGGACTGGAGATAACTCCAGCAATACATTGCTTTTAGGCTTCTGAACTCCATAATACTAAAATAATCGGTAAGAGTATTCTAAGCTACCAAGCTTGTGGTAATTTGTAATAGCACAATAGAAACTATTATGAGAAGAGTACAAAGCCAATTAAATATGAGAAGTAAGCTTTTTTTAAACTTTAAGATACATTACACAGATTAATAAATATGCCAAATGTAAACTACTGAACCTTTCAAAATTAACAGAGCATTTTAGAATCTATCACCACAAAAATATAAGTATTCGAGGTGATAAATAAGTTACTTACTTTGATTTAATTGTTATACATTGTATTCATAAACTGTAGCATCACATTGTACCCAATAATATACACAACTATAAATTATCAATTTATCATTAAAAACAGAAAATTTCAAAAGAAATATATACAGGTAAGGAAAGTATTAATATCTGCATCCAGTCACATGGCAATAGCAAATTACCTTCCTCTTGCATACTAACAAGTAATGATGGCTACATTTCAGAAAATTTCAGGCCTCTGAGAAACTAGAAGATGGCAGGAATAAGAGATGAACATGATGATGCTCTAGATCCGTGCTTTTCAACCTTCCTAGTGTTGTGACCCTTTAATAGAGTTCCTCATATTTTGGTGACCCCCAACCATGAAGTTATTATCATAACTTTTATTTTTTGCTACTGTTATGGAATGTGTTTTCAATACATGTGTTTTCCAATCATCTTAGGCAACCCCAGTGTAAGAGTCATTTTGAACCCAGAGGGATTGCGCGACCCACAGGTTGAGAATCACCTCTCTAGGTGGGGGAATTGCATCCTCCATATATTTCAGATGGACACTCACTGCTGTAATACAGCCAGGGGCACTTACTAAATGTGGTGCAATGGTATTCAGAATTTTCAGTCACCAGAACTGTGGACCAAATAATCCTCTTTACTTTATACACTACTCTGTGTCAGATATTATATTATAGCAACACAAAATAGACTAAGGCAGATACTTAAGATGGAAGTATGGATAATACAGCATGTATTATTTTCTATTTTCAAAGCTGCAGATGTGCATAAGAGTATATATTCTCCAGGTAGGAAATATAAAAAATCTTCTGCCCAGGAAATCATACCTTTCCTTCTTTAATCTTTGTTCCAATAATTTGTCGTCTTTGCTGAATAATCTCAATGAGAAGATCACATTCTTCCATCAATTTGGCTTCTTGACGTGATGCATTGACCTACAGGATGAATAACATGGCATTCATTTGGCCTTTCAGTTAAATATTATTGTCAACAGACTAATACATTTGTAGTAATCTCTAGATTGCCAGAATGTACACTTTAAATTTTAATTTTTCTTCCTACTGTTTGCAAGGATGGCAAATATAGGTCCCATATGTCTGTTTGACTTGTATCCTTATAAAACAAATCAGTTACAACACTCTTTCTGCCAAGCCAGACTTGCCCTTATCAACTAGTTGGGAACTGATACATGAAATGAAATGTATGTGTAATTCCCATTTTGGTAAACTTGAAAAACAAATTTAAAAACCACTTAATCTTATTAATTTATTCAGAACAAATTATTCTCAAGATATTTTAACAGAAGTTTCCCAGAAACAATATAGCAGTTTACATTATATATTCACTTAACATGTTTTAAATGTTCATGTTTGTATTTAATCCCTGTAAGATCTCAAATCACAAAATGATGGCTTGGTGCTTTATTCATCTTATGACATAATTATAAATCTTACTCCTGATATATTTAGACCCAGAGGTTGTACAAATGAAAGCACATCATCTTCATGCAAAGGTGGATCAATGCAGAATGGCCTGTGTTTGAAACTTTAAGATGCATTGTATGGGACAGAGAATTACAATTAGCTCACTCTTGGCAACTTTGCTTGAGAAATAGCGTGTACATGCTATTTCCTCCACCTTGTGACCACACTGAAATACTTATTCACAGAAACCCAGAAATCCAAGCTGTGAGAGATGGAGATAACATCCACAAGCTTTATTATTTTAGTATAGCTACAGGAGGAGCTGTAAAGTTTCACAGGAAGACAATGGCACTGATGATTCTAGCATATCTCACAAAGAAGACAAGGGCCAGTTATGAGTTCTTTTGATTTTGGTAATGAGCTAGGATAATTTCATTCTTTATGAATGAGATAAACTGGAAGTAGTACTGTGAGTTCAGGATAAACATCCAGTCATCACAGCTCACATAAACTATGTCCCCTTCAAGAGGCCTAGGATTCCTTGAATTTTATTCTTGACCATTAACAGATGCCACATAAAGATGACACAAAACATTTTATTGAGAAGACAACAGTCACCAGCCATCTATAACAAACTGTGAGACATTGTGTTCTATGTTAAATTATCACAGAAGTATTTGCTAAATGTTTGTCTAACTAACAAAAACAAAAGAAAGAATGGATTGACAGCTACAGAATTTAGAAGTCAGGCTGATAATTCAGGGAAGATAATCAGTGGGTTCAATTTGTCTTACCATTATTTTATGTCATCATTTCTAGTCCCCCTACATGTTTTCTAAGTAAATTTAGTTTTATATTGAAATATTTACTTAAAACTTACTCTCAATCAGTGCATTATCTTTCTTTTTTTTAACCTTAACGTAATTTAGTAACTGTTTCTAACTAAGCTGTGAAAAGAAACAGCCCATGTTGAGAACATGAATAATATTACAATGGAGGGAGTGAGATGTTTGGAATGTAGCAATGATTGAAATTCTTTTCTTGACCAAACTTTAGTGAGATTTCTGAACCTTCTCCTAGGTCCAGCTATGCACTTCCTTGCAGAATGTCCTTTTAACAGGAACACTGCTAAATTGGTTATTTAGAATCTTCCTTCTTGGTCACCCTCAGTATCTGACCTTCATCTTCTACCGTTACTGGGGTTATACTTGATACCTTGGTCTGTTTTCATCAAAACTACAGTTATCCAGAATCCTTAGTCAGAAGCTCCATTCTTTATGTATACTTTTAATAGATCTATTCCTCTTTCAAAACTCACTGAAATTTGAGTTATTGCAAATTGGAAAAAGTGTGTCACAGTTGTCATAGTAGCATGAAGCTCAATTGTACGGATTTCATTTTTATGATGGATTGGTTGACTTTACTGAATTTTTAAAAATGTGGACTGAGATCTACTGTGTTGACCCAAACATAGTCTGAGAAACTGGATACTACAGTCACTATCACCTTGAAACAATATTTCCAGAAATTTGAAAACATGGTGTGTCAATTTTAGGCCACATATTTTCCTTAAAATTTTTTTTAAAAGAATACACACAGCTTTTCTTTGAAACTAGAAAAGTTGAATCTGTTTTTCTACTAGCATTAAGTTCCAAATTTTTGATAACTGAGAGCATTCCTATATTCCTACAGGTAGACTAAAAGAAATTGGATAATATTCTACATTTCTGAAATTATTTCCCTACAATGAAGTTTCCCACAGGTTTACCATATCATGTTAGAATTAATGATCTGATTGGATTTTATTTCTTTTTAGTGAGAAGGTAACAGATGTCATCAGGACTTTCTAGTTCCCAGGTTTGGTTTGGAAAGGAGCGGGTCTTGGGTATGAATTTTAGCTTTCATTTCTAATTCATACCTTTTGATAAAGAAATCATTGTGGCAGATGGTATGCTCCACATGGAGCCATCTAAACACACAAAAACAACCTCTAAACCTTCTTTTCTCAACATGCACTTCCACTTTTGTGTCATCAATGTCTTTCTTTGTTCCCAAACTATGGTTAAGTGTGGGATATAGATAAGTGGGACATCCTGTATTTGGACCACATTGGAATGGGGAATTAGATCTTCAAAGTCCTTGATTTGTCAGGAAAAATATTAATATAGATCATTTGAGCATAAAAATATGAATATAGCTTAAAATCAGAACCTGTCCCATCTCAGCCTCCTCACTGCAACTGTTCTCAAGTATGTTGACAAACAAACATTAAGTCAGCTCCTGAAATTAAGAGGCACAGCTGGCTTTGCCTTGTCTCTCTTTGGACCTCCCCCATGTGCTTAGCATATACTTTCTCTAAATCTAGACTCACAGCTGCCTTTTTCCTCTTGAAGGCCATCATCTCCTCCCCCTGGTTTTCTTTTCTTCTTTAGTACCAGCTCCATCTCTCTCTAGTTAATTCTTCTCATGTCAGAGACAACCTCAAGTTTAAAAACCAAGAAAACATTGTCCCTCTTTTGATAAGCCCCCAATTTATTAATCGAGACTTCAAGTGCCCTAGCCAATGCCATGCCAGCTGAAGTCCTGACTATGCTTGCAACATACCTGGCACTCCTCCTTCGAAAGAATCTCAGGCCGGTTGGTGGTGGTGGCGGCGGCTGCGGCAGCGGTACATGCCTTTAATCCCAGCACTTGGGAGGCAGAAGCAGGCAGATCTCTGTGAGTTCGAGCGAGGCCAGCCTGGACTACAGAGTGAGTTCCAGGACAGGAACCAAAACTACACAGAGAAACCCTGTCTCGAAAAACAAAACAAAACAAACAAACAAACAAACAAAAGAAAAGAAAAGAAAGAAAAAAACACATTCAAACATTTATTTAGTCATCCATCCATTCATTCAAAAGAATCTCCTAGGCTTCTGCATGATACCAAGCAGCATTCCAACTGCTGTGATAAAAAGGACAAAGTCATTGTTACTTTGCAGTTTACATAAAAACAAAAAATAAATAGAAATTTAAGATTGGGGTGTTATAGGAAAGAAGTTAGAGAGGGTAATGTGATTAAACATGGCAGAGAAGAGAGTCCACTTTATTGTACAGATGAGACTCCTTTGACAAGTCAAGAAGTAGGAAAAGGAATGAGCTAAAGGATGCAGACAGGGCATTTAGAGATTCTCTTGATGTTACATCCAGGCTAACCTCCCGATAAATAGCATCAGTCCATCCCCAATAGCTGCCAAAATTCTGTATGCAACATTTTATTTGTTAAACCTTAACTCTGGACCAGAGGCTCTTTCAACTGTATTCACAAGGAGCATTGAAAAAGATGTGTTGCCCTGTGTATCCAAAACTGTGGTGGGATATGGTGTTAATCCTCTGCCTTCTATGCCAGCTTTTGTGCAAAAGTATCAACAGGATGGAGACAATGTGGAAGGTTCTGGCATTGGGATGGAGGCACATGAATCAAATACTCAGTTCTGTGATGGTTTCACAGTAGCCATTTACTACAGACCCTCCTTTGCTCTCTTAAAAAAATAAGGAAAATGGAATCTACAAGATGAGTGCTAGGATTTGACAAAGATTATATTCCTGTACGTCCATGTGTGTATGAGAGACAACAATGGCATTGGGAAATTTAGCGCTCATAGTGGCTTGATAGAACACAATACAGTAAATAATGAGAATAGGCTCTTATTTTCCACCTGTTTGGTGAGTTCACAGTTGTCCTAAGTATTTTGGGAGCAGAGAGGGTAGACTAGGAAGGGAAATTATGTAATCCAGGAACAGCAGAAGAGTCTTGCTATAAAGACTTGTTGACCAACTTTCTTTTAGTGATAGGGTCATTTTGCTGCTTCTCAGACCATGATCTTTTAACCTTGAAACGAGAAAGTTGAAAATTGAAGTAAGCACAGAAGGCACACCTAAGGCCAAAGTCTCCTAGACTAGAGATCAAATTCAGCCCCACAGGTGTCTCTTCCACATTAATGTCCACCTCACATTGATAATTGATTAGAATTCCATATCAACTTTCAGCATGGATATTACCTTCTTTTATGGTAATATACACAGTTTCTTACATAAGTCAATGACAACATAAATTGGTTAACTATTTTTTTCTAGATCAGTCTATTAGCAGTGCCCAATAAAAAGTCCTCCTGCTACATTTTATGGTCTAATAGTGTTATAAGATTTCACAGAAGGGGTGGGGTAAAGTGGACAATTTTTTTCCTTGTCAAATATATAAACATTAAAGGGATTTAATTACAGAGACTGAAAATCAGGCTATATGTCTGTGGAATGTTCTTTAGCAGTCTATAAATGGTTTCCATTATTTCTTAAAACTTTCTATTTCAACTTGTATTTAACTGCTAAATGAGATGTATGGTACTGAGTATAAACATCATTAATTTTCACACACAGAGTAACAATGGTTTCACTATGTGGCCCTAAAATCTTTAGAAATATTTCATGGAACTCTTAGAAAAAGGAACATCAATGGGGAGGAAATGTCTGGCCACTTCTCATAGTGAAAATTTAACTAATGTGCACTTTATTTATTTATTACTTTGATTGTTTTTAAAACTGTGTGTTAATATGTGTCCATTGTACAGTATGATGGGTCCTCTGAATCTGGCTTATTTAACCCACTCTGATGATCTCCAGGACCATCCATTTTCTGGCAAATGTTAAGGCTCCATTCTTTTTTATGTGGAATAAAATTACATTATGTGTACGTACAACAGTTTTCATCCATTCATCTGTAAATGGAACTGTAGGCTGATTCTATATCTTGGCTATTGTAAATAGTATAGCAATACATATGGCTGAGCAAGTATCTCTGTGGTAGGATACAGAGTCCTTTGGGTACATGACTGGGAGTGGTGTACTGGGATCATGTTGTACTTCCAATTTTAGTTTTTATGAGGAACCTTCAAACTGAGTTTCATGATGAATATACTACTTGCATTCTCACCAGCAGTGAATAAAGGTTTACTTTACCTCTGCATTTATACCAGCATCTGTTGTTGTGTCTAATAATACTTTAAAAACCCTAATTTTTTTTCATTTGACACTGCCTGCTAGAAATGAGTTAGCCACCTACAGTCTTTCAAAGTAGAACCTCACAATTCCTCCTGCCAAAGGGATACACTCACTTGATGGGTGGCTTCCTGTTTGTACACAGATGGAACACTGAAGTAAGCCTGGGACAGGATAAAGCCAATGTGTTAGAGACAGGAAATTTGACTTCAGAGTATTCAGGGGGAAAGGAGCATTGCTCAATGTACTAGGAATTCTACAAGAATAATGACCCTTGGGGATTACACCTCCCAAGGGACACACTGGCCCACAATTAGTGCAATCTTGAAATTATACCACTAAACAGTTACACTTTTCCTTTGAGACTGTGGTTAACCTTGACATCTGTGAGTTTTAAAAGTATACATCTACAGTATATGCGTGCCTAAAATCAGTTCTTATACGGTAAAATCAAAAGCAGGGTCATTCCACACTGCTTTAAATTAAGGTGACGTAGACAAAGGTTGCAACATTCATATATGATGTTCTGTAGATGCTGTACTTTGGACTCGAAAGCATTTGTCTCTGTATACTAGTCATCTGTAACTTTGAATCTGCATCTAAA
This sequence comes from Onychomys torridus, assembly GCF_903995425.1. Taxonomy (NCBI): domain Eukaryota; kingdom Metazoa; phylum Chordata; class Mammalia; order Rodentia; family Cricetidae; genus Onychomys; species Onychomys torridus. The sequence goes on from NC_050466.1 coordinate 54,344,527, forward strand.
TCTAAAGCAGGTAGCAGTATTAAAAAGTATGTCCTAGTCATCCTATATCACTCCAAAACAAACACACTAAAGGAGTTCATTCGAATGTGGATAAGCTGATATTTGGCCAGTAAGATGAGGGAATGATGGGAAAACTGCATACACTTTAGCTCTGTGCCCCAACGTGCTTTGCTGACCAGGTGCAAAGAGAAATATGAGGATCTGAGGGTGCTTTGGGTTTTATTGCCAAAGGCAGCTGTGATGAACATTCCAGACCCTGGGGCAGAAGTTAGACAGAGCTGCCAGAAGGAACAATGAAAGGGATTCTAATAGTTCAGTTTGTATATAAAGCTGAGCCAAGGAGAACTGAGTAAGCACAGACGGTATTACTGTAATACATCTAATATGTTTACATATAATCTTTACTCTGAAACTCTCTTGACCAAACTCAGATACTTATGGATCGTGCTCAAGTAGTCAAAAGAGAGAATGCCCCAGTACCCAGGGTCTCTGTGTAAGGAGAAGAAACCAGAAGACACAACACAGAGCTGCAGCTTTAATGTTCAATGTGTTAATTTAGTTTGTGAGTTTTTGTGATGCTGGGAATGGAATCCAGAGCCTTGAATATGCCAAGCAAGTCTTCTATCACTAAGATACATGCCAGAGCTTAATAGTTACTATTTTTTGACTATCCAGTTCCATCAATGGCTTTTCGTGATTAAAACATGGAATCCCTTCCTAAAGGGATTTTTACGGGAAGTAACCATAGCAAAACTGTGGATATAAGCTATAAGAGCACTATGGTGGACAATCTTTTGGACCACAGCAGATCAATCATACTTATTGAGTGAATATTCAGATAGGGTTTGTTATGTGTTTGCTATTTATTTAAAAATGATTCTCAGGATCCTCATGGTAAATCTTTGCTTGAGGTTACTAAAATTATGAAACTCAAATGTTGGATAAACAAGGTCATCTGATGCTATTAAAACAGTAACACACTACAGTGAGTAGAGCAATAAAATTCCTATAAACGAAATACAAATGTAACAAGGCAATAAAACTGCCCAGCAAAAATGCCACTGCTAATGCCTAAAACTTTGAAACTTCACACAAGGGAGTTTTATTCCCAAGAGTAGTATAACAGAACATGTCCATTCCAAGTGTTGATGCTGTTGCTAATATTTCAGTAAAGCCAAATCTTCAAATATGGTATAATTCAGAGAGACCAAAGGCTAAATGAGACACTTCAGAGCTCTGGACTTTGAGATGTTTTCCGAGGATAGCAATGTAAGGTCTGTGTGAATCACTAGCTGTATATTCCTGGTTGTCTGTGTCAACTCTCCACTTTTCAGGTTCCCTATATCCATAAAGAAAACACAGATTCTTACCTCCCAGAGCAAATGCAATATTATTAAACGTAATACAGGGTACAGGACAGTCCTCACAACAGTAGGTGCACTGGCAAGAACTAATGAGTTAGTACATGAAAAAGCATTGAAACTTGCTTCAAACATAGCAATCCTTTGTTCATATCCACTCTCAATGCTGTTTCTAAGCTCAGTTTATTTGCAATGTCCATATAGAATGAAAATGATAGGTAATACGACCAATCATCCTGTTCTGTCTTCCTGAAGACATTGTAGCATTAGTCAATACAGCTGCATCTTTTCATCAGCTCAGTAACTCAGGAAGCCATGTTAGCATGGTGACTAACTCTAGAATTTTTGGCACTACTTTGAAATCCCAAGTGGATCCCATGAAGGTTGTTGTTTCCTATGCAACTGAGTTGGGAGAGAGGATGGGCTGAGACGATTCTTCCATTATATAAAGCAGGTGGTGGAAAAAAATCTTGCAAAGCATTAGAAAGTAAATATTTTAACTTTATGGACCATATGGACTCTGTTGCATCTAATCAATTCTTGTTATAGTCTTAAATGCAGTCATAGACAATGTGTAACCACATAGGTGTGACTGTGTGCCAAAAAAACACTTTACTTACCAAAAGGAGATGACAAGTAAGATTTAATTCTAGGGTCATAGTTTGCCATCCTTCAGCACAGAGAACAGATCATGGGCTTTAAAGGGAAAAGTGTGAAAATGCATAAATTTTTCTAAGATTCCTTTATTTGTATAGTTTCGATGAAAACATCTGTGAACAAACTGGAAGATAGTAGATATTGAATAAACCTAGTCTTCCTTCTAGTCATGAAGAGTTTGCAATTACTGAATTAATAGGTTTCCATTTTGAAGCTGACATTCCTCCAGTGCTGTCTGGCTTTTACTTTCCCCACTATGTCCTGCAGACTTCTGTCACATTTATAACAAACAGTGACCGTCCTATGCTCTATTTCCTGGGGTACACTCAGACGACTTCAGCCTTCAGTGTCACATTCTTGGCACTGATGGCACAGACATTTTAGGTTGTTTAATGGCAACTTTTTGGAAAGCAGTTCCAAAATGAAGCAACAGAATGAAAGGTGTTGCTCATAATTCATTCAAAAACAATTGATCTCCTTCCTTCCTTTAGCTTATTAATTATGCTCTTTATAAAACAAATGCTCTACACCCTTCCGTTTGGGCTGGGCACATAGAATAAAAAAAACTCCACTAAACTGGCATGTACAATTATGTCTATCGAATCCTTTTCATAAAATTTCTCCAAACATTCTGTTAGGTAATCTTCAACAAGTGTCTTCAGTAAAAATCAGCTTCTTTTGAAGGTGAAAATAACTTACAGCTGCTTGTTGAGTTAAAGGAAAGACAGAGGCAATACAATTCAGAGAAAGGAAGCAATTCCTAATGGGAAGAGGAAACTTCTAGTCTGCGGTCTCACATTCATTACTTGTACTTGCATTTGTCATTTTGGTAAGTGGCATTCTTTCCAGTTTGTACCATGATTCCTGTGTAGTGATGTGATGGAGAAATACAGAGTTGGATTTCTAGTCAAGCTTGCATTACTTCAGTGTAGTTACCACCTGCTCCTCTGTAAAGCTCTTCAGAATGAGAACCAGTCCCTGCCCCTCAGCATTCCTTCCAGAGAATGAAACATACTTGATTACATTACTAATAAAACTTGGAATTACAACTGGAAAAACGTAAAAATAGTTCTATCTTCATGAAGTATCCACAAGTAATATCTATGTAACCTCTTGTATGCTGTTGCCCCTCCAGAATAGCAATAGAAGCACAGAGGCTGACTACTGAATATCTTTGCTGCCAAAGCTTTAGTATCTTTATTTATGCAAATACAGCAAAATAGAGGATGGGTTGTAGAAATTGGATCTGTGGACTATGGTCACAAACAAGGAAAGCACTCATGCTATTATTCTATCTTAGATGCAGTCTATGGCTTTGCTATTACTGAAAAATAGTATAAGATGAGAATGGAAGCACAGATACTTGATGAGAAATACCTGTAGGAAGCAGGGAAGTGGACAAGGAAAGGTATTAAGGCAACAGTGTGCCTACCCAAGCTCAGTCTGGGCAACTAGAGATTAAAATCAACAGGCAACTCAGAATCACTGCAGCTAAAGGATTTATCTAACATGTCCCACCAGGAGTGAGTCAAAAGCTTCTAAGCACAGGCAAGGAATTCACCTCCTCTGGACTTCTCTGCGAGAAGCCAAGAAAACCCCACACTAACGGGTGCAGGTTCAGTAAGTCCCACATGGACAAGGCACTGATAACCATAGGTGCCATACACTCTTCTTGTCATATTCTTTTGCTCCTTTTCCTCCTCCCCCTTCTTTTTATTTCTTCTGAGACAGGGTTTCTCTGTATAACAGCCCTGGATGTCCTAGAACTCCCTTTATAGACCAAGCTGGCCTGGAACTCAGAGATCTGCCTGCCTCAATCTCCCAAGTGCTAGGATTAAAGACATGTGCCACCACTACCTGGCCTTCTACACTCTTCCTAAGACTAGCTCTAGAAGATAATTTTCCTTACAATGGTTTCATATGCCTGGCTCTAGAGGAGGCTAGAAGGAGCTGGTGCCACATTCATCCCATTTGCTCTGTAGCTCTAATAGTTTATGACTAAATATGAAGCACACAGACTGTATCTGACAGTGCTTTCTGTATTGACCATGGCCATTTCCTACTTCAGGGCCACAATCCACATATGAGTATTTTGGCTTCACTTACCACAACTTGTCTATATTTGGGCAAGAGCCAGACGACAACATTGTGTGTGTGTGTGTGTGTGTGTGTGTGTGTGTGTGTGTGTGTGTGTAACATGTATGTATATGTGTGTGTTTCCTTATCTAGAGACTCCTTGCTTCCATCATTTCCACTCATTGTGAAATTATTGTTGACTTTCTAAAGCAATCGTTCTGAAGATTGAAGATCTGCACTATAGCTAATTAAAAAAAAACTTGAGTTAAGGAGCAGCACTTGAAAAAAATCTATCTATCTATCTATCTATCTATCTATCTACTATCTATCTATCTATCTATCATCTATCTATCCATCTATCCATCTATCTACGTATCTACTATCTATCTATGTATCTATCTTCTATCTATGTATCTATTTATCTGTCTATCTATCTATCTATCTATCTATCTATCTATCTATCTATCTGTCTATCTATCTATCTATCCTTACCTCCCTCTCTCTCCTTTGCTCCTTCCTCATCTGCTCAACTCCTCCATTATCTGAATGGTCAGCTATATTTGTATATACAAGCCAGGAAGATGTTGCTTTCTCACTGTCCTACCTGGGAAACAGCAGGCTCTATTCAGTGTGTGAAGATGAAGGTTGGGTAGGGGTTAGAGAAGGCATCCTACCAGGTAGTGGAAACACTGCTTGCTTTAATTTTATAGCTAAGAACAAAGCCTTCTTATTGTTTAATAGGATCCTTAAAGGCAGGCCTCACTGGCATAGTTCTAATTTTTTTGAAACCACAAACAAGAGGAATTCTTTAAGGCCTTTTCATGAAAAGCAGAAGGGAAAAGCCATTTGATTATGCAAACATTAAAGTGATCCTTTGCTTCAGTAGCCAGGGGTTGATTCCAGGCTAGCATTTACGTGTGTCCTCTTTACAGAAGCATCTGTTGCTACTGTCTACCTGAACCCACTCTTTTACTCACAATAGGTCATAATGATGGCAAATGCATGAAAAACACACACACACACACACACACACAAATCCCATCTTCCTTCAGGATGGCATCCCTTTGGCATCATTGGTTTTGTATAATGTGCTAAAAGAAGAACTAATTGCACCAAAACCCAACGATCCCCTACTTTCCCCATGCAAGCCCTATTGATAAACTTAGAACTACTGCACCTTTGTTCAGTACATGTTTTGATTTTTGCCAATGAATTAAGCCTGTTATGCAATCAACTTCCTGACTGCAAGGAAACCAAGGCTAGTGGTTTCCAGAGATCTTTGCAACAGTCTTAGCAGTAGATGAATGGAAGCAAGAGGAGACAAGGCTGCTCTTATTTCTCCCTGAATGAAGGAGATGCTACCAGCATACCCATGATGCTACCTGAAGCAAGTTTTATTGACTTTGAATGTCTTTTGGTTGTTGATTCAGAGGATGTGTGGTGTTTCCCCCCTCTCATGTGCGTGCGTGTGTGTGTGTGTGTGTGTGTGTGTGTGTGTGTGTGTGTATGTGTGTATTGTGTATAGGAACAGTCTGATATTTTAAAAGATGACTCAATAAGTCACTTTTACACCTCTGTCATTTTAACTAGTTTTCATGTGTCAAATAATTCTTTTAAAAGTATTTCCCCCCAACTTCATTCAGTCTGGCTATCAGATTGATTTTAGAACCAAAAGAGGTTTCTGGCTGGGTGGTGGTGGTGTACGCCTTTGATCCCAGCACTCTGGAGGCAGAGCCAGGTGGATCTCTGTGAGTTTGAGGCCAGCTTGGGCTACCAAGTGAGTTCCAGGAAAAGTGCAAAGCTACACAGATAAACTCTGTCTCAAAAAAACCAAAAAGAAAAAAAAAAGGTTTCTGAGAGTATCTAGAATATTGATTCTTAAACCCCTCAATGCTGTAACCTTTAATAAACCCCGTTCCTCATGTTGCAATGTAATTTTTGCTACTGTTGTGAATTGTAACATAAATATCTGTGTTTTCCGATGGTCTTGGGTGACCCCTGTGAAGGGAGTTGAGACCACAAGTTGGGAACCATTGATCCAGAAAATCAAAAGGAAAGGTACAGATTTACGGGGGGAGAGGGTGTTGGGGGGCTTGGGAAGACATTCTATGACCACTCTTAATGGCTCCAGAATGCCCCAGATGGACATCTGCCTCATAGTTCTTTGCTTTGCTGACTCCATCTTCCTGACCCTATCCAGTGCCACATTCCCCAGTTTGGGCAAGGTCCTGGCAGGCGTGTTTATCATCCATAGGCTATGTCTGGGTATCTGTGGCTACTGAAATCTGCCACTGCAGAGTATAATGAGTATAATGTTTTCAAGGAAGGCCCATTTCTGCTCTTTAGGGTGACAATTTATCTGGTGTGCAGATTTATGCAAATGAGCCAATGCTGGAAGGCAGACAGAAGGATGCAGGTGATGCCTTGGAAAACACTATTAGAGCCATTGGCAGATATTATACCATTTGCTAGACATCCTAGGAAGCCTGGCATACTTCCCAAGGAATCCTGCCAAGTAGGAAAGGCCTAGACATGGACTTACAGACCATGGGAATTTTTGTACAAGGAATGCATCTATACAAGTCATTAACTATATAGTTTTTCTTAAGCTTTTAAATAAATCTCATTATCTACTTATAAATCTAATACATTTCATAAAACCAAGAACAACCACTCACAGGGTATCCTTAACTCAAGCTGGCCTGACCCAACTTCATTAAACAATCAATTCCATCTAGAAATTAGGTAATTAAGGTAATTTTTTTAAATGAAGTAAATACTCTCATACAAGGAAATGCACTTACTTTAAGGGGTACCTAAACAGGTATTCATGACCAAGAATATAAGACATTTCTATAATCCCACAAAACACCCTCAAGCCCTTCTTCCTGGCAATGCTCACCCCAGACAATTATTGCTCATATTTTACCAACAAATTCCTGAAACATATTAAACTGCATTTATAAATTTCATCTTCAGTTTACTTTATGATCACTTCAAATTCTTAAAAGGATAAACTGAAACCTTTAAAAAGTTCATCTTTCCCAAGTCCTAAGTAGCTTTCTGTAAGATTCATAAATTAGACATTCAGCTTAAAATTACAGATCTAAATAAATTATGTTTTAAATTTAATCTGAAAGCAAAATTTTCAAATTTCTGTAAAGTGTCATCTCTTAAAGACTATACATTATTGAGATACAAATGTTAAATTATAACATGAAATATTGATTGTATGGTGTTATTTAGGTCTTTGTCTTGGATACATATGTTAAACTTCCCTGTGAGAATGAAAAACAACTCTTTAAAGGAAGCAAATTTGTTGTCTCAAAGAAGTTGGGGTAACCACAGCAATGGTTAATGACCAAAGATTTATGAATACTTCAGAACTGATGGCTCTTTGATTCTACTTGTACCACAGATGTGTTTGTGTACTTATTGAGCCTTTGTGAAGGTCTTCTGGGCATAATTTAGTGTGACTTCTCCCAGGGATCTATCATTCCAATCACCACTTTCATTTTATCACCTACTTTGTGTAGTTCAGGTACCACTCCAGTCACTTTACATTGTTGGAGGGAACTTCATATGCATTCTCGTTCATCTACCTCATTTTGTTGTGTTCACAAACCTGGCCTGAAACTCACGATGCAGCCCAGGATGACTTCAAAGTCATGGTCCTCTTGCTTCAGTCTTAAAAGTGTAGGATTACAGATGTGCACCACCATGACTGGTTTACCTCATTTCTTTATTAGTTGATCTTTGTTTTGTTTTGTTTTGTCTAGCTTCAAGCTACATACCTATGGCCAATATGATAATGTTTACATGAAAAGGCTGTTGAGAAAATTATATTAGAAAGTGAGTATATGCCCCCACCCCCAGCTGAATAGGCTGTGTTCTTTTGGAAGGCACCACAGAATGGGGTTCTGGTGACTATCCACATTCACGCTTCAGTCTTTTTGCTTACCTACCACCATACCCGGCAGATCCCACCTCCCCCTCCCCCGCTCCTGTGCCAGGAATGTGCTACCACTGGTGCCATGTCCTACCAATACCCAGCACTGACCCCGGAGCAGAAGAAGGAGATGGCTGACATCGCTCATACAATTGTGGCTCCGGGCAAGGGCATCCTGGCTGCAGATGAGTCCACTGGAAGCATTGCCAAGCAGCTGCAGTCCATTGGCACTGAGAACACGGAAGAGAACAGGCGCTTCTACTGCCAGCTGCTGCTGACTGCTGATGACCCTGTGAATCCCTGCATTGGGGGGGGGGGGGTGATCCTCTTCCACGAAACACTCTACCAGAAGGTGGATGATGGACGACCCTTCCCCCAAGTTATCAAGTCCAAGGGCGGTGTTGTGGGCATTAAGGTAGATAAAGGCTTGGTGCCCCTGGCGGGAACCAATGGCGAGACCACCACCCAAGGGCTGGATAGGCTGTCTGAACGCTGTGCCCAGTATAAGAAGGATGGAGCTGACTTTGCTAAGTGGCGTTGTGTGCTAAAGTTTGAGGAACACATTCCCTCAGCCCTTGCCATCATGGAAAATGCCAATGTTCTGGCCTGTTATGCCAGCATCTGCCAGCAGAATGGCATTGTACCCATTGTGGGGCCTGAAATCTTCCCTGATGGGGACCATGACTTAAAGCACTGTCAGTATGTAACTGAGAAGGTACTGGCTGCTGTCTACAAAGCTCTGAGTGACCACGATTTCTGGAAGGCACACTGCTGAAGACCAACATGGTCACCCCAGGCCATTCCTGTACCCAGAAATTTCCCAATGAGGAGATTGCCATGGTAACTGTTACAGCACTTTGTCACACAGTGCCCCCTGCTGTTCCTGGGGTCACTTTCCTGTCTGGAGGGCAGAGTGAGGAAGAGGCATCCCCTAACCTCAATGCTATCAACAAGTGCCCGCTGCTGAAGCCATGGGTCTTGACTTTCTCTTACTGCCAAGCCCTGCAGGCTTCTGCTCTGAAGGCCTGGGGTAGGAAGAAGGAAAACTTGAAGGCTGCCCAGGAGGAGTACATCAAGAGAGTCCTGGCCAACAGCCTCGCTTGTCAAGGAAAGTAGACCCCAAGTGGTCAGTCTGGAGCTGCAGGCAGTGAATCTCTCTTCATCTCTAACCATGCCTACTAAGCAGAGTTGACCTAAGGCTGCCCCATGGACACTCCAGCCCCCCCCCCACTTGTTATTGAAGAGGGGGCCTTCAGGCACTTTCCCATCACTTTTATGCTGCCCTCATGACTAGTATGTGGTGTTGTCTGTGAATGCTAATTCTGACATCCCTTCCAGTCCACTGCTAATAAACAACTATTTAAGGGGGAAAAAGAGAGTATGATGTAGTGGGTAGCCATCCCAGCCTTGGCCTGGAAGTTCCAACCTCCACTGAGGCTTCAGTAATGGTCACGCCCACAAGGCAGAGCTGAGGGAGGAGGCTGAAGACCCAGGAGCAAGGAGAGGTGTCTCTTGGTTCGGGGACCCTGGACGCTGTAGGTAGACCGAGCAGAGTTCTCCAGAGAACACCGCCAGACCTTTCCCAGACCCTGCAACCTATCCCTTCATTTGTAAGTTACCCCACAAAATAAACCTCCCTCTTAACTATGTGGAGTGGCCTTAATAATTTCACTAATAGTATATGATCTTTCAAATGGCCATAGTTGTTTTCAGGGTACATGTGTATAAATCCTATTACTTTTGCTTTCCCTATTCTCTAAAACATACTTGGTTATGGGAATTTAATAGCTTTATACAATAATATTCTCCTCCTGATACCAGAATTCATGAAGGACACACCATTTTCCCAATCCTTTGGAAATAGACAGAAGAACAGTGTGATGACCTAATAATAACTTGCCTAGTCAGAGAATTATGCCTTCATGAGAGTTTCATCACCTTTTATACAGGAACTTGGTATTGTAGCTAGTAAAATAGTTTTAAAGCAGAGTGGAAGTTCTACCATACATTCCCAGGTTTAGACCTTGCCTCACTTGGTTGTGCATCCTTTGTGAGTTCTTCCTCACTGCTTTTTGCATTCAGTAGCAGCCTCAAGCCATTTAAATAGCTGAATTTAAAAATTCAAATTTCTATTTCAAACAGAAATAAGCAGTGCTACAATTGCACTCTTGTTGATGGGAATTTTGTATGCATGACAAATTATTTTAAAATTAGAATAAGCCTCTTCCATTTTTCTTACATTTGACAATTAAAAATAAAAGCCCATAGAATAAGGGTACTAGATGCTATGCCTCTGTTTCTCATAATGTATAATTATTTTACACACATATATGGCTTTATGTCATATAGAAGACATTTTGCTACCCATTAATTGAGGGAAATAATTTAAAATATACATTAAATATAGAAGTAAAAAAAGTTGGCTAAGTTAATGATTGTTGCTGAATGTGATCACACTTATTTCTGAATGGACTGAACAGGAGCGAGCCATGGGGAAGCCAAGCTCCTATCGGCTCATCATTGTCACCTTCTTTTATCTTTGACCTACTCATTTGAATCCATCCAGCTAAGCTCATCTTATGTGAAAGCTGAGTTATAGCTAAGTGTAATGACCATTTTAAAGTGTATCATAAACTGTTCATATTATTCTTGTGTGTTTCACATGTATACATTTGCACATACATGTATGTGAGCATACCTGTGAAGGCCACAAGTCAATGTCAGGCATCTTTTGATATGCTCTCCTTCACCTTCTTCTTTTTAATTTTTCTTTTTTGGAGACATGGTCTCTCACTGATCATGAAGCTCATTGACTTAGCCAGGTTAGCTAGCCAGCAAGCTTCAAGGATCTGCTTGTCTCTACTTCCACTAGCCCCACATGACACTGGGATTATAGACATGCACTGCCATGCCTCGCTTCTGTGCAGATGCTAGAGATGAAGCATGGGTCTTCATGTTTGTATGTCAAGCACTTTACCAAGTGAGTCAGTATTCTTTACATCATGCCAGAAAAATCGGTACTGCTCTAGCTACCCAATAGGTTACTATTTCAAGAGAATGATGTTGCATGTAGAATAGTTTAAGGGAGGTACTATAAAGAATTCCTTTATTCTGTAGAGAGACCACATTAGGACACAATAGAAAAACCACATTTTCTCCTTCCTTCCTATTATTGCTCAGCCACTGAGCCCTAGTTTAGGCCTAGTACTCCACATTCAGTTTAACAAGGTCAAACTCCACTCTAATCATCTGGTAGAATTCAGACTATATAACATAAAACTTCATTGTGCTCAAATTATAAAGATTAACAGATGATGAATATTTTGGATGTTGTTCTTAATGTTTCAAAGCTTGAACTTGGAAATGTTATAAAAGCATTATCAATTCAGTCTTGTCTTCATTCAGTCAAAAGTATTCGAATTCTAATTTACCGGAAGACGTTTGCTGTTGTATTCTCTCTATTTCTCATGAATTTTAAGAAAGTAAAAATGTTTCAATGACTCTTATGAATAATTTTTACCCCCAAAGCATTGAATACAAGTATGTGCTAGATAATACTTTTATAAACAATCACTTTAATTCACACTGAGGAAAACAGGTTGTCTTCATAACTTATTAATGGTTGTAAGCCTGGTGGCAGAAACTAGATATAGTAATATACATAATGGACCCACAAAATGGAGTTTTTCTGAAATGATGAAATTTAATACAGACTGTTAGTTCTTTTGTAGTTGTGTCACAGGAATCCCAAGACCTGAACCTGATAAATCAATTTCACTATAGTAGTGGCCACAATAGAGTTTCTGAATGCTGACAATTGTCTAATCATATTGCCACCCTTTTAGAGCTGTATGCATGAATAGGAGTTTGTTGGTCTGGTTTAAAGGCTAGGAATCTAACTCTAAATAATCCCTGACAACATCCTTGCAGGGTGTCAAATGGACTGGGAATCTGACTTTTCTTTGCAAGTAGCCATGGACTAAAATTTGTATACAACTTTAGATACTCAAGTTGCCCACTGCAAGATCTACTTCATTCAGATCAGACACATGTCCACAAGACTTAAAAGGCATGTGTGTGTGTGTGTGTGTGTGTGTGTGTGTGTGTGTGTGTGTGTGTTTCTGTGTCTATATATGTGTTTTTATGTGTGTGTATATATTTGGATGCTGGCCTTTGTCCAATGATGTGGATGAAGCAATTACCAATGTCTCTACAAAGAGAGAACACTTTCACAACAGAAAATGGCACAATTAGAGCAAAAATGTTCATCTTCTTTCATGATAATTTATCCCCATCATTCCTCTTAACTCATACAGTCCACTACTGGAGCAGAGATCTAGTTAAAAATGCTTAATTCACTCGCAAAAGGTCTTGTGTTCTATATACCAATATTGGAAATCCACAGAAGGCCAATAAGGAAACAAACTTAACATTAAAAGAGAAGGAAAAACTAAGGGAGAAAAACGAAAGAGTCAAAGAGAATTTAAAAGTGATTGCAGACTGATTACAGGCCAGAAAGATGATGTGTCTAGGGAACTTGCAGCTGCACCTGAAGACCTAAGTTCCATCCTTAGAATCCACATGGAGGAGGGAGAGAATCAATTGCTACAAATTGTTCTCTGATATCCATATAAGAGATATGGTAGCATGTACATATCCATGCGCACACGCACGCACACACAGAATTTTAAAATATTAAGGTGATCTCAACAATTCACACTCTTACAGTCCCTCCTCTTTCTTTACAATTGGACTCCTGGAGCTCCACCTGGAGCCTGGCCAAGGATCTCTGCATCCACTTCCATCGGTTAGATGGATGAGAGTTCCAGCACGACTGTTAGGGTGTTTGGCCATCTGATCACCAGACTAGGTCAGATCAGGCTTTCTCTCGACCATTGCCAGGAGTCTACAGAGGATATATCATTGTGGATTTTGGGGGACCTCTCTGGCACTTTGCTTCTTCCTGTTCTCATGTGGTCATCATTTATCATGGTCTGTTATGCCTTGTTCTCCCTTTCTGTTCTTGATCCAGCTGGGATCTCTTGCTCCCCTAAGCTCTCTTTCCCTCGAATCTTGCCCTTCACTACTCCCACTAGCACAGGGACAAATCGCCAAATGAATGGAGACACATGAATTATGAACCAAAAGCTGTGGAGCCCCCAACTGGATCAGGCCCTCTGGATAAGTCAAACAACTGAATAGCTTGTACTGTTTGGGATGCACCCAGGCAGTGGGACCCGGACCTATCCTTAGTGCATGAGCTGCCTGTTTGGAACCTTAGGCTTACACAGGGACAGTTTGCTCAGCCTGGAAAGAGGGGACTGGACCTGCCTGTACTGAATCCACCAGGTTGAATTGAATCCCCAGTGGAGTCTTGGCCCTGGAGGAGATAGGAATGGAGGGGAGGGGCTGGGGGGAAAGGTGGGGACAGCGGGCCTGGAGGGGGAGGACGGGAACCCATGGCTGATGTATAAAATTAAAGCACAAATACAATAAATAAAAAAAGGAGAAAAAATTGTGATTACAAACAAGGCAAGTTTAACCAAAAGATCCAAGGATAGCACACTGACAAGCTGGTGGATCAGACCTTGAACAAAGACAGTCAGCTGGGTCTCTGTCTTCCACAATAATGGCAATTGGTCACAATTATCTACTTGTTCTCCATTACTATCTCAGTGTGGATTGATAGTCACTGTCACCAACAATTCCCCAAATGGTCTTTTACAATGTATTTGCTACAAAAACAAGAGTAATGACTCTAAGTATTTTCTTAAGCAATAAAATAGGTTTTCTGATTTTTCAAAGAAAATCGGTAGGAGAATGTGGTAATAAGAACTGTAATCCATATTTGACCTACTAAGTTCTGCAGCTGGTTCTTTTTTTAAATTTAAATTGATTTTGTCCCCCATTTTGTTTAGAATCAACATTTCACTATGTTGCCCAGGCTGGACTTGAACCATCCACCTGCCTGAGAACCTCCAGTGCTGGAATTGTGTGTGTGTGTGTGTGTGTGTGTGTGTGTGTGTGTGTGTGTGTGTGTGTGTGTATGTGTTTGTGTGCATCTGTGATCACATCCAGTTCCTGACCCAAATTTTTATCACTTCCAATAAGCTTGTTTTATGCTCTAGATAACAGTAACTCCAAATTTGACCTGAGGCAGCTTTTACTGTAATCCTCTCCTGGAAAAAACAAAGCAGAGCAGTTCAGACCTATCATTTAGAGAACCCCAGCCATCAACTTCACACGCACATTTGTCAGAGTCTCTCTGAGATTGCTCTCTCACTGCCTCTACCTCCCAAATCTAAAACAGCCATGGCCTTTACACTCTTTCTTCTCTAGTTTTTCAAAGATTTGGCACTTACACAATCACAAGGCTCTTTCATTTGCTTGCCCTTACTTATAAATGGCAAAACAATGGGGGAAGAAGCAGAACTTCAAGGGCTTCACTTTTTTAAAGAAAAGCCAAAATGAACCCCCAGAATGAGGGGTGGGCTTATGAGAATGTAGCATTTCCTCCTAAGGCCCGAGAAGGAATTCATTGATTGAATTTGCAACAATGAGGGGTCACCTCTGTGCTGAGCGTTTTCTTAGCCCCAGCTAGCATGGGAATGTTGTTTTCCCCAAGAATGCTCAAACCTGAATACAAGGACAACTTCAGGAAGAGGAAAAGGAAGAAGTACAGTCTAGGAACCTAGGTTGGGAAGCCGGAAATTCTTTTCCACTGCACTGATTTAAAAGAATAGCTTGCTGGTGCCCAACACATTCCACTACCTTCCTGGAGTTCCCTTAATACTGTGACTTTGGCCTTTTCACATGGAGGAGTGATTCTTTTGCAGGAAGATAAATATATTTTCCAAATAGCTACAAATATCAAGTCCTGAAACGAGTTAGGGTTTCTAGTTAGAAGTGTAAAGCCAACACAGTCTACATGCTTCATGATTTGCCCTTGAACCTTCAAGAGCCAATTTCAAACTCAAATGCCCAATGAAATAAATTCTTCCCATTTCCCATCTCTCCAAAGCTGCTCCCTACCAGGCTATGACAGCCTCTTTTGTACAAAATGGGTTTTTATGATCCTGGCAGCTCTTCATTCAGATTTGTACTCATTCAATTATTATAGGAAAACTTGGAGTTTGGTTTAAAAAATAATTTTGAGAATATTAATAATTAGGATAAATGCAATGTTCATAATTCATAAATGACTATTTAATTTTTATTTATAATACATTTCTTGGTTTCCAAATTTAGTCAACAATAAGCATTTATTTCCACTCCAATGGATTTACAAAGCAGCAGAGGAAGAAATAAATACTCTTAAATTTTATGTCTATTTGTAAGTTGGCCACAAGTAATTCAGTAATATTTCTCTTTTAAAAATTAGTATCTCAACTAAATAACACCTGATCCCTTAAAATAAATAGTCTGGTGATCAATTTCTTGAACATATCTCTCTTCTGAAAGTACTGAACATGATAGAATATAATTTTATATCATGCTACAATGAATACCATTTTGTAAATTCAAGTCATACTAACATTGCATTAAGAACAAGGCATTTGTTCTGAAATTATTACCAGCCATAATGGAAACCAGACATTAATGCTTTAAGAAGTAACTAGCTGAAATTGAATGAAATAATCACCCAATCCATAAAGCATTTATAAGATGTACCATAAAGCACAGGTGATTTTTTTCTACTGAAGAGAAATAATTCTTGCCTATTATCGTTTAACATCAAGTGCCATCACACCATAAAAATAAAATATGGCACATGGATCATTCTATTTTGTTCATCCATTTATTCATGCAATAACATATATTCACTTTGCTCTGTAATAATGAAAACATTATGCTTCTTCACTATTATTTCCCATATTATTTGATCAATAAGGCCCAACAGATTCAGTTTCAGTAGGATGGAATGGTCAAGGTTCTGCAACCTGCTGTTGCTGATG